>NC_133331.1:80305553-80912379 GCF_042186555.1 Aquarana catesbeiana | reverse complement strand
CGTATGTTAAAAATAAATACATAAAATTGATAAGTCCAAGAGTGCTAAAACAGGTATTCACACGGCGTTGTTACTCCAAAGGACTGTAATATCAAATGGACCACCACCAGTGAACAAGAGAAGGCTTACCAGATGTCGATGACCTGGAAAGGCTTACGCCCCCCCAAGTCATATAGGCTTGTAAGTCAACTGACTTGATGGATACACCAGACTAGGATGGCACAACGGATCTTGGGTCAGACCACCGACATCAATTAGGCTCAGTAAATACAGGGACAAAGGGCAGTATATGTATGTGGGTCCACCCGATGCTCGTTTCAACTAAAAAGCCGTCATCTGGTATGCGGACCCCACAGACACCACTGCTTATAAATCCTTAATGACCCACAAAAAATGCATAATACCGGAAGTGAACGTCATTTGCATCGCAAGTGTAAAGCAAAAATAAATATCTAAATCTGATAGAAAAGCTAAAGTATATATGTGTGGAAAAGGATTGATAATAAAATGTACTACACAAACAGAATATTAAAGGCAGGTATTGCAATCAAAATTAAAACGGATCCAAGCCTCGTTATGAGGCTGGTTCGTGACGCCACTATATCTAATCTCCATAGTGTTATAGCTAGGAGATGAAACCACGCCTCGCTATAAAATGGCGCAAACAGCGCGCTCGTTCGGGACATCATGACGTCAAGGTGCCTGGACTAAACCAAGCCTTGATGTTGGCACCGGTACATGACAAAACTACTCTAATGCCCCGTACACACGGTCTGACTTTGTTCGGACATTCCGACAACAAAATCCTAGGATTTTTTCCGACGGATGTTGGCTCAAACTTGTCTTGCATACACACGGTCACACAAAGTTGTCGGAAAATCCGATCGTTCTAAACGCGGTGACGTAAAACACGTACGTCGGGACTATAAACGAGGCAGCGGCCAATAGTTTTCATCTCTTTATTTATTCTGAGCATGCGTGGCACTTTGTCCGTCGGATTTGTGTACACACGATCGGAATTCCTAACAACTGATTTTGTTGTCGGAAAATTTTATATCCTGCTGTCAAACTTTGTGTGTCGGAAAATCCGATGGAAAATGTGTGATGGAGCCTACACACGGTCGGAATTTCCGACAACAAGGTCCTATCACACATTTTCCGTCGGAAAATCCGACCGTGTGTACGGGGCATTAGTCAGATGACACGGCCGCTCAAGACGCAGCCGTATTTCAAACAACGGTGCCCACATCCAGGTGCTGAACCAGGGTAAAAAGGCCACTAGGCATTAAAAAAAGTTATATATAAATGGGATTTATGATTGTAAATAATTAATGCATTGTTCGATATGGGGCCATCAATTGCATACAAAAGTAATAAAGATATTTTGTAAAATATCTATTACATACAAAAGTTACAAATATATTTTTATTACAGTATCCCAATTTTCATGGAGAAAAAAATTGCATGTTTTTCCATATTGATAAAATATAATCTAATAAAAAATTGAATTATTATCCTCCATTGATACAAATGGAAAATATAAAAGGTAGCCATATGCTGGCATATTAATACAATGAAAACAAATATTAATAAAATGGTTATCATAGAAAAAGTCTTTCCTTTAGGATTGATTAATAAACAAGTTAATGTCCCACTCCACATTCATTCCTTGTGGATAGTGGGTCTGTAACTCGTATATCCAGAAAGTTTCTAGTCTGGAAACTCCCCTTTTGTTTGCTCCTCCCCTCCATGGGGCAATGTATTGATCTATAATCAAGAATGGAGTGCCAGTAGGGTCACTGTCATGATACTGTCTATAGTGTCGAGGTACTGTATGCTTGGTACTTTCAGACTTAATCAGATTAATATGCTCAGTTACCCTGACCGTGAAAGACCTTGTTGTTCGACCAACATATTGCTTACCACATGTACATGTCAGCAGATATACAACGTTTACAGTTGCACATGTGCAAAGATGCTTTATTTGGTACACCTGGTTAGTCACAGTTGACCGAAATTCGTTACTTGCCTTTCTACCACATGTATTATATCGGCAAACCATACATTTCTTACACGGATGAAACCCAGTTAAATTTATGAAAGGCTAACGGGCGGCACAGTGGTCTAGTGGGTAGCACTCTCACCTAGCAGTAAGAAGGGTCGCTGGTTCGAATCCCAACCACGACACTACCTGCCTGGAGTTTGCATGTTCTCCCTGTGCCTGCGTGGGTTTCCTCCGGGTACTCCGGTTTCCTCCCACACTCCAAAGACATGCTGGTAGGTTAATTGGATCCTGTCTAAATTGTCCCTAGTATGTCTGAATGTGAGTTAGGGACCTTAGATTGTAAGCTCCTTGAGGGTAGGGACTGATGTGAATGTACAATGAATATGTAAAGCGCTGCGTAAATTGACAGCGCTATATAAGTACCTGAAATAAATAATAAATAAATAAATCTGCTTGGAAGAATGATAATAGTGTGTGCTAACTTACTTTTCAGAGAAGGCACCCCTCTGTAAATCACTTTAGGTTTTTCAGGTAGTAATAAGGCAAGAATCTTATCCTTCCTCAGGATGCCCCAATGTTGTTCAAAAATATTTTTGATTTGCTTATGTTGGGTCGAAAATGTAGTAAGAAAAGACCATTTAAAATGATCATCTTTGTCACATTGTGGCTTGTCTCCCAACAATGAGGGACGATCCACACTGAGAGCATTTGTTAGTTCCCTTTCAACTTCTACTTGACTGTATCCTTTCTCAAGGAATCTCTTTCAAAACAGTAGCTTGTGCTCTAAAAGTGTCGCTATCCGTGCAGTTCCTGCGCAAACGCAGGAACTGACTTTTTGGGATTGATCTCAGCCATGATTTATGATGGCAACTATCAATGGGTATATACCCATTTCTGTCGGTGGGCTTAAAATAAGTACTGAATATGAATTGTTGGTTAGACCTTTCAATAACAAGGTCCAAGAAATGTATCTTGGACCTACTGGATTCATAGGTAAGGACTATGCCTTTATCATTAGTGTTATGCACTGAGAAAAAATGTCAAATCTTCCGGGGTACCTCCCCATAGGAGGAGGATGTTGTCTATGTACCGGGCCCACAATAAAAGCTGTGGGTTACCCATGGCATAGACGACATCCTCCTCCCACTTGGCCTTAAATAAATTGGCCAGACTAGGAGCAAATTTGGCTCCCATAGCCACCCCCTTTTTGCTGTAAATAAAAACTGCCATCAAACCAAAAGTAATTATGTTGAGTGGCAAACTCTCTAACAATTCAATAGTAAAGTCTACTTGTAGAGTGGCAAGAGAAGCGTCTCTTTTCAAATATTCATGGACAGCTTCTATCCCTCTCTGATGTGCAATACAAGTATATAAAGATGCCACATCAACAGTAGACATAATTACGTCCCCTTGAAAGGAGACATTAGATAATGGTTTCATTACATCTTTAGTATCTTTAAGGTAAGATGGCAGGTTCCGCACAGAGGGCTGAAGAAAGAAGTCGATATATTTCCCTATTCTGGAGGTAATTGAATCTATCCCGCTGATTATGGGACGTCCAGGGGGGTGGAGGCGGTCCTTATGGACCTTTTGGCAAATAATAAATAACGGGAATTCGTGGAGCTAAAGGAACTAGGAACAACTTTTCTTTTTTTTATTTAAAATCGGAGTTAAAACCCTTTAGAGATGAGACTATTCAATATCTATATATCTATATATAAATTTTTTTTTTAAACCTAGACGTTGGGTTATTGGGTAATTCTTTGTACGTTACATGATACATTTCATTCATATAATCCATTTTAGCCAACAAAACTATTCCTCCGCCTTTATCGGCAGGGCGGATGACCAGGTCCTTGTTATCACACAGGGACCTGAGACCCGCTTGAGGCAGAGAGTTGTGGGGAGTCTGTTTTTTGATGGTAGTTTGGCAAGATCTTGCAACACTAAGTCCCTAAGCATGTGTAAGGCTGGAGGGAGTTGAGTAGGAGGGTTGAAAAGAGAAGGGTTAGACAGCCCTGAGTGTACAATGCCGGACATAGCCGCCCTCGCAGTGCTCCGAGATGGATTGGAAGTAATGTACCGTTGTATATTAATTTTCCTAATATACTTGTGTATGTCAACTAAAGTATTCAATTTGTTGAGCTTACATGAAGGGGCAAATTTAAGACCCTTATTTAAAACAATCTTTTCTTCCTGAGTCAGTATGGTACTACTCAGATTAAACACCCTTGACAGGTTATGTGCGCTTTCTCTTTCCTTCTCTGCTTCCTCCTCCCTCCTCCTAGACCCTCTCTTGGTTCTGGGCCCCTTTTTCTGCCTTGGGGGGGGGGGTCCCAGTGAAAACCCTGAATGAGAAAGGATACAGTCAGGTAGAAGTTGAAAGGGAACTAGCAAATGCTCTCGGTGTGGATCGTCCCTCATTGAGGACAAGCCACAATGTGACAGAATATCATTTTAAATGGTCATTTCTTACTACATTTTCGACCCCCAACGTAAGCAAATCAAAAATTATTTTGAACAACATTGGGGCATCCTGAGGAAAGATGAGATTCTTGCCTCATTACTACCTGAAAAACCTAAAGTGATTTACAGAGGGGTGCCTTCTCTTTAAAAGTAAGTTAGCACCCACTATTATCAATCCTCCAAGCAGACCGTCTTTAATAATTTAACTGGGTTTCATCCGTGTAAGAAATGTATGGTTTGCCGATATAATACATGTGGTAGGAAGGCAAGTAATGAATTTCGGTCAACTGTGACTAACCAGGTGTACCAAATGAAGCATCTTTGCACATGTGCAACTGTAAACGTATATCTGCTGACATGTACATGTGGTAAGCAATATGTTGGTCGACCAACAAGGTCTTTCACAGTCAGGGTAACTGAGCATATTAATCTGATTAAGTCTCTGGAAGTACCAAGCATACAGTACCTCGACACCATAGACAGTATCATGACCGTGACCCTACTGGCACTCCATTCTTGATTATAGAGCAATACATTGCCCCATGGAGGGGAGGAGCAAACAAAAGGGGAGTTTCCAGACTAGAAATTTTCTGGCTATACGAGTTACAGACCCACTATCCACAAGAAATGAATGTGGAGTGGGACATTAACTCGTTTATTAATCAATCCTAAAGGAAAGACTTTTTCTATTATACCCATTTTTATTAATATTTGTTTTCATTTTATTAATATGCCAGCATATGGCTACACTTTTTTTTTTTTTTTTTTTTTTTTTCCTTTTTATTTTCCATTTGTATCAATAGAGGATATAATTCAATTTTTTATTAGATTGCATGTTTTTCCATATTGATAAAATATAATTTTAATGTTTTCTCCATGAAAATTGGGATACTTTTACAAATATTTTTTATTATTTTTGTATGTAATTGATGGCCCCATATCGAACAATGCATTATTTATTTATAATCATCCCAATTATTTATATATTTTTTTTTTTTTTTTTTCCCCCTGGTTCAGCAGCTGGATGTGGGCACTGTTTGAAATACGGCTGCATCTTGAGCGGCCGTGTCATCTGACTTAGAGTAGTTTTGTCATGTGCCGGTGCCCACATCGAGGCTTGGTTTAGTCCAGGCACCTTGCGCTGTGACGTCATGGCGTCGCAAACGACCACGCTGTTTGTCCCCTTTCATAGCGAGGCGAGGTTCCATCTCCTAGCTATAATGCTATGGAGACTAGATATAGTGACATCACAAACCAGCCTCAAAACGAGGCTTGGATCCGTTTTAATTTTGATTGCAATACCTGCCTTTAATATTCTGTTTATTCCAGGGGATATTTGTGTAGTACATTTTATCAATCCTTTTCCACACATATATACTTTATCTTTTCGATCAGATTTGGATATTTATTTTTGTTTTACACTTCTGGTTTAACAACCGGAAGTGATGTTCACTTCCGGTATTCATTTTTTTTTTTTTTTTTTTTTTTTTGTGGGGTCATTAAGGATTTATAAGCTGTGGGGTCCGCACCCCAGATGACAGCTTTTTAGTTGAAACGCGCATCGGATGGACCCAAATACATATACCGCTCTTTGTTCCTGTATTTATTGAGCCTAATTGATGATCCTCTAACGTCTGTGTCAAGTCGGTCTGACCTAAGATCTGTTGTGCCATCCTAGTCTGGTGTATCCATCAAGGCAGTTGACTTACAAGCCTATGACTTGGGGGGCATAAGCCTTTCCAGGTCATCGACATCTGGTAAGCCTCCTCTTCACTGGTGGTGGTCCATTTGATATTACAGTCCTTTGGAGTAACAACGCCGTGTGAATACCTGTTTTAGCACTCTTGGACTTATCAATTTTATGTATTTATTTTTAACATACGTGCCAACCTTGGTCTTCATATGTAACATTTACTGTGGTACGATTATATTCGTGCACTTGGTTATTCACTGGTTTAATTCGTTTTTTTTATTTTTGCACATATGTTGTTTATTTAGTGTGGTTTATCTTGATAAAATCACTTTTTTCACTAAGGTATTCCTCTATGCACTTTTATATGTACCCCCTTTTATATAGTAGGTTATTCTTTTGTTAGTTATATTTGTATTTGGTATATTAGCGCTACACTCTTCACACCTACACGTATTACCTTTTTAGTCTACAGCTGTGTTAGCTGCTATATACATTCTTATTTTACACAGCGCTGTATTCCCTCCCCCCCTTTTTTCCTTTTAGTACCCAAGAACTGCACGATTTTTCATAAAAAAAAAAAAAAATCATTATTGAGACACACACACTCACACACTCTAAGAAATGGTAAAGATTTATGTTTTTTGTTTTTGTTTCTTTTTTTTTCTTAGAATGACAAACTTGTCTTACTTGCCTGCTCTGTGCAAGGGTTTTGCACAGAGCGTCCCCGAGCCTCCTTTTCTGTGGTCCCCCGGCAGTGTTCCTGGCCCCTCCTTTGAGTGCCACCATGGAAAGCCACTTTCCATGGGGGCACGTGTGAGTCCATTGACAGCAGGAATCTGCCCCGCCCCGGCTGCCGTGTCAATGGATTTGATTGACCACAGTTGGAGCCAATGGCTCCTGCTGCTATCAATCTATCCAATGAGAACCCAAGACAGTGGCTGGACCTGCTGGGCTCATCCTCTATGCTGGAACGATCTGGTTCAAGTAAGGAAAAAAAGGGGGGGCCTAGAGCCTAAAATAAATTAAGTGTGTATGTATGTATGTGTGTGTGTGTGTGTGTGTGTATATGTGTGTGTGTGTGTGTATATATTGAGATGCGTTTAGGAGAGGGGTGTTGTGTTTGTATTATTTTTTTTTTTTTTTTTTTTTTTTTTTTTTTATTTCTGCCTCCTAAACGTTGGTCTCAAAATATGCCTGTAATCGTCCTAATGTTGCATGGACACATAGGATAACATTGAGCTGCTTCTACAGGCAGAACACAAAACTCCTGTAGAAGCAATGTTGTTACACCAGTGTGCATGGAGTCTTATCCAAAAAAAAAAAATTGCTTACAAGTTAAAATCAGTATTTTTTTGCTTGAAAATTACCCCCAAACATATCTATATCCTATCCATAGAGAATAGAATGAAGATCGTTGCAATATTTTGTCGCACTGTATTTGCGCAACGGTCTTTCCAAAGCCTTATTTTTTCCAAAAAAAAAAAAAAATACTTCATTTAATAAAAAAACAAAACTCTTTTTTTTTTTTTCCCCAGAATCATGCAGCTACAGTACCCCATTCACTGCTTTTGAGTAGAAAAAAATGCATGTAAATGAGTCTCCTAAATGTATTCCAGTGCCCGGAGTAAATTGGTATCCTGGTCAGTTGAATGCATTTATGCTGGAACACTATACGCGCATACATATTTCAAAAAATGGAGGCTTTTTTTTTTTTCCTGCCAAATTCTGAGGAAAAATGCTGTTTAAAATTGTAAGGCCTCATGCACGCAGGCTTATGAAAGTGTTCGCCTGTAAAATCTGTAAAGGTGACCCACTCCTAACTGTTCTTACCACTGGTGATCCTCAGCTGTCAGGGCTCCCGCAGCTGCCCAGGTCTTGGGATTTCAAATCCTCCTGCTGCTCTCTTCCTCATCCTACACTGCCATTATTGACCTGATGGAATCCAATTGGTCAGCACCATCACATGCACAGCACTAACCAATCAGAATCCATCTGGTCCATCCTGGCAGTGGGGATTTCATATCCCTGGATGGGTGGAGCGGCTGCAGGAGCCCTGACAGCTGACTGTCACCAGTGGCAAGTATAGCAGGGACCAGGGGTATAGGGCGGGGGGGGTCTGGTTTTGGGTAACCTTTAGGCCTCATGCACACTGGACGTTTTAAAAAAAAAAAGCCAATAATGTTAGCTGAGAGATTTTTAGCGTTTTTGTGCTAGTGTTATTTAGCAAAACTATATTCTCACAAAAGCTTATGACTTAAAAACTGATAAACGCAGAATAGCTGTGTTTTTGCAGTTTTTAGACGTTTTTAAGCAGTTTTCAGCTTTTTTCCAGAGTTAGTGTTTTACAGCTGAAACTGCCCTCAAACAAACCCACTAGTTCTGGGGTTTTTTTTTCCAGTTAGAAAACGCGCCTGAAAACATCTGAAGCCAAGTGTGCATGAGGCCTTACAGTTTTTCTGTAATGGTGGACCATTTCGCAAGGTGATGGTGTCAACCAGGGAGGGGTTGTGGCTGCATTAGATAGCTTTTGTTTCACAACAATGAAGATTTGTAGATTGAACTGTGCACATTGTTGGATTTCAGGTTTTCTTTATCTGTAGTTCTAGAAAAGCACTGCATGCTTAAAGGGGTTGTAAACCCTCGTGTGTATTTTCACCTTGCATATGCCTATGCATTAAGGTGAAAACACCTGGCAGTGACCAGCCCATCCCCCCGCTTTTACTTACTTGAGCCCTGGAACTTCACCCGGCGGGGACGCACTGTCCTTCTCCTCTCAGGGTTCTCAGCTCTTGATTGGATAGATTGATAGTAGCGCAGTCATTGGCTCCCGCTGCTGTCAATCAAATCCAATGACGCAGGCACCAGGGGGCGGGCCGAGTCCTGATTTCTGTGTAACTACACGCAGAAGCAGGACTCGGGAGCATGCCCACACGGGTGTCCACCAAGGAGAGCGCTTCTCCAATGTGGACATCCGATGTGGGGAGGAGCTACCAGGTCCCTAGAAGAGGTGGACCGGGGCCACTCTGCAAAACGAACTGCACAGTGGAGGTAAGTATGACATGTTTGTTTTTAAAAACAAACAACGGTTTACAACCCCTTTTTATAGCCATTCATAGTCCTTTGTGTCAACTTGTGTGCATATTATCAGGCCAAAATCGCCAGGCTATGTAAACTTTTGATCAGGGTCATTTGGGTAGTTTCTGTTGTCATTATGATTTAAAGAGTAAACACAATTGATAATAAATGGCTTCAGCCAAACACTAACCATAAGTGAAAGATGTTTTTGTGTTGCTATATTTTCTGGAAAATGGCCTAGAAATCATAAATTCTGCCAGGGTATGTATACTTATAAACACAACTGTATCTCTAAACACTGCAGATATTATCCGGCTACTTCTGTCTGACCCAGTGCCACTGGAAGCCATGCATGCCCATGCCATCACACTGCCTCCACCATGTTTTACAGGTGACGTGTGCTTTGGATCATGAGCATGTTACAAGCCTGCACATTTTGTTTTTCTTTTTCTTCAGGCTTGTGAATGGTTTGCACCTTGTGGTGAACCCTCTGTATTTGCTCTTGATTGTAGACTTTGACAATGATATGCCCATCTCCTGGAGAGTGTCCTTCACTTGTCTGGATGTTGTGAATGGGTTTTTCTTTACCATAGAGGGGATCCTGTGAACATCCACCACTGTTGTCTTCTGTGGACATCCAGGCCTTTTTATGTTGCTGAGCTTAGCAGTGTGTTCTTCTTCCCTCCAAATGTACCACGGTTTCCTCTCACGCTCCAAAGTCATGCTGGTAGGTTAATGGGATCCTGTCTAAATTGGCCCTAGTATGTATTAGTTTTTATTGGATTAATTTTGAAATTCGTGAGTTCCCCACATAGTTCTCTCATTCCGTTGGGCAATGTCAGCCTTGGTTTGGGGATAGATAGAGTGTATGTGTGTGTGTATGTATGTATATGTATATATATATATATATATATATATATATATATATATATATATATATATATATATATATATATATATATATATATATATATATATATATATATATATATATATATATATATTCTATATCTGTGTGTGTTCTTTCTCGCCCCTCCTACATCTACACTATTCTGTAACATTGCCAGTAGTTCCCGTGAAAATACATATAGGAGTGGCGCGAGCGGACATCCCTGTCTTGATCCATTGAACTGTTCAAAAGGTGGCGACATACTTCCATCTACCTTTAACATAGCCATGGGTGGTTATATTTAGATTTTTTTTTTTTTTTTTATCCAACACATGAATCTTGGACCCACACCCAGGTATTGAAGTGTATCCATCATGAATCGATTGACAGGAGTAGCGCTGGGTGCTCCCTATCCTTTCCTTTTCACAATATTAACATTGTTCTTATGCTATTGTCTCTGGTTTCCCTTCCCGGTATGAATCCTGTTTGGTCTATCTTTATCAATTCTGACATCCAATTTTTTTTTTTTTTTTTTTTTTTTTTTTTTTTTTTGTCTTGTTGCCAGAATTTTTGCATATAGCTTCGTGTCTGCATTGAGCAGAGCTTTGGCCTGTAGTTGGAGCAGATTGTTCTATCCTTTCCCTCCTTTGGTATTATTGTAATGTGAGCTAGGAAGGATTCCCTCTTCTTCCTTCCCCCCCCCCCCCCCCCTATTCTGTTCGGGTAGTCACAGATTTTTGGCACTAATTGTTCGTTAAACTTTTTATAGTGTTTGATCGTAAATCCGTCTGGGCCTGGATTTTTCCCAAATGGTATTTTCTTTAGGGCTTTTCTGATTTTTCCTCCTGTGTGATTGGTTCATCTAGAGCAGGGGTCTCAAACTGGTGGCCCTCCAGCTGTTGCAAAACTACAAGTCCCATGAGGCATTGCAAGGCTGACAGTTACAAGCATGACTCCCAGAGGCAGAGACATGATGGAACTTGTAGTTTTGCAACAGCTGGAGGGCCGCCAGTTTGAGACCTCTGATCTAGAGCCTCTGAATTTTCTACTCCTAATCTTTGGCAGGTTGACCTCTGCCAAGTATTGTATTTTTTTATAAAAAACAAAAACAAAAAAGAAACCTTTTCTACGTTCTTCCTCCTTCATGTCTCTTTATTTCTGACTGCGTATAATGCACTGTAATATGTTTGAAAAGCCTTTTTGAGATTTTCTGTTTTTATGTATCCATCTCACCTTTCTCATTATTTTTTTATTTTATTTTTTCAGTTCTAGAGATTTTTGCGAGATTTCCCAGGCTTATTTCGCCATTTTGTATCTTTCCTTTGCTACATTATTAAATACTTTTTCTTGTTTCCTGTTCCATTAAGTCCTTTAATTGGTCTCTTTTTATATAATTAATGCTTTTATGAGTTTCAATGTCTAATTGTGTTTTATGTTTATGCCTTTTTGTTTTAATTTTTATATAAGTGTTTTTCTTATTTGCTCTTTACTTTTTCCTGCCCCGGTAGAGATCAATTTCCCCCTGATGCATACCTTGTGGGCTTCCCAAATTGTTGCCTTTGTTAGTTCTGGCATCTCATTGAGAGTAAAATAATGGATTTCATCTATTATTTTTCCAACATCTGTGTCTTCTATGAGGTCTTAATTTAACCTCCCATATACCCTTCCTGTGGTCTCTCTCATTGAACCTCATCTTCACCGGTGCATGATCTGAGATCGATGTTCCGATTGAGGTTCTACTACATACTCCAATACTCCACCAATATGTAGTCCAGCCTGGAGTACGTGTCCGTCCTACACTGATGAATGATATGTATACTCTTTTGTGCTTAGGTGTTGTATTCTCCATGCATCAACCAACTAAGTATATATATAATATATCCACTCCTAATGTTGCTGCCATCTCGCTGATGGGTTTTTTTTGTCTTAAAATGGCCTGTTTTACTTGCTTGGGCAGCTCCTTTGATCGCATGGGATAGGTTCACAGCAATAGATTCCAAATGCAAATATCACACGTAGAATCAACTCTAGATCTTTTTACCTGCTTAATTGAGGAAGAAATAACAAAGGAGTAGCCCACACCTGGCCATGAAACCGCTTGTGATTCAATGGTCCAGTTACTTTTTTCCCTTGAAAAAAAGGAGGGGGGCTATTAAGAGCTGTAATGCCTAAACCCTTCCGATTTTTTGGATGTACGTACCCTCAAATTAAACCTGAGTGTGCACTTTCAGCCTATACATTAACTATAGATTGGATATGTTTTGGGTAAATACCTGGGAAACAGAGAGATATATCTATCTCTCAACAATAAATTTTTCATCGATTTGGCGAAAATCGTTTGTGGGGTGTGGGTTTTTTTTTTTTTCCAATCTATTCCACTACCACCGTTTAGAAGATTTATCATTAAAAAAAAAAGTGTGGTTTTCTTTTCTTTTTGCCATAAAACATATTTCAAGAATCAAAAAGACCAACAAATCTTTTTTGAAGTCGAATGCGGCTTCAAACTATTTTCTAATAAATTTAAACAAATATAATTATCTATCTCCACCATTAGTGCTAACAGCTGCATATAGGTACATTTGGAGCAGAATTACATGGCAAATGTTTCTCCGATTTTATACAGGCTTCCTATTCACAGCAAAGTGTAAACGCCTGGCTGTACCCACCACAGAGAAACTGTTCTGGCCCAGTATACAGCTATCAACAGCCATGTGAATGAGCCATAATATGGGCTGTTCTGTATTGCATAAAATTTTCCATGATTTGCCTACAGTTCTACTTTGTCAGCTCTAAACAGATATTAAACAGGAAGAAGCCACCTTTATCAGTGAATTGATCTTTTGCAACCCTCAGTGTTGCATTTGCATAAAGCTGTTCTCTTGAATTGTTTGTTTTTTTTGTTTTTTTTTATCTGATTTTATTGTATTGGTCTTGTCTGATCTGTCATATGTACTGAAATTGGAGATCTGGTGAGGATGAGGAAAAGCTATATATCCTTGGCTTCTGTATAAGGATTTTCAGTACAGAGGTGTTTGTGGCTTTTTTTTTTTAAATTCATTCTTATGGCCGCTTGTTTAGTTAAACTTGCGGCATCCTGCATATGAGGATATTTTTGAAAAGGGCAGACTAATAAAGTTATCAGCGTCGAACATTCATGCTCTTCCTCTTGTGCTAGCTGAACAGAAATGTTTAATCTTTTCTGGCATGACATTTTTCTTGCTGAAATGGTTTTACTGTGTCCATGTATAGTGAAATTGTCAACCTTTATCAAGTCAGTTGGTCTTCTATAAAAATCCTTATAATTTTGCTAAACTTCAGATTAAAGGAAAAGTTACATGTTACATGTTTTCGTGTGTGTGTGTGTGTGTGTGTGTGTGGGTTTTTTTTTTTTTTTTTTTTTTGTTTTTTTTTTTGGGGATATAATTTTCCAATTGCTGCAGCCTCTGCCTGACCTGTCGCCTCTATTAACAGCAATCTTCTGCCCGAATCTTGCTGTAAGGTTTAAAAAAAAAAAAAAAAAAAAAAATGCAGCTGTGCAGAGCTCTGCCCACCCAACTGCATCATTAATTCAGTGGCTGTCAGCTTGTAACTCTCCATGAACTACCAGGACGCTGTTGAGCGCTCTTGTTCATTTTCTTCCTTCTCCATGTAACTGCCTGCCTGTACGAGCAGGTGGCTTATACGGATAGTCTGCAGGAGTCCTACATTTCACCCATGAGTTTTTTTTTTTTTTTTTTTTTTTTTTTTCTTTTCCTTGCAAAAAGATGTGCATGTAATTATTTTATTTTTTACAGAGGTGAATTTATCCTATTTAACCACTTCAGCCTTGGAAGGATATATTCTTTAGGATATATTGTTTTGTGCAAAAGTTATAACGTCTACAAAATAGGTGCTATATTTTTGTCTTTTTATTTTCATGGTTGTGGCAGACAGATCGGACGCTTTTTGGTGTGTGTGTGTGTGTGTGTGTGGGGGGTTTTTTTTTTTTTTTTTTTTTTTTTGGGACCATTGACATTTATACAGCAATCGGTGCTATAACTGATTACTATATAAATTTCACTGGCAGGAAAGTGGCTAACACTAGGGGGTGATCAAGGGGTGGGGGAGTGTACCGATTGGGAGTAGATATTATTGTTCCTGATTTACTAGGAACAGCCGATCTCTTTCTAGTTCCCTGACAGGACAAGGATCTGTCTGTTTACATTGACAGATCCCCATTCTGGCTCTGAAGAGTGGTCATCGAAGGACCTCACGGCCACGTGCATTGGCGGCATGCGCGCCCCCCTATAGCTCTTAAAGCGGCCGACGTACACCTATGGCGGTTTGCACAGTCATGCCAACTTGCTGCAGTATAATGATGGCGGCTGGTCGGCAAGTGGTTAATCGCGAAAAACCATTCCACGGAGCAGACCATTATGATTTGCGTGTGTGTGGCGTTTTTTATCTAAATAAAATAAAGGTGGGTTTACAATCGCTTGGCTACATGGTGGTGTTTATATGGACCAAGCTGGTCGAAAACAAACTATTTACTTCTACATACAGTGTACAGCACTATTTCAGCAGTGGGATGGGAACTTCTGTTCCCGTAACAAAATAGTTTCCTTTCTCAGCCATTCACAGGGAGCTTTGTATTCTATACATTTTCCTGAGTCAGAAATGGTTATGCAGTTTCCCCTCCACCCCACCTCAGCCGATCCAGAAGCTTTATTCATTTACAGAGCTCAAAGCTCCCTGTGAACCTATTTTGAAAGGGAAGTTCCACTTGAACTTCACGTAAAGTGATTTGTAAAAGCTCGTTTTTAAAGGATATATAGACAGATATATATATATATAATTTTCCTCCTCTGTGCAGCTAGTTTTGCACAGAGCAGCCCAGATCCTCCTCTTCTCGAGTCAGAGCTTCATGTATCCATTCAGACACGGAGCCCTGGCCCTGCCCCCTCACCCCTGATTGGCTGAGTGACTTTGACAGCCACAGGAGCCAATTGAGCCACTGTTTTCTCAGCCAATCAGGAGGTGTTTCCTGGGTGGCTGAGGGGATCGTGGACATCGTTGGAGAAAGGGGGCTCAGGTAGGTAATTAGGGGGTGCTGGGGGGGCTGCTACACACAGAACCATTTTTTATCTTAATGCATAGAATGTATTAAGATAAACTTTCTGCCTTGCTGCTTTAACACTGAGGCACTTTACAGGTGCTATAGCGCCTGTAAAGAGCCTTTTTCACTCCAGTGTGAAAGCCCAAGTGCTTTCACACTGGAGCGGGGCGCTGGCAGGACGCCAAAAAAAGTCCTTCAAGCTGCATCTTTGAGGCGGTTTATACACCGCTCCTACAGCGCCCCTGCCCATTGAAATCGATGGGCATCGCCGCTGAAGTGCCGTCAAAGTGCCGCTGCAGTGAGGCTTTGTGGGCGCATTTAACTTTCGTCTGTTAGAGGGGGGGGGGGGGGGTTTAAATGCGCTCCGCTAGCGGCCGAAAAGGGCCACGAAAATGATGGTAAAGAGCAGTGCTTTAACGCAGACGCCCCCAACCCCCCCTTCCCGCCTCAGTGTGAAAGTAGCCTTAAACCTGCAGTTTAGGCTGTAAGCTAGCCATTTGCACAGCTAGATTTTGGGTCCTGAACCAGGCAAAATCGATAGATTCCCCGATCCACACTAAACGGTGTGTGTGACGAATCCTCCCTTGCCTGCTATTGTATTCTGGCATCAGAAATCTGTTAGGATGCAGTCACTGTTCTAACGATTCATTAGCAACCCTTTAAATTGCTTTGTATAGAGCTGGGAGGTGCTGACAGAACCGTTCACAGCTTGGATTTTGACCGATTTCTCCTAGGACAGTGATGGCAAACCTTGGCACCCCAGATGTTTTGGAACTACAGTGCAAAGTGCATGAGCATCATGGGAAATGTAGTTCTAAAACATCTGGAGTGCTAAGGTTCGCCATCACTGTCCTAGGAATTGTCCAAAAACGTGTGTGGCCAGTTTTATGTGGATTTGTTTCTATGTGTGAAGGGCTATAATCACATGTCCACCCCAACTGATTGGGTGTGTTCTGGTCAAGCCAGCAGCATTGACTTTTCACTGACCACTCACCAGAACATCAGTGATATTTGGGCACTAAAGCCCATTCACGTTTGACGCAATCGGAGGCTGACCTCTCCCACAGCTATTCGTGGATGCTTGCCTGTAATGGCTGATGGAGTAATTACCTATGAATGATTGGCCCTGGACATAGGCTGGTTGAATTAAAAAAAACTGACTCGTCTATGTGCTGTGTAATGGTCCTATTTGCAAAAGTGAATAAGGCTAAAGGCCTGGTTTGCAACTATGCTCCTTTTTTTTTTTTAAACCACTTGCCGACCGCCACATATACGTCCTAAGTTTGGCGGCGGATATCGTTGTTATGGCAGCAGCTAGCTGCCATAACCCTGGTATCCCCGTTTTTCGTGCGGCGGTCGGCTACAAGATAAAACCGGTCTCTGTGGCGGATTCGCTGCAAGATCACCTTTATCGGTGGCGGGAGAGGGGGCTCCCCCTCCCGCCGCGATCCGGAGCCGTCGGCAGCGGTGGAGGCGATTGCGTCTGTCCTCTAGCTGTGCATGGAGACAAGTGAGGGGAAGATGGCGCCCACTCGTCTCCATGACACTGCCGGGCAGAAGCGACGTCAAAATGTCACTTCCGCCCATACGTCTAAATGGCTTTTTTTTTTGCATTTTAGTGTGAATATGAGAGCTGAGGTCTTTTTGACCCCCCCAGATCTCATATTTAAGAGGACCTGTCATGCTTTTTTTCTATTACAAGGGATGTTTACATTCAATACAGGGCATTTTCACCCCCTTCCTTCCCAGATCAATTTTTAGTTTTCAGCGCTGTCGCACTTTAAACGACAATTGCGCGGTCCTGCGACGTTGTACCCAAACAAAATTGATGTCCTTTTTTCCCCACAAATAGAGCTTTCTTTTGGTGGTATTTGATCTCCTCTGCGGTTTTTATTTTTTGCGCTATAAACAAAAGAGCGACAATTTTGAAGAAAAAAACAATATTTTTTACTTGTTGCTATAATATCCCAATTTAAAAAAAAAAAAAAAAAAAAAATTTTTTTCCTCAGTTTCGGCCGATACGTATTCTTCATATTTTTGGTAAAAAAAAATCGCAATAAGCGTATATTGATTGGTTTGCGCAAAAGTTAGAGCGTCTACAAAATACTGGATAGATTTATGGCATTTAAAAAAAAAAAAAAAAAAATTTTTTTTTTTTTTTTTTTTTCTAGTAATAGCGGCGATCGCAATTTTTTTTTTTTTTTTTTTTTTTTTTTTTTTTTCATGACTGCGACATTATGGCGGACACTTTTGACACAGTTTTTGGGACCATTCACATTTATACAGCGATCAATGCTATAAAATTGCATTGATTACTGTGTAAATGTGACAGGCAGTGAAGGGGTTAACCACTAGGGGGACACGAGGGGGTTAAATATGTTTCCTAAGGGAGTGATTCTAATTGTAGGGGGCGGGGACGTAGAAGGGGAGGAGACCGATCAGTGTTCCGCTGTACTGGGAACACAGATCGGTCTCCTCAACTGACAGGACGTGGATCTGTGTGTTTACAAACACACAGATCCACGGTCCGGCCCGGTTAACGGGCAATCGCGGGTGCCCGGTGGACATCGCGGCCGCCGGGCACACGCACCGTGTCCCGAGCAACGCGGGCGCGTGCGCCCCCTAGACGGCTGGAAGCCCAGGCCGTCATATGACGTCCACCCAGGATGGGAGATCCCATCTGTGGCCGTCATATTACTATGGCCGGGTAGGGAAGTGGTTAAACAGCATAAAAATAAATCCTGTAAAATGGTAAAAATTCAAAAAAGAATTTTTAAACGCCCCGACGAACTCACGCGGAGAAGCGAACGCATACGTGAGTAACGCCCGCATATGAAAACGGTGGTCAAACCACACATGTGAGGTATCGCTGCGAACATTAGAGCAAGAGCAATAATTCTAGCCTTAGACCTCCTCTGTAACGCAAAACATGCAACCTGTAGAATTTTTTAAATGTCGCCTATGGAGATTTTTGGGGGTAAAAGTTTGACCCCATGCCACGCGTGGGTGCAATTTTGAAGCGTGACATGTTTGGTATCAATTTACTCGGCGTAACATTATCTTTCACAATATAAAAAAAAAAAATTGGGCTACCTGTTTTATTTAATTTTTTTTATTCAAAAAAGTGATTATTTTTTAAAAAAAAGCGTGCTTGTAAGACCGCTGTGCAAATACGGTGTGAAAAAAAGTATTGCAATGACTGCCATTTTCTCTAGGGTGTTAGAACCCCCAAACATTATATTTTTTTTTTTCTAAGTAATTTTCTAGCAAAAAAAAACTGTTTTAAACATGTAAACACCCAAATTCCAAAATAAGGCTGGTCCTTAAGTGGTTAAAGTGTATATAAAATGCATATCGTGACAATATACAAAAAAGGAGTATATGCCATAATTATAGGTTTAAATCATAAAACAATTCAGAAGCCTACAAAGAATATCTGGGGCATAAAAAAAGTTGTATAGGTATATTGAAAGTCAAAAATATATACAATGACATTGATAATTCAACTCATGGTGACATAAGCATGTACTGTATCATTTAAGGGAAACGGGATACGCCTATGGGCCTCCCACTTACGATTAAACAGGTGCATCTTATCTTGTAGGATATATAGGATCCTTTCCATCAACATAACCCCATCAACTCTATCTAATGTGGACAGGGGCACTGTGCGTTGAGGACTTCCGATGTAGCGCAATCGCCCATATGGTTTACACAGTGTGAATTTAGCCTCTCTTTGCGCAAGACACCCGGAATTGGCGCTCCAATAAGACACACTGATATTGTATTCGCTGAGGCTGTAGTGGATATCATTTCATACATAAGAGTTGCTCGCATTACATGTAGTGCATTTTTGCTAGTATGTGGGGTGTGTTTTGTTTTATATTGGCTCAACAACAAATTTGGCAAAAAACAATCCCAAAAATTGCAAAAAGCATCAAAAAAATGTCTGCATAAAGCACTATAGAAACGGCTCAAAAGCAAATTGCATAGGTGTAACCCGGGCCTGAAAAAGGAAACGAATAGTGCCTGTTGCCATCATGCTACTGATCTGGCGAAGATTAGCTATTTGCTTCCCTAATCCTTAAGCCTGGTATACACTTACGTCGGACCGGCTGACACACACGGGCCGAATGTCAGCTGGTCTTTATTAAATCGGCCTATGTCTCCTGACATTCGGCCCATGTGTACTAGGCATTAGCCTATATCGGCCACAACACCTCTGGAAGCTGCATAGGTACTTTTAAGTGTAATTCCACTTTTGCTGAGAAAAAGTTCTAACCTGCTTTTATTAGAAATGAAATTCACAAATGGTTTCCTACCTATTGTGCGTACTCATCCACTACTCCTGAGTTGGATGCAGCTCTGCTGTATTTGTAAACTTGATCAATTCCAGAGTTTTCATGGCTATATTCACATGGCTTTAACATTGCTGTAAAAAAGTACTGATTAGGCAAGGAACAAAAGTTCCTGCATAAGTGATCAGTAAATAGAGCACATTTTTAATGTGTAAAAATTGTCATGTTCGTTTTTCGTGTGTTTGTTTGTTTTTCTGGCCCTAAGGCTTTTTTCAGATGGGTGTTGGCACGCATTCTAGTAGTTTGTTGTACCTGCATTCACTCTAGGCTGCCCACAGCCTATACAGGTGGAAACGGATGCAACAACTGCATGGAAACAGCTGGATGTCAAAATTTGACATGCATGCAGGGACACTGATCCAAACGCAGGCTGTGTCAGTGCAGCTGCTGCATCTGCATCCTACCCTGTGCACAGCCCCGGGCATGTACAGGCACAATAACAAACACATCCTGCATGCAGAATGGTTGTCAGTGCCCATCGGAAGCCTAATCAGGGAAACTGCTCACAATAGCAGTGAATAAATGTGACATTGACATTAAATGTGGCAAGGTGACATTCCTGACTGGGGTTATGCATAGTATACAAAATGAGGGAGTCTTTGTAGTAAAATAAAAAGGCGTTTGTGGCAACTATAAATGTTATATTGAAAGGAGCTGTCGTTTTTAATGCCAGGGTTTCCAATTTCTGCTTGACAGTGGCAGGATATATTGTATGTGCAGATGGAAGCACTGAATGACTGTTAGGCTAAGCATCCAGTCAGTAGTATCTGTTTCACACAGATCCCCTCAACCAATTTGGATTTGAATGCAGCAGCAATTTTCCCTAAAGTGGTTTTAGTGGCAGAAGTGGTGTTTGTGTTTTTTATTTATTTATGTTTTATCTTCATGCATTCTATTACCTTTTGTACCACCACCCCCCTCCCTTTAGAATGTAAGCTCTATGAGCGGGGCCCTCCTGTCCCTTCTGTATTGTACTGTCATTGTGCTGTCCCCCCTCTATATTGTAAAGCGCTGCGTAAACTGTTGGCGCTATATAAATCGTGGATAATAATGATGTCCTAGCAACAAGGCAGGACAGGATGATGCTGTCTCTGGGAGCATCTTGGCCAGGCTTCAGGAGGTATGTAAATGGCCTATATAGCAAGGGCATTGGCCAGCTTTAGTCAAAGATAGTTCATCTATAGGTGCCCCTTACCAGGTGTGTTCGTGTAAATTTTTTTTTTTTTTTTTTTTGCAACTGTTAGACACAACTGCCATCTCTCAATATACTATTTATGGCAGACCTTGATTATAAGTGAGCAGTGGTTATGTATGAAAATTTAAACCCTTTATTTTCCAGCAATTTGATTTTCAGAAGTGCTTTGATTTTATGCGTTGACTTGCCTGGGTATCTGTTTTTCCTGTGTGATCAGCCTGTACAATGTGAGTGACGACACACCTGAATCATCTAGAACAGTATACCTGGAAGCGCCGTGTTTGTTCTTCATATGTAAACATGTGAACCTTTTTCTTAAGCTAAGAGTTTGTTTGGCCAGCAGCTTTTGATTTCCTTTAGGCCTCTTGCACATTGTGTACTGATGTATGAGCATCAGACATTCCTGGCCGAAAAAAAAAAAAAAACACAGGATGGTCTGTATATCACTTGTGCATATTTGGGAGTATGTACACAAGCATAAAAACGCCAGCTTTATTTTAATGAACTAAGTGTGGCATTTGTGCGTATATGCACTTCTTCGTGTATGTATATATATATATATATATATATATATATATATATATATATAATATATATATATATATATATATATATATATATATATATATATATATATATATATATATATATATATATATATATATACTCTATATAAAATCTCTATCACAAGTTTTTGGAAAATGTGGGAAGAAAATTAAACCATTTTCTTCTTACACAAATGTGTCAATTTATAAGATGTTTCTAACGCATGGCATGTACATAGCAAAAATTACCCCCCAAAATATATTCTGCTACTCCTCCTGAGTATGGCGATACCACACGTGAGACTTTTACACAGCCTGGCCACATACAAAGGCCCAACATAGCCAACGCACGTGGCGATCAGGCCTGAACCTCGAGAACAAGCGCCTCTCCCTCATCTCACGCTGCCTCTGTGAGGGAAAGCTCTCTGGCCTCCTCATACTGCTCTGACCTTATGGACGATCCTGGATCCCCTGCTGGATCTGAAATGACTACGCTGATGAGCAGGCTTAAAAAAGAACTCGCAGGTATGTTTCACAGTCTGGAGAAATCTATTAAAGAAATAACTGCTGTTAGATCTGATATGTCACACATCCTGGTCAGAGTAGAAGAAACGGAGCAACGGCAGGACATGCACGCCCTAGCCATTAAAGAACTGCAGGACACTGTTACCCAGCTGGCATTTGCCCATCGGGCCTCTATTTACAAGCTCCACGACCTCGAATCGTAACCGTAGAAATAATATACGGGTCAGAGGTCTGCCGGAAGCAACTGGTGATAGTGACCTCGAACCATCAATATGAGGCATTTTTAATACCATCCTGGGTAATCCTGTCACTGAACCACTGCGCTTTGACCATGTACATCGCGCCCTAAGGCCCCGTAATGCTAATTCAGACCAGCCCAGGGACGTTATCTGTCGCTTGCATTACTTTGAGGATAAAAATGCCATCATGATGAAGATGCGGGGTTTGCCTAACATAGACTGACAGGGCAGTCATCACCATATTTCCAGACCTCTCCAAGGATACTCTGGACCGCCGTAGAGCCCTAAAGCCACTCCTTCATCACCTGTGTTCGGATGGAATCACATACAGATGGGGCTTCCCAGCCTGCCTGATCGCCACAAAAAACTGTCGTTCCCACTCACTAAGATTTCCGGAGGAACTTTCAACCTTCTTGCAGGATCTTAATCTCCTGTCCATGGAGCTCCCGGGCTGGCAGGACCCAATCCCTAAATTTTCAAACCCAGTGGATCCACTTTGGAGAAAAACTCCTTCAAAGAAGAGATGCACCTCTCTCCCGAGGCTCTGCACAAAACCATGGTTGAATTGTGCATTTTTTCACCCATGCCAATTTTATTAATGTAGATACTCATTCTGCTACAGGTTATGTCTACAAAATCAGGTTTCGGCCGCAGTGTTTTTTTTTTTTTTTTTTTTTTTTTTTTTTTTTTTTTTTTCTTTTTCTTTTCTACTTTTGCCTGACTATACTTGGCCAAAGCTGACCTGTCATCGGATTGACCAATGTTCTTTTTCCTTTTTCTTTTGTTTGGTTGCTGTACCAGTTTGGTTTACACATGTTACCCTGTGAGATCCATGTTTAAGATGAACCTGCTCCTACATACATAACCTCCTTGTTTAACTGGAACTTATTAACTTATAGTTATAATTGATTTGTTTTTCACAGGCCGTGTGCTGTCCGGGCACACTTCCCTCATTACCCCTCCCGTACAGCATATCCCCGTCCCCCTTTCCTTTTTGGGGTAGGCGAGGACGAGTGACCTTTAAAATTGTTCTATTCAATCCCTGCCCAGGGATTTGGATGGCCCCTCGCTCTCTTTCCCCAAGGGGACCACTGCAGATTTCTGTGTGTTCTTCACCTGCTTCCCACAAGTTCTTCTATCTATATATATATATATATATATATATATATATATATATATATATATATATATATATATATATATATATATATATATATATATATATATATATATATATATATATATATATATATATATATATATATGTGTGTGTTGTATTATAATATATTTAGTTCATTCTCCTTTTTTTTTTTTTTTTTTTTTTTTTTTTTTTCCAAATAATCTCCCCCCCCCCCCCCCCCCCCCCCCCAAATAATCTCCCCCCCCCCCCCCCCCCCCCCCCCTCCTGTTGGCATGCGTGGAGATGTAGGCCAAAGGCTTTGCTATATCAATGGCTACGTTAAAGATTACATCATACAAAGTTAGGGGTCTTAATGTCGCTGCTAAGCGGCATCAAGTTTTTCGTGAACTAAGACACACCGCATGTTCCATTGCCTTTCTTCAAGAAATGCACTTAAAACACACACACAACACCTGTTAAATTGACCTCACCCCACTTTCCACAGTGGTACTACAGCTTATCAGACACCAATAAAGCTAAGGGAGTGGCCATTGGATTTAGCAGAGGTGTGTCCTTCCGCTTATCTGATATGTTAGCAGATGATCACGGTCGCTTTCTCTTCCTTTGGGGCTTCATAGGTAACACTCAATGTACTTTTGCAAATGTATACTGTCCAAACCATAATCAACCTACTTTTCTCTCACAAAGCCTAACTAAACTGTCACACTTTGCTAAGGGTCTTACTATTCTAGCGGGAGACATTAACATGCCTTTAGACCCAACAATATACACATCCCAAGGTCGCTCTAATATTTCTTTTAAACGCCTGAAATTTGTCAAAAAGAGGCTTCTGGACCTTCAATTAATGGATGTTTGGCGCCTCCTCCATCCCAAGGAGAAGGATTTCTCACATTTCTCCACAACACACCAATCATATTCTAGAATAGACAACATGTTCTTAGATCGTTTTCATCTTCCACTTTTACAGTCTACTCACATAGGCACTGCCTCTATCTCAGACCATGCACCTGTGTCAATGACATTGACCTTGTCTTCCTTAACTCGTTGCACTAACAACTGGAAACTTAATGATTCCCTTCTTTCTAACGAAGCTGAGGTTTCCATGTTGGCCTCCCACTTGTCACAATACTTTAAGGAAAACAAGCCCTCTGACACCTCCTCCATTGTTTGGGAAGCTCATAAGGCTACTATAAGAGGTTGCTTCATTGAGCTTGGTGCCAGGAAAAAAAGGGAGCATGGTCAACAAATTAACCAGGTTCTACAACAAATAGCTGATCTTGACAAACAGCACAAACTCTCTCTGCATGTTGAGCACCTCCAATCCCTCACACTAAAACGAGAGGAATTAAATTCCCTTCTCAATTTAGACACTAAGAAAATTCCAGCGCATATCACAGAAATTTTATGAGTGGGTGAACAAACAAAGTAACCTCTTGGCTAGATCATTAAAAGCTAAACAGTCGCAGTCATTTATTTCCAAAATCAAACTTTCAACGGGAGAGCTTACCCATGCAACTCCAGACATTGCTAAGGCCTTTAGAGAGTTCTATGCGGACCTTTTACAATGTTAAAAATGACTTATCCTCTCTACCTCCGAAAGAGAGACGTAGCCGCATGCTCTCCTACTTGAAAGAAGCCAACCTGCCTAAATTGCCAGTATCTGTCCTTAGAGAAATGGAAGAGGATTTCTCGGTTGAGGAATTCCAGGCCGCATTGAAATCTTCCCCATCTGGTAAAGCTCCCGGACCTGATGGGTACACTATTTTATACTACAAATCATTCAGCGACAAATTTGCTCCCCCGCCTCACTGCTTATGCAAACTCAGTCTCTCACTCTTCAGGCTTACGTCCAGAATCCCTCTCAACTCATCACTGTCATTCCTAAACCTGATAAGGACCCCACCCTCTGCAACAGCTTTAAGCCAATATCATTAATAAATACTGATATTAAATTATATGCCAAAGTAATGGCAAATCACTTGCTTCCCCTACTACCCAGTTGTATCTCCGCAGACCAATCAGGTTTCATACCCCATAGAGAAGCAAAAGATAACTCCCTTCGAGCAATTTCCCTAATCCAATATATTCAGAGATGTGCCCAGCCCACCCTACTCCTTTCCACTGATGCTGAAAAAGCTTTTGATAGGGTGGACTGGGACTATCTTAAGATGACCCTGTGACACTTTGGATTGGGACCTAAGATGTTTCATCGTATTTCATCCCTTCACTCTAACCCCACAGCACAAATTAGAATTAACGGGACGTTGAGTGACCCTTTCATCCTACATAATGGTACCAGGCAGGGTTGTCCCCTGTCCCCCCTCCTCTTTGCTATTACTTTAGAACCCTTCCTGGCTACAATTAGGAATAATGTTAATATCCAAGGCATACAAATAGGCAAAAGCTCCCACAAATACGCAGCTTATGCTGACGACATACAATTTTTTTTTTTTTTTTATTCAGCAGCCACGCATCTCAATTCCTAATTTAATGACGGCATTTTCCACCTTTCAATCAATCTCTAATTTCAAAATAAATTTATCCAAATCCGAAATTTTAAACATATCCCCAAGTCCGAGGCACTTTCCCTTTAAACCCCTTTTTCCCTTTAAATGGGAACCGAAATGCATGAAATACCTAGGTATTTATCTCGCATCTAATCTCCACTCTCTTTTTCGGCATAATTACATCCCCTTATGAAATCGGTCCAGCCTATATCACACCTGGTTAGGGAAAGTAAATATTATTAAATTTAATATACTACCCCGCATTCTTTTTATTTTTCAAATGCTCCCATTAGGTGTGCCGGTGGGGTTCTTTACTATTTTACAAACTATATGATTTCCCGCTTTATTTGGAGGAACAGTCATTCCAGAATATCTAGAGCTACTGTTTCGCTCCAAATGCTCTGGAGGACTGGCACTTCCTAATTTTAAGACCTACCCTGTTTCCCCGAAAATAAGACCTAGCGTGATTGTCGTTGATGGCTGCAATATAAGTCCTACCCCCCCAAATAAGCCCTACCCTGTTTTCCCAAAAATAAGCCCTACCCTGAAAATAAGATCTACAAGGACTTTAACTAGGGCTTATTTGCGGGGTAGGGCTTATATTGCAGCCATCACCGACAATCAGGCTAGGTCTTATTTTCGGGGAAACCGGGTACTATCAAGCGGTTGTTCTGTCCAGATTATCCGATTGGAAATATGCTTTTAATTCAAAATTATGGCTACAACTTGAATATTTTTTGAATGGTGTGGATCTCTCGTTCGTCCCCTGGATACCCCGTTCTTACAGGAATCTTGCTCGAACTACCTCAGCACTCGCCCTATCCTCTTTGGACATATGGGATGATCTACACAAAAGATTCTCATGGGGATATGATTCTCCTTTATTGCCCCTCCTCAACCATAAATATTTTTTACCGGGTTTATTAGACCCCGGATTTAAATCATGGGGATCAGGAGAACCTCTCCTATTACATCATGTTCTCCGGGACAATGCACTTAAACCATTACATGAGATCCTTGCTCCTAACCCTGGCACGTTTCTTGATAAATGGAGATACCACCAACTAAAACGCTTCTTAAGTTCCCTCCCTCGCCCGCTTAGAGGTCTACAAGATTTAAATGGCATAGAAGAAATATTTCATCCAAAAGATCCTCCTCTACATGGTATTTCTCTATTCTACAAAGTTCTCATTGCTCTTCAAAATCCCGACTTTCCTCCTTTCCTGGCTAAATGGGAAATGGATCTGGGCTCCCCCCCTCACAGACAACCAAAAGGATAAGATCCTACAATGAGCTCATACCTCCTCCATTGCCTCAAAAATGGCAGAGGTCAACTATAAACTGCTTACCAGGTGGCATTACACCCCAGCTAGATTACACCAAATGTTCCCAGCAAGTTCCCCATTATGCTGGAGGAACTGTGGGAACAAAGCCACTCATGCACACGTCTGGTGGTTCTGCCAACTCATTCGACCCTTTTGGACTGCCATTTGCAATCTGATCCTACGGATTTCGGATGTCTGTCTACCCAATGATCCGTGGACTATCCTTTTCCATGCCACTAAAACTCCCATAGGTTCCTACAAACGTTCACTCATCCCTCACCTATTGAATACTGCCAAAGCTTTAATTCCTACTTTATGGGGTCAACCAACAACCCCTTCTATAACAGTCTGGGTAGATGAAGTGCATCTCATGGAGGATATTACCCACAATATTAAAGGTACGTCCAAGAAACATTCGATAACTTGGGCACCCTGGGTAAAATTTCAGTCCACCTCCTCCTAGAAGGACATTATAATACAAACCCCTTAAATCTATCAATTGAGCACTGCCATCCAAATTCCAATAATTCGATATTTTTTAATGTGTTGACACGCATGCCAACAACCCCCTCCCTCCCCTCCCACCATCCTATCCTATACTATATCTACTATCCTTCTCTCTACATCTATTTTCTTTCCTATGATCTGTTTTTCCCAATTCCCTCTTCGCTGTTTGTTCTTTATCTCTCTCTTTAATTTAAAGCAAAGTTTTCTCTTCTTTTTTTTTTTTTTTTTTTTATGTTCAGATTCATGTGCTCACATGGAAAGAAGCCTATGTTTATTCTACGATTTTATTCGCACTTATTCCCCCTTTTTGTATCTCCAGAGACATTTATTGGATTATTAGCTTCTAGACAATCGTAATTTGTGAGCACTGAAACCCATGTTGCACTATCTCCAAGAGTGTATCTATTTTGTGATAATTGTATGTCTTTTCTCTATTTTTCTTTAATAAAAATTTATTAAACAAAGGCCCAACATGCAGGGAGCACCCTCAGGCTTTCTAGGAGCATATATTACACATTTAGTTTCCTGACCACTTATCATACTTTTGAAGGTCTTGGAGCACCAGGACAATGGAAACGCCCACAAAATGTATAATCTGAGGCATGGGCTGGTGTAGGGCTGAAACAACTAATCGATTAATCGACAACTAATCGATTATGAAATTAATCGATTACTATTTTCATAATCGATTAATCGGCCAGTAAAATAGTGGGGTTAAAAAAATAAAATGAGCCCTTTATAGTACAAAAAGAGCAAATCGCTACTGTAAATATTACTTTCACCGTTCTACAGTAAAAAAAATGAACCCCTTACAGTTGCGATTTATTTGCTTTTTTTGTACTATAAAGGGCTCATTTTAGTTTCTTTTAACCCCATTATGTTACTAAACGTCTTAGACCTGGTTCACATCTATGTGTTTTTTGGTGCTTTTTGCAGAAACACACTACAGTTAATTTAACATGGTTTCCTATGGGACACGTTCACATCTATGCTTTTTTTCAGCCGCTGCGTATTGGAAAGGGTCAAGGACTTTTTTTTTCTTAATGCAAAATGGTGCTTTTTAGGTTCAATATACTTCAATGGAGAAGCTGCAGAAAAGCATGTAATGCGTTTTTGCAGCAATTTGTATTTTTTAATCTGCCCAACAACAAATTGGCCAAAAAACAGTATTTCTCTTCTAATAGTGTATACAGTATATCTCCTCTAATAGTGAATATACAGTATATCTCTTCTGTCTGTTATTCTCAGAGTGGATTCAATATTTTGCTCCCTAACCATATAGTTGGTTGTTTATATTTACCACTGCATAGAGATATTTAAGAATGAATTGCCTTTTTTTTTAAACTTTACATATTAACTAAATTATACACCACACTTTTTTTTTTAAGGTTATTAACCGATTAATCGATTAATCGAAGCAATAATCGGCCAACTAATCGATTATGAAAATAATCGTTAGTTGCAGCCCTAGGCTGGTGACAGGTACTCGGGGTACTCTGATGGGCTGATGACAGGTCCTCTTTATTTGGGGGAAGATCGGGCACTGTACTTCTCTCCCTTTTTTTTTTTTTTTTTTTTTTTTTTTTTCTTCCTTCCGGGTCTCCAAGACCTCAGGAGGAGAACCTGGAAACAGCATTACAGCTGTTTGACATTTGTGACCAGCTGTGATTGGACACAGCCGGTCATGTGGTAAATTGGCTCTTTACCTTGATCGCGGATGGCCACGCTGGGGGGCCCACAGGAGCGGCGGCAACTGGAGGGGGAATATATTCTTGCCGGCATCCTTTTTACAATGGCCCGGTATGGATGTGGTTAACTACTTACTGACCACCCTATAAGTTTTATTGCTACAGGGCGGCAGCTCTGTGCCCCCCCCCGCAGAAAAAAACATACATACTCAAAAGTTTTTGTATTCCCTGGCAGAGATTGTGAATTTTGGTATTCATATTGAAAATATGACTGATCATGCCAAAAAAACGTGTGTGTGTTTGTGTGTTTTTTTTTTTTTGGGATCCTTTTTAAAACATAACAGAAATGGCCCTGATAAAGTTTACATGCCTTTGTACAGACACAGAAGGTGGCACACACAGGTTAAAATGACAAAGGTTAAATTCCCAAGTAGTGTCTGTGTATAAATAGTCAGTTTGTTCTCACTTGGATGCCCTAAGCAGGCTAGACACAGCCATGAGGAGGTAGAAAAGAACAGTTAAAAGGCCTGTGTAAGAAAGTAATGGAACTTTATAAAGATGGAAAAGGATATAAAGATACCCAAAGGTTTGAATATGCCAGTCAGTACTGTTTAACCACTTCGCATCCAGGCCATTTCTGACACTTCACTCCTACATGTCAAAAATCATAATTTCTTTGCTATAAAATTACATAGAACCCCCAAACATTATATATGTTTTTTTAGCAGAGACCCTAGAGAATACAATGGCAGTCCTTGCACGGTATTTGCGCAGCAATTTTTCATACGCGTTTTTTTTGAAAAAAAAACAGTTTCATGGTTTAAAAAAAAAAACAAAACAGCAAAGTTAGCCAAATTTTTTTGCATTGTGTGAAAGATGAAGTTACGCTGAGTAAATAGATACCTAACATGTCACGCTTCAAAATTGCACACGCTCGTGGAATGGCGCCAAACTTTGGTACTTAACCGCTTGACATCCGGAGGACGTCATATGACGTCCTCGACTTTCGGGGCTTATATCTGAATGATGTCTGAGGCTACAGACATCATTCAGATACCGGCATTTTCAGCCGGCGATTCCGTACACCATAAGAACGATCATAGTGGCTGTTCCGCCGCTTGATCGTTCTTGCGGGAGGGGACGTCCTCCCGCCGCCCTCCGGTGCTACTACCGACTCACCTCAGCGATCGGTGAGTCGGATAGCGGATCCGCCGGCGCCGGATGTTCACCATAGAGATTTCCGGCGGACCAGATGGTCGCCGGAGTCTCTATGATCGTTCGGAGGCCGGGCGCGATGTTATGACGTCACGCCCGGCCTCTGCATTCAAAAAAACCGCGCCGCTTCAGCTGTGAAGCGGCGATCGTTTTATTTTTTTTTTTTTATTTTAGGCTTCCCAGCCTAGAGGTGAGATGTGGGGTCTTATTGACCCCATATCTCACTGTAAAGAGGACTGATCGTGTCATTCCTATTACAAGGGATGTTTACATTCCTTGTAATAGGAATAAAAGTGATCAAAAAAAAAAAAAAAAATTTTTAAAGTGTAAAAATAAAAATTTTTAAGTAAAATTAACAATAAAAAAAAAAAATTTTTAAAGCGCCCCTGTCCCCGTGAGCTCGCACGCAGAAGCGAACGCATACGTAAGTCCCGCCCACATATGAAAACGGTGTTCAAACCACACGTGAGGTATCGCCGCGAACGTTAGAGCGAGAGCAATAATTTTGGCCCTAGACCTCCTCTGTAACTCAAAACATGTAACCAGTAAAAAATGTTAAAGCGTCGCCTATGGGGATTTTTAAGTACCAAAGTTTGGCGCCATTCCACGAGCGTGTGCAATTTTGAAGCGTGACATGTTAGGTATCTATTTACTTGGCGTAACTTCATCTTTCACACAATGCAAAAAAATTTGGCTAACTTTGCTGTTTTTGTTTTTTTTTTTAAAGCATGAAACTGTTTTTTTTTAAAAAAAAAACGCGTTTGAAAAATTGCTGCACAAATACCGTGCAAGATAAAAAGTTGCAATGACTGCCATTGTATTCTCTAGGGTCTCTGCTAAAAAAACATATATAATGTTTGGGGGTTCTATCTAATTTTATAGCAAAGAAATGATGATTTTTGACATGTAGGAGCGAAGTGTCAGAAATGGCCTGGATGTAAAGTGGTTAAAAATCCCCATAGGCGACCCTTTAAAATTTTTTACTGGTTACATGTTTTGAGTTAGAGGAGGTCTAGGGCCAAAATTATTGCTCTCGCTCTAACGTTCGCGGCGATACCTCACATGTGTGGTTTGAACACCGTTTTCATATGTGGGCGGGACTTACGTTTGCGTTCGCTTCTGCGTGCGAGCTCACGGGGACAGGAGCGCTTTAATTTTTTTTTTTTTTTTTTTTTATTGTTAATTTTACTTAAATTTTTATTTTTACACTTAAAAAAAATTTTTTTTTTTTGATCACTTTTATTCCTATTACAATGAATGTAAACATCCCTTGTAATAGGAATATGACACGATCAGTCCTCTTTACAGTGAGATATGGGGTCAATAAGACCCCACATCTCACCTCTAGGCTGGGAAGCCTAAAATAAAAAAAAAAATAAAACTATCGCCGCTTCACAGCCGAAGCGGCGCCGTTTTTTTGAATGCAGAGGCCGGCGTGACGTCATAACATCGCGCCCGGCCTCCGAACGATCATAGAGACTCCGGCGACCATCTGGTCCGCCGGAAATCTCTATGGTGAACATCCGGCGCAGGCGGATCCGCTGTCCGATTTACCGATCGCTGAGGTGAGTCGGTAGTAGCACTGGAGGGCGGCGGGAGGGGGGGACGTTCCCTCCCGCCGCCCGTAAGAACGATCAAGCGGCGGAACATCCGCTATGATCGTTCTTATGGTGTACGGACTCGCCGGCTGAAAATGCCGGTATCTGAATGATGTCTGTAGCCTCAGACATCATTCAGATATAAGCCCCGAAAGTCGAGGACGTCATATGACGTCCTCCGGATGGCAAGCGGTTAATATCTTATTAACCACTTCAATACCAGGCTATAGTCATGACATCCGCAGATGGGATTTCCCATCCTGAGCGGGCGTCATATGACCACCTCTGTTTCTCGCCGCTCCTGAGGGCCCCCGGGGGCCCGCAGCGTGGCGATCAGGGATGAGGCATGTCCCTCGGACACAGCCCATCCCAAATCCGTGTAAAAAGCCAATAAAAAATGGCTCTTTACCATGTGAACGGTTGTGTCCAATCACAGCGGGTCACAGAATGTCAACAAACCGCGGTAACAAGATGTTACCAGGTTCTCCTTCTCACAGACCGATTGTGTGTGGATATTGCGGTAACATCTCGTTACCGCTCAGTGTACACCAACCACACTGATTGCCCCCACCCAATAAAGAAGACTTGTCGCCACCCATCAAAGTACCAGAGTACCTGTCACAGTTCATCTGAGTACCTGTCACCAGGCCATCAGAGTACCCGAGTACCTATCTGCAGCCCACCCCTCATATAATGTACATTGGGGTGTTTGCTTTCCAAAATGGGGTAATTTTGTGGGCAATTCCACTGTCCTGGTGCTCCAGGGCCTTCACAAATGTAATAGATTGTTAGGAAATTAGATGTGTAATTTATGCTCCTAGAACCCCCGATGGTGCTCCCTGCATGTTGGACCTCTGTGTGGCCAGGCTGTGTAAATGTCACACACATGTGGTATCGCCATACTCTGGAGGAGTAGCAGAATGTATTTTGGGGTGTAATTGTAAGTATGCATATGCTGTGTGTGAGAAATAACTGACAATTTTGTGAAAAAAAAAAAAAAGAAAACATTCTTAATTTTCCCAAGAATTGTGGGAAAATTACAACTTCAAAAAGCCTCTTGCTAAATATTTTGACTGTCTACTTTTCAAAAAGGGGTCATTTGGGGGGTGTTTGTACTTTCCTGACATTTCAGGGCCTCAAGAAATGAGGCCGTCGGTGCATCAGGTGTGATCAATTTTCAATGATTTGCACCATAGCTTGTAGACTCTAACTTTCACAGAGACTAATATCCACTAATTTGGGTTATTTTTACACAGAGATGTAGCAGTATACATTTAGGCCCAATTCAAATGCTACTTAAACAAAAAAGAGCTGCATGGTTGAGCTGCCAGAAGGAAGCCTTTACTGCGCCAAAGCCCAAATGAGACATGTCGAGATGTTGTTGGGCATATTGTAACCAGGCTTTTTTGTGGAACTTGTACAGTAAAGGCTTCTTTCTGGCAACTTGGCCATGCAGCTCTGTATTTCTTCTGAGATTACCTGTGGGTTTTTCTTTATATCCCGAACAATTCCTGTGGCAGTTGTGGCTGAAATCTTTCTTTATCTACCTGACCTTGGCTTGGTATCAAGAGCCCCAAATTTTCCACTTATTAAATGATTGAACAGTACTGACTGGCATATTCAAGGCTTTGGATATCATCTTTTTATATCCTTTTCCATCTTTGTAAAGTTTCATTACCTTGTTACGCAGGTCTTTTGACTATGTTCTGCTCCCCATGCTTAACAGGGGGAGAGGTGCTGCGCTTATCCAGGAACGTTGGGGAGTAGCGATGGGGGCCAAATTTGCCCCGAGCGTGGCAGGCCTTTTTATGGCGCAGTGGGAGGAAGAGTTTTTTCCAATAGACCCACTGAATTGGCCATCTATATAAAAGATATATTGATGTCTTTATACTATGGAAAGGCGATCCGAGCCAACTTGCCTGTTTTCTAGAAAGACTCAATATCGACGAAAGAAATATAAAACTATCCTGGGAGATTAATGAGAAAAAAGTTACATTCTTGGACCTAGATATCATACAGGAGGACTCTAAACTTTGGACACACACGCACTTTAAAAATGTTGATAGGTACAGTTACCTTCCTATAGAGAGCTGTCACCATAGGAATTGGTTGTTTAATGTCCCTAAAGGGCAACTTCTGAAGGTAAGATGAAATTGTACCCACCTGGGCACCTATCTAGAGCAGGCAGAAGTAATTGGACAGAGATTCGCCGCGAAAGGTTACGACCAACAGTTTATCAGAGAGAATATCTGAAGTAAAAGAAATGGATCGGAAAGAACTGATTAAGGACAAAACCACAAAGGTGACGACATCAGCGGTAGTACCCATAATCCTGGATTTCAACGCACAGCATAGGAGAATTGAGAAGATTATCAAAAAACATTGGCATATACTTCAGGCAGATGAAGATTTACAGGACAGGTTACCCCGATTTTATATACAAAAAAGCACCAACCCTTCGAGACAAAATTGTGAAAATATAATTGATCCACCGAAGAAAGCATTTTCATTTTTACAGGAAATGGTTTTTTCCTTTGCAAAAGATGCTTCGCCTGTTTGCGAACAAAACGTCCCAATGAAAAATTCAATTTCACATCAACCAGCACGGGAGAGTCATATGATATTAAAGAATTCATCTGTTGCAACACGGAAGGAGCGGTATACGCCTTAGAATGTAGTTGCGGCCTACAGTACATAGGCCGCACGAAAAGACCCCTCCGTGTAAGGTTTAAGGAACATGTGAATAACCTTTTGAATGGGTATGACAAACCTAGTGTAGCCAAACACTTTTTGTTGTGTCACAATAAAGATCCCACACAATTAAGATTCTGGGAATCTACCATACGTTAGGCAACTGGCGAGGGGGCCATAAGGTTAGGACCCTCAGCCAGCTAGAATCCAAATGGATATTCACATTAGACACATTTGCGCCAAGAGGTTTGAATATCGAATTTGACTTAAACTGTTTCCTCTGTGATTTTTAATTCAAGTAGTAATGTACATGTCCACCTGGTTATTTTTTGACCCCTATCAGAAGCCCTCTTCTTCTTTTTTTTTTTTTTTTTTTTTTTTTTAATCGCCCCATCGTCTTTATTCATTCCGATCACTATCTTTTTAATATGTCAAATGATACTGACAGATTGAAAGTAATAGAATTTCACAGCCACAACAGATGCGTATGTATCGTTAGGATTTGTGGGCAGTGGCCACTTAAGCATCTGATCCACTATTTTTTATGAATACAGATTACTATTATATTGTAACTTTTTTTTTTCCCCACCCTCTTATGTATTCATATGTTTTTTATTCATGTGTGGTGTTAGGTCTACACGATATGTACCTGTGTTAGGATATTTTGCACAGACCAGTGGTGAGGCCCATTCTGTCCCAGCTACACTGAGCATATGCTTTTTAATATTTAGTTTTACGAAGATTTTGATATACCCATTAAAGTTCTACTTATTTTTATATATTTTTTAAATTTGATTTCCATATATAACTCAATCAGGCACTTGTTTTTTAATGACAATTCCTCCAAATGATTTGTCTGTCGAGCAGATAGAGCCATCTCAAAGCATGTTTAGCCAACAGATTAGTTTATCCCGTACATTCAGGTTGCGCCTCCGTTCGCTGCGTATTGTGAGCACGGAGTTGCGCAGTGAGCTCGTTTCCATCTGTGTACATGGAAACCGAGTTTTCACCAACCAACAAAATGGCCGCGCACATGGTCTTCTTATGTATGGCAGACGCGGCTACAAGAAAATGGCCGCCCATTAGAGATAATGATGTAGACTATTTAAGACAGCAAAGTGCCTTTTCTTGCTATCCCCTGATGAATTCACATGATTGGTGACGTCACGCGTAGGGACGGAATGGGCACTACATACTGACTGAGGCTCGCTGCTCGTAGGAGACGGGCATCGGTCTGGTACTTTTAAATGTGAGTACTTGTATCTGCTACTAATAAAGCTCTATCCTCTAAACATACTACATTATCTGGTACCCCTTGTCCTTTTATTATCGGTTTATCCACACTTGAGGGACGGAGGCAGAGATAGGACCCGCATTGGTCCAAGACCCTTATTGGAGATCATTACCACCTGCATTTTTCTGCGGTTTCACTGAGTACCACCAGGTGTGGAGGCAGAGGCAGAACCCGCGCTGTCCAGGACCCCAAAGCAAAGACCACAGCCATCTAGAGTTAGTTTTTGCGGTTGACCTAGCACCGCTAGGTAAGGGGCCACTGCTTACTTTAGTGTGATATATGCATGAAGAGGACACAGATTTTATTTACTTCTAGGCACCCCACCTCTACTTTTTATTTTGAGCACATTGAGCTTTGTTTGCACTGCAGAGGTTATCATCACTATTGTATTATGTTTTTTCACCTATGTACGTAGCTGCATGATATTTGGACCTCCTTTTGCAGCAGATTTTATTTTTATTATTGTTTGTTTTAGGATCGCACACTGCTGTTACACTGTGTGACTTATTGGAGTACTTTCAGGTTACTCAGCACTATGCACTTTTTATGCGTTTTTTGCACGATCAAATAAGAATGTTTATCACATGGGTTATATATATTTTATACTGATGGTGTAACCTGTTTATCATAACAGCTTTAGTCCTATGTTTTATGATTAATTTGCTAATTGGATTTGGCACATGCATTTTTAGGCATAGGATTGTATCTATTTGTCCAGTATTTCACTGATTGCACGTACTTGCTAGATTTTGCACACATGATATGTTTTTTAATTTTGTAATGGGGATACCAGCATGACATTTGGCTGCTATTGTTGACATCATTTCCCCAACGGTTTGCACCACTTTTTTCAGCAGCCCTCTATGCAGATTCCTTAGTGTAACGTTCCTGGATAAGCGCAGCACCTCTCCCCCGTTTGTCTATTTCTATATTTGGGTTCCGTTTGACCCCAAATTTTTTTTTTTTTTTTTTTTTTTTTGATTCAGTACTTTTGTTATTCTTTTCATAGCAGTACAAGTTATACATTTATCCATACATTTTATTCCAGATACATAAATCTTGCTTCTAACATTCACCCGGCCCAGAAAAAAAAAAGAAAAACCCGCACAAAACAAAAACTAAAAGCAAAAAAAAGGGGGGCAAAACCCAACAACATCCCCCTACTGTATCTCCCCCCCCCCCCCCCCCCCTCAACCCCAAAAGCACCCCCCCAATATTGTCCCTCTCCCATATTGATTCATCTTTTATTTTCATTGTCCCAGGCCTCTACCCAGCTTTTCCAGATGGCGTCAAATTTATCTTGGCTCCCTCTATGTTTATAAATAAATTCCTCCTTTTATTGTTTCTTTTATTTGTGTTCTCCATTCTTCGACCGTTGGGATATATAGATATCCACTTCTGAGCTATTAGCTTTCGTGCCTGAAACAAGCCTCTCGTCATTGCGGTATGGGTATGTTTTGAAATATTTGGTTCTCCACTATATTTAAACATAAATTTGGGTCTAGTGAAATTTCTATACCTAATGCGCTATTTATGTTTTTAATTATATCCTGCCAATAACGATGGAGTTTGGGGCATTTCCACAACATGTGTATTTGATTAGCCGGTGCACCACTACACCGGGGGCATAAAGGGGATTCCCTACGTTTCCATTTAAATAGACCCCAATTTTTGGTGCGTGCGGCTGTGCAGATATTCCTTCTTTCTCCATTACGGTAGCGCAGGAATAATTCACACCACATATCTAGCCTGCTTAGTGCATCCACGTGAGAGCTAACAAACTCATTGGCTATTTATACACAGACACTAATTGCGTTTTAAAAAGCCACAAATGTGGGAAATTCCTTCTGTGTCTGTACCAAGGCCAAACATTCCAGGGTATGTAAACTTTTTTTATCAGGGCCATTTGGGTGATTTCTGTTAGTTTTTTGGCTCCTTTTTAAAAATCATATGATAATGGCTTCATGTGATCAGACAGTGTGTGGTGTGTTTTTTTTTTTTTTTTTTTTTTTTTTTTTTTTTTTTTGTGACATTAGTCATATTTTCAACATTTTAAATATTAGTAAATATTTTTATTGTATGTGATCCTGCACTTCCAACTGCAGGGGACTCGGCGGTTATTTACAGCAAAAGCCGATCAGCGGTGCCGATGGTCATTGAGTGCCTTGCTGAACGGAGCTCTGCCTATGCAAGTTAACCGCTTCAGCCCCGGACCATTTGGCTGCCCAAAGACCAGAGCACTTTTTGCGATTCGGCACTTCAACTGACAATTGCACGGTTGTGCGACGTGGCTCCCAAACAATTGATCCCCCCCCCCCCCCCCCCCATAGAGCTTTCTTTTGGTTGTATTTGATCACCTCTGCTGTTTTTTATTTTTTGCGCTATAAATAAGTAAAGAGCGACAATTTTGAAAAAGCAATATTTTAGGCCGATACGTATTCTTCTACATTATTTTTGGTAAAAAAAAAAAAAAATCACAAGTGTTTGGCTTGCACAAGTTATAGCGTCTACAAAATAGGGGATAGTTTTATGGCATTTTTATTTCTTTATTTATTTTTTTACTAGTAATGGCGGCGATCCGCAATCTTTATCTGTGTTCTAACTGGGGGGGGGGGGGGGGGGTGGGCTACGTGTGACACGACACTGATCACTACTCCCGATCACGGGGAGCTGTAATTGGTGTCCTGTCACTAGGCAGAATGGGGAAATGCTTGTTTACATCAGCATTTCCCCGTTCTTCCTCTCCGTGAGACGATCGCGGGACTCCCGGCGGACAGAGTCCGCGGGACCCGCAGTCACACTCGCAGAGCTTGCGTGCCCACAATGCCGCGTCTTAAAGGCGACGTACCCGTATGTTGATATGCCCAGCCGTGCCATTCTGCCGACTTATATCGGAGTGACACGGTCCTTAAGTGGTAAAAAAAAGCAGCATTCCGTTCTAACGGGTAAATGGGATGGATTTTGTGTTCCTGCAAAGCAAGGACTAAAATCCATCACTTCTCCCTAGTAAAAGCAGCACCTACAGTACACAGTTAACCCTTTGATCACCCTAGATGTTTAACCCTTTCCCAGCCAGTTTACAGTGACAGTGCATATATTTAGCACTGATCACTGTATTAGTGTTACTGGTTCCCGAAAAGTGTTAGTGTCAGATTTCTCTGATGCAATATTGAGGTGTGTGTGTGTGTGTGTGTGTGTGTTAGGGGATCAGACTCAATGCAGGGACAAACTCAGTCTCTAGGAAAACACCTTGTTTAATGCACAGGATATTTCCAAACAGAAGAAAAAGGCATCTTGCCATCAATCAAACAAAAATAAACTCCTGCTCTACCGAGCCTTACTGTGTCCGTAGTCTGACCAGTCCTTGGTTAGGTAGTAAGAGTCCTTACAAACGCAAATACTTGTATCCAAAGTCAGTGTTTTGCAGCCATGCTCCTAGATGCCTCCTCACATGGAGACACACACTCTCTCCCTGAGAGTTAGGACCAGCTGCCTTAATCAAGACCTGAAAGGAAAACATTAAGCTGCGGTCCACGGACTTGGGAGTCTGTCCCACCCAGAGCTCTATCAGACTCCCAATAAAACCAACCCCGGAACAGACATTACCAACACAGAGTAAAGAACAACCCTTCTTTACCCTGAAGTTTTTGCTGGTATTACCTTCGATTGTAAATCTAAGAATCCGTGGAGGAACATATATCCCATTAATTACTTTTCCTGTCACTTTACCTTGTTTCACAGGCACCCCGCTACATATCTCCCCCTTCTGCTCAAACTCAGGGGGTTCAGCACTGTGGGCAAACAGACTGTAAACTCTGGAGAGGGCGTTAGCTATCTGGTCTATGTTCTACTAAAAAATTTAAATTCTGTAGAGCTAAGAACTATCTGGTAACTCTAGCATTTTTCTCCTTATTTTGGGCTATCCATTTGAGTGGGGCATGGTCAGTTAGGAGCCTGAACTGTCGCCCTAATAGATAATATTTTAAACTTTCAAGAGCCCATTTGATGGCTAAACATTCCTGTTCTACAATGGCGTACCTTTTTCCAGCAGGAGTCAATTTTCTGCTTAAGAACGCTATGGGGTGTTCCTCCCCAGTCATCACTTGGGACAACACTGCACCTAATCCCACTGAAGCATCCGTCTGCACTATAAATTCCTGTGTGAAATCTGGGGTGATTAAGACAGGGCTATTACACAGAGCTGTCTTTAGGTTCTGGAAAGCTTTCTCAGCTTCTGGGGACCAAGTTACTCCTGTGGACTCCCTACCCCCCGGTAAGATCTGTAAGGGGGAGCGGCCAATGTAGCAAAATTGGGGACAAATGTTCTGTAATAGCCTACTAACCCCAAAAAAGCCCTATCCTGGTTTTTTTTTTTTTTTTTTTTTTTTTTTTTTTTCAGGGGTCTTGGCCAACTTTGGATTGCTTGGATCTTTGTGACTTGGGGTTGTAAAATCCCCCTGCCAATAATGTACCTTCGATACCGGCCTCCTCTAATCCCACAGCACACTTCTTAGGATTGGCTGTCAGACCCTCACACTGGAGGGCGTTAACAGCCTGCACTTTAGGTAAGTGGCTCTCCCAGTCTGCACTAAAAATTACCACATCAACTAAATACGCAGATGCATAGGCTTGGTGGGGTTTAAGGATGTGATCCATCATCCTCTGAAAAGTGGCGGGGGCCCCATGTAGGCCGAATAGCATCCTATTTGTACTGCCAGTGGCCCTCAAGAGTGGAAAAGGGTGTCTTCTCTAAGTGGTATTTGCCAATACCACTTCGTAAGGTCCAGGGTGGTGATATATGGAGCATGTCTTAGACGCTCAATTAATTCACCTACCCTGGGCATTTGATAAGCGTCAAATTTTGACAGGTCATTTAACTTTCGGAAACAATTACAAAATCGGATGCTTTCATCCGGCTTGGGAATAAGGACGATTGGACTACACCACTCACTATGGGACTCTTCTGTTACCTCAAGATCCAACTTCCGCCTTATTTCCTCTGAATCTACTTGGCGTTGAGCTTCTGGGATGCGATAAGGTTTTAAGCTAACTTTTACCCCTGGCTCGCAACTGTTCAAGTCTCTCTCCTCGAACTTCGACTCTATATAGCGACTCTATATAACAGATCATTTTCCATAGCAAAGTGTGGGAATATGGCCTCCTCCCCTGGCTCTTGGGGTACCCCATTTATCCCTTTTTTTTACCTGTTCCCTTGCCCTAGCTAAAGTGGGGTCCCTAAACTGGGCCGTACCAAAGTTTTCCCGGGTCGTGGGTAGGTCCAGCAGGTCTAACTCTGGAAGGGGGTTCTCTGTGTCATCTGCAAGGACCTCCAAGGGAAAATGGGCAGACTCTCTCTTCGTTCTGGGCAGTAGGAATCCGATCCCGCTGGGGGCCTTGCTCCCTTGGCGTTATCCCATAAATCCCAGAAAAAAGGAAGGTGGGCTTCTGTCTCTTGGAGAAGGATTCTGTGGGTACTACACCCTGAGAAAATCCTCAGTACACAAGTACCGCTCCACGAGAGCCACCAATTCATTGGCATCTTTAGGATCAGCTCTCCCGGCAAAACGCTGTATAGGGGTTGGAAGGGCTCTCGCAAAGTGGTCTACTGCGACTCTCTCCAAGATTTGGGCTTGGGTGACGACCTCTGGCTGTAACCACATCCATGTGAGATGAATGAGGTCGTACATCTGGGACCTTGCAGGTTGGTCCACCTTAAATTGGCAAGCATGGACGCGCTGAGCTCACAGCCATTGTTGCGCCAAGGCAATCTGTTTTTTATATTGCTGGGCCTCAGCAGCATTTAGATCAAAATGGGCCTTCTGTGGGTCCCCGGTTAAAAAGAGGGCAAGTACCTCAAACCCATTGGTCCGGGGGTAGCCCTTCACGCTCTGCCACCCTCTCAAAAACAGTGATGAAAGCCTCCACATAATCTTTGGCCGTCATTTTCTGTAATGCAGCCTGCACTCGCTTGCGTAAATCTGCAACATTGTCCACACGTAGGACTTTGTCAGTCGGGAACTGCACCTGAGTCTGAGCTTATTGAAGTCCTTCTGCTCCTGCATGACCACTTGGGTAGCAGTTATTAACAATCGGTTAGTTTCTTGTTGGTCTACGCGTGGTTGTACCAGCTGTTTGATTAGTTCCTCTATTCTCTTATCAGTTTACTGGTACCAGTGAATTAAATTTTAAAAAACAAGAAAAAAAAATGTTCTTATCATACTGTCCCTTTAAGAGAGCTGGCTCTTTATTTTTTTCAAAAATGCCGCTGCAAGAGGTACATCCTCTGGGTCTTGTGCCCGCATTATCCACGAATTGTAGGGGATCAGACTCAATGCAGGGACAAACTCAGTCTCTTTAGGAAAACACCATGTTTAATGCACAGGATATTTCCAAACAGAAGAAAAAGGCATCTTACCATCAATCAAACAAAAAACTTCTGCTCTACCGAGTCTTACTGTGTCCGTAGTCTGACCACTCCTTGGTTAGTTTAGTAAGAGTCCTTACAAACGCAAATACTTGTATTCAAAGTCAGTGTTTTGCAGCCATGCTCCTAGATGCCTCCTCACATGGAGGCACACACTCTCTCCCTGAGAGCTAGGACCAGCTGCCTTAATCAAGACCTGAAAGGAAAACATTAAGCTGCAGTCCACGGACTTGGGAGTCTGTCCCACCCAGAGCTCTATCAGACTCCCAGTAAAACCAGCCATGGAACAGACATTACCAACACAGATTAAAGAACTATCCTTCTTTACCCTGATGTTTTTGCTGGTATTACCTTCGATTGTAAATCTAACAATCCGTGGAGGAACATATATCCCATCAATTACTTCTGTCATTTTACCTTGTTTCACAGGCACCCCATAAAAAAAAAATCTATCTCTCTTCCAGAGGTCAGCTGGTTAATGGAAACCATACCATCTTTGTTTTAAAATGTTAAAGGGTTTGTAGAAACCTTCTCTGTGCAGCAGCCCCCCTCAATACTTACCTGAGTCCCATCGTGATCTAGCGGTGTGCATGACCACCTCGGCTCTCCGGGGACTCTGCTTTCTCATTGGCTTAGACAGCAGTGGGAGCCATTGGATGGAGGAGGGGTTGGGACCATACTAGAACTGTGTGAAAATGGACATGCAGAGCTGCGGCTTGGGAGCCCCCCATTGCATCCTGCTTGCTCTGGGGGCACTCGGCAGAAAGGAGGGGCCAGGAGCGATGGCAGGGGACATGAGAATAGGATCGGGCTGCTCTGTAAAACCACTGCACAGAGCAGGTAAGTATAGGTGTGTGTGTGTGTGTGTGTGTGTGTGTGTGTGTGGTGTGTTTTTTTTTTTTTTTTTTTTTTTTTTTTTTTCTCCCCTCTTCATTGTACAATGAACTATGCCTATAACAAAGGTGATGAAAGGAAAATGGAAGTGTATGTAAAGCCAAAACTTTTTTATTTTCAGTGGGGAAATATTTTGAATCCCTGTTTAGTTTTAACTGTTGCTAGTACAGGAATTTGATAGGAAATATAACATTTTGGAGCTGGAGTAGGGGGCATTTGTCCAATGGGGACCTTTTTGTTCTAGTAAAAACTGTCTAAAAGGAGACTTCACCTTGCTTTTTTGGAGGGCTTTTGTCTTGCTTCCTATGCAGTCTCTTGGACAGGAAGCGAAAATTTTCCGATAAACAGACTGCAAAAAAGCCATTGGGTTTTAACCATTTCCTACCCCTTTTCAAAATCTGGGGAAAAATCTGGCTTTAAAAATTCTACGAAGTGGTATTCCTGCTATACATATAACAAACCTTGAAACTGTCCCCCTAAATCCTCCTAACATCTATGCTAACTAATCTGTATAGGAAAGTTGTCTGTGTATACTTAACCTATTTTCAGGCCGCTCTAGTCTGGTCATGTGACCATTCCTGTGTCAGCCAATGGTGGCTGCAGGGGAGAGGAGAGAGCACTCTGACAATGGCTAGCAGTGAGCTCACTCATGAGCTTCAGTGACCCATCTGTTATCGGCGCTCCCCTCCCTATAAGGTTGTGCTGGCTGACGAACTGGGTCACATGACCAGACCAAAGCGGCATTTTGAAAATCGCAAAAGTACATCTTTCCTTCACAGAACAGTTGGCATAGGTGGTGTCTGGAGGGGAGAAGGCTGTGTGAATTTTGACATCAAATTAATAAGGTGTGAACATGTGCTGCAGACGCAGATTTAGCCATTTAGATATAACGGCTATATAAATTAAACCAATTTTCAGAAACAATGTATTGTTTTATTATCAAACAGAAGCTCAATTTTAAAATATTAAACTAAACGCTGTAATGTCATAGCACATATCTGAATATTTTTTTACCAATAATTTTTTTTTTTTTCCCTGCAGTTTAGTAAATGTTCCCTACTTATTCTTTATGTGGTAGTGCAGTGTTAATTTTTACGTCAAATTTTCATTTTAGTCAGGCTTTTGACTATAAAACTCCATTATTAATTTTTAGTAGACTAAAATAGTGTTAGTCACCAAAAAACATTTTCATTAACACTGGGTCTGTTTCAAGGTTAGTGTATAGCTGGACTTCAACTTGAACCCCTTCTTCGACCAAGGTAGTGTGTGGGGTTTTTTTTGTTTTTTGTTTTTTTTTTCCCTACGGCTTGAATGCTTCTTTTTGCTGTTGGGCAATAACTATTTTAGGAGAGATCAGCTAAAAGGGTAATGGTGTGGGGTGTTTTTAAGATTAAAAAAAAAAAAAAAAGTGGTTGTTAAGCCACTCCAGCCTGTATGCACCATCAGAACTTCCTTCTATTGTAGTATTCCCCCTCTGTGTGATTTATAAAAATAAATGCTGCAAATACCTCATTTCACTGCTGAGATTGCGATCACATGAATGGCCAGCTTTCTCCTTTCCTCCTCTGAGAGATGCAGCGGGTGGGGCTGAGATTTCCCCTGCTGTCAGTCGGGAGGGGAGAAGGAGAGGGCTGGCTGGTCATGTGTTCGCAATCTCAGCTCTTAAATTGGGTATTGACCACATTTTCTATTTTATAAATCATTCAGAGGAGGCAGTGTTGATGGTGTATACAATATAATTCTGCGCTGCCCTGAAAACAAAAAAACAGCAGCTAACACGGCCAACAGGATATATGCCAAGTACAAAGAAAACAAAAATAGGTGTAGCGCTAAAAAGTTTTGAAATGTCCAATATCAAGATGAAAAAGTAGATCAACAGTTCTAAGTATAGAATGTAGGAGAAAATCATCCATGTATATATTGGTCCTAGTGATATGTCCTCAGAGGTTTTGTAACTTCAGACAAAAAGCACGTCAATAGGTATGTGACATCTGGAGTGAAGACACACACCACCACCGACAATGAAGAGGCTTACAGATCTCATGGACCCAAAGGGACATACGCCGAGTTGGATCAGACAAAGCTTAGGTGGTCAGTGGCTGTAAATGATCCAGAGGGGTGATGTTCCTGGGATGAACCGTAAACTGATGTGTCCCTCAGGATGGTATTAGGAACCAAGTGGTGGTGATGCCAAGTAGGAAAAAAGGAGGAAAGGCCACCTAGTGTAAATCCATACACAAATGTGGAATTTATTAAAAATTAAGAGATGCACTTACATGTAAATCCTTTTAAAAACAGCGCTGTAAAAATGTGGCGGCAGTGGGGTCCTACCCGACGCGTTTCGTCATCTTAGACGTCGTCTGGGGGGTTCCCCCACCGCAGCTTACAAAGTATATATAGGGGATGCATCAATATTGATGAGAAACAGCTCCACGGGTGCACAATTACCACTTCCGGTATTCGGGCAAGATGGCCGCCCGGCGTGCGTTCAACGCCTCCCATTGAATCTAATGTAGATACCGGAAGTGTAACTGGTGGGGTCAAAGTAGTATGTAAATCAAATCTGTCTGAATATTCATATTTAAGAATTAGGTGTATTGATAGTACATAAATAGTGTCCAATGTGGAAGACAAATGTGATGACATGTCTGCACAGACCGCGCCGTCTCTAAAGTGAGCAGCTGATGTGTAGCTTGCTGCTAGGCGGCATTATGCGCGCGCATTTAGAGCGAATGACCGATGTGTAGCCCGTTGCTGGGCAGCATTGTGCACGCGCATCACAGGCAAACAGATAATACTGCGCGTGCGCAGTAGATGGAAGGACGTAAAAGTATCGTCCCTCTGATACTAATCAGGGGGCGGTTAGGGAGACGGCTACGTCTTATCTTAATGGCATAGCGTGACTCATATGTAAATTGATACAAAAGACCTGGAAGTGCGTGCAGTGGCCCCAAATAAACAAATAGGGGCATATATTCCCGGTGTGTGTGTGTGTGTGTGTGTGTGTGTGTGTGTGTGTGTGTATATATAAACAAACTTACGTAAAATTGTGAAAAACTAAATGATATGTGTATTTTAAGTCACGTACCATTTAGTCAGCGAGCGTGTGTGTATGCTGTGTAGAAAAAAGTTTAAGTCGAATGACCGTTAATATAGTCCATTATCATGACCTTAAACAAAAAACGTGAATAATAATGCCTCAAGGGCATGATCTGCACCGCATAAGAAGCGTGCATTTAATGTGAAAATATGTGAATTGAAATAAAATAAATTTCCATTGTGGAAATTCAAGACAGAAAAATGGCATAGTGATAACTATGCTCATCTATATTCATATATAAATACACGATGGTGGAGTGGGTTCCCATAGTGATGTACAGATGAATAATCATCTAATACATGTATATTAAAAATGTACATACATGCAAAATTGACAAGATCGATACATGTATATAAAAATAAACTTGGTAAGGATGATGGTAATAAAATATAACTTATGACCTGTACAAAGGAAAGAGCAACACAAACTAAAATAAAATGAAACCAGGTGTCAAGCTCTATTAATAAAGGCATTGACATCTAGTTCTACATTAATACCCAGTGGGAAAAGTGTACGGAGCTCGTGGATCCAGAAGGTCTCTAAGCGAGACACACCCCTGGTCATGGCACCTCCCCTCCAGGGGGGAACATATCTATCTATCACCACAAATTGTGTCCCCTCTATAACACGATTGTGGTGTAGCTTATAGTGTCGGGACAGTATGTTTAGTGTCCCCGCCCTTAATGAGAGCGATACGTTCAGCTACTCTTACGGCAAAAGAGCGGATGGTGCGGCCCACATACTGTTTCCCACAGTGGCATGTGATCAGGTACACAATATGGCTAGTGGTGCAAGTACAGAACTGTTTAATGGAGTATCTTTTTTGGGTGACTGAAGACATAAAGGACACAGTCTTTCTTCCGATGCCAGAATTATGTTTGCATACTATGCATTTTCTACACAAGTAGAATCCTTCCATCTCATGGAAAAGCGGTTGGCGTGTGGGAGGGTTAATGATGTTTGGAGCAATTTTGCTCTGTAGGGTGGGGGCTCCCTTAAAGATGACTTTCGCCCTATCGGGCAAGACTGTGCCCAAAACTCGGTCATTCTTAAGGATACCCCAATGCTTAGAGAGGATAGCTCTAACCTGCTTGTGCTGAGTGGAAAAGGAAGTCAGCAGGGACCACCTGAAAATGTCGTCTTGTTCCTTTTTTGGGTCTTTCCTCGAATAGTGACTCCCTATTTGTCTCAAGGGCATATTGGAGCTCACAATCCACAAGATAAGGGTCGTAATTTTTGTCAACAAACTTGGTTCTCAAAAGTTCGGACTGTGCTTTGAAAGTATCAGTATTCGAACAATTTCTTCGAAGTCTAAGGAATTGGCTCCGTGGCACAGAATCAAGCCAGGACCGATGGTGACAGCTGTCTGGTGGTATGAAGCTGTTACGGTCCGTGGCTTTAAAATGTGTCGAACTGAAAATTGCCATTGCGTATTTCAATTTCTAAGTCCAAGAAATTAATCTGGTCCTTACTGGCTGTGTGGGATAAGGAAATGCCACGGTCATTGTCATTCAGATGTTCAAAAAATAAATCAAGTGATTCGGCACTCCCCTTCCATAGGAGGAGGATGTCATCAATATACCGTACCCACATCGTGAGGGAAGGGTCCCTATTGGTATAGAGGACATCCTCCTCCCACTTGGCCATAAAAAGGTTGGCGAGGCTAGGGGCAAATTTGGCGCCCATAGCCATGCCACGCAATTGGAGATAATATTGTTGATCAAACCAAAAATAACTTCGCTTAGTGGCGAACTCTAATAGCTCCATGATGAAGGAACACCTGCTACTCTCATTCCAGCACTACATCTGGAACCGTTCATTCCGGTTTGTCAAATTCTTCACTGTTTAACCCACCCGTCCCTGTAGCGCCAGCTATAAGTATATTCAGGGACCTTGTCCTTTAAAGATCTAGCAGAACTCCCGGATAAACACATACGCCACCACCCCTTGTCTAGCACGGGTTTGAGGTCTTTGTGTTCACAAAAGGACCTTGTTATCCGCCCGGCGGACAAGGGTGGTGGCATTGTGATTCTGGATAAGGAGGATTATGTATCTGAGATGCAGAGAATTCTCAACGAACCAGACACATACAAAATAATACCCAATAATCCCACTACTTCATTTAAGGGAGAGTTGTCTACCATTGTAAAGAGGTTATGGCCAAAAGATTTTAAATAAAAAGGAGAGAGACTTTTTGGTACCCTTGACACCCAGGGTTCCAACCATTTATTATTTGCCCAAGGTACATAAAAATCCAGTGCAACCCCCCGGCCGGCCTATCGTGAGTGGGACAGATTCTGTCACCTCACGTATAGGCCGGTACATTGATTTTTACCTTCAACCTCTAGTGAGGCGTATGCCATCCTACTTAAAAGACACAGGAACAACCATCCGTCTACTAGACAGTCTAGAGTTACATAAGAATCACATCATTGCTACAGCTGATGTCGCATCCTTGTACACATGCATACCCCAGGACAAGGGCTTAGAAGCTGTTCAATATTTTTTGGAAAAGGAACCGAGCATCGCTCCCTTTCGGTGTTCCTTCATCATGGAGCTATTAGAGTTCGCCACTAAGCGAAGTTATTTTTGGTTTGATCAACAATATTATCTCCAATTGCGTGGCATGGCTATGGGCGCCAAATTTGCCCCTAGCCTCGCCAACCTTTGTGGTCAAGTGGGAGGAGGATGTCCTCTATACCAATAGGGACCCTTCCTCACGATGTGGGTACGGTATATTGATGGGTATGGAAGGGGAGTGCCGAATCACTCGATTTATTTTTTGAACATCTGAATGACAATGACCGTGGCATTTCCTTATCCCACACAGCCAGTAAGGACCAGATTAATTTCTTGGACTTAGAAATGGAAATACACAATGGCAATTTTCAGTTCCGGAGACATTTTAAAGCCACGGACCGTAACCGCTTCATACCACCAGACAGCTGTCACCATCGGTCCTGCCTTGATTCTGTGCCACGGAGCCAATTCCTTAGACTTCAAAGAAATTGTTCGAATACTGATACTTTCAAAGCACAGTCCGAACTTTTGAGAACCAAGTTTGTTGACAAAAATTACGACCCTTATCTTGTGGATTGTGAGCTCCAATATGCCCTTGAGACAAATAGGGAGTCACTACTCGAGGAAAGACCCAAAAAGGAACAAGAAGACATTTTCAGGTGGTCCCTGCTGACTTCCTTTTCCACTCAGCACAAGCAGGTTAGAGCTATCCTCTCTAAGCATTGGGGTATCCTTAAGAATGACCGAGTTTTGGGCACAGTCTTGCCCGATAGGGCGAAAGTCATCTTTAAGGGAGCCCCCACCCTACAGAGCAAAATTGCTCCAAACATCATTAACCCTCCCACACGCCAACCGCTTTTCCATGAGATGGAAGGATTCTACTTGTGTAGAAAATGCATAGTATGCCAACATAATTCTGGCATCGGAAGAAAGACTGTGTCCTTTATGTCTTCAGTCACCCAAAAAAGATACTCCATTAAACAGTTCTGTACTTGCACCACTAGCCATATTGTGTACCTGATCACATGCCACTGTGGGAAACCGTATGTGGGCCACACCATCCGCTCTTTTGCCGTAAGAGTAGCTGAACATATTGCTCTTATTAAGGGCAGGGACACTAAACATACTGTCCCGACACTATAAGCTACACCACAATCGTGTTATAGAGGGGACACAATTTGTGGTGATAGATATGTTCCCCCCCTGGAGGGGAGGTGCCATGACCAGGGGTGTGTCTCGCTTAGAGACCTTTGGGATCCACGAGCTCCGTACACTTTTCCCACTGGGTATTAATGTAGAACTAGATGTCAATGCCTTTATTAATAGAGCTTGACACCTGGTTTCATTTTATTTTAGTTTTTGTTGCTCTTTCCTTTGTACATGTCATAAGTTATATTTTATTACCATCATCCTTACTAAGTTTATTTTTATATTCATGTATCGATCTTGTCAATTTTGCATGTATGTACATTTTTTAATATACATGTATTAGATGATTATTCATCTGTGCATCACTATGGGAACCCACTCCACGATCGTGTATTTATATATGCCATTTTTCTGTCTTGAATTTCCACAATGGAAATTTATTTTATTTTAATTCACATATTTTCACATTGCACGCTTCTTATGCGGTGCAGATCATGCCCTTGAGGCATTATCATTATTCACATGTTTTTTAAGGTCATGATAGTGGACTATATTAACTGTCATTTGACGTAAACTTTTTTCTACACAGCATACACACACGCTCGCTGACTAAATGGTACGTGACTTAAAATACACATTTTAGTTTTTCACAATTTTACGTAAGTTTGTTTTTATATACACACCGGGAATTTATGCCCCTATTTGTTTATTTGGGGCCACTGCACGCACTGCCGGGTCTTTTGTATCCATTTACATATGAGTCGCGCTATGCCATTTAAGATAAGACGTAGCCATCTTCCTAACAGCCCCCTGATTAGTATCAGAGGGACGATACTTTTACGTCCTTCCATCTACTGCGCACGCTCAGTATTATCTGTTTGACTGTGATGCGCGCGCACAATGCCGCCTAGCAACGGGCTACACATCGGTCATTCACTCTAGATGCGCGTGCATAATGCCGCCTAGCAGCAAGCTACACATCAGCCGCTCACTTTAGAGACGGCGCGGTCTGTGCAGACTTATCACATTTGTCTTCCACATTGGACACTGTTTATGTACTATTTATCAATACACCTAATCCCTAAATATGAATATTCAGACAGATTTGATTTACATACTACTTTGACCCCACCAGTTACACTTCCGGTATCCACATTAGATTCAATGGGAGGCGTGGAACGCACACCGGGCGGCCATCTTGCCTGAATACCGGAAGTGGTAATTGTGCACCTGTGGAGCTGTTTCTCATCAATATTGATGCATCCCCTATATATACTTTGTAGGCTGCAGTGGGGGAACCCCCAGACGATGTCTAAGGATGAAACGCGTCGGGTAGGACCCCACTGCCGCCACATTTTTACAGCGCTGTTTTTAAAAGGATTTACATGTGAGTGTATATCTTAGTTTTTAATAAATTCCACATTTTGTGTATGGATTTTACACTATGTGGCCTTTCCTCCTTTTTTCATACTTGGCATCACCACCACTTGGTTCCTAATACCATCCTGAGGGACACATCAGTTTACGGTTCATCCCAGGAACATCACCCTTCTGGATCATTTACAGCCACTGACCACCTAAGCTTTGTCTGACCCAACTCAGCGTATGCCCCTTTTGGGTCCATGAGATCTGGTAAGCCTCTTCATTGTCGGTGGTGGTGTGTCTGTCTTCACTCCAGATGTCACATACCTATTGACGTGCTTTTTGTCTGAAGTCACATAACCTCTGAGGACTTCTTATCACTAGGACCAATATATACATGGATGATTTTCTCCTACATTCTATACTTAGAACTGTTGATCTACTTTTTCATCTTGATATTGGACATTTCAAAACGTTTTAGCGCTACACCTATTTTTGTTTTCTCTGATGGTGTATACAGGTTAGTGTTATGATAGGAGGGGGAGGGGTGGCTCGCACACAAAGGGGAGGGGGGGGAAAGGAGGACACATGAGCGGAGAGGAGAGCAGATAGCAGGCTGCTGATGACAGAGGCACGTAAACGGACTTTGGTGTCTGGTCTCAGAATCCATGATACACCGTGGTCAGTTTACGGAGGGTTGTGGAGAAACTGGCAGGATCAGCCAGGTTTTTTAGGTGCTATAAGGGGCCAAATGACACAGGACAAGCGCCATCATATAACCTGCTCTAAAGGAGCAGGATCCTTTGTTAACCATCCCCCCCCCCCAAAAAAAATTGAATGCATAAGATATAAAGCCTTCTGTGTGCATCAGCCTTCCTAATACTTACCTGAGCCTATCTTGATCCAGTGATGTTGCACAAATGATTGGGCTGTACAGGAGCCAATAAGAGGGAGGCCGGCTGGAGCTGAGGCTCGGCTCGGATGCCCCCATGGCAAGCACCTTGCTGTGGGGTCACTCAGGAGGGAGCAGCCAGGTGTGCCGAAGAGGGACCTGAGAAGGAGGATCTGGGCTGCTCTGTGCAAAACCATGGCACAGAGCAGGTAAGTTTGACATGTTTGTTTATGTAAAAATAAATAAATAAAAGGACTTTAAAATGCATTGCTATGTAATGTATTTGTAGGCTGACCTATAGGCAGACATAAAACAGCAGGAATAGTAGTGAGAAATATCTGTCCTTCCAAGAGTGCTTTATTACTATTTGTGTTTTTTGTTTTTTTTTAGGTTGGACCGCCTCTTCATTTTGCTGGACACAGGAACAACGCCAGTCACACGAAAAGCAGCAGCACAGCAGCTCGGTGAAGTGGTAAAGCTTCACCCTCATGAACTGAATAACCTGTTATCTAAGGTGAGACCGTTAACCACTAATGGCTTTGTTCAACGGCTCAGAAAACATTATAGAATCTTACGTTTTATTTATGTGTTACATTTAGGTCTTGCTTTATTTGCGAAGTCCGAACTGGGATACACGTATTGCAGCTGGTCTGGCAGTGGAGGCCATTGTGAAACGTGTTCCTGCATGGAATCCATCAACCAGGCTGAAGAGAGGTATTGATGCCACTTGTGTAGTCCATATTGGCGCCCAAAATGCCTTTTGCCTGCATGGATTAACCACTTGACCACTGGGCACTTAAACCCCCTTCCTAACCAGACCAAATTTCAGCTTTCGGTGCTCACATTTTGAATGACAATTACTCAGTCATGCAACACTGTACCTAAATGAAAGTTTTGTCCTCCTTTATTTTTTTTTTTTTTCACACAAATAGAGCTTTCTTTTGGTGGTATTTAATTACTGCAGGGTTTTTATTTTTTGCTCTATAAAAGACTGAAAATTCTTTAGAAAAATGCATTTTTCTTCGTTTCTGTTATACAATTTTGCATATGAGTAATTTTTCTTCATATATTTTGGCCAAAATTTATACTACTACATAGCAGGTTATTTCTCACACACAGCATATGCATAGCACAAATTACACCCCAAAACACATTCTACTATTCCTCCTGAGTACGGTGATACCACTTGTGTGAGACTTTTACACAGCGTGGCCACATACAGAGGTCCAACATGCAGGGAGCGCCAACAGGCGTTCTTGAAGCATAAATTGCACATATAATTTCTTGACTACCTCTTACACTTTTGAAGGCCCTGGAGAACCAGGACAATGGAAACGCCCCAAAAATGACCCCATTTTGGAAAGAAAACAACCCAAAGTTTTTGGAAAATGTGTAAAGAAAATGAAAATGCGTGTTTCACACAACGTTGTCCATTTACACAGTATTTCTAACACCTAGCATGTACAAAAATGTCACCCCAAAATAGATTCTCCTACTCCTGAGTACGGTGATACCACATGTGTGAGACTTTTCCACAGCCTGGCTACATACAGAGGACTAACATGCAGGGAGCACCATCCGGTGTTCTAGGGACATAAGTTTCAAACCTAATTTGACTACCTATTACACTTTTGTGAGGCACTGTAGTGGCATGGATGTGGCAAGGATGATAACTGATGTGGCATGGATGAGCATGAATGAGTATGGCTGGGTATGGCTAATTATGGATGGGGGTGGATTGGATGGTTGAGCATGGATGGGTGGGTATGCCGAGTATGGATGGGTATGCTGAGGATGCATGTATGGATATGCCGAGGATGGGTATGCCATGGATGGATGAATGGGTATGCCATGGATGGATGAATGGGTATGCCATGGATGGATGAATGGGTATGCCAAGGATGGATGAATGGGTATGCCAAGGATGGATGGATGGATGAATGGGTATGCCTGGCTGAGTATGCAGAGTATGGATGGGTATGCATGGCTGAGAATGGATGAATGGATGGATTTGTTACTGAGCAGCGCTGTGGGCACTACACATCCTGCCCACAGTGCTGCTGCCACCGATCTCTCTCCCCTCTCCGCTCACACTGGACGGGGAGGGGAAAAAGGGACCGGATATCACGCTGGTTTATTTACATGTGATCGCTCTGTCATTGGGAGCAATCACCAGCCGTTTACCGTGATGCGGACCCGGCGGTCACGGATGTGTTCAGGTGTGCGCGAGAGCGGGATTCTGGGAGGATGTCACTGTACGCTCTCCCAGAGTTATGCAACCGCTCTGTAGCTGTCATTCGGCTATGGGCCGGTTGTTAAGTGGTTAAACATTGAGCCCAAATGACTTTTCTGCTTAAAGTGGAACTTTAGCTAGAAAATTAAGTCCTGATAGATCACTTCAGGTCTCTTTTGCAGATATAACTATGTAAAACATTAAGTGGTGTCTATACTGTTTATAGTCCATTAACGCATGGTCTCATCCTGCTCTGCATATGGTCAGTTGCTCTTTATTCTATACACTGTATAGAGTAAGTTGCTAGAGGCCGATCAGCTGAAAGCTTTAGGATTTACTGTTGCTAAAGGGGGAAGTGCGCAACAGGAATGACATCACAGAGACAAGTATTGGGGGGGGGGGGGGGGCGGAGAAAAGCCGCTGTTAATTACATTCCCCCCCCCCATGACCCTGTATACTTTTTATAACCAACCTCAATGTAAATAGTTTTCATTTTTATTTATATTTTTTTCCCCCAATTGAGTCACTTGACTGAAAGCTCCTGTGTAATGTTTGAAGGCTGACAACATGAATTAATTTCAGAGCAGTCATATCACCTGCTGGCTTATATTGCTCTAAGCTGTTGATGCGGGTGAGTTCCCACCTGCCAGCTGCACCAGGCAATGGAGCCAGAACTTCAGGGTCATGCGACTGCATAGAACAACTCCGGGGAATTTAAAAGAAAAGTATTTACATTTGTGTTTTTTTTAATTTTTTTTTTTTTATGAAATGTATGCAGGGCCCTGGGGAGCTAACATTTAAATGTTGGTTTATTACTAGGCCTTTCAGTTGACTTAAAGTGTCATTAAACCCAGACGCTGAAAAACTCTCATTACATGCTATATAACAGAGTGCTTATATTAGCAAAGCCACTAAAGCATTTTTGTGTAAGATGCAAAATACCTGGTTGAACCTGCCTTCAGCCGCCCCTGCCATCTTCTGTGTCCCCACTGCAGGCTAAGATTATGTAGACCAGCTGGTGTCCTCTATGGAGCATGCTCAGTTTCAGTTCCCTTCTTTTCACTGTCCTTCTTCCTTCTCTTTTTTTTTTTTTTTTTTTTTTTTTTTTATCTGTATAGCCCACATGACTAAAATCACACATGTGGGTATATACACAGTGGTCAATGACACTACCCTCTCTCCTCAATGTCCTGCTATTACTAAACTCTATGGGTGTAGAATATAGTATGCCACTTGGTTACATTCAAAAACGCTTAGTTTGAATATAAATCCTGTATTAAATATATCCAATCTAATTGGGAAGTACCTATCAATTAAAAAAGAGCCTTGGATGCGGATGCTGTCTGAACAAAATGAAAGCTCATGTGACCACACAACAGAGCTGCGGGAATAAGGTACCTAAGATTATTTCAAAAAACTAAATTCAGTGGCATGAGAGAGATAATTTAAGTGAGTCAATTATGGCAATTTAATACATCTGTTAGTATAACTTTAGGGAATGACCATTATCAGGAGAAATGTAAAAATAGTTTGGGTCCATTAGGGGTATACAGGTGAGAGCTGATATGGTTAAAGACTTTCAATCTAAAGTAAGCTTTTTGATTTTAAATGACACACTGTCATCCTGTATGGCAAGATTTGCCAACAGTAGGTCCCCTCCTGCAAGGTCATTATGAAGGTCTACTTCCTCAGGGGTTTCTCAAAAGATTACATATGCATTATACAGTGGCTAAAGGGGAGCATAAAACCATCACCCCTACTGTCTTTTTGCAGTGTAAAAAGTTGTCACTAAAGTTTAAATGTTGGTAACCACAACTGAAATGCCAGCTCATGGTCTTAACCTTCTTAAAAATGTTAATATTGTAATTGCCTCTCCCTTTTTTCTTTTAATTTAGAGGCTGGTTCAGAATGCTCAAGTGATGAGTCTCCTCTCTCAGACAGACTGAGCTTTGACAGGTTTGACATATCAAGATTATTAAAACATGGTGCTTCGTTGCTGGGCTCAGCTGGTGTTGAATTTGAAGTTCAAGATGACAAATCGGGTACTCCTTCTTCTTTTTCTTCTTTTTTTTTTTATCTGTTATATGTTGTCTTGACAATAGTCTGAAGTCTACAGCATTCAAAAGTGCGTGTTTTTTTTTTTCCTCCTTCCTTGGCAAACCTGTCCCAGCTGGTGTTATGCAAGATTCAAAGTATTAGTCCTGGTAGTATAATTGTCCTATTTTACTTGTGAAAAAAAATGTACAAAACTACAGTATTACAAATGTTTTAATGACTTGGCTCCCTGATTCTTGTAAAACGTAAGCCAGTAATTTAGAGGCATGTATGCAGCTACTGGGTTCTGTTACTTGACACTATTGGACACTCAGTTTGTTGGCAGCAAATGTCAGGTCGTGCAGTTGAGGCAGCAACTGTCAGACTTTAGGTGACCTACTGACTTGATTTGTCAGGCTCAGAGTAAGCTGGATAAAGTGCAAATAACATTTTTAAAGTACAATATGAACAATATTCAATAAAAGTCCAGACATAAAAAAAAAAACCTTGAATGCATTCAGATGTTAAAAAAAAACAAAAAAAACTTGTTTTTAATTTTGTTTGCAATGAAGGCATGTCTTATTTGGCTTCTAGGATTACAGGAAGCCAATATAAAAAGTACAGTGCTGTCAGTTAACCCCTGAGTATGCTGACAGAAGACGAACACACTGATTACCTCATTGGTATTATTCCGCTCCATCAGAAGGATTGGGAGGGTCAGTCCTGTGTTTTTTCACACTCCAGTTAAAAAAAAAAAGTCAGGTTGGATCCTTTTTTGCAGAAGACTGTCTGAACAGAATTTGAAATTTGGCAAGTGACTGTTCCTACCCACCAAATTTTGTAAAAATAAAATGTATTTTTCTTAGTTTCTGTTGTAAAATTTAGCAAATTGGTAATTTTTTCTTTAGAAATTCTTACCAAAATTGTATACTGCTACTTATCTTTGGTAAAATAACCCAAATCCTTGTATATTTGGTCTTTTGTGAAAGTTAGTCAAAAGCTATGGTGCCAATCATTAATCGCATTTCTTGACACACAAGCCAGGAAAGTACAAATACCCCCCACAATTAGCAAAATGAAGGGGTGTGTGGGTTTTTTTTTTTTTCACAATTGTCATTAACAGGTTTTCTCTCCAAATGGCATATGCATACTTGCAACTACACCCCAAAATATATTCTACTATTTCCGAGTATGGCAATACCACATGTGAGACTTTTTCACAGCCTGGCCACAATGAGGCCCAACATACAGGGAGCACCAGCAGGTGTTCTAGGGACATAAATTACACATTTCATTCCTTGACTACTTCTTACACTTTTGAAGGCCCTGGAGCACCAGGACAATGAAAACACCCCAAAATGACCCCATTTTGGAAAGTAAACACCCCAATGTAAATTCTATGAACATTTTTTTGGATGTGGCATGGATGGACACAGATCAGCGCTGTGGGCACTTCAGATCCAGCCCACAAGTGCTGCTGCACCCACTCCCTCTCACACTGTACTGATCGGTGCGATCCAGAGATGTGCCGGTTTGTTGACAAGTAATCGTTCCGTCATTGGACAGAGCGATCACTTGGTAAAGGGCCACTGTCTTTGGCCCTTTACTCCGATCCTTGATGCGCCGAGTCAGGAAGACCCGATGGTCACAGGCATTACTGGGGGCGCGCGGGAAGTTGCGATTCTGGGAGGACGTTATTGTACCCCCTCCCAGAATTATCTGACTGCGCTGTAGCTGTCGCTCGGCTATGGCCTGGCAAGTAGTTAAGAGGAGTGAGTGGTAAAACAGTTGTCATTGAATTTGCTGAAATATTCCTGACCCCATCAGTTTTACTTGCCTTCAGCCTAACCTCTTTGGGTTATGCAAACAGGCAAACCACATTGGGCTAGTAGGAATAGGATTCGCATAGTGCATTAAGTCCATCACTTGACGAACCACATCATGTCTACGTCCCTCACTCTACACTGCATCGTATTAACTACTGAATTATAGATTTTGGTTGGTGCAGGGATTTCCAAACCTTTCCTCAGTTTTAGCCTCCCAGCAAAACTGTTGCTGGTAGGCTACCTATGAAACATCCATTCTTGTTGGGTCATGTGGAGAAATGGAGAGATACAGTGTGTTTAGAACTTTTTGTTTTGCCTGTAGTTCTGAAACTGAGCTTGTGTTGCCTCCTGTTTTCAAACGAAAGAAGTGCCTAGTCATAAGTTAAGACAAATATGAACTTTATTTTTTAGTGGACGTGGACCCTAAGGAAAGGATAGCTCGGCAAAGGAAGCTGCTGCAGAAGAAGCTGGGCCTTGACATGGGAGCTGCCATTGGCATGAATACCGAAGAGCTGTTTAATGATGAAGATCTGGACTACATGCCAAGCAACACGCTTGTAAATAAACCTGTAGGTAAACCTTTCTGCTGTATTGTTATGATGAAGGGCTTTTTATATATGAGCACTAAAAAAATTATTAAAACTAATACAATATCTATCTATCTATCTATCTATCTATCTATCTATCTATCTATCTATCTATCTATCTATCTATCTATCTATCTATCTATCTATCTATCTATCTATCTATCTATCTATCTATCTATCTATCTATCTATCTATCTATCTATCTATCTATCTATCTATCTATCTATCTATCTATCTATCTATCTATCTATCTATCTATCTATCTATCTCAACACTTCAAAGAACTCCATATAGGGCTCCATAGTGAGTTATACATTTACAAATACAGTATGTAATATTGGGCCCAAAGCCCCTCAGTGCTTTTTGTAGATGAATTCATTTCTTCAGTAGGAAATGCAGGATCTCCCAATAACCGATAGGCATGCTGATGCTTAAAAATATATAAATCTAAACAGTTGACAAACAATAGTGTTTCAAATATTAACATGCTTCAACATACTGTCTATCCATAAAGTCCCATGCAATAAGTCCTCTTGAAAGAACTATATAATTCCACCAAAGTGCTCTTATTTCACTGTGCAGTGTGCACATACTAGATGAACACTAATTTATGCTTCACCGTGCAGAAACAAATGCATGTGACTGTCAATATGCTGGATTACCACCACTTATCAGTTTCTGCTCCAGTCTTCTCCTCAGCTCATATATGTGGATAAAGAGAGCCATCAGGGAGGTGTGTGATTGTCCCTAAATTTATTCTGCAGCAGGACAACGGCCCCAAACATACAGCCAATTGGGGAGATTTACTAAAACTGGTGCACTCAGAATCTGGCACAGCTGTGCATGATAGCCAATCAACTTCTAACTTCAGCTTGTTAAGTTTTGGCAATACAACCTGGAAGCTGATTGGTTTGTATGCAGAGTTGAAACAGATTTTGCACTCCAGTTTTAGTAAATACCCCCCCACTGTCTATAAGAACTATCTTCAGTGTAAAGAACAAGGCGTTCTGGAAGTGATGGTTTGGCTGCCACAGAGCCCTAATCTCAACATCAAGTCTGGGAATTATATAAAGAGACAGAAGGATATGAGACTGCCTACATCCACAGAAGATCTGACTAGTTCTCCAAGACATTTGGAACAACCTACTTGCCATAGTTCCTTCAAAAGCTGTGTGACGGTGTACCTAGAAGAATTGAGCCAAAGGGTAGTCGCACCAAACCATTTGATTTAGAATTTTTTTCTTCTGTTTGCATATTTTAAATTTATAAAAAAAAAAAATAAGCCACACAATCTATTTTTGAAAACATTTTTACTTTACAGCATTTCTTCAAACCTGCCTAAAACTTTTTTGTGTGTCTGTAGATCGGAACACCATTTGCTCCCCCTGCAGATTTTGTAAGTTTGCCCACTTGCAAATTAAGGGTCTATAACTTTTATCATAAGTGTATTTTTAAAGATGGACAGAATATCAACCAAAAATACAGAAAAAACATGATACAAATGTTATTAATTGAGTTGCAGTTCAGTGATCAAAAGTATTTGATCCCCCAAGCAAAACATAACTTGGTGCTTGTTGGCAAAACCCTTGTTGGCTAGCACAGAGGTAACATGTTTCTTGTAGTTGGTTACCAGGTTTGCACGCATCTCAGGAGGGATTTTGGTCCACTCATCTTTACAGATCTTCTCTAAATCCTTAAGGTTTCTTGACTGTCGCTTGGCTAGGCCACTCCATGACCTTAACCACTTCCCGCCCGCCCTATAGCGGATTGACGTCCGGGAAGTGGTTGTGTTATCCTGACTGGACGTCATATGACGTCCAGCAGGATAACGTGCCGCAGCGCGCCCCCGGGGGCGTGCATCGCGGCGATCGGTGGAGCGGTGTGTCAGTCTGACACACCGCTACACTGATCTTGGTAAAAAGCCTCCGGCGGAGGCTCTTTACCACGTGATCAGCCGTGTCCAATCACGGCTGATCACGCTGTCAATAGGAGGAGCCGTTGATCGGCTCTTCCTCACTCGCATCTGACAGACGCGAGTAGAGGAGAGCCGATCGGCGGCTCTCCTGGCAGGGGGGGTCTGCGCTGATTGTTTATCAGCGCAGCCCCCCGCAGATCACCACACTGGACCACCAGGGATCGCCACTAGGACCACCAGGAAGAGGGGCAACATGTGGATGGCCAGGTATGTACCCCATGGCCATCCACGTGTGCCAAATCTGTGCCAATCAGTGCCCACAAATGGGCACTGATTGGCACAATTATGTTGCAGTGATGCCCAGCAATGCCACCCTTAGGGGCATCACTGCAAACAAGCAATGCCATCAGTGCCACCCATCAGTGTCCATTCATGCCACCTGTCAGTGCCAATCTGTGCCAACTATCAGTGCCACCCATAAGTAACCATCAGTGCCGCCTATAAGTGCCCATCCGTGCCACCTATGAGTGCCCATCAGTGCCGCATACCAGTGCCACCCATCAGTGCCACCTCACCGGTGCCACCTCAGTGCCCGTCAGTGCAGCCATATCAGTGCCCGTCAGTGCAGCCATATCAGTGCCCGTCAGTGCAGCCATATCAGTGCCCGTCAGTGCAGCCATATCAGTGCCCGTCAGTGCAGCCATATCAGTGCCCGTCAGTGCAGCCATATCAGTGCCCGTCAGTGCAGCCATATCAGTGCCCGTCAGTGCAGCCATATCAGTGCCCGTCAGTGCAGCCATATCAGTGCCCGTCAGTGCAGCCATATCAGTGCCCGTCAGTGCAGCCATATCAGTGCCCGTCAGTGCAGCCATATCAGTGCCCGTCAGTGCAGCCATATCAGTGCCCGTCAGTGCAGCCATATCAGTGCCCGTCAGTGCAGCCATATCAGTGCCCGTCAGTGCAGCCATATCAGTGCCCGTCAGTGCAGCCATATCAGTGCCCGTCAGTGCAGCCATATCAGTGCCCGTCAGTGCAGCCATATCAGTGCCCGTCAGTGCAGCCATATCAGTGCCCGTCAGTGCAGCCATATCAGTGCCCGTCAGTGCAGCCATATCAGTGCCCGTCAGTGCAGCCATATCAGTGCCCGTCAGTGCAGCCATATCAGTGCCCGTCAGTGCAGCCATATCAGTGCCCGTCAGTGCAGCCATATCAGTGCCCGTCAGTGCAGCCATATCAGTGCCCGTCAGTGCAGCCATATCAGTGCCCGTCAGTGCAGCCATATCAGTGCCCGTCAGTGCAGCCATATCAGTGCCCGTCAGTGCAGCCATATCAGTGCCCGTCAGTGCAGCCATATCAGTGCCCGTCAGTGCAGCCATATCAGTGCCCGTCAGTGCAGCCATATCAGTGCCCGTCAGTGCAGCCATATCAGTGCCCGTCAGTGCAGCCATATCAGTGCCCGTCAGTGCAGCCATATCAGTGCCCGTCAGTGCAGCCATATCAGTGCCCGTCAGTGCAGCCATATCAGTGCCCGTCAGTGCAGCCATATCAGTGCCCGTCAGTGCAGCCATATCAGTGCCCGTCAGTGCAGCCATATCAGTGCCCGTCAGTGCAGCCATATCAGTGCCCGTCAGTGCAGCCATATCAGTGCCCGTCAGTGCAGCCATATCAGTGCCCGTCAGTGCAGCCATATCAGTGCCCGTCAGTGCAGCCATATCAGTGCCCGTCAGTGCAGCCATATCAGTGCCCGTCAGTGCAGCCATATCAGTGCCCGTCAGTGCAGCCATATCAGTGCCCGTCAGTGCAGCCATATCAGTGCCCGTCAGTGCAGCCATATCAGTGCCCGTCAGTGCAGCCATATCAGTGCCCGTCAGTGCAGCCATATCAGTGCCCGTCAGTGCAGCCATATCAGTGCCCGTCAGTGCAGCCATATCAGTGCCCGTCAGTGCAGCCATATCAGTGCCCGTCAGTGCAGCCATATCAGTGCCCGTCAGTGCAGCCATATCAGTGCCCGTCAGTGCAGCCATATCAGTGCCCGTCAGTGCAGCCATATCAGTGCCCGTCAGTGCAGCCATATCAGTGCCCGTCATTGAAGAAGAAAACTTACTTATTTACAAAATGTTTTAACAGAAACAAAGAAAAACTTGTTGTTTTTCAAAATTTTCGGTCTTTTTTTATTTGTTGCGCAAAAAATAAAAACCGCAGAGGTGATCAAATACCACCAAAAGAAAGCTCTATTTGTGGGAACAAAATCATAAACAAATTTGTTTGGGTACAGTGTAGCATGACCGCGCAATTGTCATTCAAAGTGCAACAGCGCTGAAAGCTGAAAATTGGTCTGGGCGGGAAGGTGTCTAAGTGCCTGGTATTGAAGTGGTTAAAGAGGAACTTCAGTCACTTTCATCTATAAATCTTCTGCCCTTGTTTTAACTTTTTGGATAGTAAAACCATTTTTTTCTGCTAGTAAATACCTTTTTATACAGCCCACTTCCTGTTTCTTGTCTGTTAAAGCCTAGGCTTGACGTGTGTGTGTGTGTCTGTGTGTGTCTGTGTCTCTCTCTCTATATCTATATATAATAGAGAGAGGTGTGCCTCTGTCTGTGTAAATCCAGTAAGTGAACAGGCTTCAGCTACCTACAGTTAAATGATTGCAGCCAGACTTGGTGGAGGAAGATTTCTGCAGCATATTTGGCAAGTGCAGAATCATAGTGTGTGTGTGTGTGTGTGTGTGTGTGTGTGTGTGTGTGTGTATATAAAAAAAATATGCAAAGTGGTTGAAGGGAAGCTTCGGGATAGCAAAGATTGTTTTTTTTATTACAAATTATGTGAGCAGACTGCAGTTCCTCTTTAATGTGCTTCTCCTTGAGCCACTCCTTTGTTGCCTTTGTAGTATGTTTTGGGTCATTGTCATGCTGGAAGACTCCATCTTCAGTGTTTTGGCTGAGGAAAGAAGGTTCTCATCCAAGATTTTACAATACATGGCCCTGTCCATTGGCCCCTCAATGTGGCAAAGTTGGCCTGTACCTTAAGCGGAGAAACAGCCCCAAAGCATAATGTTTCCACTTCCGTGCTTGACTGTAGGGATGGTGTTCTTGGGGTCATAGTCGGCATTTTTCTTCAAACATGGTGAATCGAGTTAATGCCAAAGAGCTCTATTTTGGTCTCCCCTAACCACAACACTTTTCTCCCAATCCTTCTCTGAATAATTTAGATGTTCATTGGCGAACTTTAGACAGGCCTATACATGTGCCTACTTGAGGGGGACCTTGCGGGCTCTGCAGGATTTCATTCCATGGCGGCATATTTTGTTACCAATGATGTGTTTGGTGACTGACTGGTCCCAACTGCCTTGAGGTCATTCACAAGTTTCTCCGTGTAGTTCTGGGCTGATCCCTCACTTTTCTCATCATCCTTGCCCCATGAGGCAAAATCTTGCATGGAGCTCCAGACCGAGGGTGATTTTGGTTTATTTTTGTATTTTTTCCATTTGCAAATCATCGCTCCAACAGTTGTCTCATTCTCACCAAACTTCTTTCTGATGGTCTTGTAGCCCATTCCAGCCTTGTGCAGGTCTACAATATTGTCCCTGATGTCCTTTTGACAGCTCTTTGGGCTTTCCCATGATGGTGAGGTTTGAATGGAAGAAATCCTGCGGACAATTGTCTTTTTTATACACAGAAGTTGTCCGGCGCACCTTTTTAAATTGACAGAACTAATCTGTGTATGTGGAGCACAAACTGTAGCCAGTCTGGAAGCCAGAATTGTTGGTTGGTAGGGGATCAAATACTTATATTACTTACTGAACCACAACTCAATTTTATAACCTTTTGTATCATGCAGGGTTGTGTTTGTGTGTGTGTGGTGTGTTTTTTTTTTTTTTTTTAATTTTTGGTTTTATCTTCTTTCATTGATATATTACAATGGCATCTGAAAGTCAGTGGAGTATGTTAGACAGCAAGTAAACCTAATGTACCTGAAGTTTTGTAAGTAAAGAAAGGTAATCACTGTCTGTGTATGGGGCTGCGTCGCTGCCGACTGGTCAGGATGCCCACGCTGACCCACTTCCCCAGCCAAAAGTGCCTACAATGGGAATTGGAACTGGATCACAGAGCAACATGAAAAAGTGACTTGGTCTGATGAATTATGGTTTTCTTTTTACATCATGTGAATGGCTGAGTGCGTGTGTCGTTTACCTGGGGAAGAGATGTTACCAGGGTGCATTATGGGAAGAAGGCAAGCTAGCAAAGGCAGTGTGATGCTTTGGACAATGTTCTGCTAGAAAATTTTGGGTCCAACCATTCATGTGGATTTCGCATACAGTGGATATAGAAAAGAATAAAGAGGTTTACCTTCCAACATGACAACGGCACAAAGCAAAAATGACCACACAGTGGTTGAAGGCAAAACAGTTGAATGTCCTAGTCCAGAGCCCAGACTTGAAGGAAGTAAACCGCATCAAATTCTTTTATATTTAAAAAAGTCACTTTTGCGCATGCGCACAAGAGTCACGGACCGCAGCATGGAGCTCCTGAAGGGACAGCACAAGTATACCGTCCCCTCAGCGCATACGCTGATGACATAGCCGTGACCGTTTAAACTGGCCATACATGGTCGCATTTCGAAAAATTTTCTTTTCAAAATCATGTTGTTGTTTTTTTTTTTTTTTTTTTTTTTTTTTTTTTTTTCATGGCCGGGAATCTTTTTTTCTTTTGTCTCCATAAATTTTCTTTTCTTACATTTCTTGCACGATTCTCCCATCATTGATTAGAAAATCATTAGTTTTTCCAACATGTCCGATTCCTCAAATTTTGATTGCCGCACGAAAATCATCCGTTGCTGCAGCCCACTAATGGTGGAAATTCGTAAAAAATGATTAGATACGATTTTCGAAAGAAAATTCTTTTGAAATTCGAACTGTGTATGGCCGCCATTAGGAGATATTCACGGTACCTTTACAGGTAAGCCTGATTATAGGCTTACCTGTAGGTACAAGCCTGCAGAAAGGGTTAACGTCCACTTTAAACCCCATTGAAAATCTGTGAAATGATTGAAGACTGCAGTCCACGAACTGTCTCCATCAAATTTAACTTGAGCAGTTCTGCAAAGAGTGGGCAAATATTGCAAAATCTAGATGTGCAAATTTAGTTGAGTCCTATCCCATAATGCTAAAGGCTGTAATTAAAGCAAAAGGTGGTTCAACAAAATGCTGACATAAGGGGGTGATCCTTTTTATCCAATTCAGGGATTCTGTTTTTGAAAATGTTGTGGTTTTTGTTTTTTTCTGACATGTTGGTGTGTTTTTGTCTTTCACCTGGATGTTATAAGTTGCACTAGTAAAAAAAACAGCTGTATAAAACAAAATGGTCTTCATGTCAGGCGGCAAAGCAACAAAAATGTGTTTTTTATTTTGTATACCCACTGTAACACGTACCACATTGTTGCTGAGCAAGTACACCCCTTCATGGAAACGGTATTTCCTGATGAGTGACCTTTCAGCGGGATAATGCGTCCTGTCACACTGCCAAAATGGTTTTAACAATGATTTTAGGAACAAGACGACAAGTTTAAGGTGTTAACTTGACCTCCCAATTCTCCAGATGTCAGTCCAATCAAGCATCTGTAGAATGTGCTGGAGAAACTCCAGGGAGGCCCCACTTCGCAACTTACAGTACTTGCCGAGCAGCTCACGCCGATATACGTTGGCAAAGTAGCACAGGTGCGCCAAACGATGTACCCATACGTCACGCCGTCATCAGCGGCTAGCGGACTCTGTGTGCGCCGGTGGCCCGCGATCGTGGCACGGAGAGGCAGAGCGGGAAGATGCCTATGTAAACGAGGCATTTCCCTGTTCTGCCTAGCAACATGAGAGGGATCTACTGCTCCCAGTGATCAGCAGTGATCTGTCATGTTCTAGTGGAGCCCATCCCACCCCCCCACAGTTAGAACACACTGAGGGAACACGCTTAACCCCTTGATCGCCCCATAGTATTTAACCCCTTCCCTGCCAGTGACATTTACACAGTAATCAGTGCATTTTTATAGCACTGATCAATGTATAAATGCCAATGGTCCCAAAATAGTGTCAAGTGTCTGCTCTGTCCGCTGCAATGTCGCAGTCGCAATAAAAATCGCAGCTCGCTGCTATTACTAATAAAAGAGAGAAACATTTTTTAAATGCCATAAATTTCTCCACTATTTTGCAATAACTTTTGCGCAAACCAATAAATATAAGCTTATTGCGGATTTTTTTTTTTTTCCTTGGGGCAAAAAATAAAGATGTGATCAAACACCACCAGAAGAAAGCTGTTGGGGGGGGGGGTAGTCAATTTTGTTTTTTTGTTTGGGTGCAACGTCGCAAGACCGCGCAATTGTCGTTTAAAGCGACGCAGTGCCGTATCGCAAAAAAGGGCTTAGTCAGGAAGGGGGTAAATCCTTTCGGGGGCTTAAGTGGTTAAAGGATCTGCTACTGATGCCAAATACCACAGTATACCTTTTTTTTTTTTTTTTTTTTTTTTTTTTTTTTTTTTTTTTTTATATAGGGTGACATTCATGCTTCGAAGGGGGGGGGGGGCGCACACCTACTTAATATTGGGTGGGTGGCCGGCCATAATGTTTTATGGCTTATTCAGTGTGTGTTTTATATAAAAATTTATAAATACACTACTGGGCATTCCAGATAAGTAATGCTGTTCTTGGCAGTCTGAGTCTGGTAAATATGGTTATAGTAAGCTGAAATCTATGACTGTACTTTGCACCCAATTTATTATTGTAAGCCTGTTTGTTTTTATCTTTTTAATATATTTTGTTTTATAGCTAAAAATTGTATCCTAACCTAACAAAAAAAATTAAATTTCACATTTTAACCACTTGACAACTGGGCACTTAAACCCCCCTCCTGCCTAGACCAGCTTTCAGCGCTGTCACACTTTGAATGACAATTACTCAGTCATGTAATACTGTACCCAAATGAAATTTTTGTCCTTTTTTTTTTCATACAAATAGAGCTTTCTTTTGGTGGTATTTGATCACCTCCTGGGGTTTTTATTTTTTGCGCTATAAATGAAAAAAGACCGAAAATTTTGAAAAAAAAAAAAGCATTTTTCTTAGTTTATGTGATACAATTTTGCAAATTATTAATTTTTTTTTTTTCTTCAGAAATTTTGGCCACAATTTATACTGCTACATATCTTTGGTAAAAATAACCGAAATTAGTGGATATCATTTGGTCTGTGTGAAAGTTAGAGAGTCTACAAGCTGTGGTGCAAATCATAAAAAATTAATCACACCTGATGTACTGGTGGCCTATCTCATTTCTTGCGACCCGAACAAGCCAGGAAAGTACAAATACCCCCCCCCAAATGGCCGCTTTTTGAAAGTAGACATTTCAAGGTATTTAGTAAGATGCATTGTGAGGTTTTTGATGTAATTTTTTTCCCACAATTCTTTGCAAAATGAAGATATATATATATATATATATATATATATATATATATATATATATATATATATATATATATATATATATATATATATATATATATATATATATATATATATATATATATATATATATATATATATATATATATATATTCACAAAATTGTCATTGTAATAGGTTATTTCTCTCACATGGCATGTGTATACCACAAATGACGCCCCAAAATACATTCTGCTACTTCTCCTGAGTATGGCAATACCACATGTGTGAGACTTTTTTACACAGCCTGGCCACATACAGAGGCCCAACATTGAAATAGCACCATCAGGCGTTCTAGGAGCATAAATTACACATCTCATTTCTCATCCACCTATTACACTTTTGAAGGCCCTGGAGCACCAGGACAATGGAAACTCCCACAAAGTGACCCCATTTTGGAAAGCTAACACACCAACGTATAATCTATGAGGCATAATAAGTCTTTTGAACGGTTCATTTTTTTTTTTTTTTTTTTTTTTTTTCCAGAAGTTTTTGGAAAATGTGGAAAAAAACGCTTTTTTTTTTTTTTTTTTTTTTTTTTAACGCAAAGTTGTGCATTTTATAAGATCTTTCCAACACATAGCATGTACATAGCAAAAATGACACCCCAAAATACATTCTGCTACTCTTGAGTACGGCGATACCACATGTGTGAGACTTTTACACAGCCTAGCCACATACAGAGGCCCAACATGCAACGAACACCATCAGGTGTTCTAGGGACACATAGCATTTACATACCAAGAATTACACCCCAAAATACATTATGCTGAGCAAAGAGTAAACAAGATTACCTGTGGTTGTAGTAGCGCAGTTGTACACAGGAGGATAGCACTGGTCCAGGCAGCAGGCAGGGACTTGGTCAGCAAAAGCGAGCGCAATTTTCCAGGCAACAGGAGGGAATACTGTCCATAGTCAGTGCAGGCAGGGATACTGTCCATATACAGTCCAGGGTCAGTGCAGGCAAAGAATGTCAGCAGTGCCAATATATTGGTCCTGGTAGTAGGCAGGTCCATGTGGTGTGGTCAGTTCATGCGACAGGCAGAGGCATGATGGCATAGGTCCTACAGGCAGCAGGTAGAAGTAGGGCCTCGTTCAGGACAGAATGGGGACAGGGGTAGAGGCTTCTCCCACCCAAATCTCTTTTGAAGTCTCCAGACCCTAATCTAGGAATGAGAAAACAAATGAAATTTGTTTTCTTCATCCAGAAAAACAATTCTGGAGCCCCTCACATATGTGAGACCCCTGTGTTCTGAATCCCACTAGTCCACTGGCAGGGTACAAGATCAGTCCAAGAGGCAGGCAAGAGGCATGGTCAAACAGTCCAGGGTCAGTTCCAGATCAGGCAGAGATATAAACAGAATCGGTAGGCAGAAGTGTGGTCGAATAACAAGCCAGGGTCAGTTACAGAGCAAGCAGAGGCATAAGGGGTGTGAAGGTAAATGGCAGGAAGTGAGGGTTATGTTTACCATACTTCACTAATAATTTAGTGAAGTATGGTAACGGCGGAAACAGTCAACTATGCAGAGGCCTGGTTGGGAAGGACATTGGGGACAATGATAAGTGGTGTCTCTTCTCACCCCTCGTTTGGAGCACACCCGGCATTTTTTTCTGACATTTTTGGCCTGTTGGTCTGGGAGGGATTTTATCGGGAAAGTGGCGTTCAGAGAGTCTGCTAATTACATCGGATCTAATGTTTTCTGGTGGGCTGTTCGGGTATATAAGGGCAGTGGTGATTTCCTCCTGGTAGCCAAGGAAGGGTTTGGGTCTGTCAGTGGAGTTGCAATAAATTACATAGGTGTTGTATATGGCCAAAATAAATAAATCGAAACTTTTTTTTTTTTTATACCACTGGTATGTTCTTCTAGTGGAAAGGTAGGGTTCGAGCATCTGGTCGTTGAAGTCGACACCCCCCATATACATGTTGTATTCATGGACACATGTTGGCTTTTGAATTGGGCCATTCCTCCTGGTGATCTCAACAAATGTATTGTTGTGGATCGACAAAAGCATGTAGACGTCCCTTCTGTCCCTCCACTTCACAGCCAGAATTTCCTCTTCCGTAAGCTCGCCGCCTCCCCTCTTAACTTCTTGTTGACGAGGCTATGAGGAAAGCCCTTCCGATTCGTCCTTATGGTGCCGCATGCTGGAGTCGTCTTTCTGTGAAGGTTTCGGAACAGGGGCAAACTAGAATACAAATTGTTCACATACAGATGGTAGCCTTTCTCCAGGAGTGGGTTTATGAGTTCCCAAACGACTTTCCCACTCGATCCAATGTATTCTTGGCAATAAGGGGGATGTAGCTGGGTGTCCTTCCCTTCGTATACCATGTAGGCATAGGTATACCCTGTAGCACGATCGCACAATTTGTACATCTTCACCCCATAGCGGGCACTTTTGGTGGGAATAAATTGTTTTAAGCCCAGCCTGTCAGAAAATTTGATAAGGGACTCATCCACACATGTGTTGGTCTGGGGGAAGATTTCAGAAAAATAATTTATTAGGGGCCGAATTTTAAAAAGCTTGTCAAAATTTGGGTGATTTCGGGGAGGGCACTGGGTATTGTCGTTATAGTGTAGGAATCTCATAATCATGAGATATCTGGTCCTGGGCATTATTGAGGAAAAGATGGGCATGTGGTAGATGGGGAGAGTAGACCAATACGAACGTAATTCATTTTTTCTGTATAGTCCCATACAGAATGTGAGGCTCAAAAAAATTTTAAACTCCTCCACTGTTGGGGCTCTCAACTCGTAAGGACGGGCATAATAGGATGTTGGGTTACTTGCTATAAATTGTTGGGCATATAGGTTGCACTGGGCCACAATTGATGCAAGCATGTCCTCAATAAACATAAGGTGGAAAAAGCTGGGCAGTGAAACGGGGAATGTTAGCTTCTCCTGAATGAGGAGGCAGCCACAAGGGGTTTTGAAGGGAATAGGGAAGGGCTGTCATGGGACCTAACCCTTTGGGACTGAGGTGACACCCCACTGGTACGTGGCCTTTGCCGAGGCACTGCGGTGCTGGTGGATGGCACTGCGGTGCTGGTGGATGGCACTGCCTCCTCACCAGTACGCCTTCGTCTGGCGGGCTGACTCTCATCCTCCTCCTCCTCTGAGGCTGTCGGTGTACCACTGGTTAGGACAGGCTCGTAGTCCACGTCAGACTCAGAATCTGAAAATGAGGAGGAATCCGAAGCAGAGAGCTCCCCGTTGCTCTCGTCGCCCGCAAGAATATTGTACGCCTCCTCAGCTGAATATAATCTTCTAGCCATTGTTGGTGGTACTGGTGACAAGTGGCACTGGTGACACTGATAACAGATGGCATGTGGCACTGACAGATAGCACTGACGGCAGGTGGCACTGACGGCAGATGGCACTGATATTTTATAGTGTTGGCACGGTGTATGGGGTGTTTTTTTTTTTTTTTTTTTTCCACTCACATTATAAATCTCTGAAGCACAGGTCGCTCTCCCTCCTCACACGCGGTCTCTGTGTGAGGAGGGAGAGCTGGCAATGAGAGATGATCTCATATGTTTATATTTGAGAAGATCTCTCATTGGCACCGCAGATCGCACTGAAAATGGCTGCTATGATTGGCCGTTTTCAGCGATCTGTGACTGGCTGTGTCCAAGGGACACGGCCAGCACAAAACTTCCTTGAAGCACGCCCGCGGGAGCACACATCGCGGAAGTAAACAGCAGGACATCCAGGGACAGCCACCCGGTAGATAGCGTCTGCGCTGCAGCCGTCTTTCGGCTATAGCGCGGGCGCGAAGTGGTTAAACCATTTCATACAATATCTGCTTCCTCAGCTAGCTTCTGTAAACTACCCTTCTAATGTAAATGAGGAGAAGAAGATGTTTGTAATCCAAATCAGGATACCAGCCTAGGGTCATGCTGCTCATTTATAGATTTTGTAAAGTGTTGTCACCCTAGGAAGGAAATGTGTCACTGGCAGGATCACAAGGTAAAAAAGGGTGGCAGGTGGAAGCACCTCCAAGGATGAACGCATCATCACATCGAAGGACTGGCAAGCTTCAATCTTCTTCCTTTTTTTTTTTTTTTTTTGTTCTTATATTTGTGCTCTGTGTATTTGTCCCCTTCTCATATGGGGTGACCTTAGACTTGCATTTTGTTATTTTCAGGCTCTCCAAGCAGCAGAGTTTATTGATTCAGAGTTTCTTCCGGGCATGAGTAACAGGCAGAAAAATAAAGCCAAACGAATGGCAAAGCTAATAGCAAAGCAGAAATCTCGGGATGTAATGGAGGCCAATGAAAAGAGGTATGTGGGGTGTTTTTCTTTTTTTCTTCACTCTAAATAGAACATTTTAAAGGTTTGCCTAATCTATCATACTTGTTCCTTGGCAGCCTGCCTGTAAACAGGCAGATTGTGGTTTGCCTTTTGGTTCTTGGCTGATTTTGCTAGTGCATCAGCAAACCTTTTAAATCTGGTAAAGTGGTGCAACTTTAATGGGTTCAGTGGTTTGAAACCAAGTTTGTTACAATGTGCAGATAAGTGGTGCATTAACTATATGCATAGATCACTAGGGATTTTGTCCTGTATGCTTAGCAAACATTAAATATTTTTTAGTGTGTCTTTTATTAAAAAAAAAAAAAACTCTTAAGTTTTGAAGTGGTGCCGCGCAGATATATATATATATATATATATATATATATATATATATATATATATATATATATATATATATATATATATATATATATATATATATATATATATATATATATATATATATATATATATAAATTTTTTTTTTTTTCCTTTTTTTCCCGGTTTGTATCATTTTCAAATATTAATAGGGATGTTGGCATATAAATACTTTTTTTTGTTTTTTTTTTTTTATCCAAGGTTGAGGTTCCATCCTTTTTACTTGGTGGATTTTTCAGTTTGGAGATTAAGATGAACCTATTAAAAATCAAGACACCTTGTAAATGCCAAACCTCATTTAATACATCTTTCTTGCACTGATTAAAAAAAAAAAAAAAAAAAAAAAAAAAGCAAAATGATCGAAGGCTAGGGGCATTGTGGGTTTTCGTGTCTAGTAAGTGCAGAGCATATTTTTAAGACACTGGGGTTGATTTACTAAAACTGTAGAGTGCAACATCTGGTGCAGCTCTGCATAGACATCAGTTTGCAGTGTTTTTTGTTTTTTTGTCAAGCTTAACCTCTGAGTACGCAGATATGTGGCCTTTCAGTGGGTGGGCCTTGATGCCGAGAGGCTGCATAATTTGCAAACCAAAATCTCTACTTGGGAGCTTTCCGATCATCGTGACCGCCAATCACAGGGGTCACTTGATCATAAACCCCACCTCCCGGCATTAGAAACTCCCTTAAAGGGCCAGAGGCGCCATGGTTAAGGCGTTAATTGAACAAGCTGAAGTCAGAAACTGGCTATCTTGCAGTGCTGCACCATATTTTACACACTCCAGTTTACGTAAATCAACCCTACTGTGTCCAGAACACTTGTAGTTGATTTAAAGGGCTTGGACTAGCAGCCAAATCTTCTATAATATGCATTCTCCTATATGTACAGTATAAATTTCTAAATCTTTAAAAACGAGGGGGAATTTCCTAAGCTTCCTGCACCATAATGGGGCAATATGTGCTATACTAAGCAGATAGACTAATTACAAAAACATAAGCTGCAGAAGGTCTGCCACTTATTAACAAAGGGAACGTGTCAGTTTTCAGTATAGGAGACTGCTGCAGATCTCTCGCCCTCCTCAGGTTCACATTATGCTGCTCAATTTCACACGTATTTAAAAGTTGATTATGCTTACTTTTTTAGGAATTTGTAACTACAGGGCAGAACAATGATGCTATTAACTTTGTAAATTGCTATAATTTGCTGTGTTTGTGTTTTTTTTTTTTTTTTTTTTTTTCCCACTTTATTGCCTGGTAGAAATGATCAATTGCAATTAAGGCTGCCTACGACAGTCTGTATATTCTCTGTGGTGGTCTATGTAATCTTTTGTGTGTAGGTGTAGCAACAAGGAAAAACAATGCATTTTCAGTCTCAGGGTGGCAATAGGAGAGAAAAACAGCTTTGTGTATGTATTGGGGGGGGGGGGGGGGGAGCATTTCCACTGATGGATTATACCATTTTGTGCTAGATAGAGCAGATTGCTTTGATATTTTTTTTTTTTTTTTTTTTTTTCTTTTACTTTCTTTCTTCAAAGAAGCAAAAACCTTCAGGGCCAACAAAAAGCCTTAAAGTTGGCCTTGCTGCTTTAAAATGTCATTTGATTTAGCCAGGCAAAGTAAAAAATTTGGAGGTGCTTCACAAAGCAGAACTGCATTTTAATAAAGTTGGAGTTTTATCTAAAACAATATTCCACCCACCATTTAGTGCCAAGTAGGGGTGTGCGTGTGTATGTGTGTGTCTCTATCTCTATGGTCAAAGTACAAGTTCTCTAATATTTTATCTGCTTCACGTTTGCCTACACTTTAAATGGCTCTAATCCGGTTTACTTCAATGGCATGAAAATAGAAGTAAAGCCATGTAAACACAAGCTGCAAATACTGGACCCCCCCCCCCATTCTCTTCAGAGCTCTTCCTTGTTTTGAAAATCTCTTCAGTGACCAGCTCTTACTTGGTTAGCAACTAGGACATAAGAATGTTGCTAAATAGCCGCTAGAAAGAAAGTGTTAGATTTGTCAAGAGATGCTTCTGAAAGCTCTAAACTTCTATTATGGAATGTTGACGACTATAAATATCCTTCAAATTCATTTAAATGTCTTGACTACAGACTTGTAGTATGGATGGTAAACAACTTGGCTAGAAGAGGAGAATGAAAAAAATCAAGTGTCTGGTGTGTGTTTAAAAAAAACAAAAAACAAAACCCTAAAACATATATATGATCAGCCAGATTTTAGTGGATTTTGATGCAGGGTTGGTGCCCTTTTCCCTTTTTTTTTTTTTTTTTTTTTTTTTTTTTTATCAAAGCGAAGTATGGCCTAGAGTGCCATTACTGATCTATGGAATGTGCTGGTTGCTTGACTTGTCATGCTGGTACAGTTGCTTTTGTTCTTTGAATTGCTAGTCAGAAATTCTGACTTCACTTACCCCACTCCCCTTTTCTGTAGGGAACTAAATAGGACTGCAACACGTTCTAACGCACCCTGGGACTAAAAAATTTAGGACTCTGTATTAATCGGCTGCTCATTTCACAACCCTGTTGGCCTATGAGGCAGCCTTTCCCCCTTTGTGGCCTAAAGGGAAACCCTTCATTGTCTACATATACTTTTTTTTTTGCAAAAGGTCTTTGTACCCTGTTTTTATTTTTAAGGTCAACATTTATGCCGTAAAGTCGAGGGCTGCCCTTCCCCTCTGAATCCCCTATTCGTGGTGAGGGGTGCCTTTAGTGAACTATAGGAACTATCAGCGAGCGGGTTTGTAAGTATGCTGAATGGTGTGCATAAAGAAAAGCAATTGTGTTTTTGTGCTCAGATCTGCAGATTTTATGCATGTAAACGTGCAGTCATTCATTGGAATGAAAAAACAATTGTACACATCTAAACATGAGTGCTTTTAAAGTGATTGTAAACTCTCACCTTGTAAAACAACCCATTCAATTTAACCACTTGCTGACTGGCCCATAGTAAAAATACATAATTTACTTTAACGTTTAATACCAGGGTTAGGGCAGCAGGTAGCTGCCCTAACCCTAGTATCATTTTTTACTATGGCTGGCTCTGCATCAAATAAAAGTGGTCCCGAGTAAAGTCGAGTGATGGCTGCCACTCCTCTCCAATGCCCTTGGAGAACTGGAGTGACGTTTGACGTCACTTCTGTTTCTCGTGCCCAAAACAATCTTTTTTTTTTTTTTTTTTTATTTTTGTTGTGTAAAAAAAAAAAAACTTTTTGACCCCAGATCTCTCAATAAAGAGGACCTGTCATCCTTATTTCTAATGTAAGGGATGTTTACACAAAGTGCCCCATCCCTCCGTGCTCGCACGCGGAAGTGAACACATGTGAACTGTGTTTAAACCACGCATTTGAGGTATTGCCACGATCATTAGAGCGAGAGCAATCCATTCCAGCACAGCGGGATGGGACACAGCAGGAATGGCACCCGCGATGGCCTCAGAGACCCACCGATTGTTTGAAGAGAAGTAAACAAGGCAGACCGCTGTTGGGTCAAAGGAAGAGAGATTTTGTGTTCCTGAAAATGCATATCTCGCCCTCTTCCTCCAGTTAAGCCATCCCGCACAGTTAGACTGGATTTCCTAGAACAGTGGTTCTCAACTCCAGTCCTCAGGACCCACCAACAGGCCAGGTTTGCAAGATAGCTGAAATACATCACAGGTGATATCACTTGCTGCTCAGTGATTGCAGTATTCGAGTCTGCAACTCCCCAAGGTAATACTTAAAATCTGGCCTGTTGGTGGGTCCCGAGGACTGGAGTTGAGAACCACTGTCCTAGAAGCACACTTAATCCTTTGATTGCCCCTGATTTTAACTCCTTCCCCACCATGCCAGTGTCGTTTACACAGTGACAGTGCATTTTTTTTTTTTTTTAAGCACTTATTGGTCCCCAAAAAGTATCACTTGGTGTCCGATTTGTCCGCCGTAATGTCGCAGTCTCTAAAAATTGCTAATCATCACCATTTACTAGTAAAAATATTACCCCATAATTTGTAGACCTGGGGCTGAAGTGGTTAAATACTGTGTGACAAAGTATTGCAACGATTGCCATTTTATTCTCTAGGGTCTCTGCTAAAAAAAAAAAAAAAAAATTGGTATTTTGAAAGTAATTTTCTTGCAAACAGAGTTCCAGAAAAGGCCTGGTCTTCAAATGGTTACAAGAGAAATGAAAGGCAAACCATTTTGTGTATAGATATTAAAGTTTTTTTGCTATAAAATTTACTTGGAACCCCCCCCCCCAAAAAAAATCTATCTATCTATACCCAGCCTTACAAAATAAATTGTGAACACCCTGTGGGCCATTTAATAAATGCTTAATTAAAACCGTGAGCATAATTTATTCAATTTGCTACAATGTAAAGTAGTGAGTGTACAGCTTGTATAACAGTGTAAGTTTGCTATCCCCTCAAAATAACTCAACACACAGCCATTAATGTCTAAACTGCTGCCAACAAAAGTGAGTACACCCCTAAGTGAAAATGTCCAAATTGGGCCCATAGTGTAAATGTTTTTTGTGTGGCCATCATTTTCCAGCACTGCCTTAACCCTCTTGTGCATGTAGTTCACCAGGGCTTCACAGGTTGCCACTGGAGTCCTCTTCCATGATGACATCACGGAGCTGGTGGCTTTTAGAGACCTTTCACTTCTCCACCTTCTGTTTTGAGGATGCTCAATAGGGTTTAGGGGGGGGATCATGCTCTGCTTCAGTATGTCACAGTACATGTTAGCATTCATGGTTCCCTCGAACTGTAGCTCCCCAGTGCCGACAGCACTCATGCAGCCCCAGACCATGACACTCCCACCACCATGCGTGACTGTAGGCAAGACACACTTGTCTTTGTACTCCTCACCTGGTTGCCGCCATATACGCTGGACACCATCTGAACCAAATACGTTTATCTTGGTCTCGTTAGACCTCAGGGCATGGTTCCAGTAATCCATGTCCTTAGTCTGCTTGTCTTCAGCAAAAGGTTTGTGGGCTTTCTTGTGCATCATCTTCTGGGAGGACAGCCATGCAGACCAGTTTGATGCAGTGTGCGGCGTATGGTCTGAGCACTGACAGGTTGATTCCCCCACCCCTTCAACCTCTGCAGCAATGCTGGCAGCACTCATACATCTAGTTCCGAAAGACAACCCCTGGATATGACGCTGAGCACGTGCACTCAACTTATTTGGTCGACCATGGCGAGGCCTGTTCTGAGTGGAACCTGTCCTATTAAACCGCTGTATGGTTTTGTTCACCGTGCTGCAGCTGTTTCAGGGTCTTGGCAATCTTCTTATAGCCTAGCCCATCTTTATGTAGAGCAACAATTAATCTTCTAGATTTAGACTTCTTTGCCATGAGGTGAGGTGCCATGTCGCACTTCCAGTGACCAGTATGAGTGAGCGATAACACCAAACTTAATACACTTGCTCCTCATTCACACCTGAGACCTTGTAATGCTAACGAGTAGGGCTGCAACTAACCATTTATTTTCATAATCGATTAGTTGGCCAATTTATTGTATCAGTTAATAACCTTAAAAAAAAAAGTGTGGTGTATAATTTTAGTAAAATATGTAAAGTTTAAAAAAAAAAGCCATTTATTCTTAAATTTCTCTATGCAGTGGTAAATATAAATGACCAACTATATGGTTAGGGAGAAAAATATCTAATCCACTCTGAGAATAACAGATACAAGAGATATACTGTATGAACTATTAGAGGAGAGATATACTGTATATATTATAATAAAGGGTGAATCTAGGGATGCACCGAAATTTCGGCCACGGAAACATATCGGCTGAAAATGGCCTTTTCGGCAATTTGCCGAAAGAGAAATGTTGCCGATAATGGCACTGAAAAAGGGGCGGGGCCATCCTGGGTGCCCCTCAGTCTTCCCTCCCTCCTCCTCCTCCTCCTCTCACTCCTGTCCTACGCAGCCTCCCCAGTGTTTTGTAATGTCACGCTCACACGTTGTGTCAGAGTTGGATCTGAATCGCCATGCAGCCGATGTCCCGCCTCCTATGACACACGGCACAATGATTCCTAGCATTGGATCAGGGTGCCGTCTATCACAAGAGGTGGTCTAGGAGGCGGGATATCGTTACTAGACCGCCTCTTGTGATAGACGGCACTCTGATCCAATGCTAGGAATGATTGTGCCGTGTGTCATAGGAGGCGGGACATCGGCTGCACGGCGATTCAGATCCAGCTCTGACACACAGCGTGTGAGCATGACATTCATTACCAGGCACTGGGTAGGCTGTGTAGGACAGAAGTGAGAGGAGGAGGATGGAGGGAAGACTGAGGGGTGTACCGGGATGAAACTGGCTGTACGGCGATTCAGATCTGACACAGTGTGACATCGCATTACCAGGCACTGGCAGGCTGTGCATGATGGGCACTGGCGGGCTGCATGCCATGGGCACTGGCGGGGTGCTACATATGGACACAGGCACTAATGAGACTGCATGATGGGCACAGGCTGCTACAACTGACTGGTAGGCTGCATCTGACAGGCACTTGTGAAGCTGCATTTGATGGACACTGGTGAGGCTGCATTGATCTCCTGTACCATGTCCCCAGTCTCTGACCATCTCCTGTAATGTGTCTGCAGTCTGACCATCTCCTGTATAAAAATATTTTTTAAAAACAGTCTGTTTCGGGATCAAGGAAGATTTTATTTTCAGTATCTGTTTTGGCACCAAAAAACCCATTCAGTGCATTCCTAGGTAAATTGGGTAAATATATCATCAGACTCAGATCAAATTTTTTTTTATTTAAAAAAACAATGTCTTCCTTTAAAAGAATGTAATTTTAAGAACGTGCATTAGATTTTCCAATAGTTAGTGGGGTCAAATCGACATTCATTTTCAACCACAGTGACAGGAAAATTTGGAAAATTTTTTGTCCCATTTGTTAGGCAGATTAAAAAAAAAACACAAATTGCTGCAAAAACGCATTACATGCTTTTCTGCAGCTTCTCCATTGAAGTATATTGAACCAAAAAAAGCAGTTTTGCATTAAAGTCCCTGACGCTTTCCACATACTCAGTGGCTGAAAAAAGCATAGATGTGAACGTGTCCCATAGGAAACCATGTAAACGAATTGTAGTGTGTTTCTGCAAAATGCACCAAAAAATACATAGTGGGGACGGAAAGTATTCAGACCCCCTTACATTTTTCACTCTTTATGTTGCAGCCATTTGCTAAAATCATTTAAGTTCATTTTTTTTTTCCTCATTAATGTACACACAGCACCCCATATTGACTGAAAAACACAGAATTGTTGACATTTTTGCGGATTTATTAAAAAAGAAAAACTGAAATATCACGTGGTCTTAAGTAATCAGACCCCTTGCTGTGACACTCATATATTTAACTCAGGTGCTGTCCATTCCTTCTGATCATCCTTGAAATGGTTCTACACCTTCATTCTGAGTCCAGCTGTGTTTGATTATACTAATTGGACTTGATTAGGAAAGCCACACACCTGTCTATATAAGACCTTACAGCTCACAGTGCATGTCAGAGCAAATGAGAATCATGAGGTCAAAGGATCTGCCTGAAGAGCTCAGACAGAATTGTGGCAAGGCACAGATCTGGCCAAGGTTAAAAAAAAAAAAATTCTGCTGCACTTAAGGTTCCTAAGAGCACAGTGGTCTCCATAATCCTTAAATGGAAGACGTTTGGGACGACCAGAACCCTTCCTAGAGGTGGCCGTCCGGCCAAACTGAACTATCGGGGGAGAAGAGCCTTGGTGAGAGAGGTAAAGAAGAACCCAAAGGTCACTCTGGCTGAGCTCCAGAGATGCAGTCAGGAGATGGGAGGAAGTTGTAGAAAGTCAGCCATAACTGCAGCCCTCCACCAGTCGGGGCTTTATGGCAGAGTGGCCTGATGGAAGCCTCTCCTCAGTGCAAGACACATGAAAGCCCGCATGGAGTTTGCTAAAAAAAAAACACCTGAAGGACTCCAAGATGGTGAGAAATGAGATTCTCTGGTCTGAGACCAAGATAGAACTTTTTGGCCTTCATTCTAAGCGGTATGTGTGGAGAAAACCAGGCACTGCTCATCACCTGTCCAATACAGTCTCAACAGTGAAGCATGGTGGCAGCATCATGCTGTGGGGGTGTTTTTCAGCTGCGGGGATAGGACGACTGGTTGCAATCGAGGGAAAGATGAATGCGGCCAAGTACAGGGATATCCTGGACGAAAACCTTCTCCAGCGTGCTCAGGACCTCACACTGGGCCGAAGGTTTACCTTCCAACAAGACAATGACCCTAAGCACACAGCTAAAATAACGAAGGAGTGGCTTCACAACAACTCCGTGACCGTTCTTGAATGGCCCAGCCAGAGCCCTGACTTAAACCCAATTGAGCATCTCTGGAGAGACCTAAAAATGGCTGTCCACCAAGGTTTACCATCCAACCTGACAGAACTGGAGAGGATCTGCAAGGAGTGGCAGAGGAGCCCCAAATCCAGGTGTGAAAAACTTGTTGCATCTTTCCCAAAAAGACTCATGGCTGTATTAGATCAAAAGGGTGCTTCTACTAAATACTGAGCAAAGGGTCTGAATACTTAGGACCATGTGATAATTCAGTTTTTCCTTTTCAATAAATCTGCAAAAATGTCAATTCTGTGTTTTTCTGTCAATGTGGGGTGCTGTGTGTACATTAATGAGGAAAAAAAATGAACTTAAATGATTTTAGCAAATGGCTGCAATATAACAAAGAGTGAAAAATTTAAGGGGGTCTGAATACTTTCCGTCCCCACTGTAGATGTAAATCAGGTCTAAGACATTTTGTAACTTAATGGGTTAAAACTAAAATTGGCCCTTTTTTATAGTACAAAAAAAGCAGATAATCACTACTGTAAGGGGTTCGTTTTTTACTGTTGAACTGTGCAAGTAATATTTACAGTAGCGATTATTTGCTCTTTGTACTATAAAGGGATCATTTTATTTTTTTTACCCCATTAGGTTACTGGCCGATTAATCGATTTTATAAAAAAAAATGGTAATCGCTTCATTTCATAACGATTAGTTGTCGATTAATCGATTAGTAGTTTCAGCCCTACTGAGTCGCATGACACCGGGGAGGGAAAATAGCTAATTGGGCCCAATTTGGACCTTTTCATTTAGGGGTGTATTCACTCACTTTTTTGTTGCCAGCGGTTTAGACATGGCTGTTATTTTGAGAGGACAGTAACTTTTTTTTTTTTTTTTATAGCGGACCCACTAGAGAATAAAAAGGCGATTTGTTGCAATACTTTGTTACACAGTATTTGCGCAGCGTTTTTTGAAACAATTTTTTGGGGGAAATACACTTTAATAAATAAAAGTGTAGAGGGAGAGCTAGAGATAATGATATAATACTTATTTTTTTTTCTCTCTTCCCAATTTATTAGAGGTGATAAAATTCCCTCTGTTCTCAACTGCTAGAGCAGCTAAACCAGTGAATGGCTGGCTGTGCAGGGTGGGGATAAGTGTGTGTGTGTGTGTGTGTGTCAGGTCAATTCTGATCATTGGAGAACAGGCTGACTTGCCAGCAGTGTTAATTTCGTCATCGGCTTTTTTTACAGTGACGAAAACAAAACGCACCGCATTTTCGTCCACTAAACGAAATGAAAATGAGGCAGGGACGTTTACCCTCGAACTAACTTCCTGCTTCCACTACCAGCAAGCAAATGACTCTGTGCAGCCAGCAATATAGACCTGAGTCCTCTCCTCAGGCAACCTCTCGACTCCGACCGTCCAGAGCAGAGAGCACCCACTGCGAGTGTGTACATTACAGGCCTGAGGCCTCCCCTCAGACCGCCGTTTCTAGAGCACTGTGCAGCATTACAGGCCATCCCAGTCAGACCTGAGACCACCATCCAGCACTGTGCAGCATTACAGGCCTTCTCTGACCAGTGACCACTGGCATCCAGAGCACTGCATTACAGGCCATCCCTCAGACCCAAGACCACAATCCAGTGCTGTGCAGCATTACAGGCCTCCTCTGACCACCAACTTCCAGAGCACTGTGCATTACAGGCCTCCTCTCAGCCCCAAGACCACCATCCAGCACTGTGTAACATTACAAGCCTCCAATGTCCAGAGCACTGTGCAGAATTGCAGTGAATAGCAAAAGCTCATATTGCATGACCTACTGCTGCCTTTTGCAAAACATATTAAAACCCTCAAGTGACACCATGTTCCCCTTGAGGACCTTAAACAGAACATTGGCAACCAAGACTATTGCAGAGAAAGTGAGCATGTGAACCAGCGTTTTGCTTCAGTCTTGGATCTAGCTAATGTGTTCTCGCCACTTGCAGCAGCTGCTTGTTTTGTCAACCCTACTGTCTGTAAAACCCTTGTTGATGTGGATGAGAATATTCAGGAGCGGCTTTAAAAAAAGGCAGAGGAGTATTCTGTAAGGAAATCCACATTGCCCTACATACCGAGGGTATTCAGTGTCACGGGTGACCTTTCCAGAGGCCAGCGGAAAAGAGCAAGGGTCATATTTGCACAAAGTGCTTTCCTTTAAAATGAATCAAAACAAATTTTATTGTCTAGGCATTTCCTTATTCTGTTTAAATTCATAGAGAAAATGCGCAGGCTAAAACAAAAAAATGCCATTAGTGTGTGAAGCTCTCGCTCTCTCGTGAAAGTTCATACCTTAATATCATAAATAACACCATATTACATTTTTCACTCTAGGAGTATGAGTTTGGAAACTGTAAAAAATGTTTAAATAATGCATTACAATTAAACCCATTAGATTTTAGACAACTAAAATGTACTGGAGATTTTAGTCGATTAAAACAATTGCAGATGACTAAAACGAAAATGCCATTTTAGTCGTAAGACTAACACTAAATCGAAATTTGCTGCCAAAATTAAAACTGGTTGCCAGCACAGCCGAAGAACTGCCAATGAACACCCGGGGATTTCACACAAGGTAAACACAAAACAGGATCCCTTTTTTTTTTTTTTAATTTTTTTTTATTTTATTTTTTTTTTCTCCATAAGTATTTAGCAATATGGCCTACAAACAAGGCACTGTACCTTCTTGCATTTCGAGGTATTGCCTGTCCCTTTTAGTGATCAATCTATCCAGTGACATCATATCTGTGTGCCACATATAAGGATTGGAGTGGGACTAATAGTTCCCCCTTCAGATAATTTGCTTTGCACGCTTGTGCGCCAGATCTCCCAGGGAGGCGTGGTTGTAGGGTGTGTCATTGCTGGAGAGTGAGAAGGTGAAACCGGGATGTCCAGTTCTCTGCAAAAAGATTGGAGATCTTCTGGGTATCGTAGGGTGGATACCGGTCCGCGGGGGTGGAGGGCGTGATGGGCCTGGTCCAATTTGACTCTTTGTTCTGGGCGGCCCAGTTCATTGTTTGAAGGTAGCTTGTAGGGTTGAGGGTAAATATTCATCCTGGGTTGTCTCTGGGAGACCTCGGACCCTGATGTTGCACCTGCCCCTATTGTCGAGGGTCCTCGAGGTGGCGTTGAAAGTCCCTGAGGGTGGAGGCTTGTGAGGCAAGGCGGGCATGTATTTGTGAGAGTTTGTGCTTGGTGTCACAGGCATCTTCTAGAGATGTGACTTTAGTAGATAGATGGTGGAGATCAGTACGTAGCATGTTGATCTCAGATCTACAGGTTTCGTGCACTTCTCGAATGAGCATACGGAAGTCCTGTTTTGTGGGCATGCATCGGACATGGTCCCGCCAGGAAGTATACGCCTTGGGTTCAGTGACAGTCTGTTGCAGTGTGGGCATAGGTTCCCTGCGCTGGGGCCAAGTAGGGTGCTGGCAGGGGGTAGCCTCCCTGGGGTGGTTGGAGGGGGGTGGTAGTTTTTGAGCTGCTTCTTCTTGGAAGAGCCTTGCAGGCGCCCTGGATGGGAATGAGCCCCCTGTAGCCCTGATGAGTGTGGGGCTTGGAGGAATGCTTGGGCATGAGGTGATTCCCTCTGATGTGGAAAGAGGGAGGGGGCTCTGTCCCTGTGAGCCTGTGATCGCTGTGGGGGTCCCATTCAGGGATAGGAGTCCCAGGAGAGGGATGGCTGAGCAGATGGGGATGGCGGAATGTCCTCCTGAGGGAGCGGGGACCCCGATCAGGGAGCTGGCAGGGGGCGCCGAGGTGTGGGCAGCCAGGAGATCCCCCTTCAGAGCCATACCTGGTTGGTCTGGATCCCTGAGAGGCTCGTGGAGGAGAAGAGAGGGCTGCTTTGCACGGAGCCAGCGCCATCTTGGCCGTGTATAGTCCCGCCGAAGCTCCATGGGTTAATGTATTCGGTAATGAGTGGTGGAGGTGCAGAGGAGGACCTGGTGCTGTGTCCCTCGGGGTTAGCCTTGTTTTTCCTTGGTTTGCCCATGGTTAGTGGGGGTAAGTAGGCAGGCTTTAGTGTTGTGTGGGCAGGCCAGGCGAGGAGCTTCAGCGAGACACGTCCACTTCAGAGGCCAAAAAAAATTTGTATTCCTGTCAAAATTAGAAAAATGGAAAGGAAAGAGGGTTGTTTAGGCCAGAACTTGTATGTTTGATTAAACCAGTCAGACTTGACTTGGTGCTACTCAATGTCAAATTTGATTTAGACATGTGCTTGGACTTTTCTGGTGCTATGTGAATGCATTCCACAAATGCACTATATATATTTAAGAAATCATTCATTATATTGAAGTACTCATAAGTTTAAAAAGGTTTTACAAAATGGCTCTCTCCCTAGGAGGCCTATTAGGGCCTTGGTACCATTAACCACAGTAGTTTGCCTGTGCAATGCACTGTCCACATAGTGCGTCTCCTGGTTACCCCGTCCACCAGAACATTACATATAACAATTTTTATATCCTAAAAATCTCATCTCTTTTGTAAATTGTGTGAGGGGGTGGTGTGGTTTGTTTGTTTTTTTTTTATTTATTTTATTTTTTTCGTCAAATGACTGACTTTGTCACGAACTGTGAAAACTGCATGGTATTGAGAGTAAGTATCATGGTTACCCCATGAACAAACATTTGAAATTTTATTTCATAATAATCCAAAGCTAGACACCAGCAAAAGGGGACACATCTCATTGAATCGAAGTACTGTCCCTGGGGTTGGTGGGGTTTTTAATTTAAAAAAAACTAATCTTGGCCTATTGGGTATACATGTAATTAAGAACCAATTTGTCATTGCTTACACCTTTTTCTTTAGCAGTGATAGCACAGATGGGGAACCTGAAGAGAAGAGGAGGAAAGTAACCAACGTTGTCATCAGTCAGCCAGCAACTGAGTCCAAAGTATTAATCGATAATGTTCCAGACAACTCTTCCCTGTTTGATGAGGTAATGCTTTGTTTCACCTAAGACCACTTTCAGTGGTTTAACCCTGCAAAAAATGTTCTTTGAGCACTGCACAGCTTCTCTTTGCTATGAGGCAGTGAAGCTTGCTACCCCTTGCCATGCAAGGTCTTTTAATACTATGTGACTAGATCCCAGTTCTCTGGGGTCCAACATGTATAGGTCAACTTGACATTTTTGTTTTTGTACCGAGAGGTTAGAATCTCCATCATTCCTACCCAGTATAGGGAGTAAATAAGCGCATCATACCACAGATTTGGGAGTCTTAAGTATTTTTCGTTATTGAAAGTCTAAAGTAAAATCCAATTTATAAACCCAATTCCAAAAAAGTCGGGATGCTGTGTAAAATCTACATAAATTGCAAATCTCAAGCACATTTAAGTCACAATAGAAAACCTATCAAATGTTTAAATTGAGAAAATGTACTTTTAGTTCTTAAAAAAAAAAAAAAAGTAATTTTGAAACTAAGGGTGGCAACACTTCTCAAAGTTGGGACAGGGCAACAAAAAGCTTTGCAAAGTACAATCTAATTCCCAAAAAGTTGGGACAGGGCCAAATTTACAACAGTGTATACTCGATGAACATCTGAACCTGAGGAGACCAGTTGCCCCAAGCTTTGGGAGAGGAATGTTGTCCAATTCTTGCTTGAGCACATGCTGCTCTAATATATCTTTCAGCATTGGTTCCTTTCCAGATGTGCACGCTATCGGTTGCATAGACACCAATGCAACCCACACCATCAAAGGCTTTTGAACTGAGCGCTGGAAGGTCCCCCTCTTTAGTCCAGCGGACGCAGCAACCATGGTTGCCAAAAAAATGTCAACTTTCAATTAATTTGACAACAGACCCTTTTAAATGAGTTTTGGCCTGGAGAAGATGGCATTTCTGGATCATGGTCAGATATGTTGTCTCTTGCATGATAGAGCTTTAATTTGCATTTTTGGATGGCACTGTGTTCACAGGAGGTGACTTTTGGAAGTATTCCTGAGCCCATGCAGTGATTTCCATCACAGAATCATGTACGTGTGTGTAATGTATTATATTGTATTGTATTATATAGAGCTCAAGAAGTCCCTATAGCCGCTGGAAATAAACCACCCCCTAAGCAAATGAACATTCAATATGTAAATTAAACCAACACTTGATAAAAGTTTCTAAAAGAATCCCCAGTGCTTGTCATCCTGTCCTACCCTGTTTTTGTAACCTTTTAAACTCCCCAGATTCTGTGACCCCCTTGTGTATGTGGGTCGAATAAAGCTTAAAGTCCAAAACGAACCCAGTGTCAACCAAAACAATTAAAACTATATAGTGTAGTATGCTCAAATTCATGCAATATTTTTTTTTATAACCAATAAATTGTCTTCATATATACTGGTATAAATCGATGCATGCCGCAAAGTGCATCTATGCATTGCAGTCCCATGTGCCCATATAATCATATGACCCACATATACTAGGGTCATAGTCTGGTGAGTTTAAATTTTTATAAACTGGACTTCGAGATTCTATCAAGAACTTTTATCAAGTGCTGATTTAATTTACATCGCAGAATCATGCCTGTTTTTAATGCAGATCATGGGCATTCAATATTGCGTTTCGGCCTCCTCCCTTGCACACCGGTTTCTCCAGATTCTCAATGACTTTGCATTGAACATAATTTTCGAACAATTTCAGAATATTTGGATGCAAATTTTTACAGCCTATGTTTTCTATTGTGAATAAAATATATGTTTTAATGTTTGGAAATCATTGCGTTCTGTTCTTGTATAGATGGTGTCCCTAATTTTTCGGAATTGGGGTTGAGGGCTACAGTGCTTCCCCCTTATCAAGTCTTCAAGTGCAGCTTTGAAAAGAATAGACTTACATGGGTTAAATGGGGATGATAAACTCAGGCCTTGGCTCTTCTTTTTTCTTTTTTTTCTTTTTCTTCTTCTTTTCCTCCTCCTCCTCTTCCTGAAGTTCAATGTAAGAAATACACAGGAGAAAATTGAATATTGACAAGGGGAGTGTAGAGGTGGGTGGGGAGTCTACTGACATCACAACTCCACCCACTGCGCTCCAGACAACATACCCACCCACAGAATCTGCAGTTTTTTGGGTCTCATAACAGACATTTGACAGGTAGATACACGCAGGAGGCATGTATATCCTTATAGATAAGGATGACATTGGGTTTACATCCACTTTAACTTTAACAGTTCAAGAAACTAAACAGAGGGTAATGCTTCTTTCTACAATAAGAATCTGTTTACTTTCCGTTTTTTATTACTTCAACAGTTCTAATTCTCAGATGCATTCAAAGAGAGTGCAGTCTACAACAATGCCATTAGTGTCACGACTTTTTATCAACTCCTCTCTCAGCATTCTCAATCACAATAGAGGTAAAAGGCTGCCTTTTTTGACAGTTACTGATCTATTTTTCTTTTTCATTAGTGTGATATTTACCTCCTATTGTCAAATTTGTCAGTGCCAAGAGAAGGGTTGATAAAAAGTGATGGTTGTTATAGTTCCAGGTACTAATGGCATTTGTTGTAGCCTGCACATTTTTTCCTATGAATTGAAATTGACAATTAAAACTGTTCAAAATATTCTTCCTATCGCAATAAGCACAACCCACAAGTATTGAGTATGCTTCTTATGTTAGACAGACCTGGAGAATAAAACTCTTCTTCTATTTGTTTTGATTCATTTTAAGGAAAGCGCTTAGTGCCAACACGACCCTTGCGCTATTCCGACTGCCTTTACAGAGGTCACCTGTGACACAGAATACCCTCTGTATGTGGGGCATTGTGGATTTTCTTACAGCGTACTCTGCCTTTTTTATTTTTAATTTTTTTTTTTTTCAAGCAGTTCCTGAATATTCCCTTCTGCCACAACAAAGGTTTCACAGGCAGTAGGGTTGACAAAACAAGCAGCTGCTGCAGTTGGTTATCACTTCAGCTGGATCTAAGAATGAAGTAAAATGTTGGTTTACATTCCCTTTCATTTTCTGTGCAATTGTGGCAAGGTCTTGGTAGCTGGTGTTCTGTTTAACCACATGCCGACCAGCTGTCGCAGTTGTACTGCGGCAGAATGGAATGGCTGGGCGAAACGACGTTATGTAACGTCGCTTCGCCCTGTGGTCACCAGGGGGCGCATGCGCGCCGCCGGAGGCACGCTCGTTCCCCGAGCCGATGCGAGTGCCTGGCGGTCTCGATCACCGCCGGGCTCCCGCGATCGCTCGGGACACGGAGAACCCAGAACTGTGTGTAAACACAGTTTCTGGTACTCTGAGGGGAGAACTGACAGATCATCTGTTCATACAGAGTATGAACAGACGATCTGTTAGCTTCCCTGCACAGTCCATATCCCCCTTCAGTTAGAACACACTAGGACACACACACTAGGACACACATTAAATGTGTGTGAGTCACCGGCGCAAATAAAACCCTTATTATTCAAACAAAAATAAAAAGCATAAAAAACATGTACAACTGGTTGCTGTAGTCAAAAAACAAATTCCTCCAATAGGATATATATAGATAGATATATATAGATATATATATATTTTTTTTTAATTTAGGACACATTAACCCCTTAACTTCCTGTGACATTTTTACAGTAATCAATGCATTCCTGATCGCTGTGTTAATGCCAATGGCCCCAAAAATGTGTCAAAATTGTCTGCCTCAATGTCGCAGTCCTGATAAAAATTGCTTATCGCCAACATTACTAGTAGAAAAAAGCTGAGTTAGACTTACCGGTAACTCCTTTTCTGAGAGTCTTCCAGGACAGCCCATGAGACCTTGGGCTCCTCCTACCAGGACAGGAAACACGTCACCCCCACCAGATAAAAGGGCGGTCCTCCAGGCCCATGTCAGTATTCTCAAGAACCGTAGGACCCTGCAAAACATATGCATAATACACATAACTTCAGACAATACCGGGTGGGAATCCGGCTGTCCTGGAAGACTCTCAGAAAAGGAGTTACCGGTAAGTCTAACTCAGCTTTTCTCCAAGCGTCTTCCAGGACAGCCCATGAGACGATGAGCCAGAACTTACCAGTCTAGGGAGGGACAACTGCCTGAAGGACCTTACGACCAAACGCCTGCTCCTGAGCTGATAGGAGATCCAGGCGATAATGTTTAATGAAGGTCGAGTAACTGGACCAAGTGGCAGCCCTGCAAATTTGTTCCGGTGAGGCACCAGCCCTCTCAGCCCAAGACGTAGACAAGGCTCTAGTTGAGTGCGCAGTAACAAAAGGTGTAGGGACCTCCCTAATTTTGTAAGCTTCCAAGATGGCTTGCTTTATCCATCTAGCCAATGTGGCTTTAGATGCACTATTCCCCTTGTGAACTCCAGAAAAGAGGACAAACAAGGCATCAGTTTTCCTAAAGGTCTTCGTGACCTCAAGATAGACCAAGAGAATCCTTCTTACATCTAGAAAACTAAATTTTCTTTCTAAGTCGCCCTGTGGCGAACTACAAAAGGTTGGCAATACAATGTTTTGAGATCGGTGGAATGTACTTGCCACCTTGGGCAAAAAACCTGGATCGGTTCGTAACACAACTCGATCCTCAAAAATCGTGAGGAAGGGCTCCCTAACTGATAGGGCCTGCAACTCACTTACCCTACGAGCTGAGGTAACAGCTATAAGGAACACAGTTTTTAATGTAAGTAACTTAACTGACATACTTTCCAGAGGTTCAAACGGAAATTCTACCAGAGTTTGAAGTACTAGGGACAGATCCCACGTTGGACAACTTCTCACTACTACTGGTCTGGCCCTAGAGATAGATTTGAAAAATCTGGCTATAGTGGGATTTTCCAGGAGAGAAAACTGGAGGAACACACTAATAGCTGCCGCCTGTACCTTTAAGGTACTAACAGAAAGACCTTTGTCAACACCCTCTTGGAAAAATTCCAAAATAGACGGAATATCATGAGTTAATCTATCATTTTCAGATAACCATGAGTTAAACCTTTTCCAAACTTTGGAATATATGGCTCTAGTAACTGGCTTCCTGCAATTAACGAGAGTCCTGACTACTTTGTCAGAGAACCCTTGGGCGCTCAGTATCTTTTCTTCAGATACCAGGCCGTCAAGTTTAAGGAAACCACCTGAGGGTGTGATACTGGACCCTGCAATAATAGGTCTTCCCTTTTCGGAAGACTCCACGGAGGCTCTGAAACCAGAGACTGTAGCAGGGAAAACCATGGCCTCTTGGGCCAAAACGGGGCAATTAGAATCAGATCTGTCTCTTCCAGCCGAAACTTCCGGAGGACTTCTGGAATCAGCCAGATTGGCGGAAAGGCATAACATAGGCCTGGAGGCCACGGGTTCGCCAGAGCATCGATCCCCAAGGCTTGGTCTGCCGGGTTCATGGAAAAGAATATCTCCGTCTTGCGGTTGTTTCGGTTTGCGAACAAATCCGCTACCGGATAACCCCATCTCTTGGTGAGGTCTGCAAAGACTTCGGGATGAAGAGACCAGTTGTCTCGGTCTATCCTGTGACGGCTGAGATAATCTGCCAGGCAATTGTTTTTCCCCTTCAGGTGTACAGCAGAAATGGAGGCTAGATTCCCCTCTGCCCATGAAAGGATCTCCTGGGCAATGGACTGAAGCCTCCGGCTTCTCGTGCCTCCCTGCTTGTGTATATATACGCGACTGTCGCTATATTGTCTGACAGGATTTGGAGGTTGTGACCCCTGATCTCCATCTGAAAAGACTGGAGGGCTCTCTGGACTGCAAGCAGCTCTCTTTGATTGGATGAGGCCCTTGCCTCCTCTGGGGACAACTCTCCTTGTGCTACTGCATTGCTGAGGTGGGCCCCCCATCCCCTGGAACTCGCATCCGTGGTAATCCTTCGGGAAATGGGAAAGGACCATGGGAGACCTCCTGCTAGGTCCTGACCAGCTCTCCACCACCACAGGCTTCTTTTTATCCTGTCGGGAAGCCAGATCCTTGACTCCAGGGACCTTACGTCCCCGTCCCAGTTTCTTAAAAGAAACCTTTGTAACGGACGCTGACGGAGTCTCGCCCATGGTACTGCGGGAAAATATGAGGTCATAAGACCCACTGCCCTCGACACCTGTCTCAGAGAGACCGACTGGTTGGTCTGCAATGTTGACATAGTCTGGAACACTTTGGTAATCTTCTCCTGAGGAAGAAAAACTCTTTGGTTCACGGAGCAAAAATCGTAACCCAGATAAGTTACTTTCTGGGCCGGAATCAAGGACGATTTTTCTTTATTAGCCAGCCTAGGGACTGTAAGAAGTCCTGTACAGCCTGGAGATCTTCCAACAGCCTTTGGTATGATTTTGCCACTATCAGGAGGTCGTCTAAGTAAGGGATAACCGTTATTGCCTTTAATCTTAGAGGAGCCAGCACTTCCCCCAACACCTTCGTAAAGATGCGTGGGGCTGAGGAAAGACCGAAGGGGAGGGCCTGAAATTGAAAATGTCGGGTCCCCATACCCGTCTTCACTGCCAATCTCAAAAACTTTTGGAAGGCTGGATGGATAGGGATGTGAAGATAAGCATCCCTTAAGTCCAACGTGGCCATAAAGCAGTTTGGGTATAGTAGGTTTTTGATTGTAAAAACCGTCTCCATACGGAAATGCTTGTATCTGATGGACTTGTTTAAGGTCCAGAGATTCAGGATAAGTCGAAACTTTCCTGCCGGCTTTCTGACCACAAATACATGGGAATAGAATCCCTTGCCCCGCTCCGATCGAGGAACAGGAATCAGGACTTTTTGATCTAATAAGTCTCCGATCTGGAGACCCAGAGCCCTTGCTTTCTCCCGATCTTGTGGAGGAAATGTGACCAACAAACGTTCTGGTGGTTGGTGAACAAACTCCAGCCTGTACCCGTTGGTCACTAGGTCCAGGACGAAGGGGCTCAGAGTGACTGCTGCCCACTGTGGGATGAAGGCCCTCAATCTCCCTTCCACCGGGGAACACAAGTCACTGCGGCTTGGCGGGCTGTTGAGGAGGGTTAAATAGCACTCCCCTTTGCCTCTGCCTTTGTGCCCAGTCCAATGCTTTTTCGGCCTGCTGTCCTTTTCTCTAGGACTCTGTTGCCTGTTTTGGCCACGAAAAAATTTTCTGGCTGTCTGAACTCATTTTCTCTGGAAACGCCTTTTTCTTATCAGCCGTGCGTTCCAGTGCCTCCTGTAGACCTGGGCCAAATAAATGATCGCCAGTTAAAGGAAGGCCACAAAGGCGCAACTTGGAGGCCGAGTCCCCTGACCAGGTCTTAAGCCAAAGGCTTCTCCTGGCCGAGTTCACTAGAGCCGAAGTCCTGGCTGACATTCTTACCGACTCAGCGAAAGAATCTGCCAAAAAACCCACTGCCTGAAATAGGAGAGGAAAAGACTTTAAAATTTGCTCTCTGGAGGTACCTGCTGACAGATGTGACTGAATCTGAGTCAACCAAACCTCCAGATTTCTGGCCACACAAGTGGAAGCCAAAGCTGGTTTCAGGTTTCCAACTGCTGAGTCCCAGGCTCTGTGGAGAAGGATATCCCCCCTCTTGTCCATCGGATCCTTAAGTGTACCCATATCATCAAACGCCAGGTCCGAGTTTTTTGAAACTTTTGAAAGAGGTGCGTCTAACTTGGGATTCTTATTCCATGGCTGCGCAGTGTCCTCATCAAAAGGAAACCTCCTTTTTAGGTTACTGGAGAAGAATGGTTTTCTCTCAGGATTATCCCATTCCAGTTTAATAGTATCAACCAAAGAACTATGAACTGGAAACACTCTTGATTTTCTCTTATGTAATCCTTTATACATAAGATCATGTTTGGATAACTGAACCTCTTCCTCTTTTAATTCAAGGGTAGTATAGATAGCCTTTAATAAGTCATCTACATCCTCAACAGATAACTTAAACCTTGAGCCTCGAGTGGATTCTCTATCTCTGGGCTCTGTATCTGACCCTGATTCTTCCAGAGAAGAACGGGTAGATCTGACCTCAGCCTCAGAGTCTTCACTCTCTGCCTGCTGCGGAGTGCTTACTGACGCCTTCAGTGAAGACTGACTCTCTGCTGGAGTCTGGAGCTTGTCAATAAGCGTTCTAAAGGAACTGAAGGTGGACGCAAGCTCATCCCTAACAGAAGTAAGCATCTTCTGGCAAGAGGCAACCGGGTCATCCTTTACTAGGCCTTCTATACAGGTGCGACAATGAGGAGCTCAATTTGTTTGCGCAAACCGCACATTTCCTTTTAAGTGGCTGCGCTTGGGCCTTGTCCTGAGTCTTGGTCTGCAAGACAAAATAAATGACCCACAATGTAATTAAAGCCACACAATCACTCCGTAACACCACGTGCAGGAGGGAGGAAATGTGTCCCCTTACACCCACTACTACAGAGGGGGGAGGGAACACTCACAGGGATAGCAAGGTGTGACAGAACACCCCAGGCTTACCTGTGAGGTGCTGGTGTTGGGAACTGCATCCGCTGCCTGTGCAGGTACTGCAGGAGGATCCATTCTGCCCCTCTTGGTCATCCACAGCCTGGCTGCTTAACACCAAGAAACACCAGCAGCCAGCGTTCTCTGTTCGCGCCGTTTATGAAGACTGGAACCTCGCCTCCGGCGCCCAATGATGTCATATGCCCCGGAAGTAACCCTCTCCAGGCACTTCCTGTGGGCCAGCTTGGAGCGCAATAGCTCCGCCCCCTCGAACGCTGCGGCTTCCTCCATTCCTTGCTCAGATCAGCCAGGCTGTCGGCAGGGAAGGACAACCGAAGCTCAGCTGAGCTAGAGTGCAATGCACTGCGCTAGGGGCACGACCTCACACCGGTCCTGGCCCTCTCCAGGCACTGAGGACAGAGAACAGCAACACAGCCAACCTCCCCAGCGGTGTGCTGCTTCTGGCAGAGGAAGAGGTAAGTGATATGCCCCAGAAAAAAGCCATACAAAGCCCCTGCTTATAAGGCCTATGGGAGCAGGTTCCATGAACATGTTACCCCCCGTCCGGAGGAAACACAAATAACTGACATGGGCCTGGAGGACCGCCCTTTTATCTGGTGGGGTTGACGTGTTTCCTGTCCTGGTAGGAGGAGCCCAAGGTCTCATGGGCTGTCCTGGAAGACGCTTGGAGAAAAAATATTAAAAATGCCATAAAATTATCCCCTATTTTGCACAAACCAATCAATATACGCTCATTGCGCTTTTTTGGGGGTTTTTTCCCCCAAAAATATTTAGAATACGTATTTTTATATATTTTGGGGGGATATTTATTATAGCAAAAAGTAAAAAATAATGCGTTTTAAAATCCACAGAGGTGATTAAATACCACCAAAAGAAAGCTCTATTTGTGGGGGAAAAAAAGGACGTCAATTTTGTTTGGGAGGCACGTCGCACGACTGCACAATTCTCAGTTAAAGCGACAGTGCTGAATCGCAAAAAGTGCTCTGGTCTTTTGCCAGCCAAATCCTCCAGGGCTGAAGCGGTTAAAGTCCTCAAGGTGGCTCAGTAGATCATAGGGCATGAACATGGTCACTCTGGAGGGTTTTAGTATGTTCCGCAAAAGGCAGCAGCATGTCATGCAATGAGCTTTTGCCATTCACTGTAATACTGCACAGTACTCTGGATGGTGGTCTGAGGAGGTATGTAATGCTGAACAGTGGTCTGGACGGCGGCTGCAATGCTACACACAGTACTCTGGATGGTGGTCTGAGCTGAGGAGGCCTGTAATTCTGGACAGTGGTCTGAGGAGGCCTGTAATACTGCGCACAGTGCTCTGGATGGTGGTATGAGGCATGTAATGCTTTCAGATGGTCTGCATCTAAGAGGCCTGTAGAGATGCACAGTGCTGTATGGTGGTCTCAGGGGAGGCCTAATGCACAGTGCTCTGGGTGATGGTGGTCTGAGGCCTGTAATGCTGGGCACAGTGCTCTGAATGGTCTGTGGAGGCCTGTAATGCTACGTACAGTGCTCTGGATGGTGGTCTGAGGAGGCCTGTAATGCTACAGTGCTGGATGGTGGTTGCAGGTCTGAGGGATGACCTGTAATGCATAGTGCTCTGGATGCCGGTGGTCAGAGAAGGCCTGTAATGTTCCACAGGGCTGGATGGTGGTCTGAGGGATGACATGTAATGCACAGTGCTCTGGATGCCTGTGGTCACTGGCCTTGTAATGCTGCACAGTGCTGGATGGTGGTCTCCGATCTGAGAGCTGGCCAAATCCAGTGCTCTGGATGCTGGTGGCGGTCACTGTTCAGAGGAGGCCTGTAATACACAGTGCTCTGGTTGCCGGTGGTCAGGAGGCCTGCAATGCATGCACACAGTGCTCTGGATGAACCGTGGTCAGAGGGGAGGCCTCAGACATGGAATTGTAATGTACACTCACAGTGGGTGCTCTGCTCTGGACGGTCGTTATCGGGACTTGGGAGGCCTGTAATGCACAGTGCTGCTCTGAAGGGTCATCTGAGGAGAGAACTCTAATGCTGCCTGCACAGTCGCTTGCTTGCTGGGAGTGAAAGCAGGCAGAGCGCCATGGAAACCGGAAGTTGGTTTACAAGGGTAAGAGTCACTGCCTCACATTTTCATTTCCTTTTCATTTAACTAAAACTGAATTGATTTTCGTCAGTGGACAAAAATGTGCTGTACATTTAGTTTCAGCTTTAGTCACAGTAAAAATTCCGCTTACGAAAATTTTGACAACCATTTTCGTTGATGAAATTAACACTGGGGAGGTGGATGTTGGCCCTGTTACAGAAGGATGCTTTGGAAGATCTTTTACAATCTGCACAAATGTTCTCTTCATCCCCCCTTGCATAAAATTACCCAAATATTCTCCAGAGTTTATACTACTCTATTTTTACAGAAAAGATTGGAGCTAGAGATGATTCTTATGATAGATGTGGGCATCCGCATTGATCTTGTACATCTTTTGCGCTGCCTTTATTTGAAGAGATACTGGGTGGAGGTTGTTGGCACTTTGCACAATCTCTTTGGTACCAATCTTTCAGTAGACCCCCTTGCATACATGCCCCTTAGGTTATTTGTTTTTTGCTTTTGTTTTTTTGCCCCATTTGTTGCTCAAAACATGATTTTGTTTGAAAAGACCTTTTTACTTGAAGGAGTTGTAAAGGAAGAATGTGTGTGGTGTGTGGGTTTTTTTTTTTTTTTTTTAATGCATGAAGATAAAAAACCTTTTTGTGTGTAGCAGCCTCCCCAGCACCCCCCAATTATTTACCTGAGCCTCCTCTCACTCCAGCGATGTCCGGGACACTCCTCCTGATTGGCTGAGGCCCAGCAGTGGCACCATTGGCTCCCGCGGTGGTCAATCAAAGTCAGCCAATCGGGGAGCGGGGCCAGGGCTCCGTGTTTGAATGGAAATACGGAGCTGTGACTCGGCTCCAGTGCCCCATAGGAAGCTGCTGACTCTGGGGGCACTCGATGGGAGGGACCAGGAGCAGCAAAGGGGGGCCTGGGAAGAGGAGGATCCGGGTTGCTCTGTGCAAAATCAACTGCAGAGGAGGTAAGTATTGACAGGTGTGTGTGTATCTATTTATAGATATAGATGTTACAATCACTTTAATGCTTAAAGCTGTGTCTAAATTTTAAGCCATTTGGTCTCGCTGGGCAGACTGTATGATTTCAAACATACCTGATAAAGGGGTTACTAGAATTTCATGTTTTTTTATTTATATTTCTTAGTATGTGGAAAGGTTTGTGTGTTGTTGGGGTGGTTTTTTTTTTTTTTTTTTTTTTTTTTTTTTTTTTATTTCTTGCTTTGTTGTTGCACTGCCGTTTTCTCGTGCAGTTGTGGTACACTTAAACCGTCAACTTCTAAAACGGGGATTTGCAATTAGTGGACCTCTCAGCTGTTACAGAACTACAAGTCCCATGAGGCATAGCAAGACTGACAACCACAAGCATGACGCAGAGGCATGATGGGACTTGTAGTTTTGCAACAGCTGGGAGTCCGCTAATTGCATATCCCTGTTCTAAAACATTTCAAAAGTCTGTGCAAAGGCGATGTAATGTTTTTTACTGATCAAGGTTTCTTTTCATCTTTTTCTCTTTAGACAAACGAGTGGCCCCTAGAGAGCTTTTGTGAAGAGCTCTGTAATGATCTCTTTAACCCATCTTGGGAGGTAAGTTGACATTATTGTACCTTTTTTGCATTCATTTTAAATGTCATTTTCATATGTGAAAGCTAGCACAGACTATATATATAATTTATATTTGGGTGTGTGTGAAACTTGAAACACCCGGTCTTATAAAATTGTGAACAGCCTGTGGGCGATTTAATGCTTAATTTAAAACCGTGAGCATAATTTATTCACTTATAAGATCAAACGCCCAGTACATGCACATGCATGCATACATACATTCGTTATAATCTACACACCCCTGTTAAAATGTCAGGTTTCTGTGATGTAAAAAAATGATAAATCATTTCAGAACTTTTTTCCACTTTTCTTTTAATGTGACCAATAAACTGTAAAACAATTGAAAAACTGAAATCTTTTATGTGGAGGGAAGTAAAAAATTAAATTAAAAAACATAGGATGCATAAGTGTGCACACCCTTAAACCTAGTACTTTTGATGAAGCACCTTTTTGCTTTTATTACTGCACTCTGTCTTTTTGGGTATGAGCCTCAGCATGGCACGTCTTGACTTGGCAATATTTGCCCGCTCTTCTTTGCAGAAACACTCTAAATCTGTCAGATTGCGAGGACATCTCCCATTGCACAGCCCTCTTCAGATCACCCCACAGATTTTCAATCGGCTTTAGGTCTGTGCTCTAGCTGGGCCATTCCAAAACTCGAATCTTCTGGTGAAGCCATTCCTTTGTTGATTTGGATGTATGCTTTGGGTGGTTGTGCGGAAAGATGAACTTCCTCTTCATGTTCAGCTTTCTAGCAGAAGCCTGAAGGTTTTGTGCAAATATTGACTGGTATTTGGAGCTGTTCATAATTCCCTCTACCTTGTTCCAGCTGAAGAAAAATGGCCCCAAAGCCTGATGCTGCCACCACCATGCTTCACTGTGGGTATGGTGTTTTTTGGTGATCTGCAGTTTTGTGTTTGCACCAAACATATCTTTTGGAATTATGGCCGAAAAGTTCAACCTTGGTCTCGTCAGACCATAACCCATTTTCCCACATGCTTTTGGGAGACTTCAGGTGTGTTTTTGCAAAATTTAGCTGGGCTTGGATGGTTTTTCTTAAGAAAAGGCTTTAGTCTTGCCACTGTACCCATAGCCCAGACATATGAAGAATACGGGAGATTGCCACATGTACCACACAGCCAGTAAGATATATTCCTGCAGCTCCTTTTTATGTTGCTGTAGGCCTCTTGGCAGCCTCCCTGACCAGTTTTCTTCTAGTCTTTTCATCAATTTTGGAAGGACTTACAGTTCTTAGTAATGTCACCATTGTGCCATATTTTCTTCATTTGATGATGACTGTGTTCCATGGTGTATTGAATGCCTTGGAAATTCTTATGTACCCTTCTCCTGACTGATGCCTTATAACAATGAGATTCCTCTGATGCTTTGGAAGCTCTCTGCAGACCATGGCTTTTGCTGTAGGATGCAACTGAAAATGTCAGGAAAGACCTACTAAAATAGCTCAACTTTATTTGGGGTTAATCAGAGGCACTTTAAATGATGGCAGGTGTGTACTGACTCCTATTTAACATGAGTTTGAATGTGATTGCTTAATTCTGGACACAGCTACATTCCCAGTTATAAGGGGGTGTGCACACTTATTTTTTTTTTTTTCATTTTATCCCCCCCCCCCCCCCCAATAGATTTCAGTTTGTTTTTCAATAATTGAGTTGTGCTGTCACATTAAAAGGTGGAAAAAGTCCTGAAATGTTCTGATGTGTGTGTTTGTTTGTTTTTTTGAACATCACAAACCCGACATTTTAACAGGGGTGTGTAGACTTTTTATATCCACTGTACGTACATAACGTTTTTGATCCCCTGCTGACTTTGTATGTTTTTCCCACTGACAAAAATGATCAGTCTAAAATTTTAATGGGGAGGTTTAGTTTAATAGTGAGAGAATAACAACCAAAAAAATCCAGAAAAACTCATTTCAAAAAAGTTTTATAAATTGATTTGCATTTTGATGAGTGAAATAAGTATTTGACCCCCTTTGCAAAACATGTCTTGGTACTTAGTGGCAAAACCTTTGTTTGGCAATCAGAGGTCAGACATTTCTTACAGTTGGCCACCAGGTTTGCACACATCTCAGGAGGGATTTTGTCCCACTCCTCTTTGCAGATCCTCTCCAAGTCAGTAAGGTTTTGAGGCTGACGTTTAGTGACTCAAACCTTCAGCTCCCGCTACATGTTTTTTTTTATATTTTCTAACACATTGAGTTGATGCCAAAGAGCTCAATTTTGGTCTCATCTGACCACAACACTTTCACCCAGTTCTCCTCTGAATCATTTAGATGTTCATTAGCAAACTTCAGACGGGCCTGTACATGTGTTTTTTCTTGAGCATGGGGACCTTGTGGGCTCTGCAGGATTTCAGTCCTTCACGGCATAGTGTTTCCAATTTGTTTTCTTGGCGACTATGGTCCCAGCTACCTTGAGATAATTGAGCTGCTCCTGTGAAGTTCTGGGCTGATTCCTTACTGTTTTCTCATGATCATTGAAACTCCATGAGATAAGATCTTTCATGGAGCCCCAGACTGAAGGAGTTTGACAGTTGGTTATTTTGTGTTTCTTCCATTTGTGAAAAATCTTTTAGACCCCAGATTCCTCCATAAAGAGTACTTGTCACTGCCTTTTACTGTCACAAGGAATGTTTACATTCCTTGTGACAGCAATAAAAGTGATCAAGTGGTGTGTTTTTTTTTTTTTTTTTTTTTTTTTTTTTTTTTTTATTTCTTACATGCTCTTAAAAAAAAAAAAAAAAAAAAAAAAAACCCTGTTAAATGTGTTATTTTTTTTTTTTAAGTGCCCCTGTCCTTTCCTTAAGCACCAAAGAAAACGCATATGTAAGTCACGTTCGCAAATGTAAAAGGTATAAGTAACAAAACAAGGGAGGGAGGGATTATAGCGGTGCCAAAGACAGTTTGAACACACTCAATATTATACAAATATCAAATCTTTAATATTGTAAAGTTGTTTTTTTTTTTTTAAAGTCAATTCATAAAAAAAATTATTATAAACAAAGTATAAAAGGAGCACTATACAATTTATCTATTGACCGACACCAGCGATGTTGAAAAGTAGTGGGTCAATTCATCCCTACTAGTTTCGCCAAAATATTGGCTTCATCAGGGGAATAGAATATAGTAGAAAGTGAATAATGACACTAAAAAAAGAGAGAAGAAATCGGTCACAAAAACCAATGGCAATATCATGACACAGATCAATGAGCGATTGAACAACAGGGAGATCACAATCCTGTCTGGCTAAAACCTCATGCATCCCATGCAACCACATCCCAGACATACCCTGTCAAGCTCCTGGGACACAGAATGGGCGCCGTCAGGCAAGTGGGGACAAAAGTTGAACTCAGCCCTGTGATTGGCTACAGGGGGCCCATAAGGGATGCCTGTAAAAACTGAAAAATGACAGATTGAATAAAATAAAAAATGACTAAGTCCTTTTATTGCTAGTGACACAGGCTAAAAAGCCTCAATACATACCAAAACTAAATAAGTGAAAAAAGCAAAAAAAGTGCGCTGGGTGGGTCAATATGTTGTACTTGAGTATGTTGGGACCAGAAAATGATGATTGAAACCAAAGAGACTGAAACAATAAGGTGCATAATATTAATGGCATAAATATAGATATTTCTGGTACTTTCGAAAAAAAATGCCTTATATATAGCACACAAGAAACTTAGGAATATGGAAAGGCAAACGCTTACCCTAACGTAGCAATCGCCAGTGAGGGCAACTGCATGCACAATAGAATCCAAATTGGGCAGTGTGGAAAGCTGGAAACAGAAACCATATTATGCTGCCACGAAGGTCCAAAGGGCTCAATCGCCTAGATCTAAGTTCAGTGGAAACCCACAATCAGCATAATAACTACCAATAAACATCTATAGATAAAATGAGGAAAGGGGAGATAAAAACTCCAGCAGAATAAGGGATATATGAAGGAACAAATTTTACCTTGTTCAAGACTAGCCAAGCCACAGCGCACAACAAAGTCAGCAATTGAATAAAAAAACAGTGGCAGCCTTTTAAACCCCCCACCCCATCAGCTTAGCTCATTAGCCAATCGGGAGCGGACAAAGGACGGCTTGGGCGCATGCGCAGTGTCCGTGGTCAGTTGCCTACAACGCCCAGAATGCTAAGTGCGACCCATGTCACATGGTGTGAAACCCAGTGACGATAGCCAAATAGGGCGCGGTCAAGGTACGGGCAAATGTAAAAGGTGTTCAAATTGCCCATGTGAGTTATCGCTGCAGTGGTCGGAGCGAGGGCAATAATTCTAGCAAAAGACCTTCTGTAACTCTCCAAACTGGTTACCGTTCATTTTTAAATGTCGCCTATGGGGATAAGGTACCGTAGTTTGTCGCTGTTCTTGAGTGCATGCAATTTTAAAGCGTAACCTGTTGGGTAGCTTTTTACTCGGCGTAACATCTTTCACAATATGCCCAAAAAATTGTGATAACTTTTACTGTGTGTTTTTTTTTCTTTTTTCTTTTTTCTTATTTTTCTAATTTAAAAAGTGTGTATTTTTTCCAAAACAATTGCGTTTGAAAAACCCCTGCGCAAATACTATGTGACATAAAATATTGCAACGACCACCATTTTATTCTCCAGAGTCTTTGCTAAAAAATCTCTCACTTTTCATTTTTTCAGAGAATATGAATGATAACAAACTTTTCTTTCACTCATGGTTAGTGTTTGGCTGAAGCCATTTATTATCAATCAACTTTACTCTTCTTTTTTTTTTTTTTTTTTTAAATCGTAATGACAAACTAGCCAAATGACCCTGATCAAAAGTTTACATACCCCAGTTCTTAATACCGTGTATTGCCCCCTTTAACATCAATAACCGCTTGAAATCTTTTGTGGTACTTGTGGATGAACTGCACGTTTGAGATCTCCCCAGAGTGGCTCAATGATATTGAGGTCAGCAGACTGAGATGGCCACTCCAGAACCTTCACTTCACTTTGCTGTAGCCAATGACAGGTCGACATGGCCTTGTGTGTTTGGATCATCGTCATGTTGGAATGTCCAAGTACGTCCCATGCGCAGCTTCCTGGCTGATGAATGCAAATGTTCCTCCAGTATTTTTTGATAACATACTGTATTCATCTTGCAATCAATTTTGACCAAATTTCCTGTGCAATTGTAACTCGCACATCCCCAAAACATCAGCACTCCACCTCCGTGTTTCACAGTAGGAATGGTGTACCTGTCATCATAGGCCTTGTTGACTCCTCTCCAAATGAAGCATTTATGGTTGTAGCCAAAAAGCTCAATTTTGGTCTCAAAACTCCAAATGACATTGTGCCAGAAGGTTTGAGGCTTGTCTCTCTGCTGTTTGGCGTATTGTAAGTGGGATACTTTGTGGCATTTGCATGGTAATGGCTTTCTACTGGCAACTCGACCATGCAGCCCATCTTTCTTCAAGTGCCTCCTTATTGTGCATCTTGAAACGACCATACCACATGTTTTCAGCGAGTCCTGTATTTCACATGAAGTTATTTGTTGGTTTTTCTTTGCATCCCGAACAATTTTCCTGGCAGTTGTGGCTGAAATTTTAGTTGGTCTACCTGATGGTAGTTTGGTTTCAACAGAACCCCTCATTTTCTACTTCTTGATTAGAGTTTAAACACTGCCGATTGGCATTCTCAATTACTTGGATATCTTTTTTTTTTTAATATCCCTTTCCTGTTTTTATACAGTTCAACTACCTTTTCCTGCAGATCCTTTGACAATTCTTTTGCTTTCCCCATGACTCAGAATCTAGAAACGTCAGTGCAGCACTGGATGAAAGATGCAAGGGTCTGTCAGGAGTCCAGAAACTCTAATTTTTATTATACACACACGGATATGTATGTATGTGTATATGTGTGTGTGTGTGTGTGTGTGTGTGTGTGTATATATATATATATATATATATATATATATATATATATATATATATATATATATATATATATATATATATATATATATATAAATAATGTATGGTACGCTAGATAAAATCCTGCACACACCCTTAATAAATATTTATTTTTTTGGGTGACCAAATGAGCTTTTTACTTGTATCCCCCCTAGACATATTTAACGTATCCTTCTTTTTTTTTTTTTTTGGGGAGAACAACCTGACACACTTCTATAAGATCTGAAAGGGGTCAATGCAACAATGCGATCACATGACTCATTTGCTTAAATGATCGCATGTGGTAAATTCCAATGCACAAAAAACAAAACCATTGTGAAATTTGATGAAAAATGTGCTGGTCAAAATGCAGTAAGCTCTCAAGTCCAAATTCACAAATGGAACAGAGTTCTATTTATCACCTGGATTTTGCTGGCGGTATCCCATGTGGTATTTGCCAAACTGTGTGGGGTCCCACCCCAATAGCTGGCTGCTAAGCAGTGGGCTGGAAAGCCAGCTCCCGGCCCAACAGCTGATTATTTAGGGAACCCGCTGAAGGGAAAAAAAAAAAAAAAAATGCCGGCAATTACATTCTACAAAAAAAAAAAAATTCATACTCTGCCCCAATCCGAGCATGCAGCAAGCACAATTCTTAGTAAATTGCACTTTCAAAACTGATTCAACGCAAGAGCTATTTTACCACATTTGATTTCCTGTAATTTAACCTTTTCTGACCTCAAAGTTGCACTAATTTTATACCCCATCCCCCCCCCCCCCCCCCTCCTTTTTTTTTTTTTTTTTTTTTTTTTTTTTTTTGTCGCAACCTAATTTTTCTCCATAGGTCCGACATGGAGCAGGTACTGGTCTCAGAGAGATCCTTAAGGCTCATGGGAAAAGCGGAGGCAAGATCGCAGACAGCACATGTGAAGAGGTAAATGATAGCCAAGCACTGCAACGGAAAGTAACTGCAAATTATGAAAGCAAAAACCCAGCCGTGCTTGTGTTCAGTAATGCAATTTGTAATTCTTCCAAGGGATGTACTAATTTCCCTCTCCCTTTCCATAGATGGAGCAGCAACATCAGGAGTGGTTGGAGGATCTGGCTATTCGTCTTCTTTGTGTGTTTGCTTTAGACCGATTTGGAGACTTTGTGTCAGACGAAGTAAGATATTTAAATTTTTTTTTTTTGTTTTGTTTTTTTTTTTGCTTCCCCCCCCCCCTTTTTTTTTTTTCTGTGTATAAGCTGCCAACAAAGTGCAACCTACACTGCATGAACTTTGTTGGGGTTAGTATAGACAGGTTATGTTTAAATCAGTTAACGTATATCAAAAACCAAAATGTTTGTCTTAATCGTAGAGGGCACAGAAGATGATTCTTAAACCATGGGTGAAGAGGTCCATCACTGAAGAACACTTAAGGAGAACCGGAGCTTAGCGGAGTGGGCTGGGTTATATAGATACGGGGGGGGGGGGGGGGGTTCCTCACTTGAAGGTAGTGGCATAGAACTACTGGTCTAAGAATCCATTTCTGTTCTGTGTCCTGTACTATACTCCAAAAATTGCATTTTGACTGTCCCCCGCTCTCCCTTCGGGTGCTGTGGGAGCACCCATGTGTGTGAGCTCCTGATCTGGGCTGTATGGTTCCATACAGCATCTGTAAGCCACGTTCCTGCTCCCTCCTCACAGGAGTTTGACTGACAGCAGGAGCCAATGGCCCCCACTGTTGTCTCCTGTAAAGCCAGGAAGAGGAGAGCCGGCCGCTGGCTTTCTCGTGAAGGCGTTAAGAGCAGCTCATGAGCTGCTGGAAAACTTCAGAAGCAGGAGTGGACGTTCACTCAACCCAAGGTAAAATATGAAAAAAACGTAAACGCCCCCATCCCTTCATGCTCGCATGCAGAAGTGAACAAGAGTCGCGCACGCATATGTGAAACTTGTTTGCTCCACACATGAACTATCGCTGTGAACGTTAGAGCGAGAGCAATAATTATAGCACAAGACCTCCTCTAATTCTAAATCAGTAAAGGTATTTAAAGCCTCGCCTATGGAGATTTTTAAGTACCGTCTTTTTTTTTTCTTTTTTCTAGCAAATACTGATTTAACTTGTAAACAAAAATGCAATGTCTGTGTGCTGCAATTTCAGCCATACAAACTGGCTGAAATTGCATCGCATTCACACCAAAATGGTGCAGGACCCTTTTTTTTTTTAGTCTGCACTGGAATCAGTTTGCATGGGTGTTCACACCTATGCAATCCGATTCCTACACCATTTTACAGTTTGCACTGCAATCTGAACCGATCTGGGGGTGTAGTTAACTTTACATAGACACCCACAGCGGTTCGCAGATCTCAGTATGAACCACTGTGCGATGCGGGAACCTGCACTGGATTTGTAGGGTTCTCGCCTCACACTACTGTGAATTGGGGCTTAGGGACATTTACCCTCTCCAAGAAAGAAGGGGACATCTTCCAATTGGGGCACTAGTTCTGGTGACAGCTGGGGATTCTCACTTTGGAGGATTTTCCTCTCACTTCTGTTTTGACTAGGGTTGTCCTGATACCGATACTAGTATCAGTATCGGCACCGATACCGAGCATTTGTCCAAGTACTTGTACTCGGGCAAATGCTCCCGATACTTCCCCCGATACCTGGAAGTCCGCGGTGATCGGCGCGTGGGGGAGTTACAAGATTCTCCCCCAGCGGCTTTTACCAGCTTTAGTGACATACCACGGTGATCGCTCACCGCTGACTGTCACTGCATCCTCCTCCATGCCCCCTCCGTTCCTCTGTCCCCCCTCCGCTGTCCCCTGCATTCCCCTCTCCTTATCTGTCCCCCTCCGTTCCTCTCTCCTTATCTGTCCCCCTCCGTTCTCCCCCTCCGTTCCTCTCTCCTTATCTGTCCCCTCCGTTCTCCCCCTCAGTTCCTCCGTCCCCCTCCTCCTTCCTTTGTGAATAGACAGTCAGCTGACTCTGTCCATTCACATAACTGAAACATTGTAATCTCTTGTGATTACGATGTGTCAGTTTATGAATGGAGAGAAGCCGCTGTCTTCTCTCCATTCATTCTCAGTGCAGCTGAGGCTGCAGAGAAAGGGACTGGGGAATCTCTATCCTCTGTCTCTTTCTCTGTCTCAAGGGGGAGATATCAGAGGTCTGTTAAGACCCCTGATATCTCACCAAAGCTCCCCAAAAGGGCTGATTAAAAAAAAAAAAAAAAACAATAAAGAATAAAAAAATATTATTGTAAAAAATAAAAATTGTAAACTGTCACGTGACATTAAAAAAAAAGTATCGGTAATCGGTATCGGCGAGTACTTGAAAAAAAGTATCGGTACTTGTACTCGGTCCTAAAAAAGTGGTATCGGGACAACCCTAGTTTTGACTATGGGATAGGAAGTGAAGGGAAATCCCCCAATTTAAATAGATGTAGAATTGGATGTAAAAAGAGTTTTGCCTCATAATAGAAATACTGGTGCGTAAGAAGTGTGACGACCAGACATGTGACTGCAATGATTTTTCTCCCTAAGGTGGTCGCACCTGTTCGGGAAACTTGTGCCCAGACGCTGGGAGTGGTCCTTAAACACATGAATGAAAGTGGAGTGCTGAATACAATGAAAATCCTACTACGTTTATTAACGCAAGAGCAGTGGGAAGTGCGACACGGGGGACTGCTAGGAATCAAGTATTCTCTCGCTGTTCGCCAGGTATTCAGTTGGTGGTCTTTTTTCCAAAATTTTTTTTTTTTTTTTTTTTTTTAGCTTGCTAACAATTGTTTAAACTACATTCATTTCAGATGTTCAATGTTGTTTGTCTATTTTACAGGATCTGATTAAAACTTTATTACCTAAAGCACTACCGGCAATAATTGAAGGTCTCCAAGACCTTGATGATGATGTGCGGGCAGTAGCAGCTGCGTCTTTAGTGCCTGTTGTAGACAGTTTAGTTATGCTACAATTTAAGCAGGTAAGTGGTTTCTCACACTGCATATAATATGTTGCTTTAATCTGTGTTTTTAACATGAAAGGTCTTCCATTTTGGAGATGCATTGACTGTCCTAATAAATATTTAAAAAAAAAAAATATCAAAACCAAAGGCTATTGATCCACAGTCTGGACCAAATGCCTTTTTTAGAAAGCCTTTGGGGCTTTCACATTGGAGACACAGTGGCTCTTTCAGGACGCTTTGCAGGTGCTTTTTTTAGCACTGTAGTGCCTGCAAAGTGCCCCACTGTGAAAGGGGTCTAACCACTTAAAGACCAAGCCTCTTTTTGAGATTTGTTGTTTACAAGTTAAAAACAGTTTTTTTTTTTTTTTGGGGTTTTTTTTTTTGTTTTTTTTTGCTAGAAAATTACTTGAAACCCCCAAACATTATACATTTTTTTTTCTAACACCCTAGAGAATAAAATGGCGGTCATTGCAATACTTTCTTTCACACCGTATTTGCGCATATTGGAAAAAATACATTTTTTTGAATTTAAAAAAATAAGACAACAGTAACGTTAGCCCAATTTTTTTTTTTTTATATTGTGAAAGATAATGTTACGCCGAGTAAATTGATACCCAACATGTCACGCTTAAAATTGCGCCCACTCGTAGAATGGCGACAAACTTTTACCCTTAAAAATCTCCATAGGCAATGTTTAAAAAAATTCTACAGGTTGCATGTTTTAAGTTGGAGGAGATCTAGGGCTAGAATTATTGCTCTCGCTCTACCGATCGCGGCGATACCTTACATGTGTGGTTTGAACACTGTTTTCATATGCGGGCGCTAATCACGTATGCGTTCGATTCTACATGCGAGCTCGTCGGGATGGGGCGCGTTTGAAAAAAAAAGTTTGGTTTTTTATTTTTATTTTTTTCTTATTTTTACCTTTTACACGTCTTCTCTTTTTTTTTTTTTTTTTTTTTTTTTTTTTTTTTCAGTTTTTAAAAAAAAATTGTGTCCCTTTTATTCCTATTCCAAGGAATGTAAACCTCCCTTGTAATAGAAAAAAAGCATGACAGGACCTCTTAAATATGAGATGTGGGGTCAAAGTGTCATTAAAATGCAATAAAAAAAATTGTCATTTAAAAATTTTTTAAAGAAATGGCCCTTTATGAGCTATGGGTGGAAGTTAGGTTTTGACGTCGTTTGCCTTGCAGTGATATGGAGAAGGTTGGGGGTCATCTTCCCCTCACTCGTCTCCATACCCAGGCAAGGGACAGACGCGATCGCCTCCACCGCTGCCGGCAGCTCCGGTAAGCGGCGGAGGGCACCGGATTGTGGCGGGAGGGGGCCCCTCTTCCGCCGCCAATAAAAGTGATCTAGCTGCGAATTCGCCGCAGAGACCACTTTTACCTTGTAACGGACCACCCGCTGAAGAAGAGGATATCGAGGTTATGGCAGCTAGCTGCTGCCATAACCTCGATATCCTCCAAAGTCATCACGTAAAACGCCGGTGGGCGGTCCGGAAGTGGTTAAAGTGCCTGTGTATGTGTGTGTATATATGTGTGTGTGTGTGTGTGTGTATATGTGTATATATATATATATATATATATATATATATATATATATATATATATATATATATATATATATATATATATATATATATATATATATATATATATATATATATATATATATATAAAGGTATGAGGACTTGTGGGAGATGCAGATGCTAGCACAGAGGAAGGAAATTACATGCTAGCTCTACTGAACTGAAGGGGATTAGAGACCCCAATAGCAGCTATATGGTAGGAAAATAATTTCAGTTATTAATTTTTTTTTTTTTTTTTTTTTTTACCATGTGTAACTTTCAGGTTTCCTAGTATTTAAGAGGATTTACTAAAATGTGTATGTTGCCTTTTAAGTTTTACTTTAAAGTAGGTGTGCTTTCATCACTCTGTTGCACCTAGTAGATCCACCCACTAGAAGTGCGGCATATACAAGACTAGTAACCTGGTCGCTAATGTTAACACAATTGGTAGAGCCCCTGGGATTGAAGAATGTGTACTTTCAATGAAGAGAAGTGAACATGGAACTTTAATTCCTGGAATTTAGCTCCTTTGTTAAAAGTGAAGACCTACTGAGTTGAGTCCAAGGAGCTTCATGACTTCTCCTGGGCTTATTTACATCTTAGTTTATTGCTTTCCTGGAAGACTACTGCTGTATTTTTGGGAGCCTTATGCTACTGCTTCAGGTCTAAGCATCTTCAACATTAGTCGGTGCAGCTGCTATGCCTACCCCTCCTCTCCTCCTGCCCAATCACAGAAGCCTTTGTATTATGTGAACTCATTCGCAAAATACAGAGGCTTCTCTGAATGGGCAGCAGAGGGGCTGGGCAGGCATAGCTACTGTGTGTGCCTCTGTCTCCTCACTGCCCCAAGTGTTGTGTATACACTGGCAGAGCCTGAAACCTGTCAGATATAAATAATAGAGATAAGTTCAGGAGATGCCATGCACTTCCTTGGGCTTAACTCATAGTGTGCCTGAACTTTTTTTTACAAAATGTCTGAATTCCTGGAAATATCTTTAAACGATTAAATATCTTCATTTCTATAGGTTCCTTTTATTATTAGCACTTTATGGGATGCACTTCTGGAGTTAGATGACCTCACAGCTTCTACCAACAGTATCATGACCCTCCTCTCTTCCCTACTTACTTATCCTCAGGTTCAGCAGTGCAAGTAAGTTGATAAACCTCTATTCTGTAATAAGAGAATTTGGTCAACGTGTTCTCCCCCCTACATTTTATGACCTATTCTTCAAAAGGTTTAAAAGGAATACTGGTTATAAGAGTTGATTATGCGTGTTTCATGTTGTCTTTGCAGTGTTCAGCAATCTCTTACAATATTGGTGCCACGAGTGTGGCCTTTCCTGCGTCATACGATTTCTTCTGTTCGGAGGGCAGCTCTAGAAACCTTATGCACTTTGTTATATACACAGGACCAGGTTAGTAAGTGAGATTATAGTGGAGATTGAGTTTTGCACTGAAACTAATGAAAAATTACCAGTGGTTCCTAACTCTTTGCCCTTATTCCTGTTGAGTGCTGTGGATGTCCATCTTGCATAACTTTAATAGTAGATTCTCCAGGGCCTACAACCCACAGATTTTTGAATTGTTGCCCTTCAGGTTTTTTTGTGTGGTGTTTGTTTTTGCTTTTGAGTGTATTTATGTTTTTTATTTTATTTTTTTTTTCATTTTTATAGAATCTAAATTGGTATGTGTTAGGGCACCAATAACCTGGACAGGAAATTGGAACCTTTTTGCCTGCACGAAATGCTTGCAATCTGATTTCTCTGCTCTGTGTTTTTTTTTTTTTTTTTTTTTCATATACTGTAGTTTAGAGAAAAACATTACACTAAAGCAGGGTTCTTCAAACTACGGCCCTCCCAGCTGTTGTGGAACTAGACATCCCATGAGGCATTGTAAAACTGACATTCACAGACATGACTAGGCATGATGGGAATTGTAGTTCCTGAACTACTGGAGGACCATAGCTTGAAACCTCTGCCTTAAAGCATTGTTAACACAATTTTTATATTTTACCTGATTTGGAGTAGTCTTATAATATGAGATCTACTCTAAATATAATGAGCATTTTACCAGTATCAATAGATGTGTCAAATGACTCATTTTGGTGGTTGCGGTTTTGTTTGTTTTTTCCTGGTCAGCTGATCTAAAAATGAAAACCCGATGGCCAGCTTTAAATTTTAACTTTGATTTTTTTTTTTTTTTGGATAACTTTCTCTTAGCAAAATACCTAAGCTATTTCAAAAGTAGCAGGATTTTTTTTAAATGGAAAGGAATGGGCCTGTCCACATCAACCAGTCAAATTTTAGGATCCCCCATTTAGGCATGGGCTTGTGTCAGACTCTTGGTAAAATTTGAATATAAATCTTTGGCAACCTTACTATTTCCAATCAATGATGTGAAACCAAATCTTTAACCTCAGTGGTGAGTAGTTCTCCTTTTTAAAGCCTGCTTTAAAAGTTTTTTTTTTTTTTTTTTTTTTTTTTTTTCGTCTTTTTTTTTTCCCTGTCTCAATCCTAGTGAGCTGCTACTATCAAACTATTGTCTGCCTTCAGACTTTCTTGTAAAAAAATAAAAATGTCTGTGGGAGGGGCTGCAGACCTCCTTGCAGTGATATGCCCACATTGTCGGGATACTGCTCTCTTCCTTCCCCTCCAGGCTTCTTTATCTCTTACTGTTCTCAGAACGAGTACACCAGCAGCACTTCAGCCATGTCATTCTTAGAATTGCTTTCCTTCTGCAGAGCAGTGCAGGGACGTGGTTGTGCAGTACAATAAAGTTTACTGCCACATATTTTAAATACTGTCATGTGCCTTTGTTTCCCTTTGACCGCTTGATGTCACATTGCCATGGAAACGTGACAGGCATACTCATTCCAGCTAGTGGCTTGAAACTGCACCTGTTGGAAAATCGCAGCCACAACTGAGTCAGAGGAGAGAATGAGTGAGCGGCTTGTTCCAGATGGGGGAGTTCTTCCAGCCTGGACCGGAAGTGACGTCATGACATTGCTTTGGTCCTGCAAGGCCATAGTTTCAGAGTGTTTAACTTTTTGATGTGGGAGTGTCTGGCTGCACAGTCCTGTTTCTCTGGTGAACCGGCGGAAACCTTAAGCCCGAGAAACACCGCCGGGCGAGAGTGAAGAACACATCCCCTCCTGCTGCTTCGAAAACTGTTCTAGTGGCTCATGAGCTGCTTGGACTGGTTTCATGAGAGCCAGCCACCTGCAGAAAAAAATGGTACTGGGGTTATGGCTGTCTACAGCCATAATCCCAGGAAACCATTTGCAAACCGCATCGTATATAAACGTATGGCAAGTGGTTAATATTATCAATGCAACAGTCAAAGCCATCTAAGTGTCACCCATCCAAAGTTGCATCGGAAATCGCACAACTTTGGCGTCGCACAAGTATGAATGGAGCCTTACGCCATTTGTACTATCCCACACGTGTCCTTTTTAAGGCTCTGTGTGTTTTGTGTCTCTTTTTGCTTTTGTTTATCTGGGATACGTAAAGTGAACATAGGCCAAGGCTGTACCCCCTTTTTAAAATGATATCTTGTAAATATGAAAATAATTTTAACGTACATGGTCTGGGTACAAGTGCACTTTAAATGAACTTTATAAAAATTTGCCTTTTCTGTATTGAGTAGGCCTTGAACAAGCCTCAAGGCCCGTACACACGATCCGAATATTGTACGAAAACTGTTGTCCGAGGAAGAATCGTACAATTTTCGGATCGTGTGTACACTACTTTCGCGAGCCGATCACGACAGTTCATCCACTATTATTCGATCGGACAAGCACGAAAATTTTCCTTGTACGATGCCAGATCGTACGATTTTTGTTTGGTCAGTACAGTTGTCGTCCGAAAATACAATACAAATACAATACAGCACATGACATCACTTCCGATTTTATCTATTTTTTTTCCTGTCGTACGAGAGTTTTCTTGACTTTAGTTGCTTATTCAGTGTCTACTTGCGACTATGAAGCGAAAAAAGTCGTACGATATTCGGATCGTGTGTATGGGCCATTAGGCAAGATCCAGCACCAAGTGCTTTTTTCATTGCTCTTGAATTGTCCTCTAAGCTTGATGTACATGGGACGTTTTTACAACCTCTCCTGAACAATTTAACTTGACAGATAGTAACCCACATTTAAAATGTCTGTTTTGGCGCGTTTACATGGTACTCTTAGCAGCATTTTGCCACGTTTGTGTTTAGAAGCATTTGGGAAAAAAGGAAAATCGTGGGTGCGTGTAATACACCGATCCCCGCCGTCTGTGAGGGCCGCCGACATTGATCAAGCAGAGTGTACTATGTACTCTGCTAGGTTTGGCTCTGCTCGCAGTCATGCCCAGTCCCGCCTCCTAGCCTTTACGTCCCGCCATTGGACTGGTGTTGTGTCCATCGTAGGAGCCGGGCCAAGGGGCAGGATGGGGGCGTGACTGCGAGCGGAGCCGAGTACACAGTGCACTCGGCTTGGTCTATGTCGGCGGCGAGAAGAGCCAAATATCTCGGGGGCGACGGTGGTAAATTTAAAAGCCAAACATGCTGCAATTTTGGGGAAGGCTGCAGATGGGCACTGGGGGGTGGGCTGCAGATGGACACTGTGCAAGGCTGCATTGATGGGCATTTAAAATGTTTTTTTTTTCCTTAAACTTCCCTCCTAAACTTGTGGTGCGTTTTTATATGCCAGCGCGTGTTATACGCTGATAAATACGGTATTTTTTTTTTTTGAAAATGGCCAAAAATAAACACCTGTAAACGAAACGCGGCTAACCATGAGTTTGCCGCATTTAGCGCGTGAAATGAAACTTTCCACAAAAGGTCTCCAAACTCAACTGCCTAGAAACGACTAAATGACCCTGTGTACATGTACTGATAAGATAACCCAGGAGCAGTTGAAAAAAAATGCCTAACTGCTCCTAAACGTTCGTTTAGCAGCAGCAGTGTAACATGAGGCTTTCAAGTGTCAGACTGGCTTCAGTACCTGCCAGGGGTTGGCATTTTATACATCTATTTTTTTTGCCTTGTTTCAGATCTCAAACTAATGCTCACTAATGAAATGTAAATGAAAGTGTTACATATGTACACTGCATGATTTCCAGTCTTCTTCCTCCTTGTGTTCCAGAACTGTTCAGGTTGGCTAACCCCCATCTTGCAAGACATGCTGCGGCATATATTTCAGCTCTGTATTCTAGAGAGCAACCAAGAAATTCTTGATCTTATCCATAAGGTAAAGTTTTTGATGCTGTTTGACTGCTGCGATAGATGTTCAGCTGACTTGTTGTAAATGTTTGCCTTTTTTATTTTCAGTTGTGGCAAGAACTGATTACCAAAGCAAATGTGCAGTACGTAGTGGCCGCTGCCTGCCCATGGATGGGAGCGTGGCTCTGTTTAATGATGCAGCCAGCTCATCTGCCTATTGAATTAAATATGCTACTGGAGGTCAAACCCAAGTCAAAGGTGAGGTGAAACAATAGTAATGTGGGTTCAGGGTTGAGTTGTGTCTACTTTAATGCATCTATATGCTATATATGCCCGTTTGTAAAAAAAAAAAAAAAAAAAACAGGTCATTACTTGAATATAGAGTTTAATGGCTTTACTTTTTTAATTTCTATTTTTTATATGAAAAGGCAGGTGGTAAATTGCGTCAAGGTCAGGGCCAGACAAAAGAAGTCACCCAGGAGTATATTGCTGGCTCAGACAGTGTCACTGAGGACTCTGCCACCAGAGACTTTGTGGTTACTCGAGCTCGTATTGCTGCTGCAAGGTCAGTACACTTCTTTTGTAAGCAGATATAGCATAGAACTGTTAAAATGCATGCTTTAAAAAAAAAAAAAAATGTATTTTCACTGATATCTGACTGTCCCAATTTCAGACTGCTTGGATCGTTGTGCTGCTGTATCTGTGATCCTGTTGTAAATGCACCTTCTCAGGAGATCAAGCCTGCTGAATCCCTAGCCCAACTACTTCTCTTCCATCTTAACTCCAAGTCTGCCTTACAGAGGATAAGTGTGGCTCTTGTGGTTTGTGAATGGGCATCCTTGCAGAAGGTAATATAATAAGGCCAGATTTTTATTTTTTTTTTTTTGCAGATGTGATACTGGATGACCAGACAACAAACCTGTCTTATAAAAGCCTACCAAAATTAACCTATGAGGAAAAACAGTCACCAATCAGTGCCCCGGAGTTAGGAAAGTGCCTCACTTGTGCCCACATTACGTTATGAGGTGCATGGGAAGAGAGGAATAACTAAGGCTGGTCATACACCTATAGATTAGATGGAAAAAGTGGGAGATTCCTCCATCCACACAGTTTAGCGAACATGGAGAGATCTGTTGCACATTTTCTATCTAACCATAGAAAATCTGCAGATAATCTATAGGTGTATGGCCAGCTTAAGCATTAAGGCTGCTTTCACGCTGGATTTTTTCAGGAGCTTTTGCATTAACCGGTTCCCGACCGGCGCATGCTGATGTATGTCGGCAGAATGGCACGGCTGGGCAAATGGACTTACAGGTACGTCCGTGCACGGCGGCGCGCGCCGGCCGGGAGCTCCGTGAGTCGGGTCGCGGGTCCCGCGGACTCGCTCGCCGCAGGGATACCCGCGATCGCCTCATGGAGAGGACGAACTGCCTAGTGACAGTGTCGCTCAATCTCTGCTCCCTGTCATCGGAGCAGAGATCAGTGACGTCACACAGCCCATCCCCCTACAGTTAGTAATCACTCCCCTAGGACATACTTAACCCCTCCCCGCCCCCTAGTGGTTAACCCCTTCACTGCCAGTGTCATTTACACAGTAATCAGTGCATTTTTAATCGCACTGATCGCTGTATAAATGACAATGGTCCCAAAAATGTGTCAATGTCCGCCATAACGTCGCAGTCACAATAAAAATCGCTGATCGCCGCCATTACTAGTAAAAAAAAAAAAGATTAATAAAAATGCCATAAAACTATCCCCTATTTAGTAAACGCTATAACTTTTGCACAAACCAATAAAAGCTTATTGGGATTTTTTTTTTTGGTAAAAAAAAAAATGTAGAATAAGATTGGCCTAAATTGAGGAAAAAAATTTTTTTTATATATTTTTGGGGGATATTTATTATAGCAAAATGTAAAAAAATGCGTTTTTTCCAAAATTGTCGCTCTTATTTTGTTTATAGCGCAAAAAAAATTGCAGAGGCGATCAAATACCACCAAAAGAAAGCTCTATTTTTGGGGGAAAATAAGGACGTCAGTTTTGTTTGGGAGCCACGTCACACGACCGCGCAATTGTCAGTTAAAGCGACGCAGTGCCGAATCGCAAAAAAACGCTCTGATCAGGAAGGGGGTAAAATTTTTCGGGGCTGAAGTGGTTAAAGTGCCCGAGCGCACAAAAAAATTGCTTCCCTTTTAAAATCTATGAATGTGTTCACACTTGGACGGTACACATCTGTTGCGGTGTAAAAAATCCTGCTGGCAGCATTTTTGGAGCTTGTTTGGGGAGTTCAGCAAAAACTCGCCTCCCCATTGAAATAATTGGCATCAAAAATGCCCTCGCTAAGATTTTTTGGTGCAGTTTTGAGTCACATGTCCTTTAAAATATGCACCACCATTATTAACACACATGCGTTTTTACTGGAAGTTTTTGAAGCGAACCAATGTGAAAGCACACTACAGTAGAAATTTTTTGTTTAAATCCCCAAGGGGACCAAGTGCATATCGCACTCCTACACTGCTCCTGCCCGTTGGAATGAATGGGAGTGCTTCAGAAGCTCCCCAACATGGGCAGTTTTAACCCTCTCTTCGGCTGCCAGAGGGGGTTAAAAGCGCCCCGCTAGGGCCAAAAAGCTCTGCTAAAACTAGCGGCGCTTTACAATGTGAAAGGGGTCTTAATCACCAGGCCATTTTTTGCGATACGGCACTGTGTCGCTTTAACCGACAATTGTGCGGTTGTGTAACGCTGTACCCAAACAAAATTTATGTATTTTACCCTACAAATAGAGCTTTCTTTTGGTGGCATTTCATTTTTTGCGCTGTAAACAAAGACCAATTTTGAAGAAAAAAAAACTTTTTGCTATAATATCCGAAAAAAAATAAATTTCTTCATCAGTTTGGGCCAATATGTATTCTACATATTTTTGGTAAAGAAAAAAAAAATCGCAGTATGCATATATTGACTAGTTTGTGCAAATATTATATATATTATAGCGTCCAAAAAAAAAAATTGGTGATATATTTATGCATTTATGGCTTTTTTTTATTTACTAGTAATGGTAAACAGCGATTTGATGACTCTTTTTTTTTTTTGAGACCAGTGACATTATTACTGTAATCAGAGCTAAAAATAGCCACTGATCACGGTATAAATGACATTGGCAGGGAAGGTGTTAAGTGTCCCCTAGCGAGCTGTTTCTAACTGTGGGGGGAAGTGTACTGACTGGGATTAGAGAGATCCTGCTCACTAGGAACAGACTATCTTGCTCTAGTCCCCTGTCAGAATGGGGATTGGTTTGTTGACATTCATTGACAGATCCCCGTTCTGGCTCTGTGGAGCCATCACGGTGCCTGCTGTTAAAGGAACCAATGTACATCTATGGCAATTTGCGCAGCCGAGCCAACCTGCCACAGTATATGTGCAGCGGGTGGTCAGCAAGTGGTTAAATACTCTTCATACCCTGTAGCCCAAAAAGGAAGGGGTTACAAATTCCCATCAATAAAATAAAAAGTACAGCACAGTGAAAAAGATATTTACATAATTGCATAGATGCAGGTAAGAAAAATGTATGATTTGCTATAGGAGCTGAATAGAAAGTCAGTTAAAGGGTAACTCCCCTTTTTGTGGGGGAAAAAAATATAGCAAATAAAAAATATCGCGTATACAATTGCAACTCATGTCATATTGTAATTGAATATTTAAAATTACCTTTTCTTTTCAATCTGCAGCGCTGCAATTTTCTGAAAATGCAGTGCAATATGGCTACCTGGAGGTGTTCTGTACACAGAACAGGCAGCAGCTTTGGCTGCCCACAGTTAAAATGATTTCAGCCAGACTTAGTGGAGGGAGATTTCTGCAGCATATTTGGCAAGTATAGAACCACTATATGCAAAGTGGTTGGAGGGAAGCTTCAGAATGGCAAAGATGTTTTTTATTACAAATTATGTGAGCAGACTGCAGTTCCTCTTTAGCTATTGAGGTAGTTCTAATACTTAAGTTTTCAGTTTTTTTTGGTCAGACTTAGTGTCCATAGCCTAGATACTTGCATGTTTATTGGTACTCTGATCGGTCTGCAATCACCTACAGGATAATTGATTTTGTATATTTTACAGACCAATTAACTATCACTGGGCACAGACGATTGCAATATAAAAAAGCTTTATTGCATTAACTGAAAATCTGTTACAAAGAAATGTCTGGTGCTCTTTAGAAAGCTGGTAGTTCTGGAATGGCAAATTTGAACTTATTAGGATCCATGGTTTCCTCATTTAGAGCCCTTCTACATAGTGTTGCTTCATGGCAAATTTCTTTAACCATTTGCCTACTGGATAATTTAACCCCCTTTGTGACCAGGCCAATTTTCAGCTTTCAGCACTGTTGCACTTTAAATGACAATTGTGCGGTCTTGCACTGTACCCATATAAAATTATCATGTATTTTTCACACAAATGGCTTTTTTTTTTTTTTTTTTTTTTTTTTTTTTGGTATTCACCAATGGGTTAATTTTTTTCCAAATAAAAAAAATGTAAAATTTTGGGGAGAGGGAGGGGCGGGGAGAGTTTGTTGTAAAATTTTGCAGACAGGTATTTTTTACTCAGGCACTGATTAGCAGTACTGCTAATCAGTGCCCTTAATTATCAGTGTAAATGTCCCTTACCGTGTTTTACATGGTGATTGGACTCAGCTGATCACATGGTAAAGAGCCGCTGTGACTGGCCTTTTACCCTGATCTGTGATCAGCTGTGTCCAGGACACCATGATCACCGAGTGCACCACGGTGGGCGCAATCATGGGAGGACGTCGTGTGACGCCCTCCCAGAATTGGCTGACCATGCTATAGCTGGTCGGGAATTGGCTAAAGGGGAAATCCCATAAAAATGGCTACATATACAGTTGAAAATACTGTTTTACCAGCCTAGTGTGTGGCTTTGAGCAGTTAGAATTTTCCACACTGCACCACCAGACAGGTGACCTAATTATGCAGCTCAATTTCTTATGCCACCTCTTTGCCTCCAATCCTTATAGTGGACAATGACTTGACATCATCGCCTTTGTCCTGAGAGCAAGTAGGCGTTAAACCAGGTAGTAGTTTACTGACTAGCAGATGAGTGTTTAAAATTACAAATCCTTTTGGAAAGTAAAACAGCCAGCATATCCATGTACAGTCAGGTCCATAAATATTGAGACATCAACACACTTCTAATCTTTTTGGCTCTATACACCATCACAATGGATTTGAAATGACACGAACAAGATGTGCTTTAACTGCAGACTTTCAGCTTTAATTCAAGGGTATTTACATCCAAATCAGGCGAACGGTGTAGGAAGTTCAACAGTTGTATATGTGCCTCCCACTTTTTAAGGGACCAAAAGTAATGGGACAGATTAACAATCGTCCATCAAACTTTCACTTTTTAATACTTGGTTGCAAATCCTTTGCAGTCAATTACAGCCTGAAGTCTGGAATGCATAGACATCACCAGACGCTGGGTTTCATCCCTGGTGATGCTCTGCCAGGCCTCTACTGCAACTGTCTTCAGTTCCTGCTTGTTCTTGGGGCATTTTCCCTTCAGTTTTGTCTTCAGCAAAAGAAATGCATGCTCAATCGGATTCAGGTCAGGTGATTGACTTGGCCATTGCATAACATTTCCACTTCTTTCCTTTAAACTCTTTGGTTGCTTTTGCAGTTTGCTTCGGGTCATTGTCCATCTGCACTGTGAAGCATCGGTCAATGAGTTCTGAAGCATTTTGCTGAATATGAGCAGATAATATTGCCCGAAACACTTCAGAATTCTTCCTGCTGCTTTTGTCAGCAGTCACATAATCCATAAATAGAAGAGAACCAGTTCCATTGGCAGCCATACATGCCCACGCCATGACACTACCACCACCATGCTTCACTGATGAGGCGGTATGCTTTGGATTATGAGCAGTTCCTTTCCTTCTCCATACTCTTCTCATCACTCTGGTACAAGTTGATTTTGGTCTCATCTGTCTATGGGATGTTCCAGAACTGTGAAGGCTTTTTTTAGATGTTGTTTGGCAAACACTAATCTGGCTTTCCTGTTTTTGAGGCTCACCAATGGTTTACATCTTGTGGTGAACCCTCTGTATTCACGCTGGTGAAGTCTTCTCGTGATTGTTGATTTTGACACACATACACCTACCTCCTGGAGAATGTTCTTGATCTGGCCAACTTTTGTGAAGGATGTTTTCCAAAACGTCTTTCAGGACAGCACCCGAGAGATCATGGCTCCTCCTCCCACAGGAAACACCTCATCAATTAAGTCTTTAATTGGAGTCCTCCACGTTGCCTCGTCAGTTTTTTGTGTTTCCTCCAGCTGGAGGAACACCTCTGGTGGGAGCCATGATCTCTCAGGGTTTTCCCTGGGAGACACAGGTTCTCACCTGTTAGGTCTTTTTTTGGCTAGGAGAGTGAGCCTCCCACTTGCCTCCCAGATGGACGGTCCCGTGGGCTCCCTCTCCCGTGCTCGGGGAGAGCCTGTACGTCTGGGGGTGCTGCTTCCAATTTTTGGCCAGACAGGCAGCCATGTTTCTGGTGGCAGAGGAGCGCCTCAGCCACGTCCTGTAATGGGAAGAAGCAGCACTTCCGGGTCGGCGCGCACGTCATTTCCGAATGCAAAGCGCAGAGGGAGAGGGCAGGGTCACCTGGTGCCTTATTTCCAGTTCCAGGTCAGTGCAGCGGCGTTTTCGAATCTGGAACCGTTCGTTTCACCACGCGCCCACAGACAGCTATGGATAGCGATGCAGCGGATAAGGGGGCAAGCCAAGGCGCCAGCAAGGCTAAGGTAAGGGACTGTGTCCTCTATTACCCTGGGCCGTTTTCTCCTGTGGGGGGTCACTCACCCTTCCCCCCCTTCCCCCACCACCCCCCCCCCCCCCTCCATCCTTGGGAATGTATGTTGCAGTGGCTAGGTTTAGTATATCTGCCCTGCAACAGGGGATTAGGTGGTAGTGGTGGCTTGCTTGGCACATGGAAGTGAGATGTTATCTTCCTTAGTGCACCTGGGTGTCTTATTTGTGCTGTATTGCAGCCTTTTAAGCGTGGTTCCATGTCTCTTTTCTGTTTGTCCAGGCCAAAGGTTCTGCCCAACCAGTCAAGAAAAGGTGCCCTGTCTGCAAAGAGAAATTAAGCGATGTTTGGACCAAAACGCTTTGTGCAGAGTGCATTATAAATTTGGTCAGAGAGGCTCCATCCGTATGTGGCGATTTGGTTACTACAATAAAGGATGAGCTCCGGGCCACCTTTTCAAGCTTTTAGGTCAAACCTAAGAGAGGAACCAGGTCCCTCTAGGGATTCTTCGGTTCCGCAGCCATCTTCAGAACCCCAGGGCGGCTCTCAAATAATTTTGGGGGGTCCGATATCCCAGGACGCTTCCCAAGGGTCCGTTTCCCTCGCTCCAGATGATACAGATTCTGAGGAGGAGGAAAATAAATCAGATGCTGCTTCTAAATACAAAATGTCGCTAGAAGAGGTGTGAGGACTCCTGAAAGTAATCCATGCCACTTTGGGGATAGAAGAGGAAAAGAAGGAACTCTCCCTGCATGACTGCATGTATGCTGGTTTAGGAGATTCAAAAGGCCGTCCTTTTCCAGTCCATTCGGTTATCACTGATATGATTAGAAAAGAGTGGCTGGAACCTGAGAAAAAGCCTTTCTTTTCCCGGGCTCACAAGAAAAGATTTCCATTTGAAGAAAATCTGGATTCTATATGGAACAAGGTTCCAAAATTGGACTCTGCCTTTTCTCAGGTCTCTAAGTCTACGGACCTCGCCTTTGAGGACATGGGCACTCTGAAGGAGCCCATGGATAAAAGGATGGACCTGCTTCTTAAAAGAACCTGGCAATCAGTGATGAACAATCTGAAACCGGCAATGGAGATTCTAGACTCCTTTTCAACCCTGTCTGCAGCAATATCATATATTGCGGATGCGTCTGCGGAATCTGTCCGCATGTCAGCGAGGTCAGCAGCTTTTACTAGTTCTGCCAGAAGGGCCTTATGGCTGAAGATGTGGCCAGGGGATGCTGCACCTAAAAATAGACTCTGTGGTATTCCTTTTGCAGGTGATCTGCTATTCGGTTTGGAGCTAGAATCCATTCTTGACCATACAGCAGATAAGAAAAAGGCGTTTCCGGTTAAGAAAAAACAGGTGCAAACCCGTAAGCGTTTTTCAGCCCCAAAAAAGTCAGCAGGAAGCAAAAATGGAGGGCAAGAAGAAGTCATGGTCTTCTCAGAAGCCCAAAGGTAGGGGTGGAGTGCTCTTCAATCCTCCTGCGACCTCCGGAAAACCACAATGACTCCCTCAAGGTCGGAGGAAGACTCCAGGAGTTTCTTCCTCAGTGGAGAGCCATTTCTTCAAATCAGTTAATTGTAAATATGCTCTCCCAGGGGTATGTGATAGAATTCACGGAAGAACCTCCAAAAAGATTCTTGGTGACAAACGTCCCAAGGGATGCAGTCAAGGCTTTCGCCATGAAGTCCCTAATTCAGGAACTGAAAATTCAAAGTCATTGTTCCGGTCCCGGCAGGGGAGTTCTTCCAGGGGTTCTACTCACATGTTTTTCTCGTTCAGAAACCTTCAGGAAAATTCCATCTTATCCTGAATCTCAAAATGCTGAACAAATCAGTAGAGTACAGAAGGTTTCGGATGGATTCCATATTTTCAGTAAGAAACCTCCTGTATCAAGGGTGCTACATGGCGTCAATAGATTTACAAGATGCCTGCCTCCACATTCCTTTTGCTGCCAGGTCGCAGAAATATCTGAGATTAGCACTGAAAGAAGAGAAGAAGGTAGTACATCTGCAGTTCAGAGCACTCCCATTTGGTCTGTCATCATCCCTAAGGGTGTTCACGAAAATAATGGCCGAAGCACTGGCGCCTCTGCGTCTAGAAGGGATCTCAGTTATTCCTTATCTGGACGACCTGCTGTTTTTTGCTCAGACCAGAGAAGGTCTTCAAGAAAACTTGCTCAGAGCCAGTGTTCACCTAGAATCCATAGGGTGGATTTTAAACCTTCAAAAATCAAATCTGATTCCCTCACAGGAAGTGTTATTCCTGGGTTTCCGTATCAACTCTTTGGAACAAATTTTTCTTCCAGAGGAAAAACAGGAAAAGTTGGTACAAGTGGTGTCACTGCTACAGTCCAATCAATTTCTGTCCATCAGGAAGGTCATGTCAGCATTGGAAACCCTGACCTCTTCCATACCGGATTTCCAGTGGGCAAAGCTCCATTTCAGACCTCTGCAGTTTCCTGTTAAACCTGGAATCACCAGCAGGATTCACTAGATTCACTAGTGAAGATCCCTACTTCAGTGAAAAAGAGTCTTTGGTGGTGGAAGAACCAGACAAGATATTCAGAGGGTCTGTTATGGTCCTTCCCAACCCAGGTGAGGTTGACAACCGATGCCAGTTCCTGGGGTTGGGGGGGCTCATATGAACGGTCGGTGGGCCCAGGGCTCGTGGGCCACAAAAGATGCACTGAGGTACTCCAATTGGAGGGAACTAAAAGCTATAGAGATAGCCTTACTGACCTTTTGCGAAAGAAGTCAAGGGACAGCATACTCAGATCCTGTCAGACAACGCCACGGCGGTGGCCTACATAAACAGACAGGGGGGAACCAGAAGCAAAGGTCTACAAATCCTAGCAAAAGGCATTCTAAGTTGGGCAGAGCTCCATACTCTATCCTTATCCACGGTCCATTTAAAAGGCACCCTAAACAGAGTAGCGGACTTCCTAAGCAGGAACCAGGTATTAGAAGCGGAATGGCAATTGAATCCAGAAGTCTTCCATTTGATAGTGCAGAAATGGGGGCGCCCAAGAGTGGATCTCTTTGCGACCCAGGAAAACTTGCAAGTGTCTTGTTTCTTCTCCCTGAACAGGAACGAGGCATCACTGGGAGTGGATGCTCTGGCGAACAATTGGAAATTTCACCTCTGTTACGCATTCCCCCCGTTTCAGCTTATCCCTCGGGTCATAGCAAAAATCAGGAAAGAGGATACAACAGTGATCCTCATCACTCCCTTCTGGCCCAAAAGGCCTTGGTTTTCATCCCTTCTTCAGATGCAACTAAAACCGTACTGGCACCTTCCGTTAAGGAAAGACCTGTTACAAGGTCCTCTGCTTCACCAGGAAGTAGCAAAACTAAAACTCACGGCCTGGCTACTGAGGAACAGCTCTTGAAGAGAAAAGGTTTCTCGGATAGATTGGTGGCTACCCTCCTATCCAGCAGAAAGAAGGTTACAAGAGCAATATATTCCAAAGTTTGGAAAGTCTTCAACTCCTCCTGGTGCACAGCATCTGAAAGATCACCAAAACAAACTTCTTCTGTTCTTGAGTTCCTGCAAGAATGAGCGGACAAGGGCCTAGCGGTCAGCACCCTCAAGGTTCAAGTTGCTGCGCTGGGGGTATTTCTGGAAAAATCCATTTCATCAGAACCCTTAGTAATTAAATTCTTCAAAGCTCTCACCCGGTCTAGACCAGTGGTGATAAAAAGCTGTCCAGCATGGGACTTATCGGTGGTTCTTCAGGCCCTGACCAAGGAACCTTTTGAACCCATTAATTTAGCCTCCCTGAAATTAGTTGCTTTGAAAACAGTTTTTTTAGTGGCGGTTACAACAGCTCGAAGAGTCAGTGAGCTGCAAGCCTCATCAATCAGGGAGCCTTTCTTTTCCATTTTTTCAGACCGAATTGTTCTGAAGACGGATCCTAATTTTTTGCCAAAGGTCGCTTCGGTCCAGAATCGAATTCAGGAGATAATACTTCCTACCTTTTGTTCTAATCCATCGGGTAAGAAGGAAGAAGAATTCCATACCCTGGATGTTAAAAGAGCAGTCTTGAGTTACTTGGAAAACACTAAAGATTTTAGATGTTCAGATGCTCTATTTATTTTATTTTCCGGTAATAAAAAAGGAAGACAAGCTTCTAGAGGAACCATTGCCAGATGGTTGAGAATGGCTATCTCAGAAGCCTATTCCCTTACAGGTCAAGAGTCCAGTGAATGTCTGGGCTCATTCTACAAGAGCTTCGGCGTTGAGTTGGGCAGAAAAAGCTGGCGCCACCCCCGAACAAATCTGTAAGGCAGCTACTTGTCCAAGTCTGACAACCTTTGCCCGTCATTATAGGTTAGACCTCATGACGGCTGGGGACCAGGCTTTTGGAAGAAAAGTCTTACAGGCTGTTGTCCCATCCTAAATGGAGTAAGTCTCGATTATCCTCTCGGGTGCTGTCCTGAAAGACGTTTTGCAAAATTGCAAGTTAGACTTACCGGTAACTTGTTTTCCAATAGGCTTTCAGGACAGCAGTAACCCGCCCTTTTTTTATGCTGATGCTGTAATACTATGATATAACTGTCGCATATGTGTTGCAGCTGGGGCTGGAGTTCTCTACAAACAACTGAAGAGGCAATGTGGAGGACTCCAATTATAGACTTAATTGATGAGGTGTTTCCTGTGGGAGGAGGAGCCATGATCTCTCGGGTGATGTCCTGAAAGCCTATTGGAAAACAAGTTACCGGTAAGTCTAACTTGCAATTTTCTTCACCAGGGAAAGAATCCTTCGGTCATCCACCAGTTGTTTTCTGCGGTCTTCCGGGTCTTTTGTGTTTTGCTGAGCTCACCGGTGCATGCTTTCTTTTTAAGATGCTCCAAACAGTTGATTTGGCCACACCTAATGTTTTTGCTATCTCCCTGATGGGTTTGTTTTGTTTTTTCAGCCTAATGATGGCTTGCTTCACTGATAGTGACAGCTCTTTGGATCTCATATTGAGAGTTAACAGTTTCCAAATGCAAATCGCACACGTGAAATGAACTCTGGACCTTTTTGTCTGCTCGTTGTAAATGGGATAATGAGGGAATAACACACACCTTGCCATGGAACAGCTGAGCAGCCAATTGTCCCATTACTTTTGGTCCCTTAAAGTGGGAGGCACATACAAACTGTTGTAATTCCTACACCGTTCACCTGATTTGGATGTAAATACCCTCAAATTAAAGCCGAAAGTCTGCAGTTAAAGCATCTTATTTGTTTCATTTCAAATCCATTGTGGTGTACAGAGCCAAAAAGATTAGAATTGTGTCGATGTCCCAATATTTATGGACCTGACTGTACATATGTTTTGTTTCTGTTTTTGGGGTATAGTATTGAGTTTGTCAAATTTTTTGCATTTTTTTATTCTGTTCTGTGGTTATACAGCCTTTTGTTTCTGTCTGTATAGGAATGCAGAACGGTATCCCTTGCCGTCCAGCCACGTCTGCTTGCAGTTCTTTCAGAGCATCTGTATTATGATGAAATAGCAATCCCTTTTACCAGGATGCAGAATGAGTGTAAACAGTTAATCTCCTCCCTGGCTGATGCTCACATTGACATCCAAAGCAGAGTAAACTGCAGCGTATTCACCATCGACCAAGCTAATGATCTGGTGAGTGTGTCCTGTGGACTTCAGGGAATAACGTCAAGCGGCTGAGCCAAAAATAGCATAAAGTAATTTGCCTGTACTGAAAGTGCTGTATTCGGGGATTGTTCATGACTTTAACCACATCACCACTTAGAAGTCACAAAGCATTACAAAGGAGGGAATATTAACCATTTCAGCCCCTGAAGATTTGGCTGCTCAATGACCAGAGCACTTTTTGTGATGAGGCACTGTCGGTTTAACTCACAATTGCGCAACGCTTAACCCAAACAAAATTGATACGACAGGACTTTTGTGGGTGAGGTTTGTTGCTTTACCACTTAAGCCCCGCACCATTTGGCTGGCCAAAGACCAGAGCACTTTTTGTGATTCGGCACTCCGTCTCTTTAACTGACAATTACGCGGTCGTGCGACGTGGCTCCCAAACAAAATTGACGTCCCTTTTTTTTTTTTTTTTTCCCCGCAAATAGAGCTTTCTTTTGGTGATATTTGATCATCTCTGCGGTTTTATTTTTTGTGCTATAAACAAAAAAGAGCAACAATTTTGAAGAAAAAATAAAAAACACAATATTTTGTACTTTTTGCTATAATAAATATCCCCATTTTTTTTAAAAAAAAGCTAATTTTTTTCTCAGTTTAGGCTGATATGTATTCTACCTATTTTTGGTAGTAAAAATCGCAATAAGCGTATATTGATTGGTTTGCGCAAAAGTTAGTGTCTACAAAATAGGGGATAGATTTATGGCATTTAAAAAAAAAATTTTTTTTTACTAGTAATGGCAGCAATCTGCGATTGATTTATTTATTTTTTTTATATCATGACTGTGACATTATGGCGGACACTTGTGACACATTTTTGGGACGATTGAAAACTATACAGCAATCAGTGCTATAAAAATGCAATGATTACTGTACAAATGTCACTGGCAGGGAAGGGTTTAACTGTGTTCCCTGACTGTGTGTTCTAACTGTAAGGGGAGGGGACTGACTATAGGAGATAACACATGGTGGTTCCTAGATTTTAGGAACGCATGATCTGCATCTCCTCAGAACAGGGATTTGTTGTGTTTTCACACACGTGCCTTTGATCGCTCTGGCCGGCGGTCATCGCAAACGCCGGGCACAAGCATCGGCACCCCCGCAGTGCAGCAGGCGTGCGCCTTTGCCTACTATTCCGCTTTAAAGGAGCCGACGTACAGCTACGATGGCTCGCGGGATTATGCCAACCTGTCGCAGTATGATGACTCCGGCTGGTCGACAAGTGGTTACAGAAGACATCACATTTCGGAATATGTCCAGTCATGTTTCTTTGACAACATAAGGCAACGTATGCTCCTTCAATGGGGTTGCCACCTTTTTGGGATTTGAACCATGTGTCTGGGTTTCAGTCCACCTGAAACCCGACACGTTATTCAGACCTAATCTCATCGGTATTCCCTCGAACAGCCACCCCCTCCTCCGCACCTTCGGCCGCTTACCTCCCCCAGCTGTCCCCCTCCATCGTCACTTTCAGTTTACACTCTACCCCCTGCACTGTTTCCCTTCTCACTTGGTTTCTCCCTGAGCCTCTCCTGCTCCTCATCCATCTGTGCTTTGGTCCACCTCCACTGTAACGCAACCGAACTGCCTTTCATTCACATTACATGCTGCTCTGTCTCACTCCCACTAGCAATACTGCATATCACATCAGAACTGCCTCTCTCCCATTCAATCAGCTTCTTCCTTCTCCTCACCACCGACTCTGGTCCTCCCCTGATCACTACCTCTTTGCTCACCTCCATCCGCATCTCTCTCACCTTTTTATAGAGCAAGCGCCCGTCTCTCTGCAAATCTCATTCCATTCCTTTCCCCCCTCCCCATTCTTGTCTGAATTCCACCAACCTACCACCTATCTTTGCTGCATCCCCTCTTTCCATCCCTCGTCATTCCCCACTCGCCTCCCCCCACCTTTCTATCATAGGTCAACCTTCCCCTTGCAGCCCCTCCTATTTATACTACCCACAACCACCCCCCCCCCACCCACAATGCCACATTCTTACTCTCCTTGGCACCCCCAAAGGTGTCCCAGGTCTTTTTACTGATCCTATAGTGTATACTACAAATAAATAAAAATTGCTGTGCAGCGCTAAAGTGTTCAGGTTTGGCTTGAAGAAATGGTGGCAACCCTATCCATGAAGGTTGCATCTTCTATCTAACATCTCCATTTGTACTAGATGGCATGCCGGTGTGCATGATTTGTAGTTCTGTTGGTGTATTGCTACATTTGCTTGGTTAAATGCCGTTTTTTTACAATCCAAGTAACTGGAGATTATACGTTTCAAACCATGCCAAGAAAATTGACTAATTTCTTCTATCTGCTTTAAGATGTTTTACTAGTGTGCCATTTTCTGGGGTCTCGTTCATTTAATGGAAGCTTGCCAACATGGGAAAACGCTTCATATTTCTTCTGTTGAGCCTTGTCCATGAATTACATATCCATTCTTTAACAACAATGAAGGCAGGAGAGGGAAATTGGTGTGGGACTGCAAATGGGTAGGTAGTGGGGGGGGGGTTCCTAATCAAAAAGGGAAGATATGGCAAGTAGTTAAGTTCTGGTCCATGGCAACCAGACAGACATGTCCTCATGTATACCCAGTAAGGCTAAAGCAGGGGTGTCTGCAGGCGAGTGTTAAGGTTATCGAAGACCTCTAGCTAAACCACTCCTCTGGACAGGTAAGTGCAAAGTATATCTAGTCTTGGACATCATGCAGGTGTACTGCTGACTTTTACACACTGTTTCCTCTTTAACCCGCTTGTAACCCTTTTACTTGTTCTTAGATCACTACAGTGTTCAGTGAAGCAACAGCAGTTCTGAGAGGGAACCCGAAGGCTTTCCAGATCTTGGATGCAAAAAGACAGCAAGTTCAAATGACTGTGGTAGAAACCAACCAGGAATGGCAGGTGCTACAGCTAAGAGTACACATGTTTGCAGCTTGTGCCATCATCAACCTCATGCAGCTGCCTGAGAAGCTCAATCCTATAATTAAACCATTAATGGAATCTGTGAAAAAGGAAGAAAACACAGCGGTGCAAAACTTTGCAGCCTTGTGTATCGCTAAACTCTTACAACAATGCATCTCAAGGACGCCTTGTCCAAACCCCAAAATATTGAAAAATCTTTGCAGCTCTGTGTGTGTGGATTCCAATATCACCCCTTCTGTTAGTTGTCCGGCCCCAGTCATAAACCACACTGACAACTCAAAAGGTACACCTATAGAATCTAACATTTAAATTCTTTTGTTAACAGAATATATATATTTGTTTAGTTCCAGCATCTGAGGAACTTGTCTGTGTGCTTTGTTTTACCTGCTCTGGATATTAATGGTCTGTATTTCTGTATCACAAAGCAGTCTTTCAAATGCAGGTTATTAGAACTCTTCATAGGTGTAGTACCAACACTGGTGCTACAGATTTGCTGAGCAATATATTAACAGCAAAGCATAAGGGTAATAAGATTCCTGCCTGCAAGAGCTTCCAATCCTCTAGCAGACCTATAACCAACCTAAAGCTAATCTCTAGGCATACTTAAAACACTATGTATTGTAGGTTTGACTAGGAAGGGAGAGCGAAGCTTGTGTCAGAACAAGAAGCATGCTGGTAGGTTTAGAAATTGCAGTATGACAGATCAGCTCCTGCCATCCTATTTATATTTATATAAAAACATGGGATATAGTTTTTCTTAAACCCTGATTTGGGTCACCCTCATGGAAGACTGGGTGCTAAATGCCAGCAGGGTGTCACCCTATGCCACACAGACTGCACAAATCCAAAGGAAGAAATCGGCTGCACTGCAAAGAAAATTCAAATGTTGGTAACTTTATTTATCTGGAGAAGGAGAGGAGGTGGTTTCAGGGACTCTATTCATGTTGTCTGGATAAAGTTGCCAGCTTTAGATTTTTCTTTGGCGTTCAGTCAGGGTTTCCTTTTTGTACATTTGTTTTTCCTATGTGTCAGGACACACAGACAAATGTCTGAATTGTTTGTAACCAGACAGCACAAGATTCCTGCTTTTGTTTTTAGCCAGATAAGCTTCTATGTCCTGCTTTGATTTTTAGTTTTGCTTCATTAATGGAACCTGGCTTAATGATTCGGTTCCACCAACTTATACTTCCTTTCCAATGAGGGTGTCCTTACTGGCTACTAAGGCTGTTTCATTGGACAGTGATATGGTTGTTCGTAAGGGTTTGCCATAGAAATAGGCATCAGTAATATAGTTCCGAAATGGCCCAAAAATTCACTTTTCCAATGTCATTCATGTGTTAAAATGGCTTTAAAGGAATATTTAAAAGTATACTGTATTTACAAATTAGTGTCTTAGTCAAGACCAGAAAAAACTGCACGTAGTTTGCAGAATGTGCAACATGCTTGAAAGCCCAATATGAAAGATGCAGTCTTATACCATGCTTATGCTTCATGAGTTGTCTTTAGACAGTGTAAAGATCTTTTAGCATCCTTTGTTTTACCTGGAGTGCAGTTGTTTTGCTTAGTTCAGAAGTATTTATTGCTGCTTTAGCGGTCTTCTCCTGCAAAACTTCATCAGTGTGTTGCGTTTCACTGCTTTTGTACCAGAAAGCCTGGCTGGACCTCTGAGGACATCCGTAAATTCTTACCACTTTACTACCTTTTTGGTATGTGTTATATACCGTACCATATGTTACAGAACTTGCACTAATTTTCAGAGTTGCTAGGTACTGGTAAATTTTAAAGATTATATATTTGGCATACATGACAACATTTTGTCACATCTTATGCCAGATTCCTCATAGTTTCCAGGCTTTTTAGTATTTGAATAAGTTTTATCAATTGTAAATGTGCTGAAATGACGTGCCCTTGCAAGACAAAGACCCATACTGTGGTAAATGTATGCAGTGCTTGTGATAATGGAATACATTGACGATATTGTATAATTGTATATAAAGCACAGTCTTTGTATAGTAGTGTTTTATATTCTGCTGTGCTCTTTATTTCTGCACAAAGGATCGAATTCTGAAAAAGATGGGACTTGCCATACAGTGACTAAGCACAGGGGCATAATTACCCTCTTCAGACACCAGCAAGCTGCTTTTGCAATCACAAGCAGACGAGGTCCAGCTCCCAAAGCAATGAGATCACAGGTGACGGAGTTGCCTGCAGGAAGCAGTAGCCATGGGGCTTCAGATTCTGATGAGGTACATAGTTTGCAGTGGCGATGTATATTGGCTTCACAAGTTTTCATCCTTGCTTTGAATATTTATTTATTACAGGTACCTCCTGTAGCACCATCAATGTCTACAGCACGTAACGTATAAATATATTGTACATTCATCAGTGCCTGCCCTCCAGGAGCTTACAATCTTTACGGTCCTTAACTCGGGTGCGCACACACACACGCCAATTTAAACAGAAGCCAATTAACCTACCAGCAATTTTTTGGAGTGTAGTAGGAAACCAGAGTACCTGGAGGAAACCCGCACAGGGAGAACATAAGTCCATGCAGGTAGCGCCATGGTTGGAATACGAAACAATGACCTTGGTGCTGCTAGGTGGAAGTGTAAACATTGAAAGTTATAGGTGTCTTTTGAGTGAATGCTTGAAGATATACTATTGCCAGGCCTAAGACCTGACAGCCTAAACGGGTTGGCGGTTATACATGTTTTTGCAAAAAAGATAACCCTTGTTGGATGTCATTCCAAGTGCTGACTTCTCCTCACGGAACTATTTAGGAACTATTCACTAGTCAGATAATTCTATCTCTCTATCATAAACGCAATATGCCCAATCCTCAGGTGAGAGGTCTGAGACCCTCCAGGTTTCCAAAAGCTGGATGTCCTCTACAGAATTAGCACTGCTTTGGGCTTTGCATTTCAAGTAGAGATGTCATGCTTTCTATGTGACTGGTGCACATCAATGAGCTGCTGTTTAAAAACACTTTAAAGAGAAACTATAAGGGCCTGTTCATACCTAAGCCTGTGCATAGGAGTGAATGGGCCCTCAAGTGTTTCTGTATAGGAAGGTCAATTTTTTATCTAAGCTATGTACTTACTAATAACTTTTTATGCAAAATATTAAGCTCCATGATCTGTGCCCCCATGTATGTCCAATCTTTCCCAAACCCGCCAGCCTTTCCCATGTGCACAATAGATGCAATTCTGTAAACTTGTGGACATGCACTGTTTGAAGGAGCGGTAAAGTAGAAACCTGTTGTGGCAGAAAGCAGAATTGAAGTATTTGATGAGCAAATATGGCTGCCCCATGCATGTTTATAGCTGAAAATGTTCTAGAAAATTAGGCTTATTATAACACTGATTGTTATGTTAAGCTGATCCCTTTTTCATCACGCAGACGAATGAGTTTTATTTACATTGTATAAACATACCTCTCAACCTGCTTACATTCTTTTAGCCAGAAGGACACATAGTCTTAAAGTGATTGTAAAGGTTTGCATGTTTTTTTTAATTTATTTATTTTTTATATCACATGTCGTACTTGCCTCCACTGTGCAGTTTGTTTTGCACATAGTGGCCCCGAACACCGTCTTCTGGGGTCCCTCGGCGGCTCCTCTTATCAGATAACCCCTTAGGTGAGGCGTTCTCCCGGGGGGTTACCTTGTGGGTGCGCTCCTGAGTCCAGCATTTGCGTCCATAGACACGAATGCCGTAATCGGCCCCTGTGCCTGCGTCATTGGATTTGATTGACAGCAGCGGGATATCGCTGCTATCAATCTATCCAGTCAAGAGCCGAGAACCCCGGGCAAAGGAAGAGCACATCTCTGCCAGGTGACATTCCAGGCCACAGGTAATTAAAAAGGGGGGGCGGAGACTGCCAGGTGTTTTCACCTTAATGCATAGGATGCATTAAGGTGAAAAAACACAAGGGTTTACAACTCCTTTTAACCTCTCCTGCCCGCTGGCCTTCAAATGATGGCTGGGCGGTAAGGCTCTCATTCTGAGTGGACGTCTTATGACGACCCTCCAGAATGACCGCTCTAACGCGCCCCGGGGCGTCGGATCGCAGCCTCGCCGTATTGCTAGGACACAGCGTGACCTCCATCTGTGTAAAGAGCTGCGGCTCTTTAACCATTACAGCTGGTAATTAACCATTACAGCTGGTCACATGTAAACACAGAGATGCCGGTAATTTGCGCTCCTCGCCTCACACAGAGTGTGAGGAGAAGAGAGCCAATCGGCAGCATCTCCTCACAGAGGACATCTAGGGATGTAATCAGGGCACTGATCATCAGTGCCCTGATTGCAATTAGGTGCCAGCAATGCCACTGCCAGAAACCAGTGCCCACAATTGGCACCAATCTGTGCCAGCAATCAGTGGCCATCAGTGCCACCTATCTGTGCCCATAAGTGCGGCATATTTGTGCCGCCTCATCAGTGCTGCCTCATCAGCACCCATCAGTGAAGGAGAAAAATTACTTATTTACTGACAAAAACGAAAACTTTTTTCCAAAAAATAAAAAACCCGGGAGTGATTTAAATACCACCAAAAGAGAGCTCTAATTTGAATAAAATGATAAAGTTCACATGGTTACAGTGTAGCATGACTGCGCAATTGTCAAAGTGTGACAGCACTGAAAGCTTAAAAATGGCTTGGACAGGAAGGGGGTTAAGTGCCCGGTATTGATGTGGTTAACCTTTGCGTTTATACTGTCTGGGACAGATTGTCCAGATCAAATCCCCTCTACGGCTCGATTCACACCTATGCATGTTGCTTTTGAGCGTTTTTGGAGGTTTTTTTTTCATGCTTGCCGCGTTTTTGAGCCGCGTTTTTGCCGCGTTTTTGCCGCGATTTTGCCGCGATTTGCGTTTTGCGTTTTTTTTTTTTTTCATTTTTTTTTTACAGTCTTACAAAAAAATTACAAAAAAAAAAAAAAAAAAAAACGGCAAAAACGCATCAAAAACGCATCAAAAACGCTGCAAAAAAGGTGCACTTGCGTTTTTGATGCTTGTCCATTGAAAACCATTACATGCAAAACGCTGCATTTTGCATGAGAAAAAGTCCCCGACCCTTTCCAAAAACGCGGAGATACAAAAAAGCATTGATGTGAACATGTTCCATAGGAACCCATGTTAAAAAATTCCCGTGCATTTCTGCAAAATGCAAAATGCATCAAAAAACGCGCTAGTGTGAATGGGGCCTACCTCTGTAGGTTTTGAAACTGGTAGTTTCATGTTCAAAAGGGGACTTCTGAAATATCATCAGACCTCTCTCTCTGTTCTAATTCATAACATTTTTCCTTGTTGCTATCACCTCAGTTAGGCAACGGTCTTGCCTGGAAGCTGTTCTTTCCTCCTGTTAGGCCAGTGGTTCTCATCCCTGTCCTCAACTACCCCAAACAGGCCATGTCTTGGGAGTTTCTCTTAGATAAAATGGTTGTCCAAATACCAAGCCATTGACTGATTTAAAGCACCTGTGCAAGATAAAGGAAAACCTGCAAACATGGCCTGTTGTGGGTACTTGAGGACAGGGTTGAGAACCACTGCTGAAGGCAGTAGTATAGCTCATAACCAGTCCTCCTGTAGAGAGCAGAATAACCTGAACTCTAGTCGTACCTTTTAGTCTTGCACGGCTCTACATGCTTCTCTTGTTCTGAAATTGCTTACTCTGATTTCATTGCGAACTGTGAGCTTCTTGGTGTGAAATAGAGGCTGTGGCAAGTCAGAGTCTACCTAATTTCTGGGATGGAGGATGTCCAGCATCCTCTAGTTAGCCCCTTTTTCATGAGCCTTACTGTCCCTTGCACACTTTTAATCCTTCAGATCACTTTGTCATGGAGGCTTAGCGTCACATCCGGCTGTTTCCTACAGGAGCCAGCCCACTGCTTACATTGGCATACGGTTGCCATGTTTTTACGAAGCTTAGAGAACAGATATCCTGTGATGACATCACTGGGTCTAAAATAAGATGTGTAATAGGTTTTATTTAGTGTATTGAGTGGGGGAGGGGTGTAATATATTCATATACTGTATACGCATAATGAACTTCATAATTCATAACTTCATTTTAAAACTGCCTCTCAGTGTAAGTATTCCTAAAGTATTTTATGGAAAGTCTAAAATTAAATCTTTTCTCTGCATTTTAGTTTTATTGCTTGTAATCAGCAAAACACCATACACCAGGGCTCAAAATTTCAAGTCCTAAACTACTAGCCAGGCCTCAAGGGTTACACTCCACCAGTGCCCCACTCAATCCCTACCCTGCCCCACCCCTAAACACGCCCTCATAAGTTATCTCATGAAATGACACTTAAATGTTTTATGCAAAAATAAGTTACAAAAATAAATATTAACAACTTTATCGTTGCAGCCTCGTCTGGGCAGAGGAATGCATGGCTGGAGGAAGAGGGATAGCACGCTGTTACTGGCACTTGCATTATAATTGTCTCTGCTCTGCTCGACACAGCCCTGCCTCCTCCTGACCTGCGCCTGTGATAGATCTTGCATCTTCGCATTGGACTGGCGTTCTTTCTATCACAGACGCAGATCAGGAGGAGGCGGGGCTGTGTCGAGCAGAGACAATTATAATGTAAGCGCCGGTAACAGCGTGCTATCCCGCGACTCTCCTATTCCTCCCCGGGGCGATCGCTGGGAGAACGGCTCCCGATCAACCCTACCAGCTGTGCTTTTCCCCCATCTCGCAGGAAGCTCAGCTCGCAAGCCCTCATTTTCCACTCCCAAAATACGAGTGGAAAATTTGAGGGCTGCCATACATTATGTAATCATTGTAAGTTGGATGTCTGAAGCCTGCCTTTTCCTAATGTATTATGAAAGGTTGTGCTTTTCATACAGCAAAATGTTGCAAGGTTGTCCTCCCAGTGGGCACAGTGCACATGTAATGCCCAGCTTGCTGTTGCATCAGACGTTCCAGGTGGTTTGGGTTTTTTCCGTGTCTCCCAATTCTCTTGTGACAACTGTGGTGCAGAATTTTCAATTAACACAGACAGATAATGCCTTCCTGCTCCCCTTTTTTCCTTGAACTACAATACTTCACTTTGTGTCAAGGAGAACACGGAATTACCAAGGGCAGTGGGAAGAAGGGAGAGGAGCTAGTTGTACTCCAATCTTAATCTTCAACCTCAATTATTGGTGTCTGGATTCTAGAAAAAAACTCCTACAATACAATGTGTTTTGCAATTTTTCCCCCTCCCAAACTTTAGAGTGTGAGAAAATGAGTGTTGTGTTCTTTAGACTATATTAAGTATTTGATGAATTTTAAATAAACTGATTGTACTATTAAGATTTGGATGGTTATGTGTTACACAGCTGGCTTTCATAGAACCTTGAATAACAATCCTGTAATTATTTGGCTAGTTGGACTTAATTCCCCTCTTTTGCTTGATCGTATTTGTCATTCGTTCCAATTCTTCAAGATTCAGTGTATATCTTATTTTTAGATTTTTTTTTTTTTTTTTTTTCCACAAACCACCTCTGCTGTTTTTAATGCCTAATGTAGTTAAACTCTTGTGTAACCAGTGAAGTGACTGGGTGATACACAGATGAAACCAATCACGAGATATAAAAATGCAGCCACCACGTTTTAAAACTGAACTCCAGGAATTCATCCACTTTGTAAAGTGTGCAGGCATGCTATACTATGAGTTAGTCCAGTGAATACACCTTCTGGGATAATCCTTAATTTACATCTGACAGTTTGACTCTGCAGCTGATGAAGCTGAGACCAGAAAGTCCAGCATTGGAGCTCCACAAATTTAGATGTCTGTCCTGCCAGAGCTTCATTAAACTGTCAGATGTAGATTTAAAGAAGTTCAGAAAGTGCCATGTATCTGGCTGGAATATTGGGGCCTGTCCCTGAAGACTACTCAAATTAGTGGTTCTCCCTCCCAGGAATAATGCCTTGCTGTGCAGACTTGGGTGGCTTTGTTCACGTCGCTAGTAACATTTTACTCAATTAGATTTTACTTGTGAGTCTTGGGAAGGAGGTTCCTTTTTTCCCAGTCCCATTCCAGAAATGTTTCTACCGAATGTTCTGATTGGTGTGGGATGGCACAATGGTTAGTCACTGTTGTCCCTTTACTGCAGTGAGCCTTGGTCTGGACTGGTGGTCATCTTTGTAACTACTTGGAATGATGGAACAAGTCCCTTTCTACTCCTCCTCTCCTGGACAGCCCCAATGGTGGATGCCAATCTGATGGGCTCGGTGGGGTTGCAGTTTTTGAGCCCCCATTTGATACGACAGGACTTTTGTGGGTGAGGTTTGTTGCTTTATTAACACTGTGATGGGAGTCCGTTAGTCTGATTCTTCTGTTTTGGTCGACACAGCTGTAGGTCCCTGTGAGGGTCTGCTTAAAGAATGCAACAGCTGTGGCATATGTAACTTATTAAGGAAGCCGTAGAAGTCTGGTTGCACAGGAGGAAGTGAATTTTTCTCTGTTCTGGGTAGAACCTTTTTGTTTGCACTCTGGCAGCTGTTCACCCTCCAAGAATGGAAGTTTGCCTTGCGGATTTTTCTCAGCTGTCAATAGTTGTCTCAGGAGGGAGTGGGCTTTTCATCTGGAGGTGTTTGAGAGCCCATCAATGGTGGGGCTCTCCAGTTGTGGACTTCTGGCATCTAAGTTCAGTGAAGAACTGGACAAGTTGTTCTTAGGACCAGGGTTCTAAATGCGTCTGTGGTTTGTTGCTTTTGGAGACCTTATGGGATCAGTTATCCTTAGCTATGACTTCTCTACGCTACAGCCTTTCCCTCTCTTGTGTTGCTGGATTCGCATGGAGAAAACTCCTGTGCTTATGGTTGTTCTGGTTTGGTCCAGGAGAATGATACCCTTTTGTCTGTGTACAGTCCTTGGCTTTTATGGATAGTAAAGTCCTGCCAATTGAAGGCCCAATATTTCCAGCTTTCTTGCAGCAGGGGGCACACCAGATTGGCTATTGCAGCCAAAAGATGGGGTATTTTGGCTTTTGCACTTACTCTTTTGAAGGCTAAGTTGAAGATTTTATTGACAATCGCATGCTGAGTGGTGTGGACCTAGGATTCCTCCTTGCTAGTAGGTTGTGGGCCATATCTTGGATTCCTCCAAACAGATTTATTTGCATCTGGCCTTGCGTATGATCCAGGGTTAAATTTTGCCCTGGTTTGTCTCTTCTTTTGGAGGCTGATGGCCTTTCCCCTTTTTCTTGGTATGTGTTCTTGTGCTGGGTGTTGTTCTTCCAGTCAGCCCACCGTTGACTCCATGAGATCACTGTTGACGCAGAAGGTCATGTGCTCTGGTTGCTTAGTGTATTGCCATTCTTTATCCTAAGGCTCTGTCACCAGGGGAATAGGCTCTTCTCAGTTTAGATATTAATTTGTGCTATCATGTTTACCTGTTGCCAACTGCCACAAATTGCCAATTGCATTTTTGTGGGTCCTGAGGACCCAAAGGATCATGCAGCTTCCAAATCTTCTTTTTTCTGCTGCATTTGGCAGCCTATTGCTCAGGCTTACGATTTGAAAGAACAGGTTCCATCTTTTCTTGTGAGGGCTCCATATCACAGGGGTCTCAAACCTCTGTCACCCATGACCATGTGCTTAACCGTAGCTTTTCTTGATTTCTGCTACACCTATATACAGTATCTCTCAAAAGTGAGTAGACCCCTCACATTTTTGTAAAATATTTTATCTTTTCATGTGACAACACTGAAGAAATGACACTTTGCTACAAAGTAAAGTAGTGAGTGTGCAGCTTGTATAACAGTGTAAATATGCTGCGCCCCCCCCCCCCCCCAAAATAACTCAAAGCACAGCCATTAATGTCTAAACCGCTGGCAACAAGTGAGTAACCCCCAAGTGAAAATGTCCAAATTTGGGCCCAATTAGCCATTTTCCCTCCCCGGTGTCATGTGACTCGTTATTGTTGCAAAGTCTCAGGTGTGAATGGGGAGCAGGTGTGTTTAATTTGGTGTTATCACTTTCTCTCATACTGGTCACTGGAAGTGCAACATGGCACCTCATGGCAAAGAACTCTCTGAGGATATAAAGATGGCCTAGGCTATAAGCAGATTGCCAAGACCCTGAAACTGAGCTGCAGAATGGTGGCCAAGACCATACAGTGGTTTAACAGGACAGGTTCCACTCGGAACAGGCTGTGCCGTGGTCAACCAAAGAAGTTGAATGCACATGCTCGGCATCATATCCAGAGGTTGTCTTTAGGGAAATATAGGTATGAGTGTTGCCAGCATTGCTGCAGAGGTTGAAGGGGTGGGGTGGGGGGGGGGGTCAGCCTGTCAGTGCTCAGACCATATGCCGCACACTGCATCAAATTGGTCTGCATGGCTGTTGTCCCAGAAGGAACCCTCTTCTAAAGATGATGCACAAGAAAGCCCGCAAACAGTTTGCTAAAGACAAGCACACTAAGGACATGGATTAATGGGACCATGTCCTGTGGTCTGAGACTAAGGTGCTTATTTGGTTCAGATAGTGTTAAGTGTGCGTGTTTGGCGGCAACCAGGTGAGGAGTACAAAGACAAGTGTGTCTTGCCTACAGTCAAACATGGTGGTGGGAGTGTCATGGTTTTGGGCTGCATGAGTGCTGCCGGCACTGGGGAGCTACAGTTCATTGAGGGAACCATGATTGCCAATATGTATTGTGACATGCAGAAGCAGAGCATGAACCCCTCCCTTCGGAAACTGGGGCCGTAGGGCAGTAATCCAACATGATGACCCCAAACACACAAAAATGACCACTGCCTTGCTAAAGAAGCTGAAGGTAAAGGTGATGGACTGCCAAGCATGTCTCCAGACCTAAACTCTATTGAGCATCTGTGGGGCATCCTCAGATGGAAGGTGGAGGAGCACAAGGTCTCTAACATCCACCAGCTCAGTGATGTCATCATGGAGTGGAAGAGGACTCCAGTGGCAAGCTGTGAAGCTCTGGTAAACTTCATGCCCAAGGGGGTTGAGGCAGTGCTGGAAAATAATGGTGGCCACACAAAATATTGACACTTTGGGCCCAATTTTGACATTTTCACTTAAAGGTGTGCTCGCTTTTGTTGCCAGCGGTTTAGACATTAGTGTAAATTTGCTGTCCACTCAAAATAACACAACCACTGTTATACAAGCTGTACACTCGCTATTTTACATTGTAGCAAAGTATCATTTCTTCAGAGTTGTCACACAAAAAGATATATTTACAAAAATGTGAGGGTTGTACTCTTTTTTTTTTTTTTTTTTTTTTTTTGTGAGATATTGTATCTTATGGTCTGATAAAACTAAGGTTGAACTTTTTTGGCCATAATTCCAAAACCCTTTTTTCCCACATGCTTTTGGGAGACTTTAGATGTGTTTTTGCAAAATTTAGCCAGGCTTGGATGTTCTTAAAGTGGAGTTCCACCCAAAAGTGGAACTTCCACTCATCAGATTCCTCCCCCCCTCCGATGTCACAGTTGGCACCTTTCAGGGGGGAGGGGGGTACAGATACCTGTATATTACAGGTATCTGTACCCACTTCCGGCATAGATAGCCGCAGAATCTGCGGTTGTTTATGCCACTTCCTGCTCCCTCCCCACTGCCTGCTGGGAAACACACGGGTCCCAGAGGCAGCAGGGACCATCCGTATTGCGCTGCGCGACTCACGCTTGCGCAGTAGGGAACCGGGAAGTGAAGCCGCACGGCTTCACTTCCTGATTCCCTTACCGAAGATGGAGGCGGCAGCACACGAGGACGGAGAGACGGTTCGGCCTCGGGTGCCGACATCGCGGGCGCCCTGGACAGGTAAGTGTCCATGTTTTAAAAGTCAGCAGCTGCAGTATTTGTAGCTGCTGACTTTTAAAAAAAAAAAATTTTCGGCGGCGCTCTGCTTTAAGAAAAGGCTTCCATCTTGCCACTCTACCCCATAGCCCAGACATGAAGAATACAGGAGATTGTTCTCACATGTACTACACAGCTGGTACTTGCCAGATATTCCTGCAGCTCCTTTAACCACTTCAGCCCTGGAAGGATTTACCCCCTTCCTGACCAGAGCACTTTTTACAATTTGGCACTGCGTCGCTTTAACTGCTAATTGCGCGGTCATGCAATGCTGTACCCAAACGAAATTTGCGTCCTTTTCTTTCCACAAATAGAGCTTTCTTTTGATGGTATTTGATCACCTCTGCCGTTTTTTATTTTTTGCGCTATAAAAGGAAAAAGACCGAAAATTTTGAAAAAAAAAATATTTTCTACTTTTTGTTATAAAAAAAATCCAATAAACTCAATTTTAGTCATACATTTAGGCCAAAATGTATTCGGCCACATGTCTTTGGTAAAAAAAAATGTTAATAAGCGTATATTTATTGGTTTGCGCAAAAGTTATAGCGTCTACAAACTAGGGTACATTTTCTGGAATTTACACAGCTTTAAGTTTGACTGCCTATGTCATTTCTTGAGGTATTAAAATGGCAGGGCATTACAAACCCCCCCCCAAATGACCCCATTTTGGAAAGTAGACACCCCAAGGAAATTGCTGAGAGGCATGTTGAGCCCATTGAATATTTTTTTTTTTTTTTTTGTCCCAAGTGATTGAATAATGACGAAAAAAAAAAAAAATTACAAAAAGTTGTCACTAAATGATATATTGCTCACACAGGCCATGGGCATATGTGGAATTGCACCCCAAAATACATTTAGCTGCTTCTCCTGAGTATGGGGATACCACATGTGTGGGACTTTTGGGAGCCTAGCCCCGTACGGGGCCCCGAAAACCAATCACTGCCTTCAGGATTTCTAAGGGCGTAAATTTTTGATTTCACTCCTCGCTACCTATCACAGTTTCGAAGGCCATAAAATGCCAAGATAGCACAAAACCCCCCAAAATGACCCCTTTTTGGAAAGTAGACACCCCAAGCTATTTGCTGAGACTGAGAGGCGTGGTGAGTATTTTGCAGGTCTCATTTGTTTTTGAAAATGAAGAAAGACAATAAAAATGTGTTTTTTGTTTTTTGTTTTTTGTTTTTTGTTTTTTGTTTTTTGTTTTTTGTTTTTTGTTTTTTGTTTTTTGTTTTTTGTTTTTGTTTTTTTTTTCAATTTTCAAAAGTTTGTGACAAAAAGTGAGGTCTGCAAAATACTCAATATACCTCTCAGCAAATAGCTTGGGGTGTCTATTTTCCAAAATGGGGTCATTTGGGGGAGGTTGCCATCTGGGCATTCCATGGCCTCCGAAACTGTGATAGGCAGTGAAGAGTGAAATCAAAAATTTACGCTCTTAGAAAGCCTGAAGGCGGTGCTTGGTTTTCGGGGACCCGTACGCGGCTAGGCTCCCAAAAAGTCCTAAACATGTGGTATCCCCGTACTCAGGAGAAGCAACAGAATGTATTTTGGGGTGTAATTTCACATATTCCCATGGCATGTTTGAGCAATATAACATTTAGTGACAACTTTGTGCAAAAAAAAAAAAAAAATGTCTTTTTCCCGCAACTTGTGTCACAATATAAAATATTCCATGGACTCGACATGCCTCTCAGCAAATAGCTTGGGGTGTCTACTTTCCAAAATGGGGTCATTTGGGGGGGTTTTGAACTGTCCTGGCATTTTATGCACAACATTTAGAAGCTTATGTCACACATCACCCACTCTTCTAACCACTTGAAGACACAGCCCTTTCTGACACTTTTTGTTTACATGAAAAAAATTTTTTTTTTTTTTTGCAAGAAACTTACTTTGAACCCCCAAACATTATATATTTTTTTTAAAGCAAATGCCTTACAGTTTAAAATGGTGGGTGTTTCATTTTTTTTTTCACACAGTATTTGCGCAGCGATTTTTCAAACGCATTTTTTGGGGGAAAAAACACTTTTTTAAAATTTTAATGCACTAAAACACACTATATTGCCCAAATGTTTGATGAAATAAAAAAGATGATCTTAGGCCGAGTACATGGATACCAAACATGACATGCTTTAAAATTGCGCACAAACGTGCAGTGGCGACAAACTAAAGGCATTTTTAAAAGCCTTTATAGGTTACCACTTTAGATTTACAGAGGAGGTCTACTGCTAAAATTACTGCCCTCGATCTGACCTTCGCAGTTATACCTCACATGCATGGTGCAATTGCTGTTTACATTTGACGCCAGACCGACGCTTGCGTTCGCCTTTGAGTGAGAGCAGGGGGGGACAGGGGTCCTTTTTTTTTTTTTTTTTTTTTTTTTTTTTTTTTTAAACTGTTCCTTTCATTTTTATTTTTTTAAATCATTTTTATTGTTATCTCAGGGAATGTAAATATCCCCTATGATAGCAATAGGTAGTGACAGGTACTCTTTTTTTGAAAAAATTGGGGTCTATTAGACCCTAGATCTCTCCTCTGCCCTCAAAGCATCTGCGCACACCAAGATCGGTGTGATAAAATGCTTTCTCAATTTCCCAATGGCGCTGTTTACATCCAGCAAAATCTCAGGATTTTGATTTTCTCATGAAATGCTCGTAGCTTCCGGTTTCTTAGGCCATAGAGATGTTTGGAGCCATTCTGGTCTCTGATCAGCTCTATGGTCAGCTGGCTGAATCACCGGCTGCATTCTCAGGTTCCCTGTTGGGACAGGAGAGCCAGAGAAAAACATGGAAGACGGTGGGGGGGGGGGGTCATTCCCTCCCACTGCTTGTAAAAGCAGTCTAGAGGCTAATTAGCCGCTAGGATTGCTTTTACATGAAAGCCGACCGCTGGCTGAAAAGAATGATACCAAGATGATACCTAAACCTGCAGGCATCATTCTGGTATAACCACTCAAAGTCCAGCAACATACCAGTATGTTGCTGGTCCTTGTTGGGCATATATTGTAAACTTTTTTTTTTTTTCATGTAGCCTGTGAGCTGAACGAAAAAAAGATATTGATCGGTGGGTATGCCCACCATTAGAATACCTCTCTTCATCCACCCACTTCTAATGATGGGCATACATGCACCGTTTATATATGCCGAAGCATGGGGGCATCCTCCCGCAAAAGGCAGCAAATCGCTCCTCCACCCACTGCTGCCCCCACGATTCGGCATATATGCTGAAGTATGTAACTGTGGTGGTGAAATCACCTCTGACAGCGCTGGAGTCACGGCTTCATGTATCGTGGGAGCAAACGCTGTTGCTGTCAAGATAAATCCGCGCTGCAACTGAATGGCGTACCTGCTAAGCAAATGATGGTTAACAAAAAACAAAGTAACATTACAGTATAACAGTAATACTTACCATACCTGCAACCTGTGCCTACCTAAAATATATATATATGCCGAAGCATGGGGGCATCCTCCCACAAAAGGCAGGAGCAAATCGCTCCTCCACCCACTGCTGCACCCACGCTTCGGCATATATGCTGAAGTATGTAACTGTGGTGGTGAAATCACCTCCGACAGCGCTGGAGTCACGGCTTTATGTATCGTGGGAGCAAACGCTGTTGCTGTCAAGATAAATCCGTGCTGCAGCTGAATGGCGTACCTGAAAACAAAAAATGGTTAAAACACAGTAAACTATAAAAAAAAAATTACATACCTGAAAAGCAAAACATTGCAGAATAGAATACAGTAAAAAAGAGCAGAACAATAGAGAGAGAACAATAAAACGACAACTATTTTTGTTTTTTGTTTTTTTTTTTTATTTTATATATTTTTTTTACTTTTAAAACTGTAACGGTTCCAGGTTTGGGTCTCTCAAAATGCGATAGCACCTTTGAAAGTGTGTCCTAGTCTGTGCAATGCTGTACCCTACGCTAAAACTCAACTAGTGTATGGTAGCGTTCAAAACATTCACCAATGCAAAGACCAGTATTGCCAGGACAGGAGGGACAATAATACCGGGTGTCACGCCTAAATCCGCGCTTTCTGCAGACATGACATTTTCTTTGGGGGGCTCGTTGGGTAGGGGTACTCTGGAGGACATAAGGAAAATGCCTCTCATGCAGCCGGCTTGCTGCATTTGGTTGGGGAAGGTGAGGTGGAGCACCATCTGGATACAGAAGGGCTCTGACGATCTCTTCCTGGAATTTAAGGAAGGATCCAGTCCGTCCTGAAGCTCTGTATAGCACATGAGCGTTCAGCAAAGCCAATTGAAATAAGTATACAGACACTTTTTTTGTACCAGCGTCTGGCCTTACGGGCAATTAGGTACGGCGCCAACAACTGGTCGTTGAGGTCCACCCCTCCCATATTTTGGTTATATTCGTGGACACAGAGGGGTTTCTCCACAACACCAGTCGCCGTAGTAATTTGGACCGTCGTGTCTGCATGAAGGGAGGTAAGAACGAAAACATTCTTATTGTCCCTCCACTTCATAGCGAGCAAATTATTACACTGCAAGCAGGCTCTCTCCCCCAGCCTAAGACGGGAATCTACAAGCCGCTGAGGAAAGCCCCGGCGATTAGGTCGCACAGTGCCACATGCTCCAATTTGATGATCAAAAAGGTGACTAAAAAGTGGCACGCTCGTGTAATAATTGTCCACATATAAATGGTACCCCTTTCCGAATAAGGGTGACACCAAGTCCCACACTATCTTGCCAGCGCTTCCTATGTAGTCAGGGCAGTTTGTCGGCTCTACGTGACTATCTTTGCCCTCGTGAACCATAAAACTACATGTATAGCCTGTGGCCCTGTCACAGAGCTTATACATCTTGACCCCGTATCTGGCACGCTTGCTGGGAAGGTACTGTTTGAATGACAAGCGGCCAGAAAATTTAATCAGGGACTCATCAACGCAGACAACTTGATGGGGAGTAAACAAGTCTGCAAAACGCTGGTTGAAGTGGTTTACGAGGGGCTGAATTTTGTAGAGCCGATCGTATTCAGGGTCTCCACGAGGACGACAGAGTTCATTGTCGTTGAAGTGCATGAACCGCAAAATCTGCTCGTATCGTGCCCTGGCCATGAAGGCAGAGAACAAGGGCATATGGTAAATTGGGTCAGTGGACCAATATGACCGCAACTCACTCTTTTTATTTATGCCCATGTTGAGGGAAAGGCCCAGAAAGAGCTTAAATTCGGAAACCGTAATTGGTTTCCAATCTCTGGCAAGGGAGGACTGGGGATTAGCGGCGATGTGTTGACCAGCGTATAAATTGCTTTGGTCCACAATAGATCTATAGAGATCTTCGGTGAATAAAAATCCAGTGGTGTAAAATCAACTGTTTCCACCTGAATTCTGGGTTGGCCAGTGAATGGGGGCAGTACGGGTGCTGCAGAAGTGGTGGGTACCCAATTCGGATTGGCGAATGCAGCAGGAAGGGCACTATGGGCACGACGGGCCTGTGTTCGTCTTCTTGGTGGCAGCAGGACACTACTAGTGCTTGCCACCTCACCAGCTTGAACTGCACTTATGGGACTCGCCACGTCACCAAGTGTTACTGCAGTGCTGGATGTAAGACCAGGGTGTACTAGGATGCTGGTGCTTGCCAGTTCACCAGAAGGAATAGCGGCGCTAGTACTTCTCTGCTCCATACGAGGGACCTGTGGTTCTTGCACTTCAAGGACAGAAGAAGATTGGGGTCTGGTACGCCTGACCTTAGCAGTGACCACAACTCCATCGTCAGAGCTATCTGTCATGGAGCCGCTGTCCTCTACAGGATCGTATTCTGAGGCTGAATCTGACAGATGAGTGACTTCCTCTTCACTATCTGTCATGCTCAGAAACGCGTAGGCCTCTTCACTAGTGTACCTTCGATTTGCCATTTTGGGCTCTAAATTTAGGGGTACACTAGTGAGACTCACAGGCAAAAGAGCTCCTGACTGACTGTCAGCGAATAATTCAAATGTTACCAAAAAACTGTTAGCGATTGCAGGGATCAGGCCTGACTCTGCGAACGCTGCAGTTATGTGTGCTTAGTGTTTTGTAAGTGACAGTTATCGATCGATACTGCACTTGGGTGGGCTGGGCTGGGCCGAGGGGCAAAACGCAGGTGCTAGCAGGTATCTGGGCTGATCCCGCTAACACTGCGTTTTTTTTGGGGGACCCTAAACTGCTGGGGAGTATAGATCGGATCAGATATCAATCCGTTCAGATACTATAGCACTAAGGGAGGTGTATGCTGCGTGCGTGGGTGTTAGCGGTACTGGCACTAACCTGACGCTGCCTGGGGCGACGCAGACCTTATCTGATCCTAAAAATGTCATTTATATCACCGCCGGGCAATTAGGGGGTTAAACCATTTATAAGGTAATAAACGGCGGGTGCCCTAAAACTATATTAAACTATAATAAATAAACCAACTAACCAGCGTCACCCGTAACAATTATATGGTAATCACTGGTGAAAGGGTTAACTAGGGGCAATCAAGGGGTTAAAACCTTTAGTAGGTAGTATATGGGGGTCCCTGTCGCTATAAAACAATGACGGCGAACCTATATACTTACCTCCCTAACTAGCGTCGCCTGTGTCACTAATACAGCGATCAGAAAAACGATCGCTTAGTGACACTGGCGACGGGGGGTGATCACGGGGTTAAAACTTTATTAGGGGGATACCCTAGACCTAAAGGGGGTACCCCAGACCTAAAGGGGGCTAACCTAACTGCCCTAACACTTATAACAGTCACAAACTGACACCAATGCAATAATCAGAAAAAAAAAAAAAACTGCTATTGGTGTCAGTGTGACAGGGGGTACAGGGGGGTGACTGGGGGGTGACAAGTGTGCCTGCTTGGTTCTACTGTTAGTGTAGTGTTGGTGCAAACTTACTTGGATGTCTTATCTCCTCGGCGCCGGAACGAAAAGACCGGCTTGAGGAGAGTGACATCACTTCCTCCGCTTCTGTTTACATTCACAGAAGCCGAGTAAGCCCGTCATTGGCCAGGAGCGATCGCGAGGGGGGAGCCACGAATGAGTGGCCTCCCCCTCACCTTTGATCGCCCCTGACCTGAATCAGACAGCCGCAGGCACCGGGGGGGGTTAGATCGGACCCCCCACCCGCAGGCAGGCAAGGACGTACCTGTAAGTCCTTTTGCCTGCCCGTGCCATTCTGCCGACATACATCGTCGTGCGGCGATCGGCAGCTGGTTAATGTTGCTGTAGGCCTCTTGGCAGCCTCCCTGACCAGTTTTATTTTCGTCTTTTCATCAATTTTGGAGGGACAAAAGTTCTTGGTAATGTCACTGTTGTGCCATATTTTCTCCAGTGGCAACCTGTGAAGCTCTGGTAAACTCAATGCCCAAGAGGGTTAAGGCAGTGCTGGAAAATAATGGTGGCCACACAATATTGACACTTTGGGCCCAATTTGGACATTTTCACCTAGGGGCTGTACTCAATTTTATTGCCAGCAGTTTAGACATTAATGGCTGTGTTATTTTGAGGAGTCAGCAAGTTTACACTGTTAGACCTCTTGCACATGATACTCCTGTTTGAGCATCTACTTTTTCAGATGTGTGTTTTTTCTTTTTTGTTTTTTTTGTTTTCTATGTATTTGCGTGTATTTTCATATGCGTTTGCATTTGCTCGCATTTTTTGCGCAAACTTAGTCTCACTTTCTTCTGCAAATTGTAAATAGTAGCCATTAGCGCACATTTGTGCATATTTGCATGCACTTGCGTGCATATAGGAGTAATTTACTGACCAAAAATGCAGATTTTTTTTTTTTTTCCTGAAGAATACACAGCGCTTGTTTACACACCTGTCTGCCTAGGCACATTACAATGAATGGGCTGTATTTTAGCTCAGTAAAAAAAATAATCTCTACTGAGTTTTTTCAAGCTGCAGTGTGCAAGAGACCTTATACAAGCTAGACACTCACTGCTTTACATTGTAGCAAAGTGTAAATTTTTCAGTGTTGTCACATGAGGATATAAAAAAAATTACAAAAAAACGAGGGCTGTACTCACTCTTGTGAGATACTGTATACAGGCGGTCCTCTTGTTACAAACCTCCTACTTACAAATGGAGGGAGACAACAGGAAGTGACAGAAAATCTACCCCAAGGAAGGGAAATTCACTCCTGTAGGAGTTATCATGGCAAGAAGGTGTCTCCACTGAAGCTTTATGACCAAGGCTTGTTTCCACAACAACCCAAAATTTTCAAAATCCAATTGTCATTGGGACAGAAAGTGAGGGGAAATTTTTTGAAATGGGGCACAGACAGCAAAACGTAACAGGGGTGTTAACCCTTCCCTATGCTATCCAAAAAGCTTAAAAATTGTTTTTTTGGGCTGGAGCTACACTTAAAAAATCTATTTGTTCTGACTTACTAACAAATTCAACTTGAGAACAAATCTACAGACCCTGTCTTGTTTGTAACACGGGGTCTGCCTGTATATGTTCCTGCCGTTAGAAGTTGGAACAAGGCTAGTGTATACAGCATCTACTTGTCTTACAGTTTCTGTACAGTTCATGAAATATCACAGTGATATCACTACGAAGAAAAATTTTAAAATGGATGTGCTTAGAATGAAAGAAGTTACTTTGATTAGCTACAAAGCGTCTGGAACAGTACAAAACAATCCAGTTCAGTTTGACTGGCCACTAGGTTTTCAATGACTTGGATAGTTGAGAACCCTCATAGACATCATAATCTAGTTGAGAAATGGATAAATGTCTTTATCGTACATCATAATACACACAGCCTCAAGTATTTACTTAGTGGTTATGGACCTACCTTCAGGTGTTGACACTGGTATAACCAATACAGGAAGTTGACTCCCCTATATAACCCCTCCTCCTTCCAGGAGTACCTCAGTTTTTTCGCCAGTGTCTAAAGGTGTTGGTCACGAGTGACGATGTGCTCTGAGGAGCTCCAGGGAGGGATCCATGGTGGATTTAAAAAACCTCCACAACCGGATCCATCCTTGCCACTGAGGCCATAGGATGGTACCTGGTCCTCGATTCAAGAACAAGGTTTTGCCTGTAAGCTTCTCTCTGAGAGCTGGACCCTAGGAACCAGGACTCTTTTTGGTCTTGCTACATTACCTAAAGCTGTTCCTGAGGGGTGCTATACAGGTCCAAAGGAGTGGAACCCCTATTAAACAGGGACCCGGTATTTGAAGGTTTAACTACGCTGCCCACCGTGATGGGTGAAATTTGGATCTGTCTGTTAAATCAGCAGTATCCTGCAGCGAGGAAAAGGTAAGGGAAGAGGCTAGGAACTGTAAAAGGGTGCCTATGCTTTCCTTCCATATTAGTGTATACCTTTTAAAATGTCTCCTCTAGAAGGAGTAAGTTGCATACCTTTTAATGTGATGCCTCAGCAGCTCTGTCTGGCTATAAACAGCCATGTGTGGTCCTGGCAGCCAGAGGGGGGTACTCGGTGAACCAACGGCCTCTTCTAGAGGAATCTAGGGGATACAGCAGTACAGAAGCAGCATTTCACAGGTTAAAGTACTCTGGCAGCTATGCAGCCTTAGGAGACTTCCTGAAGGCATGGGATTTTTTTTTTCCACTAGCCACTAGTTCAAATTTAGTTTCTGCTTCTTATAAAACATAATTTATGTATAATAGCTACTATTATAAAGCTATATATCTGCTGATAAATTCCCCTCCCCCTCCCTCCACCGGGAGGCTTGGTGGCCATTCCAGCTTTTTAATATGTAAAACTTGCCCTCATGTACTTGGCTTTGTTTTTTTTTTTTATATCCCCAGCCTGTTACAGACAGCACTTTCAAGTATTTAGGCTGCCAGATGCTCGTCGGCAATGCTGCCTCCTCCCCTCGTGTCTGTGTTTAGATAAGAAACCGCGCACACAGACCGTATGATGAGGAGGGGGCGGGTTTGCTAAGGGGTGTGTTCCTACAGTCGGGCGGCGTTGTGTGTAGGACGTAAAAACGTCCACACAGCTTAACATTCTGGAAACACATCGAGCGGAAGACGCTGAGATCGCTAATCATTTTTTTTCACCTGATGGTTGTAACACAAACGCTCTCAGTATGCAAAGCTAGACTGAAGAAAGGAGTCTGTTACAACCTATGGCTATATCACACTAAGGCAGGGGTCTCATACTAGCGGCCCTCCAGCTGTTGCAAAACTACAAGTCCCATCTTGCCTCTGCCTGGGGGAGTCATAGTTTGAGAACCCTGCACTAAGGAACAGTTGTTAGCAGCATTTTAAAACTGATTCTATGGTAACATTGTTTTCTTGTTAAAACTGTTGTCAAAGCAAATAATATATATATTTTGTTACCTCTGCTTTTGTGCTTTGCACTATGACTTCCAAAGCTACTGTAAAGGTACCTAAGCCACCCCCAGGCGCTGGGAACCCCCAGTCATGCCACCAGACTGTCATCCTCTCCAGAAATACCAGACATGGCAAGCCAGGGTGAGTCATTGGAAGCTAGCAGTGGTGCAACTGCTTTACACACTTCAGCCCCTGTATACATGACTGAAGATGCATTCTCCTCAGCACTGCAGGGCTTAGAAGGAAGATTAGCGGCTTTAATCGCATCCTCCATCCAGGTGGATAGGAAGCGTCCTAGATCCCCCACCTTAAACTCTTTACAGATAGTGGAGGGTCCAAGGGAATTGTGGGAACAAGATGAGGTATTGCCCTCAGATAATCCAGAGGAAAGACAAGCCGGCTATTCCTCTGCAGAGGAAACAATACTTAATGTTTCGGCTTCACAAACTGAAGTACAGAGCCTTACTGAAATGGTTCACTCTGCTTTCATGCTACCCCTAACAGAGTTAGCTAAAGGTCCTGTCTCCTCCTTGGGTTCCCTAAAACCTTTACAGCCGTTGCATGTGTTTCCCATCCACGCATTACTAGAAAAGCTTATTTATACCGAATGGGAATTCTCTATCCTATGAAGGAAAAATTCACAAAAAGATGAAAAGTTTCAACAGTTGACGCTGCGATTTCCAATGTAAATAAAAGTTTAACTTGTCAAGTGGACAATGCGCATATGCTTAAAGATCCAACAGATAAGAAGTTGGAAGGTCTGTTAAAATCCTTTTTCTTTAGCAGGGGCCGTAACTCAGCCTGCAATTGCAGCTATTGCCATCTGCCAGTCTTTAAAGGACCAGTTCACAGATGCTCTTAACGAGCTCCCTGCACAACAGGCCCGGGAGTTAGCCGAGCTACTAAAAGCATTATGTTTTGCCATAGCTGCTATGAAGGATTCTATTCATCAGGCTTCGCGCCTTGCACTTGTACTAATACACATGCGAAGGACCCTTTGGTTAAAGGGTTGGTCAGCTGCAACATCTTGTAAGAACCTTCTAACTAGTTTCCCCTTTAAGGGACAATGGCTATTTGGCGATAGTTTGGATAAATACATCCAAACCATTTCTAGGGGAAAGAGTACTCTTTTGCCAGTCAAAAGGAAATATAAACATCCTTCGTTTTTAAACTGACTTTTTCCCCCGCACCAGGGGCATCCACCTCTAGGCAGGGGCAACGGCCTCCGCTGTCAGACTCTAGGGGAAGATCCCAGGGTCAAACCCAGGCACAGAGAAAGACCTGAGGCTGCAAAGCAGAATACTAAAGCCTCATCATGAAGAGGCATCTCCCCCCACCAAGGTGGAGGGAAGACTTCTGGGGTACTCGGAAGTCTGGAGAGAGGAGATTCAGGATAGATGGACTCTCTCCACAGTGTCCCTAGGATACAAGCTAGAATTTTGGGAATTTCCATCGTCTCGTTTTCTGAGATCAAACATTCCCAAAGATCCAGGGAAAAGACAATCCCTGTTACAAGCATTAGACCGATTATTGGGTCAAGGGGTGATCATACAGATTCCCATACAAGAGCAAGGTTTGGGATTTTACTCAAACCTATTTACGGTACCAAAGCCAAATGGAGATGTCAGACCAATTCTAGATCTACGAAATCTAAATTAGTTCCTGAAGATCCGCTCCTTTCGCATGGAGTCAGTCAAGTCAGTAGTTTCCATCCTACAGGGAGGAGAACTTCTGAAATCCATCGACATCAGAGACACATCTGCATGTCCCTATAGTTCCTGCTCTCCAGAGGTTTCTGCAGTTCGAAATAGAACAGCATCATTTTCAGTTTGTATCCCTGCCTTTCGGCCTAGCTACAGCACCTCAGGTGTTCACTAAGGTATTGGCCCCACCTCTAGGCAGGTTAAGGGCACAGGGCATAACAGTCTTGGCATACTTAGATGATCTATTGATAATAGACCAGTCAGTGGTTCGCTTGGAGCAAAGTGTATGCATTACAAGCAGTTACCTGAAAGATCTGGGTTGAATACTCAACCTAAAGAAATCCATTCTTAAAACCGCTAAGACGGCTGGAGTATTTGGGCCTGATCACAGACACAGCTCAGAAAAGGGTGTCTTTGCCTCCCGCAAAGATCGGCTCCATACAAGAGCTGGTGTGGATGGTCAGGTTAAAGAGAAATCCTTCAATTCACCTTTGTATGAGGTTGTTGGGAAAGATGGTAGCTTCATTCGAAACAGTTCCCTATGCCCAATTCCTTTCAAGACTGTTTCAAAACAGTATTTTGTCTGCTTGGAACAAGTCGATTCAAGCTTTGCACTCACCAATGCGGGTGTCCCAAAGCCTCAATTGGTGGTTACTAGCTCGGAACTTGCTGAAGGGAAAGTCCTTCAGACCGATTATCTGGAAAGTAGTAACGACAGATGCCAGGCTTTCAGGCTGGGGGGCAGTACTAGAGAAGACTGTCCAAGGACAGTGGTCAAGAACCAAAAGAGCCTTGCCCATCAACATCTTAGAGATTCGGGCAGTGTATCTGGCTCTGAAAACCTGGACCTCCAGGTTAAAAGATTGTCCTGTCAGGATCCAATCCGACAATGCCACGGCTTTGGCATATATCAATCACCAAGGGGGCACCAAGAGTCTCTCAGCTCAGAGAGAGGTAAACCAGATTCTAACTTGGGCAGAAAAGAATGTCCCATGCTTATCAGCAGTTTTCATCCTGGGAGTAGAGAATTGGCAGGCGGGCTACTTAAGTCGCCAGCAATTATTCCCGGGAATGGTCTCTTCATCCCGAAATTTTTCGGGCTATTTGCCAAAAATGGGGGACTCCGGACGTAGACCTTCTAGCGTCCAGATTCAACGTGAAGCTAGTCAACTTTGTGTCCAGGACAAGGGACCCACTTGCATACCGAACAGATGTGTTGGTGACCCCGTGGGATTAGTTCTCACTGATCTATGCCAGGGTTTCTCAACTCCAGTCCTCAAGGCGCCTCAACAGGTCAGGTTTTCAGGTCCTCCATTATTTTGCACAGGTGATTTGATCAGTTTCACTGCTTTAGTAATTACCACAGCCGTTTCATCTGAGGGAAATCCTGAAAACATGACCTGTTGGGGCGCCTCGAGGACTGGAGTTGAGAACCACTGATCTATGCATTTCCCCCAATTCAGTTGCTGCCTCGACTTCTTCTTTGCAGGATCAAGCTGGAAAGAAAGTCGGTAATACTAGTAGCACCAGCATGGCCCAGAAGGTCATGGTACGCAGAGATCGTAAAGATGGCAGTGCAGGGTCCATGGCTCCTCCCACTAAGGCCAGACCCACTATCACAGGGGCCCATATTCCATCCCACTTTACAAACGCTAAATGTAACGGCCTGGCTATTGACGCCCACATTCTGAAGAAACGTGGGCTTTCCAGGTCAGTTATCTCTAGTTTGATTAATGCTAGGAAGCCAGCTTCTAGAGCTATATATTATAGAGTCTGGAAAGCTTATGTTTCCTGGTGTGAATCCAAGGGTTGGCACCCTCGAAAAAATAAGCAGAATTCTTGCCTTTCTACAATTAGGCGTAGAGATGAAGTTGGCCCTGAATACTATTCAGGGCCAAGTCTCAGCCTTATCAATTTTATTTCAAAGACCGCTTGCTACGCATTCTTTAGTCCGGGGTTTCATGCAAGGAGTGATGCGGATTAATCCGCCAGTTAAATCGCCCTTAAGCCCTTGGGACTTGAATTTAGTTTTGTCGGTGTTACAGAAACAGCCATTTGAACCAATATGGCATATTCCTTTAGTCCTTTTGAGAAAAGCTAGTATTTTGGTTGCTATATCCTCAGCAAGGAGGGTATCAGAATTAGCTGCTCTTTCTTGTAAAGAGCCATATTTGGTTATTCATGACAGTGGTGTTGCGCCCTCGTCCAGGCTTTTTGCCAAAAGTGGTTTCAGGTTTTCATCTGAATGAAGATATTGTCCTGCCATTGTTTTTCCCAAGACCATGTTCCAGGAAAGAAAAGTCACTACATTGTCTTGATGTAGTGAGAGCAGTGAAAATCTATTTAAAGAAAACTGCTCAGATTCGTAAGACTGGCATCTTATTTATTCTGCCAGAGGGTCTTAAAGGACAGGCAGCGTCAAAATCCACTGTTGCTAAGTGGATTCGGCAAGTTATAATTCAAACTTATGATTTAAAGGGAAAGATTATCCCGTTTCTAGTTAAGGCGCACTCTACCAGAGCGGTTGGTGCTTCTTGGGCAGTGCGTCACCAGGCCTCCATGTCTCAGATCTGCAAGGCCGCGACTTTCAGTACATACATTTACAAAATTTTATCAAGTGGATGTAAGATGGAATGAGGATATCACCTTCGGGCGCAGTGTGCTGCAGGCAGCAGTATATAGACCTCAGGTCTGGGGGTTGCCCTACGGTTGTCTCCCTCCCCTCAAGTAGCATTGCTAAGGCACGTCCCACTTGGTAAATACTTGAGGCTCTGTGTCCTATGATGTATGATAAAGAAAATAGGATTTTTAAAACGGCTTACCTTTTTAAAATCCTTTCTCTTGGAGTACATCATAGGACACAGAGCTCCCGCCCCTCTGTTTTATGGGGTGAGAGTATGTTGCTTGGCTACAAGAACTGAGGTACTTCTGGAAGAGGAGGGGTTATCTAGGGGAGTCAACTTCCTGCATTGGTTATACCAGTGTCGACACCTGAAGGTAGGCCCATAGCCCACTAAGTAAATACTTGAGGCTCTGTGTCCTATGATGTACTCCAAGAAAAAGATTTTACAGGTAAGCTGTTTTTAAAAATCCAATTTTTTTTTTTTTTTTTTTTTTTTTTTACTTTTGTTTTGTAAAATGTATGCTTTTTTTTTTTTTTTTTTTCCTTCTGTTGATTGCAATAGATGGATTTGTTTTTGTGTTAATTTTTTTTTTACAAAAAAACACAAAAACAAATCCATCTATTGCAATCAACAGAAAAAACAAAAAAACAAAATTCAGAGTTGATTGACCATTCTATAGCAGTGTCAATCTTAAGATGCGAGCGAATAAAGTGATCGCTGGTATAGAATGGCAGATCCAGCTGTTTTCTTAATTGTTGTTCCCAGTTTTGATTTTTTTGTGAGATGAGCCATTCAAACATAGATCCAACATCAAACTAAGTAAAGCTATGTATGTAGAATTTTAATGTAATGCTAATGGCGATTAGAGTGCCGTTTTCAGCGTTATTGAAAAACCTGTATTCCACATGTTTCATTCCTAGACTCAGAAACAACAATTATTTCAGAGAAGAGGTGCAGAATTCACTCTGGCTAAGATTGCCAAACACTTTGCCACTGATCTGTCTACAGGATTACCTCATCTCTGGGAAGCAATGGTTGGACCCCTGAGGAACTACATAAACGTTGACCATTTTGGTGGGTTACAGTATTTTTTCACTTTAATGCAATGCTTTTACACAGGTTAAAAATGCATTTAAATAAAGTGATACAGTGCACACTGCCTCAGACAAGCTGAATATGGGGGATCCTAAGCTTTTTCACAGCTGGGCTCCTATGAATTGGTCTTCGGGATAGGTAGAAATGGCTAACTTTGATTTCTTGTGATTCCATAATAAGTTAATCTCGGGTGTTATAGTGGAAGTCCAGCTTGAGCTCGTTTTGGCCGGGCTTCTCCGATGGGTCACAGGAGTACAATTCGTCATCACGACAAAGTCCGGATCCGCCAGGTGCCTGGATTGATGCCTGTCTCGGCGAGCCACTGAGAGCCTGAGACAGCCGCTCCCCGCCCCTCCACAGCTGAGCGCTCCAGTGATCATGGAGGAGCACTGCTGATTGACAGTCAGCAGCTCTCTGCTCTGTGTGGCAATGTTTGATGGCTCGGCTCTCAGTGCAGAGGTGAGGAGGGACTGATGCAGCATCGGACCGATGCTGCATCCACCTAGGCAAGTATGAATGCACAAAAAACAAAACAAAAACCCCAAACTTCTCTTTTTAAAGCTGAGTTGGCTAGGGGTATTCAGATTGCCTTTTCTCCTAAGCGTTGAGTAATTTTGATGTGTTTTTGTGCATTAAAGTGAAACAGTTGACACAGAAGTGCTTCCATTATAACTCCTACAATGATTGAACTGTATGCACATATACACGCAAACTAGTTGACTAGGACGCCTTTCTGCTACCACCCCAAAGTTTAACTCCTATGACATGCTAGAAGGGAGTGGCAATTGCAACCATTTATATCTTGTGTATGCGGCATAAGGATCTGAAAACTGTCTATTTTGGTTTTGCCCCCTCAAAGTTTGGCGATTAAACTCCAGTTTTTGCATAAATGTTTAAAAAGCTATGGACTTGTGGTTATGTGCATTCCCTCCCCTAACCAACCCCTTGACTTAACACTGTAACCCTATAAAAGCTAAAGTGCTTCAAAGTGCTCTGTTTTATATATATATATATATATATATATATATATATTGTGTGTGTGTGTGTGTGTGTGTGTGTGTGTGTGTGTGTGTGTGTATATATATATATATATATATATATATATATATATATATATAATTTATATTTGTTTTTCTTTTTTTTGTTAGATGGGAAGCTCTTATTAGAAAAAGGAGATGATCATGCGCAGGAGCTGGTTAACAGCCTCCAAGTGTTTGAAATCACTGCTGCTTCTATGAATTCCAAGCTTCACCCTCTGGTAATCCACATATCAGTCATAATATACAGTTGTCTAGGTCTTCACTAGATGGAGGGGAATGGTAATGTTCATGGTGCATAAGAGTAATACAGCCTTAAACTACAGATGCATTTTGAGAACAAAGTTCAGTGGAGCAGCTTCATTTTTAGCGTTGACAGTACTGTTGCCCCAAAGCCCCCTCCCCCCTGTTCCCCTCATTCTTTAGACCAAGTGGGCTTTCCCACACACCTTTTTCCCCTTTCGTCTTTCAGGACAGCCACCATGAGAGATAGTCTCCTCCTCTTCCTCTTAGGAAACACTGCGCCAGCCCATAAATTCTCACTTCCCCCTGCCAGACCTCAGTATTAGTGTTTCCTCCGGTGGGGAGACACTGTGCAAGGAACCAGGCTTTTCAGTCAGGGGACTGTGGCTGTTATTTGTTTTTTTTTGAGCCTGTTAATGGGAGCAGGGGCTTCTTATGGGCATGGGGGGGACTTACCCCTCGATTCAGTGGCCACCACTTCCTTGCTGAGCGCAGCTTCAGGCTGTGGGGGTTCCCTATCGCGGTCACAGGGCTGCAGCAGGCTGGCGTCCGCCCTTCCTGTATACTTTACAGGCCGCTCTCTTTTTGGAACTAGGCGGGCCGGACGACGGGCGACGTCATTTCCGGCGGAAGGGCGGGGGCTTGCCTTTGAACTGCGACTTCCGGTTCCGGGTCGCAGGGCTGATAGGGAAGCCAGGCACAGGCTGGAGACGAGTCTGGGACGCGCACAGGCAGCGTTGGACTCGGTAGTAGCAACCACCTGCAAGTCATGTCGGAAGCGGATGCTCAACCAACGGACACTACCTCCAGCCTTCCTAAGGAAAGAGTGCCTTGGGGAAAAGTACTCTTTACCTAGGATTGTGCCTCCATGTATGGTTCCTGTCATGGGGGGGCAGATACCCTGGGTGGTCAGGGGAGGGAGGCTCAGATCCCCATAGATGAAGGAGGGTCTAGTGCACTCCCAGGGTTGTATCCTTGTTTTTTAAAAAAAAAAAAAAAAAAAAAAAAGTGACAGAAATGTTTGTTTTTCCTTTCTTGTATTTCAGAAAGCTACAGAAAAATCTAAGTCTACCCATAGCTCTAAGAGGAGGTGTGCCTCTTGCAGGGACACATTAGGGGAGGCATGGACAAAGGTCTTGTGTAGGGAGTGCATAGACTCCCTTGTTAAGGAGAGGGACTCTGAACAGGAGTCAGGACTTGCAGCCTCAGTTAAAGAGCTCTCGTCCACCTTTTCTTCATTTAAAGCCTTATTTGAAAGGTTTCAACCTCCCATTAGTCCAGCTCCCCAGGATACAACCCCGCCTCAGGCGCAGGTCTCTGCTCCTGCCCAACCTGCAACTTCAGTTAGGGCAGAGGAAGCTCCAGGGCCTTCCGGAGTGGAACTAAGACAGCCAGATAGTTCCTCCTCCGATTCCCAGGATGGTTCAGAGGGGGAGGACCAGGACTGGGAGTCCAGGAGATCCTCCAGATATAAATTATCCCTAGAGGAGGTAGAGGACCTCTTAGGGGCTATTTATACAACCCTCGGTATTCAGGAGGACAGGAAACCCCTGACCCTTCATGACCAGATGTACAGAGGCTTGGGGGAACAAAAGAGAAAGGTTTTTCCAGTTCATGAAGTACTGGTTGAAACTATCAAAAAGGAGTGGCAGGATCCCGAAAGGAAATCCTTTTTTTCTAGATCCTTAAAGAGGAGATTTCCGTTTTCGGATGATCCTACATCTATCTGGAATAAAAATCCCAAGTTAGATGCTGCTTTCTCCCAGGTTTCCAGACACACTGACCTGGCTTTTGAGGACATGGGGGCCCTGGTGGATGTCATGGATAAGAGAATAGACTCTCTCCTTAAAAAGACGTGGGATTCAACAATTGGTAACTTGAAACCTGAGTTGGCTGTCACAGTAGTGGCTCGCAATCTGGAGCACTGGCTCTCTAAGATTCAAGAGCATATTGAGGCTGGAACGGCAAAAGAAACCATTCTGTCTTCCTTCCCTACGATTCTGCGGGGTATCGCCTACATAGCTGATGCCTCGGCAGAGTCAGTACGTATGACGGCCAGATCAGCGGCTCTGGCCAATTCGGCCAGGAGAGCCCTCTGGCTAAAAACCTGGCCGGGCGATAGCGCCTCTAAAGTCAAATTGTGCGGCATACCGTTAACGGGAGACCTTCTCTTCGGCCCAGGCTTAGAGACTGTCTTAGACCGCACAGCAGACAGGAAGAAATCCTTCCCGGTTAAGCGGAAAACCCCTGCACCTACAAAGAAGGGGTTTCGTCCGCAAAAGCGTAAAGAGACTCCAAAGCCGGAAGGGCAAAGGAAGTTCTGGGGTCAGAAAGGCAAGGGCAGAGGAGGGGCGATTTTTCGCCCTCCTGAACAGCCCCGTAAAAGTCAATGACTCCCCAACCATGGTGGGGGGAAGATTGGGGGCCTTCCTCCCACAGTGGGAGGCAATATCCCCCAATCGCTTTATCCTAGGGATTATAAGAAGGGGGTACCATATCGATTTCACGAATCTTCCTCCTCGGAGATTTTTGGTCACGCACCTACCCAGGTGTACGGCAAAAGCCGAGGCTCTGTTGGAAGCATTAAGAGATCTGGTAGATCAGAATGTGGTTCTAAAAGTTCCAAAAGCCGAGGAGGGAGAGGGGTTTTAGTCACACATCTTTGTAGTGAAGAAACCCACAGGGAAATTCAGACTGATTCTGAATCTAAAGCCCCTGAACAAGTCAGTGACATACAGGAGATTCCGTATGGAAACAATTTTCACGGTGAGAACACTGTTGCCCCGCAACTGCTTTATGGTATCCCTGGACCTAAAGGACGCGTATCTACACGTTCCCATAGCAGAAGCCTCACAGAGGTTTCTCCGGCTAGCGGTAGATCTAGGTGGAACATCGGTACATCTACAGTTTCAGGCGCTGCCTTTCGGGCTATCCTCCTCGCCCCGCATCTTCACCAAGGTCTTGGCGGAGGTGATGGCCTTTCTTCGGCTCCAGGGAATATCAGTGATAGCATACCTGGACGACCTGCTCCTGTTTGCAGCGTGTCCACTGCAGTTAGTCAGGGATCTAGAGCTTACAAGAAGAGTTCTTACAGGTCTAGGGTGGCTAATGAACTTGGAGAAATCCAGTTTGATTCCCTCCCAGCGCATTACCTACTTGGGCTACCAGTTGGACTCAACACTTCTGAGAGTGTTTCTTCCAAGAGAAAAAATACTAAAGCTGGACAGGGCAGTGGCTGGTCTCCAGTGCAGCAGTCGGGTCTCTATAAGAGTTCTGATGTCGGCCCTGGGTCTGTTGACCGCGACCCTCCCAGCAGTGCAATGGGCAGGTCTGCACTTTCGTCCCTTACAGTCCTTTGTCCTAAGGGTGTGGGATCACAGCCAGAGAAGTCTGGATGCCTTGGTTCAGGTCCCATCCCAAGTAAAGAGATCCCTCTGGTGGTGGAGGAGGGTCTCAAACTTGTCGCAGGGTCGTCTGTGGTTCATCCCAGTCTCTCAGGTGGTAACCACAGACGCAAGCGGCAGAGGTTGGGGGGCGCACCTGGGTTCCCTTGTAGCACAGGACACCTGGGAGGGAAACGAACTCAGAAGGTCGTCCAATTGGAAGGAGCTGAAGGCAATCGGGCTAGCACTCAGGTTCTTCAAAAAGGAGCTACAGGGCCACCATGTACAGGTGCAGTCGGACAACTCGTCCGCCGTAGCTTATGTGAACAAGCAGGGAGGCACAAAGAGCGGAGTACTGCTGGCATTGGCATCAGACATTCTGAGCTGGGCCGAGACTCACACTCTCTCACTCTCAGCAGTCTACCTGAGAGGAGAAAAGAATGTGATAGCAGACTTTCTCAGCCGAACCAGGCTGAGAGAGGGCGACTGGATCCTCAACCAGGAGGTTTTCAATCTCATCTCAGAGAAGTGGGGTCCTCCAGAGGTAGATCTGTTCGCGTCAAGAAACAACGCGAAAACCCCTTGTTTTTTCTCCCTAAACAGAGGGGAGGGAGCACGAGGGGTCGACGCATTGATCCAGGACTGGCATTTCAGAATCTGCTATGCCTTCCCGCCCCCAGCGTTATTACCAGCAGTTCTCAGGAAGTTTCAGATGGAAAACACGTCCCTGATTCTGGTAGCACCACATTGGCCAAAGAGGGCTTGGTTCTCAGTACTCAAGCAGCTAGCGGTCGAACCTCCCTTATTCCTGCCACCTCGAGAGGATCTCCTCTCACAGGGCCCAGTCCTCTGTCCACAGGTTCACCAATGGCAGTTAGCGGCCTGGCTACTGAGGAGGGTATGCTGAGAGCTAGGGGTTTTTCTGAGAAATTAATCTCCACCCTCCTCAATAGCAGGAAGAAGGAAACACGCCAGATATATATAAAAAAATCTGGGTACGTTTCAATAAATGGTGTGCAGAAGGCTCCCTTGCGGTACATAGTCCCACAGCTGTGTTGGAATTCCTTCAGTGCGGGGCAGACAAGGGTTTATCCATAAGTACCCTTAAAGGTCAGGTGTCAGCACTTAGTACTTATTTAGAGAAACATCTGGCCACCAACCCCTGGGTGGTCAGATTCTTTAAGGCTCTGTCTAGACAAAGACCGGTTCAAGGTCCTCCCTTTCCCAAGTGGGACCTATCGTTAGTTTTGCAGGGCCTGACGGGAATCCCCTTTGAACCTTTAGAGGAATGTCTACTAAAGGATCTTACGCTAAAAACAGTTTTTTTGGTAGCAGTGACAACTGCCAGGAGAGTCAGCGAGATTGAGGCCTTATCTGTTAGATCTCCTTTTTGCGTTATTTTTCCAGATCGGATCGTCTTTAAGACCGATCCAGCATTTTTACCTAAGGTTGCTTCTGGTTTCCACAGAAGTCAGGAGGTAGTTTTACCCTCATTTTGTCCCAACCCCTCGGGGGAAAGGGAATTAAAATTTCATTCTTTGGATGTAAGGAGATGTATCCTTAGATACCTAGAGCTGACCAAGATGTTTAGAAAGTCAGACTCTTTATTTGTTTTGTTTTCTGGGGCCAGAAAAGGATGCAAAGCGTCTCGACGCACTATTGCCAGATGGCTCAGAGTAGCCATTGGCCAGGCCTATACATTGGCAGGGAAAGAAATCCCAATGGGTATAAGAGCACACTCTACTAGAGCTATGGCAGCTTCGCAGGCAGAAAGGGCTGGAGCAACGCCAGAGCAAATATGCAGGGCTGCAACATGGTCCAGCTACTCCACTTTTGTAAAGCACTACAGAGTGGACCTGGTGTCGGCTAGTGAGCAAGCCTTTGGGCGAAAGGTATTGCAAGCGGTAGTCCCACCCTAAACTGGTAAGTGCTCGTTTATCCTCTCATGGTGGCTGTCCTGAAAGACGAAAGGGGAAAATTAGAGTTACGTACCGGTAACGTCTTTTCCAGTAGTCTTTCAGGACAGCCCTAGTTACCCACCCGAAATTTTTGGGGGGGTCTTACAAAAGACCAGAACGCAGCATGATAATGATATGGAATAGTATGTTATTAATGTGTTCTTGTGTCTCCCCAGCTGACCGGAGGTAATCTCGGAATATACTGAGGTCTGGCAGGGGGGAAGTGAGAATTTATGGGCTGGCGCAGTGTTTCCTAAGAGGAAGAGGAGGAGACTATCTCTCATGGTGGCTGTCCTGAAAGACTACTGGAAAAGACGTTACCGGTACGTAACTCTAATTTTTTACACTAAACAGCACAGCAGCTTTTATGCACAGATCTTGCTTTTATTCCAGTTGACACCCGAGCCTCAAGATCTCACAATTTCAGCAGTTTATTCACAAATGCCACAGACAACATTGGTGGGTTGGTTCAGAGGCTCAGGAAAGTTTTGGTGCTGTGTGGTTGAAGCATAGGACTGTAGGAGAAAGAAATAAAAGATGTAATTTGGTAAAAAAAAAATGGGACATAAGAATTGGGGTGAGTGGGGTAGTCGGTGCACAGTCCTCCTAATATAGGCCTATTTCTAAAGTCTCCTCATTGCTGCTTTTGGACATGGAACCCCCCCCCCAATTAGTCTGTATTTACACAAAAAATCAATCACTGAGCACACCAGTTAACGCACCCAAAGGTGCCTATAGATACATTGTATTCTCTTTAGAACACTCTGGGAGCCCTGAAAAAAAGGCACTTGACTAGTCAATTAGTGACTTCCCATATTACAATGCCCTGGATGTCTTGGGCTCTTAGGGTACTCTGGCAGTGTACAGGCAACTCTGCGTGTCTGTATTTAATTGATGTGAACAGTTTGATCCGGTTTTAAAATAATTTTCCAAGCTCAGTTTAGTGCTAACTATTAAGCATTTGGGCCCCATTCACACCTGCACCTTCCAGGAATGCATGAAAATATGCATTGCAATTCATTCTTAATGGCACCCCAAATGCTGTAAAAACGTGCCAAGCTTACCGCCCAAAAAAGAGCTGCTTTGCTGCGTGTAGAGCAGCCCATTCCAATAAACATGAAAAAACACAAAAAGCAGGTGGGAACACGAGTTTCTACTACACCTATTGTGAACAGGGTCTTAGACGCAGGCCTGAAGCTACTCTGAAAGAATTTAAACTTCCGTGAGATAAAATTAATGTCCTAAAAAATGGTTATATCTTATTCTCCTAAAAACTGATAAGTATTTAACAAAAATTAACTTCAACTTAAATGGTGTCCTCTTTCAGACACGTTCTTAATGAGTTGAGGACAATTACAAATGAACACTTTTTTTTTGGCATTATGTTTTGATAAAGTCCAGATTTACCTGGTAGCTCAGCACTAGGCAGGCTGTAAAATGGGCACCTGTGGATTAAGATATTGTGTAATTGTTCTTAAACTGAATGCTTCCTTACCAGCTGCTTCAACATCTTCCTCATCTGTTCACGTGTCTGCAACATCCGTACACTGCAGTGAGGCACATGGCATCTCGATGTGTAGGAGTTTTGAGCCGTATTGCTACCATGGAAACAATGAATGTCTTTTTGGAGAAAGTTTTGCCTTGGCTCAGTGCCATTGATGATGGCACAAAGCAGGAGGGTGCAATTGAAGCTCTGGCCTGTATCCTTTGTACTTGTTTGTATTTGTTCTTGTTTAAAGCTTTCCCCTCATCTACTTCTGTTTGATTTTCCAGCTCTGAGGTATTTAGTGGCACATTTTCTAAAATCGCACATAAGTATCATTATTTGGGAGGGTTACTTGGGAGGGTTATAGTGAACTTGAAATGGCTTTCTGGTTTTAACAAATCTGTTTTACTTGTTTATGAAATTTTTTTTTTTTTTTTAATTACCTCTGTCCTTTTTTTTTTTATGATTTGAGCCTTAATTGTACAATACAAAGGTATAATGGAACAGCTGGAAGTTGGCATTGTTCCATACATTGTCCTTCTTGTTGTGCCGGTATTGGGTAGAATGAGTGACCAAACTGATAGTGTTCGCTTTATGGCAACGCAGTGTTTTGCAACTCTCATCAGGCTGATGCCCCTAGAGGTAAGTCAAGATATTCTGTACAGTTTGACATTTGTCTCCACTCCTACTAAGCTACAGTATTGCAGGTACTTTTTGTTTTAAAGATAAAGGATTTCCCTACTTTAACCACTTGACCACTGGGCACTTAAACCCCCTTCCTAACAGGAACAATTTTCAGCTTTCGGTGCTCTCACATTTTGAATGACAATTACTCAGTCATGTAACACTGTACCTATATGAAATTGTTGTCCTTTTTTTTTTTCACACAAATAGAGCTTTCTTTTGCTGGTATTTAATCACCGCTGTTTTTTTTTATTTTTTTGCTCTATAATAGAAAAAAACCTGAAAATTCTGTAAAAAAAAAAAAAAAAAAAATGCATTTTTCTTTCTTTTTTTAAAATTTTGCAAATTTAGTAATTTTTCTTCATATATTTTGGCCAAAATTTATACCACTACATATCTTTTAGTTAAAAATAACACAAATGGGTGTATATTATTTTGGTCTTTGTGAAAGTTGTTATAGAGTCCACAAGCTATGGTGTCAGTCTCTGAAAATTGATCACACCTGAAGTACTGACGGCCTATCTCATTTCTTGAGACCCTAACAAGCCAGGAAAGTGCAAATACCCCCCCAAATGACCCCTTTTTGGAAAGTAGATATTCCAAGGTATTTAGTAGGAGGCATGGTGAGTGTTTTTTTTTTTTTTTTTTTTTTGAAGTTGTAATTTTTTCCCACAATTCTTTGCAAAATCAAGATATATTTTTTTTTTTTTTTTTTTTTTTTCCTTTTCACAAAATTGTTATATTAGCAGGTTATTTCTCACACACAGCATATGCATAGCACAAATTACACCCCAAAACACATTCTACTGCTCCTCCTGAGTATGGTGATACCACATGTGTGAGACTTTTACACAGCGTGGCCACATACAGAGGCCCAACATGCAGGGAGCTCCATCAGGGGTTTTTGGAGCATAAATTGCACATATAATGTCTTGACTACCTCTTACACTTTTGAAGGCCCTGGAGAACCAGGACAATGGAAACGCCCCAAAAATGACCCCATTTTGGTAAGAAAACAACCCAATGTATAATCTGACACATTATATATTTTTTTTTTTCTTTTTTTTACAAGTTTTTGGAAAATGTGTAAAGAAAATGAACACGCGCTTTTTTTTTTTTTTTTTTTTTTTTACACAACGTTGTCCATTTACACAATATTTCTAACACAGATAGCATGTACATACCAAAAATTACACCCCAAAATAGATTTTCCTGTGAGACTTTTTTACAGCCTGGCCACATAGAGGACTAACATGCAGGGAGCACCATCAGGTGTTCTAGGGACATACGTTTCAAATCTAGTTTGACTACCTATTACACTTTTGTGAGGCACTGTAGTGTTATGGATTATAACTGATGTGGCATGGATGAGCCGTGGATGGGGATGGCTGGGTATGGCTAATTATGGATGGGGTTGTATGGATGAGGATGGATGGTTTTGCCGCGTATGATTGGGTATGCATGGCTGAGTATGCAGAGTATGGATGGGTATGCATGGCTGAGGATGGATTTGTCACTGAGCAGCGCTGTGGGCAGTACACATCCAGCCCACAGCACTGCTGCCACCAATCTCTCCCCTCACTGGAAGGAAAGGGGAAAGAGGACTGGATATCACGCCGGTTTGTCTACATGTGGTCGCTCTGTCATTTGACGGAGCGATCACATGGTAAACGGCCGCGATAAGCGGCCGTTTACCGTGATGCGGTCACGGATGTGTTCGGGTGTGCGCTCCAGGGGGCGCGCGCAAAAGGCGGGATTCTGGGAGGATGTCACTGTACGCCCTCCCAGAGTTATGCAACCGCCCTGTAGCTGTCATTCGGTTATGGGCCGGTTGTTAAGTGGTTAAACTGATAACGTGGATATTCTTCCAAAACTTTAGCTTTGTAAATGTGGGCCAACGTTAGAGCTTCTGGTTGTCATCGTTGCCATATCTCTGAAGATCCCTTAGAATTTCTTGTCACTGTGCCATCCGTACAGAATGCTGAGAGAAAAATTCTTTGAGGACTCCCTCTGATCTGAAGTGGTGTTAGTGGTGTTGCAGGTTTAGGAGATTTTTAGTACCTACAGGTAAGCCTTATTATAGGCTTACCTGTAGGTAAAAGTGGTCTGTAAGGCTTTACAACCACTTTAAGTATAGTTACAATACAGACTTTTGGCTGGTGGTGATGTCATAAAAGTAATTTGTAAAATAGTTCAGTATTGACTTTTTGAAAAAAAAAAAAAAAAATATATAGATCTTTAAAGTGGAACTCAACTGTATCTCAGCATCACAAATTGAAAACGCAAATTCATTTTTAACCCCATTCACGACCACGCTATAGCGGAATGACTGCTACAGGGCAGTCACACATTTCCAGGAGGGCATCATGATGTCCTCTCGTGCTTCCTGCACGCCCAAGCTGTGATCGCTCTGTCTTTCAGACTCGGCTGATCACAAATAGAGGTAAAGAGCCAATTACAGAGGCTCTTTATCATATGACCAATCACAGCTGATCGTGTAAACAGGATTTGCCGGCTATTGGCAATTCCCTCCTCACATTGACCGTGCTTGAGAAAAGAACCCATAATCCACACGGGGGAACCTCTACATTTTTAATCAGCGCACTGATCATCAGTGCTGTCAGTCAGTGGCCATCAGTGAAGAAGAAAAGTTACTTATTCACAAAATTTTATAACCGACAAACTCCCCCCCCCCCCAAAATCTTCGGTCTTTTTTCGTTTGTTTTGCAAAAAAAAAAAAACAGTGGCGATTTAAATACCACCAAAAATGTTGTCTGGGTACAGTGTTGCATGGCCGCGTAATTGTCATTCAAAGTGCGACAGAGCTTAAATCTGAAAATTTGGCCTGGGCAGGAAGGGGTTGAAAGTGGTTAATCAAATGAAGCTCATCCACCCATGTGTTCTGTTGGGAAATTACTTTGAAAATCAGCCCTCTATCATTCCTAGCTGTGGCCATCTAGAGTAAGGTAAGATGATTCATCTTCCTGGAATTGGCGTTTACTTCCTGGAATTCATTTGCCCTTATCTCAGGGATACTGGCAAGGAGATTGTGTTTAGCTGAGAAATCTCCTCCCCTCCTCCCAAATGAAAGAGAAAAAGAAATGCCCATTAAGACTCATGGGGATGTGTGGTATCATTTTTGCATAGGCCAGGAAGCAACGTACGTATGTGTGTTAAACCTATATCTTCCTATCTATTTGCTAATGCTTGCGGCAATTGTTAATCCTGATTTAAAGCATTTGGTTCCACTTTAAAATACAGGTCATCTTGTTTTTATTTTTATAGTATCTGATGAATCCAGTCATTGCCTACATCTTGACGTTAATATATAGTGTGTGTGTGTGTGTGTGTGTGTGTGTGTGTGTGTGTGTCTTTGAATTTTACCACCCTCTTAAAAAAATAATGCATTCTCACCACTGTGGGTAGTGCTCCAAGTTCTAATGCGTTTTGACATAATTGAATTTAGCTTTAAGCCTCTGAATCACTTTTGGTGTTTTAGGCTGGAATCTCAGATCCACCCAATATGTCAAGCGAGCTAATAAAACTAAAAGCCAGAGAGCGCAACTTCTTGGAGCAGCTGCTGGACGGAAAGAAATTGGAAAATTATTCAATCCCTGTTCCAATAAAAGCTGAGCTCAGGAAATATCAGCAGGTAATATGCCAGGAACCTTTACACTTCCTTCAGGGATTTTACTACCAGCAACCCTGGCATGTTCTGTGTCCTTCAGATGATAGTGCTAAAAATTACTGCCAGTCATTAATTCATAGTACCCTTTTGTTTTTTTTTGTTTTTTTATGGTTAAGGATTGTCCATCTATAGTTTTACATTTCACTAAATATAGCATAAGCAGGCTGTACTGCCATGCTTGTAATTTGTGGGTTATGAGTTTGGTATAGCTAAAGATGTTTATTACTGTAGAAATGTGTCTATGGCAGCTTACCTTCTCTATTTATAAAGCTATTTTAAAGTAGAAGCTGAAAACTTATAAATGCACGATCATAAACTGTGGCAAGGATTTGGTTTCCTCACATTCGTGCTTACACAGCTTGCCACACCTTGCAATCGCCTTTACCAGTAGCACTGATATAAGGCCCCAAGGAGAAAAGGGACTGATCAAAGATCGCATTTTGTTCATGCTGTCAGTGCTCATGCCAAATGATTTTATGCTTTTGTAGGTGTTTTTTTTTTTTTTTTTCTTTCGCAGGAATAGAGATCACTGTACATTATCTTTAGAAGAGTATGTTTTTTGTTTTGTTTTTTTGTTTTTTTTGCCCATTCTATTTACCTAGGTGGATGCAGCTTCGAACCAATGCTGCATCTGTCCCCTGCCGCCTCTGCACTGAGAACCGAGCCATTGAATACCGCTGATGGCTCAATTCTCTCAGCTCCCTGACCGGAGAGCTGCTGCCTGTCAGTCAGCAGCTCTCCTCTGTGTTCCTCCGCGCTCATTGGTGCACCGAGCTGTGGAGGGAGCAGCCGTCTCAGTGGCTCGCTGACACAGGCATCAGTCCAGTGACTACGGAAGAGAGCGGACTTTACACCACTCTGCTGAAAACGGGTCACAGGAGTGCATTGCACTCCTGTGACCCATAGAAGGAGCCCAGCCAAACAAGCTCAGGCTGGACTTCTCCTTTAAATCAAGGATCCTATTGTAGCAGTAAAATACGCAGAGATTTTCCCAAAGAAAGCCGTTTACATTTCTTGATAGATTTACTACTTGACCCCTACTTGCCTTATGCTGCAACAATAAGGGTAAGTTGGACTAAAGATTGTTTTGGGAAGCTTTACCCTAGCACTGTAAGCCACGTTTAAAATGGACTGTGCCCTCACACATTGGATAATTGGTGCCCTGGAGCAGCTCTTTGACACTGTTTGACCTGTTGAGGGATTCACTTTTTCTGTTCTGGTGATACCACGCTAATAGTAAGGGAAAATCTAAAACTTTACACTTGTGCCAGAGTAGGTGAAGACACAGACGACAGTAAAAACCTTACAGGAATTTTATCCTTTACTGTAAAAATGATGATTTTAAAGATGCACTAAACTGACTTTAGAATCTTTTTAAACTGAGTGCAATGGTTTCCTTTTAGGATGGAGTCAATTGGTTGGCCTTCTTGAACAAGTACAAATTACATGGCATCCTGTGTGATGATATGGGACTTGGGAAGACTCTACAGTCTATATGTATTCTAGCAGGGGACCATTGTCACAGGTATGGCATTACCAATTGTGTACCCATGTACTGTAGCTTGTTGATGGGCTGAGATTAACCTGTTTTTGTTGTGGCAGATCTCAGGAATATAACAGAAGCAAATCCGCAGACTGCATGCCTCTTCCATCGCTGGTGGTGTGCCCACCAACACTGACAGGCCACTGGGTAGATGAAGTCGGGAAGTTTTGTCCTAAAGAGTACCTCAACCCATTACATTATACTGGTCCACCCACAGAGCGTGCCAGGCAAGTACACCACACTACCACTACGCTCAAATTCAGAAAGACCATTGGGAGTAAATAAAGGGACACTTGTTGTTTTTTTTGTGTTTTTGTTTTGTTTTTTTTTGTTTTGTTTTGTTTTGTTTTGTTTTTTTGTTTTTGTTTTTTTTTTTGGGTTTTTTTTGTTTTTTTTTTGTTTTTTTTTTTTTGTTTTAAACCACACAATGTTGTGTTTTTTGCCTGTGGTCACACCAGGTGCGTGGTGTGGTTTTTTTTTTTTGTTTTGTTTGTTTTTTGTTTTGTTTTTTTTTTGGTAACGTCAAGTAATGGAAAGTGGGCCTTTTGAACATGAAGTAAATGTTAACTAGTAGAAAATGGCACCTTGAGAAAAATCTTCTACTTCCTTCCTCCAGTAATATAGATCATGTAAAGCAGAATTCACAAGTTTAGAAAAGGGTTTAAAACAGAAATAAACGCTGTTTAAAAAAAAAAAGCCCTTCAGCGCTGAGCTGTCACTGCTTCTGCTGATCAGACACATTCATCTTCACCCAGTCTTTCACTTTCTGGCCAGTTTGAATGGCTGAGCCGCGATGGCGTCACTAATATACATGTGCACAGCAATTTCCTCTCATCACAGTACAGAGCATTGCTGTAAATGCCTGCTAACCTGTGCATGTGCATCTCCTTGTACATTACAGCTGACAGGGAGAAGCATGTATGACAAAGACTGATGGGGTCTCTTCTGTCCTAAAAACTCTACCTGTCAACAATTGTTTTTAAAAAGGAGTTTAATACCACTTTAAAGCAACTATTTTATAATGTAGTTTACCAATTCTTAGATGTGGTGGCTGTATTAGTTTTATTTTTTAGGATTTCTTATATTTTCACCTGGTAATCTGGCCAGTAAGTCTGTGCAACAATCTGTCCTACAGGTGTATTGGTTTACAGGCACAAGACAAACCATTTACCACTGACAGGGATGCTTACAGTCGTTAGTTTTTATTAATGTAAAACCTTCCAGAGTGGGGGCACTCTAATGCCCCGTACACACGGTCGGATTTTCCGACGGAAAATGTGTGATAGGACCTTGTTGTCGGAAATTCCGACCGTGTGTAGGCTCCATCACACATTTTCCATCGGATTTTCCGACCCACAAAGTTTGAGAGCAGGATATAAAATTTTACGACAACAAAATCCGTTGTCGGAAATTCCGATCGTGTGTACACAAATCTGACGGACAAAGTGCCACGCATGCTCAGAATAAATAAAGGGATGAAAGCTATTGGCCACTGCCCCGTTTATAGTCCCGACGTACGTGTTTTATGTCACCGCGTTTAGAACGATCTGATTTTCCGACAACTTTGTGTGACCGTGTGTATGCAAGACAAGTTTGAGCCAACATCCGTCGGAAAAAATCCTAGGATTTTGTTGTCGGAAAGTCCGAACAAAGTCCGACCGTGTGTACGGGGCATAATACTGGAGGTGTGTTTTACTGGCCAAATCACCAGGTGAGAACTGGGGGAGGGGAGCCTACAAAAAGTAATGCAGTCACCACATTAAAGAATTGGCAAGCTGCAATATAAGTATATTTTTGGGTTTAATACTAATTTAGAAATGGTAATTGAAAGCTAAAACCTTATGAGGAGCCTGAGAATGGTGTGCAGTTGTGGAGGTGTTCTTGGTACACAGTGGACATTGACAAGGGAAGAAACCGCCCCACTTCTGCATTATCTCCTTTTGTGGACCAAGAGAACCAATATGATGGGAAAAATTGGTGGGAACAGTGTGGTCAATATGATTAGGTTGTAGGAGACATGGAGAATTACTAACATGAGTTGAAACACAATACAGAGTCCCCCAAATCGTAATGTTTGCAGGGCAGTAAACCCTATAGAGAGGAGAGGACAGTATTCCAGTCTTTACAGGCATTCCTATTCAAGAGTGTCATAGAAATCCAGCATAATACTACAGTTACATAGTCGGTCAGGTTGGAAAAAGACACGGGTCCATCCAGTTCAACCATAAAATTAAACAATTAAATATACAATCCCAAAAACACACTGCTTTAATGTAGACCTATGAAAATAAAGTGTAAACATCATAAACCTCATCCCAGTCCTGCTCACCCATATCTGGAAATTCTTTGTCATTGTACAAGAGAAGTCTAGAGGGTTTTGCCTGCAATAAAGTACCATAAAATCTGAAAATGTATTTTGAGTGAGGTGACTGTAGAAGTTCTTTTTACTGAAGATAGAGGCCCTCTGGCTTAGCCATGTAGCTATGTGGGACTTGTGTCCTGGCCTTTGTGCTTCTGTAGCCCGATCCATGTTTGGTATTCTTGGGAAGTAAGGAGTGATATGTTTGTATTGCAGGTTACAGCACCAGGTTAAAAGACACAACCTAATTGTGGCTTCTTATGATGTTGTGAGGAATGATATTGACTTCTTCAGGTATTGTATTAAATTACCTATTTTCCAGGTGTCTTGGCGCTGTCCTAATTCTTGTAAATGTGTCCATGTTCTATAGTGTATTTCCTTTACCTTTTCGCTGATCTAATAACATGACCTACAAATCCAATCTGAGCACTGTGTTCCCCGTTTGCTTCTAGTTTCAGTGCTGGTAGATATCCACATGTTCCTTTTAAGAAGTATATCTTAATTGTATGGTACAAAACACAGTACTCCTAAACCCTGGGTTATAGGCTCATACCTTCAAGTGAGTGGATACTGGCAAAGCTTTGAAGAACATGCCCCCTAGGCGCCTCCCTTGCAACTAGGGTTGTACCGATACTAGTATCGGTACTCGTGCAAATGCACAATACTTACAGGCTCCTCTTTGCGCAGTGGGTCTCCTCAGTGTTAACCACTTCAGCCCCGGAAGGTTTTACCCCCTTCCTGACCAGAGCACTTTTTACAATTCGGCACTGAGTCGCTTTAACTGCTAATTGCGCGGTCATGCAATGCTGTACCCAAACGAAATTTGCGTCCTTTTCTTCCCACAAATAGAGCTTTCTTTTGATGGTATTTGATCACCTCTGCCGTTTTTATTTTTTGCGCTATACACGGAAAAAGACCGAAAATTTTGAAAAAAAAATGATATTTTCTACTTTTTGTTCTAAAAAAAATCCAATAAACTCAATTTTAGTCATACATTTAGGCCAAAATGTATTCGGCCACATGTCTTTGGTAGAAAAAATGTCAATAAGTGTATATTTATTGGTTTGCACAAAAGTTATAGCGCCTACAAACTAGGGTACATTTTCTGGAATTTACACAGCCTTTAATTTATGACTGCCTATGTCTTTTCTTGAGGTGCTAAAATGGCAGGGCAGTACAAAACCCCCACAAATGACCCCATTTTGGAAAGTAGACACCCCAAGGAATTTGCTGAGAGGCATGTTGAGCCCATTGAATATTCATTTTTTTTGTCCCAAGTGATTGAATAATGACAAAAAAAAAAAAAAAAAATTACAAAAAGTTGTCACTAAATGATATATTGCTCACACAGGCCATGGGCATATGTGGAATTGCACCCCAAAATACATTTAGCTGCTTCTCCTGAGTATGGGATACCACATGTGTGGGACTTTTTGGGAGCCTAGCCGCGTACGGGGCCCCGAAAACCAATCACTGCCTTCAGGATTTCTAAGGGCGTACATTTTTGATTTTACTCCTCACTACCTATCACAGTTTTGAAGGCCATAAAATGCCAAGATGACACAAACCCCCCAGCTCTCATTTGTTTTTGAAAATAAAGACGAGGAAAAAACATTTTTTTTTTCAATTTTCAAAACTTTGTGACAAAAAGTGAGGTCTGCAAAATACTCACTATACCTCTCATCAAATAGCTTGGGGTGTCTACTTTCCAAAATGGGGTCATTTGGGGGGGTTTTTTGCCACCTGGGCATTCCATGGCCTCCGAGACTGTGATAGGCAGTGAAGAGTGAAATCAAAAATTTACGGCCTTAGAAAGCCTGAAGGCGGTGCTTGGTTTTCGGGGTCCCGTACGCGGCTAGGCTTCCAAAAAGTCTCACACATGTGGTATCCCCGTACTCAGGAGAAGCAACAGAATGTATTTTGGGGTGTAATTTCACATATTCCCATGGCATGTTTGAGCAATATATCATTTAGTGACAACTTTGCGCAAAAAAAAATAAAAAAAAATAAAAAATTGTCTCTTTCCCGCAACTTGTGTCACAATATAAAATATTCCATGGACTCGACATGCCTCTCAGCAAATAGCTTGGGGTGTCTACTTTCCAAAATGGGGTCTTTTGGGGGGGTTTTGAACTGTCCTGGCATTTTATGCACAACATCTAGAAGCTTATGTCACACATCACCCACTCTTCTAACCACTTGAAGACAAAGCCCTTTCTGACACTTTTTGATTACATAAAAAAATTTTTTTTTGCAAGAAAATTACTTTGAACCCCCAAACATTATATATTTTTTTAAAGCAAATGCCCTACAGATTAAAATGGTGGGTGTTTCATTTTTTTTTTTTCACACAGTATTTGCGCAGCGATTTTTCAAATGCATTTTTTGGGGAAAAAACACACTTTTTTAAATTTTAATGCACTAAAACACACTATATTGCCCAAATGTTTGATGAAATAAAAAAGATGATCTTAGGCCGAGTACATGGATACCAAACATGACATGCTTTAAAATTGCGCACAAACGTGCAGTGGCGACAAACTAAATAAATACATTTTTAAAAGCCTTTAAAAGCCTTTACAGGTTACCACTTTAGATTTACAGAGGAGGTCTACTGCTAAAATTACTGCCCTCGATCTGACGTTCGCGGTGATACCTCACATGCATGGTGCAATTGCTGTTTACATTTGACGCCAGACCGACGCTTGCGTTCGCCTTAGCGCGAGAGCAGGGGGGACAGGGGTGCTTTTTATTTTTTTTATTTTTTTTTTCTTTATTATTATTTTTTTATCTTATTTTTAAACTGTTCCTTTCATTTTTTTTTTTTTTTTTTTTTTTAAATCATTTTTATTGTTATCTCAGGGAATGTAAATATCCCCTATCATAGCAATAGGTAGTGACAGCTACTCTTTTTTGCAAAAATTGGGGTCTATTAGACCCTAGATTTCTCCTCTGCCCTCAAAGCATCTGACCACACCAAGATCGGTGTGATAAAATGCTTTCCCAATTTCCCAATGGCGCTGTTTACATCCGGCGAAATCTAAGTCATAAAATGCTCGTAGCTTCCGGTTTCTTAGGCCATAGAGATGTTTGGAGCCACTCTGGTCTCTGATCAGCTCTATGGTCAGCTGGCTGAATCACCGGCTGCATTCTCAGGTTCCCTGTTGAGACAGGAGAGCCAGAGAAAAACACGGAAGTCGTTGGGGGGGGGGGGGGCATGCATTCCCTCCCACTGCTTGTAAAAGCAGTCTAGAGGCTAATTAGCTGCTAGGATTGTTTTTACATGAAAGCTGATCTCTGGCTGAAAAGAATGATACCAAGATGATACCTAAACCTGCAGGCATCATTCTGGTATAACCACTCAAAGTCGTGAATGGCGTACCTAAAGACAAAAAAATGGTTAACAATAAAGCACAGTAAACGGTAAGGTATAAAAAATTGCATATCTGAAAAGCAAGCATGATAAAACATAACAATAAAACATTGCAGAATAGAATACAGTAAAAAAGAGCAGAACAATAGAGAGAGAATAGCGAGAGAGAACAATAAAACGACAACTATTTTTTTTTTTTTATTTTATATTTTTGTTTGTGTTTTTTTTTTTTTTTTTTTTTTTTTTTTTTTTTACACTTTTTTTTGTAACTAACTTTTATAACTGTAACCGGTTCCAGGTTCGGGTCTCTCAAAATGCGATGGCATCTTGGGAGACTCTGTGAAAGTGTGCCTAGTCTGTGCAATGCTGTACCCTACGCTAATACTCAACTAGTGAATGGTAGCGTTCAAAACATTCACCAATGCAAAGACCAGGATTATCAGGACAGGAGGGACAATAATAGCGGGTGTCACGCCTATATCCGCGCTTGCTGCAGACACGACATCTTTTTTGGGGGTTCGTTGGGTAGGGGTACTCGGGAGGACATAAAGAAAATGCCTCTCATGCAGCCGACTGCATTTGGTTGGGGATGTGAATGGGGGAAGTACGGGCGCTGCAGAAGCGGTGGGTTCCCAATTAGGATTGGCGAATGCAGCAGGAAGGGCATTATGGGCTTGACGGGCCTGTGTTTGTCTTTTTGGTGGCAGCGGGACACTACTTGTGCTTGCCACCTCACCAGCTTGAACTGCACTTATGGGACTCGCCACGTCACCAAGTGTTACTGCAGTGCGGGTTTGACTACGACCGGGGTGTACTAGGCCGCTGGTGCTTGCCAGTTCACCAAAACGCTACCAAAAAAACTGTTAGCGATCACAGGGATCAGGCCTGACTCTGCGAACGCTGCAGTTATGCGTTAAGTGTTTTGTAAGTGTCAGTGATCGATCGATACTGCACTTGGGTGGGCTGGGCTGGGCCGGGCGGAGGGGCAAAACGCAGGTGCTAGCAGGTATCTGGGCTGATCCCGCTAACACTGCGTTTGTGGGAACCCTAAACTGCTGGGGACGCTAGTATAGATCTGATCAGATACTATATCACTAAGGGAGGTGTACGGTGCGTGCGTGGGTGTTAGCGGTACTGGCGCTAACCTGACGCTGGTGCTTGCCAGTTCACCAAAACGCTACCAAGAAAACTGTTAGCGATCGCAGGGATCAGGCCTGACTCTGAACGCTGCAGTTATGCGTTTAGTGTTTTGTAAGTGACAGTGATCGATCGATACTGCACTTGGGCTGGGCCGGGCGGAGGGGAAAAACGCAGGTGCTAGCGGGTATCTGGGCTGATCCCGCTAATACTGCGTTTTTGGGAACCCTAAACTGCTGGGGACACTAGTATAGATCTGATCGGATCAGATATTGATCCGTACAGATACTATACCACTAAGGGAGGCGTATGCTGCGTGCGTGGGTGTTAGCGGTACTGGCGCTAATCTGACGCTGCCTGGGGCGATGCATATCACCGCCGGGCGATCAGGGGGCTAAACCTTTATTAGGTAATAAACGGCGGGTGCCCTGACACTATAAAAAATAAACGAACTAACCAGCGTCACCCGTAACGGTTATACGGTGATCAGTGGTGAAAGGGTTAACTAGGGGGCCATCAAGGGGTTAAAACATTTATTAGGTAGTATATGGGGGTCCCTGTCGCTATAAAAAGCTGACGGCGAACCTAAATATTTACCTCCCTAACTAGCGTCACCAGCGACACTAATACAGCGATCAGAAAAATGATCGCTTAGTGACACTGGTGACAGGGGGTGATCAAGGGGTTAAAACTTTATTAGGGGGGGTTAGGGGGGTATCCTAGACCTAAAGGGGGGTAATACTCATTGCCCTAACACTGTAACTGTCACAAACTGACACCATGCAGTAATCAGAAAAAAAAAAAAAAAAAATACTGCTTGCTGTCAGTTTGTGATTGGGGGGGGATCGGGGGTGTAAAGTATGCCTGGCATGTTCTACTGTGTGTGTGTGTGTGTGTGTGTGTGTGTGTGTGTGTGTGTGTTGTGCACTTACATGTCTTCTCTCCTCGGCGCTGGGACGGAAACTGCCAAGCCGAGGAGAGATGACATCACATCCTCTGCCTGTGTGAAACTACACACAGGCAGAGGAGGATTCCGATTGGCTGGGAGCGATCGCGAGGGGGGGGGGGGGCCACGATCGGATGGTCTCCCCCTCGCCTCCCGACGCTCCCAGTCAAATGCCGACCGCCGCTGGCACCGGGGGGGGGGGGTCCGATCGGACCCCCCGCCCGCGGGAGGCAGATCACGTACAGGTACGTGATTCTGCCTGCCCGTGCCATTCTGCCGCCGTATATGTGCGTTAGGCGGTCGGCAAGTGGTTAAAGAAGTCCGGGAATTGTGGAGCTGTCAAAAAAAAAAAAAAAAAAAAAGCAGCAGCCAGCAATGTTTATTACCAACATTGCTCAGCCCTGAAACACTAAAATAAAAAAACAATGTTTCTTTTTGTATATTTCTGTTTCTTCATCTGCAGATCAAAGGGATGAACAAATGTTCCTCTGTTTTAACCCCTTAACCCACTCTAATCAGCCTTAACCACTTGCCGACCGGGCCATAGCCGAAAGACGGCAACAGCGCGGTCGGCTAGTTCTGGGCGGACGTCCATGGACGTCCTCCCAGAATACTGCTCTCGCGCGCCCCCTGGGGCGCGCACCCGAGAACTTCCGTGACCGCCGGGTCCAGAGGACCCGGCGCATCACGGATCACGGTAAACAGCCGCTGATCGCGGCCGTTTACCATGTGATCGCTCTGTCAAATGACGGAGCGATCACATGTCAACAGACCGGCGTCATCTCATGACGCCGGTTCCTCCCGCCCCTCTCTGTACCGATCGGTACAGTGCGAGGGGAGAGGGGGAGGGATCGGATGGCAGCACCGCTGTGGGCTGGATGTGTAGTGCCCACAGCGGTGCTCAGTGACAATTGCTGTCACATCCATCCATCCCTCAATGCTCAGCCAACCCTGCAATACTCTGCATAACACCCTGCAATACTCTGCATAACACCCTGCAATACTCTGCATAACACCCTGCAATACTCTGCACTATACCCTGCAATACTCTGCACTATACCCTGCAATACTCTGCACTATACCCTGCAATACTCTGCACTATACCCTGCAATACTCTGCACTATACCCTGCAATACTCTGCACTATACCCTGCAATACTCTGCATAATACCCTGCAATACTCTGCACTATACCCTGCAATACTCTGCATAATACCCTGCAATACTCTGCATAATACCCTGCAATACTCTGCACTATACCCTGCAATACTCTGCACTATACCCTGCAATACTCTGCACTATACCCTGCAATACTCTGCATAACACCCTGCAATACTCTGCACTATACCCTGCAATACTCTGCATAACACCCTGCAATACTCTGCATTATACCCGGCACTACTCTGCAATATACCCGGGCACTACTCTGCAATATACGCGGGCACTACTCTGCAATATACCCTGCAATACTCTGCAATATACCCCGCAATACTCTGCAATATACCCCGCAATACTCTGCAATATACCCCGCAATACTCTGCAATAGCCCGCAATACTCCGCAATTTTTAACCAGTTCCCGCCCACAGTCATATGACATCCCTGACTTTGAGCGGGTATATCTGAATGATGGGTGCAGCTACAGGCATCATTCAGATATCAGCTTTTTCAGCCAGCGATTTCCTACACCATAGGAATGATCATAGCTGCTGTTCCACTGCTTGATCATTCTTATGGGAGGCGAGAGGGGACGCCCCCCCTTCCCGCCACCCTCCGGTGCTTCTACCGACTCACCGCTACGATCGAAGCCAAGATCGTTTTTTTTTTATTATTATTTCAGGCTTCCCAGCCTAGAGGTGAGATGTGGGGTCTTATTGACCCCATATCTCACTGTAAAGAGGACCTGTCATGCCATATTCCTATTACAAGGATGTTTACATTCCTTGTAATAGAAATAAAAGTGATCAAAAAATTTTTTTGGGGGGAAAAAGTGTCAAACTAAAATAAAGTAAAATAAACAATAAACAAAAAAAAAAAAAAATTTAAAGCGCCCATGTCCGTGTGCTCGCATGCAGAAGCGAACACATACGTAAGTCCCGCCCACATATGAAAACGGTGTTCAAACCACACATGTGAGGTATCGCTGCGATCGGTAGAGCGAGAGCAATAATTTTGGCCCTAGACCTCCTCTGTAACTCAAAACATGTAACCAGGAAAAAATTTTAAAGCGTCACCTATGGAGATTTTTAAGTAGCGACGTTTGGCACCATTCCACGAGAGTGTGCAATTTTGAAGGGTGACATGTTGGGTATCTATTTACTCGGCGTAACTTCATCTTTCATATTATGCAAAAACATTGGGCTAACTTTACTGTTTTGTTTTTTTTTAAAGCACAAAACTGTTTCTTTCCCCAAAAAAACGCGTTCGAAAAATTGCTGCACAAATACCGTGCGAGATAAAGTTTCAACAACCGCCATTGTATTCTCTAGGGTCTTTGCTAAAAAAAATATATATAATGTTTTGGGGTTCTATGTAATTTTCTAGCAAATAAATTATGATTTTTACATGTAGGAGAGAAATGTCAGAATTGGCCTGGGTTCTCCAGAACGCCTGGAGGTGCTCCCCTGCATGTTGGGCCTCTGTATGTGGCCACGCTGTGTAAAAGTCTCACACATGTGGTATCGCCATACTCGGGAGTAATAGCAGAATGTGTTTTGGGGTGTAATTTGTGGTATGCATATGCTGTGTGTGAGAAATAACCTTCTAATATGACAATTTTGTGAAAAAAAAAAAAAGAAAAAAAAAATCTTGATTTTGCAAAGAATTGTGGGAAAAGATGACAATTTCAAAAAAACTCACCATGCATCTTTCTAAATACCTTGGAATGTCTTCTTTGCAAAAAGGGGTCATTTGAGGGGTATTTGTACTTTTCTGGCATGTTAGGGTCTCAAGAAATGAGATAGGCCGTCAGTAATTCAGGTGTGATCAATTTTCAGATATTGGCACCGTAGCTTTTGGACTCTCTAACATTCACAAAGACCAAATAATATACACCAAGTTGTACTTATTTTTACCAAAGATATGTAGCGGTATAAATTTTGGCCAAAATTTACGAAGAAAAATTACTAATTTGCTAAATTTTATAACAGAAACAAAGAAAAATTCATTTTTTTACCAAATTTTCAGTCTTTTTTCTTTTATAGCGCAAAAAATAAAAAACCCAATGGTGATTAAATACCACCAAAAGAAAGCTCTATTTGTGTGAAAAAAAGGATAAAAATTTCATATGGGTAAAGTGTTGTATGACTGAGTAATTGTCATTCAAAGTGTGAGAGCACCGAAAGCTGAAAATTGGTCTGGTTAGGAAGGGGGTTTAAGTGCCCAGTGGTCAAGTGGTTAATTAACTCCCTATTCGCCTTCATTTAATTATTATTTTCCTGCTTTTTTTTAACAATTATAAACTTTTTTTTTTTTTTTTTAGTTTGCTTTGTTAGATATAGATATATATAGATATATATATACACCGTATTTATCGGCGTATAACACGCGCCGGCGTATAACACGCACCCCAAGTTTAGGAGGGAATTTTAAGGAAAAAAACTTTTAGGAGGGAAGTTTAAGGAAAAAAAACTTACATTTAAATGCTCATCAGTGTTCATCTGCAGCCTTTCCCCAGTCCCCAGTGCAGCCTTGTCCCCAGTGCAGCTTTGCCCCCAGTGGTCCGTGCAGCCTTGTCGCCGCCGACATACAAACGTTTAGTTTGTATTTTTAAACATGGCGCCGCGGAGTTCGGAGGGACTCGGGGGCGCTCGTTCAGCTGAACGAGCGTCGCCGAGGACACAGTGACTGGGCGGAGCCGAGATACACATATCCGAGGGTTCTCGGCTATTCTCGGCGCCGTTCACAGTCTACGCCCAGTCCCTATGATGGACATAACAGAGGTCCAATGGCGGGACTGGGCGTGACTGTGAACGGCGCCGAGAACCCTTGGCTATGTGTATCTCGGCTCCGCCCAGTCACTGTGTCCTCGGCGGCGCTCGTTCAGCTGAACGAGCGCCCCCGAGTCCCTCCGAACTCCGCGGCGCCATGTTTAAAAATACAAGCTATGTGAATGTCGGCGGCGATCGCTCCAACAGATCACAAAATAGCGGGGATCGGCGTATAACACGCACCCACGATTTTCCCCTTATTTTAAGGGGAAAAAAGTGCGTGTTATACGCCGATAAATACGGTATTTATTATTACATACCAAAGCAAACAAAAAAAAAAGTTTATAAACGTTAAGGAAAAAAAAAGCAGGAAAATAATAATGGAGGCGAAAAAAAAATCAATTTAATTTGTAAGTAACTTTTCAATGCTTTGTACTATTGCTGACAGCTGAAGTTAAAACAAAACAGTTGCGGTAGGTATCAGTAATTGGTATCAGCGAGTACTAAAAAAAAGTATCGGTGCATCCCTACTTATAACTTAACCCACCCTGTGAGTTGTTAGGTTTTTTTGCTCATTTTCTTAGGTGATGAACCTCTTCAGTGCCCTCTACTACAACAAAAGCAGTGTATTCAGATCTGTGCAGCCTTGGTAAACCCTTGAGAGCCAGACCCCATGCTGTGGGGACCGCCTCTGTAATATTGATGCAGGCGCTGGATTCAGCACAAGCGCTCCACTTCCCTTTTAATACAGCCATCTCTGCCCAGGGCTCCAAAATGCCGGGCCCCTTCCCCAGCATCACAATTTCTACCAGAGGTGGATCTTGAGTGGCCTGGAAGAGCTTGGCAATGGGAAGAGAATGAGAATGACCCACAGACTGTGTTAAAGGAGGCAAATGATTTCTCAATCCCAGGCTCTTATACACCTAAAGCTGCAGCTTCATGCTATGTGGTTATGCTTACTTTGGTGCACAAAAGCCTCAGTATTGTTGCACTTGATTCTCCTCTGTCTCACCATGCCCTTTGGATACAAAGACCTACTGAATGTAAAAAGTCATTCCCTGTTCAAGAACAAATTGTCATAAATTGCCTATCGGGTCAATCAAAAAGACTTTTTTGCTCCTTTTTAAGTCCTTGATGAGCCCTATTTTAAACCTCTCTGTATCATTTGAAGATTTTATTCATTCAAAAATTCTGCACATAGGAAGTTTGAGACATCCCTAAAGGCTATTTACACTTGCAGGCCCAGATCTGCAACCACTATTGCTGTAATATTTTGTTTGTCAAACTGCAGCTAACTGGAACAACCAACACAATCTGTATTACAGGACTATCTTAACTAGGCAGTTACCTTGTGCCCTGCTGTTTTGTGAGAATACCCTAGAACAAGTAATGAAACTGATTTCCAGAATGGCTCTAATATCATTCACAGCTGAAGCTGTCTGTGAAAGACTCACAGGTATACTTTGAAGGAGGATGTATTTTACATTGAAAGGGGGGGGAGACTTGGTCTGCAAAAGCAAACCGTCTTCCCCAAAGACCTCTTTCCATAAAAGGGGTGCCCTCACTCCTGAGAGTGGCGGGACATTGGGTTTGCTTTCATCTGAGTCCCAGACGTGGGCTCAATCTGATTTCAAAAGGGTGCAAAATAAAGTTCAAACTTTACTTCCTCACACTACTTCTTTAAAATCAACCAAAATCTGCAACCGCCAGAGTCACAGAATGCCCTGAACCATCTTTTGTCCCAGAGAGTAGTTGTGCTAGGCGGGTCAAAGGATTTTATTCAAACCTGTACTAAAGCCAAACTGGGGGGGATTTAAAATTCCAAAATATTAAATGGAATCCGCAAGGTCAGTTATTGCATCTGAGACCAGGGGAATACCTGGCATTCATGGACATCCAAGATGCTTACCTGCATATTCCCATTTGTCTACCAAATCAGCGTGTTCTGTGCTTCCAAGTGCAAGAAATTACTCCCAGAGTATTCACAAAGGTCCTAGCCCCTCTTCTTATCCATGTCACAGGTTATTTAAAGCTTCACCTGAAGGGACTTTATTTTGCTGCTGCTGTTGGGCCTGTTAGCACAGTTCTGTCTATTGCCCACTTTTAGCATTCATTGTCTAGCAGTACTCGGCCTGTGTCCTGTGCTTTGCAATTAGTATAAGAATCTGGATTTGTGTGTAAATTCTGTATCTTTAAGTGCAAAACCGGACACAGACCATGCTCCCTTCTATTCCTAGGTCATTGTTTGCTAAAAGACTGCAGTGTTATGGAGTTGGGTAGGGGTTATAGGGGAGGTACCCAGGGGGCATGTCCTCCAAAAGCTTGCCAGTGTCCAATCACCTGAAGGTATAAGCCTATAACCCAGGGTCTGTGAATACTCGGCCTATGTCCTGTACTCCAGGAATTTTTGTATTATTATTACAGGTACTTCTAGCGCCATCAATTTACGCATCGCTATAGATACCTGCCTTCAAGGAGCTTACAATCTAAGGTCCCCAATTCCATTCATTCATACATAAATATACTAGGGCCTATTTTAGACAGGAGCCAGTTAAGAGACCAGCATGTCTTTAGGAATTTACAGTTAATGCGGAGTTCCAGCCTGGGGAAAAAAGTTAGCAGCTACAAATACTGTAGCTGCTGACTTATAATAGGGCACACACCTGTCCAGGGAGCCCGCGATGTTGGCACCCCAAGCAGATCTGTCCATCGGCTTCGGGTGCAGGCGCCAGCATTGCAAGTAAGGGAAACCAGCATTGAAGCCTTCGGGTTTCACAGCCGGTTACCTACTGCACATCCACGAGTCGTGCGGTGTCTTCTGAGACACACGTTCCAGAAGGCAACAAAAGGGGGGCACAGAAAACCTCGGAAGTGACTTGCCTCGCCACAGCGACATGGGACGGAACCAAAAAGGTATGAAGAGGGGGGTGGGGGTAGGAAAAAATCCAAAAACGAGGGGGTGGTGGGGAGTTTTGTTTCAGAGTTCAATCTTTGCCTGCAACTCTGCTTGAAGTCAATATTCCGCTTTTTCCGACTTGTACTACTTGGCTTGCAAAGAAATCTTTTGAAGACCTTTAAAAGGGGGTGTATGAGCCAGGAACAGGTTGCTTATAAGTGGTTATGTATGTTCTTTTTCCTTTAGAATATCGGTGAGGGGTTGTAACTTCTGTCAATTTCTATTGATGCTTTCTTGTTTGGGCAATTCCATTCCTGCCCTATTGACACAACAGTAAGTGAGGACAGATCTCTCTGGTGGTAACAAAGAAGGCAATAAAATCTGTAGAGTTCTAACTTTCCCTATATATACAAAACTGATTATGGGGAATTTTATACTTTGTTGGATACATTTAGAGGTTAAGCAGGAAACCACTAGTGCTTGGGGTTTTCAGAAAGCATGGGTGCATATCACTGATAGAGTAAATACAGGGCCTGACATCTAGGTATGTTGGCGCCCACTTTAGAGAACATTTTGGCTTGCTGTATTGACTTCCTGACAATGAGCATATAATGTACAACAGTGTGTTCCTTTCTAAAATCACAAATGGGTAATATCTAGGAGTACTGTCCAGGGTGTAAACTTTTGGTACAACCCTTACTACTGCCACTTGCTCACATACACTATTGCAGACATTAAATCACATTCACTCTATCTTTCAGTGTAATTTTTTTGAAATTCTAGTATTTGTCCACACAGGCACCTTATATACTGTAACATAACTTTCTTTCAGAAATATGAAATTTAATTACTGTATATTGGATGAAGGCCATGTAATTAAAAACGGCAAAACAAAATTGTCCAAAGCTGTAAAGCAGATAACCGCAAATTACAGAATTATCCTTTCTGGAACGCCAATACAGGTATGTTTTAAGTGGCCTGAGATAGTTTAAAGACTTTATTTTATTTATTTTATTTTTTTTTTAGTTTTTAATGTTGGGTTTCACCAAACCGCCTCCTGGTTTTGACCATTTGTTGATTTGAAGCCAGACTCCAGCCAAAACGTTTAGTTTTTCTTTGTGGGCATGGAGAGTGTAAGAACCTCTGTTGGGTTTTTATTGCTATATGTAAACCATCCAAAACACATTTTGTTTTGCAATCCCCAGTGAATATAAATGGGGTGCACTGCTTACAGTGTTTACCATTTAGAACATAATAAAGATACCTTGAGAACCTGGTTTGAGATTGTTGCCATTTTTTGTTTTCCCAGAACAATGTTTTGGAGCTGTGGTCATTGTTTGACTTCCTCATGCCTGGTTTTCTAGGCACAGAACGGCAATTTGCTGCTAGATATGGGAAGCCAATTTTGGCTAGCAGGGATGCTCGGAGCTCCTCTCGTGAACAGGAAGCCGGTAAGAATAAGAAGATTTCATTTAACTTTTAGGTATATAGCAGCTCTTTCAGTAATTTGTATCCAGTTGTAAATTAGAAAGCATCATTACCTGTGCTGTTTACCTACAGCACACCTGTACTTAAGCCATATTGTAAACAGTAGCTGTGTATGGTCAACACCATAAGATACCAGTTTGTAAGTATTTTCCCAGTGTTCCAGCCTTTCTATTAAGTTATGTGAGCTGCTCCAAGAGTAAGCATATGCTCCACCCTAAACAGATTACCAACATTTAAAATGAATATTCTTATAGGATATTTGGGAGCTTATAGTGGCACCTAAAATCATTCTAGAAATGCTGGAGTTATGTTTATTTGCAATTTACGTGCCCAAATGTTTGCAGCCATGGTTAGTTTATAGCTTGGTTCAAGTTTGTGTGCTTTTGAGCCCCCTGTGTTGTCTTCAGCTGAACATATTATACCTATATGTAATTTAAACTCACAGGTGTTCTTGCGATGGAGGCATTACACCGTCAGGTTCTACCATTTTTACTGCGCCGAATGAAAGAGGATGTATTGCAAGATCTTCCGCCTAAAATTATTCAAGACTATTACTGTACTCTGAGTCCATTACAGGTGTGTGGCATCTTATCTGCTGTTAGTTTCCACTGTGTGTTGGTGTGTGATAACAGTGAATGAAAACTAAAGTGTGGAATACCATCTAAAGCTTGTCCATATGTGGTTCTTTTTTTTTTCTTTTTTTTTTTTTTTTTTTTTTTACACCGAACCAATTTCCCCACCCACACATCAGGTGTGGATGCGGGAATCCTCCAATCCTCCACGCCATGTCATTGTAGTCTGACAGCGGTGTGACTCTCCGCTGTCAATACACAGATCAGCGCTGATCAAGCTGAACTTTTCCAGCAGTCCCCGTTTTGTGAGAAATTGCTTGACTTTGCATGAACGGGTATGGCCATACGTAAAGTTAAATTTCCATCCATGTATGGCCAGCTATTTTGAGACGTGCGTAATGTTAACAAAAATTTAGAAACAAAGGGGTGCTAAGGAGGTTGTATTACCTTACACACCACTGTGGCGTGATTCCCCCCTCCCCCCCCCCCCCCCCCCAACCATACATTTTCTGAAAGCACATGGCCAATAGAATAAAAAGGTGTTATTGATTTTTAAGGCACAGTGATATTTGCGCAAATGTTTGTCAAAACAATATTTTCATTTAAGTTACACTAAAATCATTAATAGTGGATTTATTCTTGGCAAAATGTACAAAATTCCTGCTAAATTCCTAGTAAATAGAAAATACAAATTGTGAAATGGGGAAAACTAAAGGTACGCCAAACTGAATAACCATTGACTAAAAATCTGGAGGTTACCATTTTTCACTTGCAGATTTCAGAATTCAGAAAAGACCCCTCAAACTAGAAATTTTCTTAAAGCACATGACCTGTAGCATTTAAAAAAATGCTATTGATTTTTTGGGCGCCGCAATAATTGCGCTAATGTTCATCATATTGCCATTTTCACTAAAATCGATAGTTCACATAAACACAATATAACTTGCAAAACTCCTGCTAAATTACTACTAAAGCATTGTTAACATGTGGCATACTACAAGTGTACGCCCATGGAGTGCCATGTTTACCTGCACAGGTGTTCCGTGCATCCCTGTACAGGCAGTCCCATTTATTTCAATTGGGATTCAATGGCTGAACAGGCATAGGTGCTGTTCCCAATCTGACATCTGTATGGGTACATGACCCCGAACCTAGACGGTGTGCGCTCAGGGACATGCATGCGGACCTACATGGATGTAAAATTGGGAGCAACGGCTCTGTTTGTGCAGTTGCTACATCCCAAATGACATTAATGAGACTGCCTGCACAGAGATGCTCAGTCCACCTGTGCATCCCTGTAAAGGTACACTGTGTATGCTCAGTGTGAACAAGGCCTTAGGCCCCTTTCACGCAAGCATACCAATCAGGTCTGCCTGTCTGTTTTTCAAGCGGGCCTAATCGGACCACCAATTTTTCTCTATGGAGAGGCTGATGTAAATGGACATGTGTCCGTTTACACCCACCTGCATCCGATCCAGTCCGCTAAAAAAGACAGATGGGGATTCCATTCCCCATCCATCTAGCAGATTGGATGGTATCAGATGGAAATGGACAGGTGGTCCATTTCCATCTGACTGCCCCATAGACAACAGCAGGCTGTTTCTGTGTCTGCTCTGCATCAGCGGAGAGAGGACGCAGACCTGTCATATGCCTGCTCAGCAGGGATCAGCAAACCAATCCCTCGCTGAGCAGCCGGTTTTGCTTGACAGTTCACGCCATGTGAAAGGGGTCTTACCAGGAGCTGCTGGTCCAAAGCACGCTCCCCTGCAGGGCGCTAGACTCATACATTTGTATGTCTTTGGTGAGATCAGAGGTCTAAACAGACACCCATAGCTCTTTTTTTTTTTTTTTTTTTTTTTTTTTTTTTTTTGAGGCGGTGGTCCCCTTCTCTGCAGCACTTTTACTTGAATAAGGAATCTCTATACAGATTCCTAATTCATTCATAAAATTACAGTCTGATACATAGTACTTTCTCCCCTTGCGGGGTCTTTCATTTATTTTACATTGTGGAGAATAGAGCAGAAAGTGGATAAAGGTCAGGTACCCTAATTTAGGGATCAGCCAAGTCCGCACATAACTTCATTTATATGATTTGGCCAATGATTTTAATAAATTGGTCTTCCACATGTTTTCAGGTACAATTATATGAAGATTTTGCAAAATCCCGCGCCAAGACTGATGTTGATGAAACAGTCTCCATGTCTGCTCTTTCTGAAGAAAGTGAGAGGACAAAGCTAAAGGCTACTGGACATGTCTTCCAGGTAGATAATAATGTGATCTTGCAGTGACAAGTGTGTATGAGTTCTGTTGTGTTTTCATACCAAGAACCTTGGCATATGTGTATACATGACGTTCTAAAAAAAAAGCATGCCCCGGAATTTGCTGTTCACTGTTTCTCATTCATCTTAACTTTTCATCCCTGTAGGCATTACAATACTTGCGTAAGCTATGCAACCATCCTTCTTTGGTTCTGACAGCGCAACACCCAGAGTACAAGAAGATCACAGAACTACTTTGTACCCAGAATTCCTCTCTGCGGGACATTCAGCATGCCCCCAAGCTATCTGCTTTAAAACAAGTATGTCCAATACTGGTTTCTCGATTTGACATTGTTTGTCGGCTTCTGGCAGTGGACTGCTGCTGATGTGATAAAGAGTGCTTGGCATAATGAACTGGTTTGGGTAGGCTTTTGAAATCCATAATTGCAGACAGGATTAATGTAGGACCTGGCAATGTTTCTGAAGCTTTGGCTCTATTGTGTAGCTCTAATCAATAGAGCTTCAATGATGAAATTAAATGAGTATCCCATCCCTCATTGCTTGACTTCTGAGCATGAGGTCAGGGACACATTTTGCCATTACAACAGATCAGTATATAAAAGGGGTAGCTTTTAATTGTAATGGTTTCCTTAGAGCAAAATGGATGTTTTTCATACAGTGAAGCAGTTACCAACATTTGTAAGTGGACCTTTGGTTTTGTGACACATATAACCCTGCAAAGAGGAGTGGTGGGAAGATGAATACAACCACTGGGGCGTGTGACACAGTTACTGTAATATTTAGCTTTGCAGTGAGCCCCATGTTTCCCACACTGTTAAGTTCTCGTTTTTGTCTAGTGGGATTGATATAAGCTCACTACATATTTTATTCTTTGCTACCCTGGCAGCCAACACTTTGACTTTTTCCAGTGCTCCCAGTATCACGGTGGGCCATGGCATTCTTGCATACAATGCATGGCTGCTGGTCCTGTTTTGTGCAAGGTGGCTGTGGAAAGCTGTCGCTAGTCAATCGGTGAAGAGGGGTGGGTGCAGGAGGCCAGTCCTGTAATAAGAAGGAATACGGAAAGTATTTCACCTTTCACATCCCCTAGACAAATTAACCATTTAACCCTTGCAATCCTGAGGGGAGGGGGAGCTACTGCTAGTTTACATTTTATGTAAGTGTATCTATACCCAAAACTTTTTTTGTTGTTGTTTTGGATAGAATATCGAAAACAATAAAATTGGCTGGTACAGTATTTTAGCATTCCCTACTTGAAGTTTAGAGGTGTGGTGGTTTTTTTTTTTTTTTTTTTTTTTTAAATCAGCTAGATGGATGCAACATTGGTCCCCCCCCCTGCTGACTCTAATGCTGAGAACAGAGCGATCGAACACCGCTGATCTCTCAGTGCTCCATGAGCAGAGAGATGGTGACTGTCAGTCACTGCCATTTGCTTTGCCTCAGAGAGGCTGTGCCGGTCCAGGCTGCAGGGAGGGTCCCAACCATGTGGTCGCAATCTTTTCTCAGCCTGCACCGGCTCTGTGGCGCTGAGTCAACAGCGGGCCACAGGAGTGCAGAACGGACTGCACTCCTGTGATCCACAGGAGAGGTACAGCCAAATGAGCTTTGGCTGTACTTCTCCATTTAATGCACGTTCACTTTTGTCTGTGTTGCTGTTGGAGTCCCTTTATTCATGACTTTCATCACAACCTTGTCATCCTGTCAACCTTCCTCTTCTAAGAAGCTGTCAACCCAACGCATTTAGCGCCTTGAGGCGATTCAGTTCGCATTTGCAGCTTTTTACAAATCATTCATTCATCAGACAGGAAGGAAAGGAATCTCTCCAACTAAACCTCTGATCACGACCATGTGGTCGTGATCTTTCCCCAGTCTGCACCAGCTCTGTGACATCACCCAACAGCGGGCCACAGGAGTGCAGAACAGCATTGGCTGTACGTCTCCTTTTTTAATGCATGATTACTCTAATCTGTGTCGCTGTTAGAGTCCCCTCGCTCATGACTTCATCACAACCTTATCAGACAGGAAGAAAAGAAATCTCTCAACTAAACCTCTGACTGCAGTAAAACCTGACAGGAATTATAATCCTTCCCCATTTTATGCAAACTAAAAAAAAAAAAATCTCTAAGCACTGTAATTCTGGATCTATGTAATATTTTATGTAGGTAAAATATAAACAACCAGGGTGCACTGAGGATTGCTATTGAGGTCCGGTGAATGCTTTATTGAAGGAAACAGCTGAATCTTTAGATCATACACAACCTAGGGGCAGCCCCTGCTGGTGGCCAAACCAAAATGAATTTTTGTATTTATCTGCGGTGCTGGGTGATGGACCACAAATAGAGGTTTTGGTAATCTCCAAACGTTGCCTATGAGTGCATGCAGTTCCCTGTCTGTGATTGACAGCAAGGACTCTTCTTTTGGTAGTGTGGCCCTGGGGGGCTTTGACCCATTAGTGGATTCGCTCCACGGATCGGTGCCTGTTCTTTTGTGGCGCCTTGCCCTGTCACTGCCTTTTCCTCGTGGCCCCCCCACCCCCCCCACCCTCATTTTAATGCCGGTCCCCTGTTATTTCCTGGCTCTAGTTAAGGGCAGGATGCATGTGCAGCTGCCGGTCTGATCACTGGGGCCAGAGGAGTTTCTCTGGATTGGCTGGACTGTAGAGACATGCTAGTGTGGGTTTCCTAGCTGCTGTGAGCTCTGGGGTCTGCTTTGGTAGCACAGTGGTGGCCTTGGCAGGAGCAATTCACTTGTACACGAGCCGCTGCTGCTTTCCATGGGTGCTCATGAAGGTTGTTTTTTTTTTTTGTTAATGTTTTGGAAGAATGAGGAGGGAGTGTGGTATCTCCCTGTTTGCACACAAGTAGCACTTTATAGCCATGGCAATCATGGTGGGCAGGTTGGAGCATGACTGTATGCAGTTGGCAAGAATTTCCACCCCCAAGCGCCCAGCACTCACCCACCCCACCCCCCACCCCCCCTGCTAGTTGTGGTATGTCTGGGGCCACTTTCCTCGCTTATTCTTTTTGCATTGCCTGCCAAACTCCCCCTGTCCTTGAAGCCTTTGTGTAGGACCTAGACACAAGCCAAATGGTGTTGCGGTGCTCCTTTTTACCTTTTTTAACAACTTTTCTGCAGTTGTAGTGGGGTTTGTATCCTGCATGGAGAAGGCCTTATTGCAGAGACCCCCGTAATATAAAAACATTTCCCAGCTGTCTGTTCGTCACCCAAGCCCTCAGACACAATCTTTTGCGGGTCCCAATGAGACAAAGGCTCCTTCACTCCTTTAACAAGCAAGGTTGAATTGCCAGTAGCTAGACTGGCACCTGAAACTGCGTTGTCAAGGCAGTTCTAGAAACATTTGAATAAGGAGAATTAAAAAGGAGTCACATTCCAAGGTTCTCCAAGGCTTTTTTCCCCCAAAATTGGATAAACCATTTTTCAAGCATTGGTCTACCCCTGGTGGATTTGTGCTTACTGCTGTCTGGAAATTTTTTTTTTTCTCACTCTTGGAGAATATTGCAAGGAATGCCAGCCTGTTTGGCTTAGGGGTGGGGTGAGCGCAGCACTGGGTTAGTTGTCGGTTCAGGGCCAATAGACCAAAGGTGAAATCTGTCTTTCCAATGATGTTCCATGGAATAGCTCTTGAAAGTTGCCCAATTTGGATCAGTTGGGTTAGGCCATGGCTGTGGCTTACATTCGTAACCAAGGTTGCAGAAAGAGTGAAGGAGCTGTGATCCTGGATTGGACAGAACTTCCGGTCTCTACCTTGTCCACCATTAACGTTTCGGAGTGGATAGACAGGCAGACTACCTCTAGCTGTCAATGTCTAGATCAGGGGGGAGTGCTGCCTTTACCCTGAATCCTTTTTCAGGTTTGCCACCATTGTATTATGCCAAGCATGAATCTTGTGTCCAGACTAAATTAGAAAGTTCCCAGGTTCGTGGCCAGAACATGGGACCCTGAGTTGACATGGGTGCACAGATGGCTTTGTGGGACAAGTACTCCTTTTCCCCCTCTGCACTAGTTGTTGCAGAGTATAGACTTGGCATTACAGTAATTTTAATGGCCTGGCTTGGTTCAGTCCTCATCTTGTTGCACACAGATGTGCCAAGGGGTCTTCCATTATGCCTGGACCTTCTCTTCCAATCAGGGGCAGACTGACAACTCATGGGCAATAGGAGCTCATGGGGACCCCCGTGTCCCTGTCCACACAAAGCACCGCCTAATTATTGCACTGCGCCCACATTACATACATTCGTCCCTACCCCCTTTAGCTGCAGTGGCAGCAGCTGAGGATGTACACCTGCTGCAGCAGGAATTAAACCCCTGTTGCTTTTGGTGGGTGATTGCGACCAATTCAAGTGAATAGGGCCACTCTGCAAACACCCTACAACTATGAGCAATGCACGTAGTTGCAGAATGCTAGTGTGGGATCCAAGGGATTAAAACAGGTGATGAGGGGTGGCATCATGCTTCCTCACTGCCTGCTTTAACCCTTTTTTTCGCTGTACTGCACAAGGATGCACAGCCTTTGCAGAGCAGCCCCATTCACTTGAAGGGGTTACACTTGGCAGGCACTACACCTGCCAAGCTTGACCGGGTGTATAATTCCTGCAGCAGCTGCAGCATGTGTACACCCCTGGCCAATGCAGTTAAACGGGGTGTGGTTGGGGTGAGTAAAATAAGGCTCAACTTTGAGGTTTTACCACCCCAAACTGAATGTAAACAAGCCCTTACTGGCCTGAGCCCCCTGTCACAGTTGATGTTTAGGGGACAACTGGAAAGGGGGGCAGATAGGAGTCCCTGGGATGGGGGACAAGCGGCAAATCTTTGATTTGGGGAAGTGTAAGAGGATATGTGCTGGGGAATGCTTTTGGTGGGTAGAGGACTTGGGAGGGGGGGCAGATTTGAAATTACACCACCCCACTTTGCAGCAAAAGTCCACTACTACTTCAAAAGCAACCCCCGCCATCACTTCTTCATGTGTGAACCCTGTCTCTGTATATATCGGTGCAGAGGAGGAGGATCTTTGTGAGCTCTCTGTGTGATGTGCAGGGAGTATTTTTAAATGAGAATGTTAAATAAAAAGAGGTAGATGTGGCGCTGTTCTAGGGTGCAATAATTGCATGCCCCTGTGTAACACTGTGTATCCCTGTATTATACTCTCAATGTAAAAATTAAAAAACAGAGTTACTAAAACGTGTTAAGTGTCAAATGCTTAGTGCAAACACTGGTTTGTGCAGGTGCTGACAATGTATATACGCAGGAATAAATGAGTGTGCTGTGAAAATATAAATATATATATAATTCCAATTTTCAATACATAAAATGAAAACGAAAGTGACAGGTGCTCTTCAAAAACCGTGCCTTGTATGTATGTATGTATATATATATCTAACACACACACACACACACACACACACACACACACACACACACACACACACACACACACACACACACACACACACACACACACACACACACACACACACACACACACACACACACACACACACACACACACAGTCCCCGGGTTACAAACAAGTTAGGGACTGTAGGTTTGTTAATTTGAATCTGTAAGTCGGAACAGGTACATTTTTTAAGTGTAGCTCCAGCCAAAAAAACTATTTTTAAGCTTTTTGGATAGCATGGGGAAGGGTTATCACCCCTGTAACATTTGTTTTGCTGTCTGTGCCCCTGTTCAGAAGATTTCACCTCACTTTCTGTCCCAATGACAATTGGATGTTGAAAATTTTGGGTTGTGGTGGAAACAAGCCTTGGTGATAAAGCATCAGTGGAGGTACCATTTCCCCATAATAGCTCTTACAGGAGTGAATTTCCCTTCCTAGGTGTAGATTTCCTCTCACTTCCTGTTGTCTCCCTCCGTTTGTAAGTAGGAGTCGTTTGTAAGTCGGATGTTTGTAACTAGGGGACCCCCTGTGTATATATCTATATCTATATCCATACAATATATATGGATGGATATATATGGGGAGAGCGATGGCAATATATATAATTGTGATCATATACAGTCCAGTATTCATTCCGGATGATTAAAAAATATATATAAAATTGAAAAAATAAGTGACAGGTGCTCTTCAAATCGATGCTCCTTATAGACCCCCTATAGTTATTGCACTGACAGGAAACACTCCCCCCACACAGGGGTATCTTGCTTACACAGTATCCGCCACTATGCAGCACTCTCCAGAACTTTGCTGTATCAGCTATATCTTTCCGTGCTTGCAGTATCAGGTGTATCTTTCTCCTTTTTAAATCTCCCTCTGCATCACCCACATATAGGAAAGAGACCTCTCCATAGTGTGATTCCGTTTTAAATTAAATGTATTACATAAAAGATTGAAAACTTACTCACATTGCTTCAAATGCATATAAGCCTTTAAAAACAGGAAGCCGGGATGATTCTCGTTCTATGGCCTGAAACCGGAAGTGATGCAAAGATGCTAGATGCTCCGCCCGTCTTTTAAATGAGGACATTGTCTTGCCTTTTGTTTCCTAATCCCATTCATGATCCAAAGATCACCTGTGTCCTTCAATAAACACAGAGAAATAGATTTTACGATAACTACGAACATCCCCGTTTTTACATGACTCTTCACATTTTGAATTATAGGGCACGCGTCCTGGCCTGATACCTTCTGACACATTCAGGGAAGGGGCAGAAAGGCATTGCAGGCTGTGCAATCCTTAATTGGTTCTTCAAATTGCCTAAAGGCTAGCCCTAGATTTCATGTTAATTTGTTTCCTTTTGTGTTCGACACACTTTTTTTTTTTTTTTTTGAAAGCTATATCTGCCTTATCCATGAGTTGCTCTCTGTGTCCTGCTTCATGAGCCGCTAATGCATTTCTAGGTGAATTATTCTCAGGGCCATTAGATCTTCCTGAGAGCCTAGGCCAGTGATGGCAAACCTTGGCACCCCAGATGTTTTGGAACTACATTTCCCATGATGCTCATGCACTCTGCAGTGTAGTTGAGCATGGAATTGTAGTTCCAAAACATCTGGGGTGCCAAGATTCGCCATCCCTGGCCTAGGCTGTCATGAACACACATCAGAACTAGAGAGAGGGGTCATTTTGCCTGTGCTCCCAGAAACCGTATTTTTAGGCAGAATGGGTTGCCTAGCGCAATGCACTTCATATAAATTAGCACTTAGTCAAGTTCCAGTTTTTGTTTTGAGATAGAAATCCTGCTCAGACTGCCTATACTAAACACTGAAAGATCTTTCCATTGAATATACAGTGTATCCGGAAAGTATTCACAGCGCTTCACTTTTTCCACATTTTTGTTGTTAGCCTTATTCCAAAATTAAATTCATTATTTTCCCTCAAATTCTATGAACAATACCCCATAATGACAACGTGAAAGAGGTTTGTTTTAATAAACTTGCAAGGATTTCAAAGTAAACTAAAAAAAATCTCATGCACCTATAGTGGGTATAAAGTCTACACACCCCTGGTAAAATGTCAGGATTCTGTTATGAGACAGATATTATTTCGGAACTTTGACCTAGGTGACCTATAAACTGTACAACTCAGTTGAACAACAAACTGAAATCTTTTAGGTGGAGGGAAGTAAAAATAAAAAAACTAAAGGAATATGGTTGCATAAGTGTTAGGGCTGAAACAACTAATCGATTAATCGACAACTAATCGATTATGAAATTAATCGATTACTATTTTCATAATTGATTAAACGGCCAGTAACATAATGGGGTTAAAAATAATGAGCCCTTTATAGTACAAAAAGAGCAAATCGCTACTGTACATATTACTTTCACAGTTCTACAGTAAAAAAATGAACGCCTTTATAGTAGTGATTTTTTGCTTTTTTTTGTACTATAAAGGGCTCATTTTAGTTTTTTTTTTTTTTTTGTTTTTTTTGTTTTTTTTTTTTTTTTTTAACTCCATTAGGTTACTAAACATCTTAGACCTGGTTCACATCTTTGTGTTTTTTGGTGCTTTTTGCAGAAACGCACTACAGTCCATTTAACATGGTTTTCTATGGGACACGTTCACATCTATGCTTTTTTTTTCAGCCGCTGCGTATTTGGAAAGGGTCAAGGACTTTTTTAACGCAAAACAGTGCTTTTTTGGTTCAATATACTTCAATGGAGAAGCTGCAGAAAAGCATGTAATGCGTTTTGCAGCAATTTGTATTTTTTAATCTGCCCAACAACAAATTGGCCAAAAAACTATATTTCTCTTCTAATAGTATATACAGCATATCTCTTCTGTCTGTTATTCTCAGAGTGGATTCAATATTTTGCTCCCTAACCATATAGCTGGTTGTTTGTTTACCACTACATAGAGATATTTAAGAATAAATTGCTTTTTTTTTTTTTTTTTAAACTTTACATATTAACTAAATTATACACCACACTTTTTTTTTTTTAAGGTTATTAACCGATTAATCGATCTAAACAATAATCGACCAACTAATCAATTATGGAAATAATCGTTAGTTGCAGCCCTAATAAGTGTGCACACCCTTAAACTAATACTTGAAGCATCTTTTGATTTTATTACAGCACTCGGTTTTGTTTTGTTTTTTTGGAGTATAATGCTATCAGCATGGCACATCTTGACTTTGCAATATTTGCCCACTCTCTTTGCAAAAAACACGCCAAATCTGTCAGACTGTGTGGGCATCGCCTTTGCACAGCCCTCTTCAGATCATCCCACCGATTTTCGGTCAGATTCAGGTCTAGGCTCTGGCTCAGCCATTCCAAAACTTTAATCTTCTGGTGAAGCCATTCCTTGATTTGGATGTATGCTTTGGGTCATTGTCATGCTGAAAGATGAAGTTCTTTTCAAAGCCTGAAGGTTTTGTGCCAGTATTGACTGATATTTAGAACTGTTCATAATTCCCTCTACCTTCACTAAGGCCCCTGTTCCAGCTGAAGAAAAACGGCCCCAAAGCATGATACTGTCACCAGCATGCTTCACTGTGGGTATGGTGTTCTTTTGGTGATACTGCATGTTTGGTGCAAAAACACTGCATATCTCACAAATGTGATATTTCTGTAAATATTTGATTATCTCTTTTAATGGACAACACTGAAGAAATGACACTCTTCTTCAATGTGAAGTAGTGAGTGTATAGCTTGTATAACAGATGAAGTTCTTTTCAAAGCCTGAAGGTTTTGTGCCAGTATTGACTGATATTTAGAACTGTTCATAATTCCCTCTACCTTCACTAAGGCCCCTGTTCCAGCTGAAGAAAAACGGCCCCAAAGCATGATACTGTCACCAGCATGCTTCACTGTGGGTATGGTGTTCTTTTGGTGATACTGCATGTTTGGTGCAAAAACACTGCATATCTCACAAATGTGATATTTCTGTAAATATTTGATTATCTCTTTTAATGGACAACACTGAAGAAATGACACTCTTCTTCAATGTGAAGTAGTGAGTGTATAGCTTGTATAACAGTGTAAATTTGTTGTCGTCTTCCCCCCCCCCCAAAAAAATAACTCAAAACACAGCCATTAATGTCTAAACCGCTGGCAACAAGTCAGTACACCCCTAAGTGAAAATGTCCAAATTGGGCCCAATTAGTCATTTTCCCTCTCCGGTGTCATGTGACTCGTTAGTGGTACAAGGTCTCAGGTGTGAATGGTGTTCAGGTGTGTTAAATTTGGTGTTATCGCTCACTCTTACTGGTCACTGGAAGTTCAACGTGGCACCTTGTGGCAAAGAACTCTGAGGATCTAAAAAAAAAAAAAATGTTGCTCTACATAGATGGCCTAATAAGAAGATTGCCAAGACCATGAAACTAAGCTGCAGCACGGTGGCTAAGACCATACAGCGGTTTAACAGGACAGGTTCCACTCAGAACAGGCCTTGCCATGATCGACCAAAGAAGTTGAGTGCACATGCTCAGCGCCCTAGTTAGAGGTTGTCTTTGGGAAATAGAGGTATGAGTGTTGCCGGCATTGCTGCAGAGGTTGAAGGGGTGGGGGTCAGCCTGCCAGTGCTTAGACCATACACTGGATCAAATTGGTCTGCATGGCTGTCATCCCAGAAGGAAGCCTCTTCTAAAGATGATGCATAAGAAAGCCTGCAAACAGTTTGCTGAAGACAAGCAGACTAAGGACGTGGTTTACTGGATCCATGTCCTGTGGTCTGATGAGACCAAGATAAACTTATTTTGTTCAGATGGTGTCAAGCTTGTGTGGCAGCAACCAGATAAGGAGTACAAAGACAAGTGTTTCTTTCCTATAGTCAAGCATGGTGGTGGGAGTGTCATGGTCTGGGGCTGCATGAGTGCTGCTGGCACTGGGGAGCTACAGTTCATTGAGGGACCCATGAATGCCAACATGTACTGTGACATACTGAAGCAGAGCATGATCCCCTCCCTTTGAAGACTGGGGCCGCAGGGCAGTATTCTAACATTACGACCCCCAACACACATCCAAGATGACCACTGCCTTGCTAAAGAAGCTGAGGGTAAAGGTGATGGACTGGCCAAGCATGTCTCCAGAGTGACCCAAACCCTATTGATCATCTGTGGGGCATCCTCAAATGGAAGGTGGCGGACCGCAAGGTCTATGACATCCACCAGCTCCTTGATGTCATCATGGAGGCGTGGAAGAGGACTCCAATGGCAACCTGTGAAGCTCTGGTGAACTCAATGCCCAAGAGGGTTAAGGCAGTGCTGGAAAACAATGGTGGCCACACAAAATATTGACACTTTGGGGTGTACTCGCTTTTGTTGCCAGCGGTTTAGACATTAATGGCTGTTTGTTATTTTGAGGGGACAGCAAATTTACACTGTTATAGAAGCTTTACACTCACTGCTTTACATTGTAGAAAAGTGTAACATGAATAGATAATATATATAAAATATATAATAAAATATTTACAAAAATGTGAGGTGTACTCACTTTTGTGAGATACTGTATCTTATGGTCTGATGAAACTATGGTTGACTTTTTTGGCCATAACTCCGAAACCCTTTTTCCCCACATGCTTTTGGGAGACTTCAGATGCGTTTTTGCAAAATTTAGCCATGCCCAGACATATGAAGAATACAGGAGATTGTTGTCACATGTACTACACAGCCAGTACTTGCCAGATATTCTTGCAGCACCTTTAATGTTGCTGTAGAACTCTTGGCAGCCTCTGACCAGTTTTCTCGTCTTCATCAATTTTGGAGGGACGTCCAGTTCTTGGTAATGTCACTGTTGCGCCATATTTTCTCCACTTGATGACTGTCATCACTGTATTCCATGGTATATCTAATGCATTGGAAATCCTTTTGTACCCTTCTCCTGATTGATACCTTTTAACAGTGAGATCCCTCTGAGGCTTTGGAAGCTCCCTGCGGACCATGCCTTTTCACTATAGGATGCGACTAAGAAAATGTCAGGGAAGACCTACTAGAACAGCTGCACTTTTTATTTGGGGGTTAATCAGAGGCACTTTAAATTATGGCAGGTGTGTACTGCCTCCTATTTAACATGAGTTTAAGTGGGTTTGCTTAATTCTGAACACAGCTACATCTCCAGTTATAAGAGGATGTGCACACTTATGCAACCACAGTATTTTATTTTTACCCCCCCCCCCCCCCAAAAGATTTCAGTTTGTTTTTCAACTGAGTTGTACAGTTTATTTCACTTTAAAGTTGGAAAAGTTCTGAAAGGATTTTTTTTCTCAGATTTTTATTAATTTTTTTTTTTTTTTTTTTTTTTTTTTTTTACATCAGAGACCTGACATTTTTAGCAGGGGTATGTAGACTTTTTATATTCACTGTAAGCAGAGTTGCCAACCCTCCGAAGCAAAATTTACTGGCAGGATGCCAAAATTTACAAACGGCACCAATTTTTTTTTTTTTTTTTTTTTTTTTTTTGTACCTAGAATTAGTTTTCAGTGCTAAAGAGTACAAATATCAATATTTAAACTATAAACATATATCTAGTGCTATTAGCAATGTGTTTAAGTTTAACAAAAGTAAAAAAAAAAAACATATTTCTGCATTGACATGAAGTTCAGGTTACTAGAACCCAGCCAGCACAGAGTTCCCCCCCCCCTCAGAGTCTGCAGGATTCCTTCTTGCAGTGAAAGGGAACTCTTATGTAAAGGGGAACACTGCAAATCATGATCTAAGGGGGAACTCTAATGTAGAGGAGGGCTCTGGTGACCAGAGACCACCTTATATCAGAGTCCACTGTGTTCCCAATTACTTCAGGGTCCGCAGACTGAGTTCCCCCTTGCACTGTAAGGGGGAATCCTGCAGACTTTGATGTAAAGGGGAACACCAGGAACTCTGATGTGGGGGCACTCTGGTGACCAGAGACCATCTTCCGTACAGTGAATACACTAAGGTAAGGGGGGTTGCTATTCACTCCCACCTACATCAGTGACCCCCCCCCCCCCAGACTTGCCTGGCAGCGCTGTCTCTGACCTCCTCTCAGGTGCACCATGCAGGGATCAGTCAAATGACTCCAGCTTGGTGGCTCTGGGTCTTATCCTACAGGAGACGGTCAGAGACTGCGGACATGCTAAAGGAGACGGTCAGAGACTGCGGGCATGCTAAAGGAGACCAAATGTGCTCACTACTTACTCAGATAAAAATATATGAATAAACACCTCAAGACCATCAAGCACAACACATAATCAATTATATTATGACCATACAGTACAAACACAATATACAGCAGCACTTTTCATCAGAAAATACCAGCCAAATCATATTGCTGCAGCCTCCCCTCTCCTGGTATGCTTGGATTTGTAGTGCCCCGGACACATGAGGTGGTAACTCTGGAGAGGACAGAGGAGGCTGTGCCTGGACTGGTGAGCACTGCAGGTAATAGTTAGAGATGGGGAGAAACCCTTTAGAAGCAAAGCAGAGCTGACACACAAAAAACGATCTGCTGTACACAAGCCTGCTACACAGCCCATCCTCTGCCCCCCCCCTCTCCTTCTGCCCACTAAGACAAGGCAAAGACACAGACTGCAGCAGTTAGCTAATAGCTAGCTTACCTTCTACTAGGCTGAAGTCCGTCCGGCTCCACTGCAGGTTCACTCCACTCCTCCCCCTCCCAGCATCTCCCAGAATCAAATAAGGCGCATTGTTGAAGGAAGGGGGAGGGTACAAGACAAGTAGCAGCCATGTTAGAAAGATGATCAGAGACTCTCGGCATGTTTCGGGACTGCACATGCGCAGTTCCGAGCCGGGGAACGTCCTTTTTACTGGCAAGTTTTTTGTTGTTTTGTTTTGTTTTACAGATTTTCACGGACATGAAAAATTGCCCTGTTTTTATGGGCTGCCCGTAAAAATACGGGCGGTTGGCAACACTGACTGTAAGTATTCACAGCCTTTGCCATGATGCTCCAAAATTGAGCTCAGATGAAGCCTGTTTCCACTGGTCATCCTTGAGATGTTTCTACAACTTGATTGGAGTCCACCTGTGGTAAATTAAGTTGATTTGGCCATGATTTGGTAAGGCACGCACCTGTCTATATAAGGTCCCACAGTTAACGGTGCATGTCAGAGCACAAACCAAACCATGAAGTCCAAGGAATTGTTTGTAGACCCCTGAGACAGGATTGTATTAAGACACAGATCTAGGGAAGGGTACAGAAACATTTCTGCATCATTGAAGATCCCAATTAGCACAGTGCCCCCCATCTGTAAATGGAAGAAGTTTGGAACCACTAGGAGTTTTTTCCTAGAGCAGGCTGCCCAGCCAAACTGAGCGATCAGGGGAGAAGGGCCTTAGTCTGGGAGGTGACTAAGAACCGATGGTCACTCTAACAGAGCTCCAGCGTTTTTATGTGGCGAGAGAACCTTGTAGAAGAACAACCATCTCTGCAGTACTCCAGCAATCAGGCCTATATGGTAGCGTGGCCAGACAGAGGGCACTCATCAGTAAGACGCATGACAGCCCACCTGAAGTTTGCCAAAAGGCAGCTGAAGGACTCTCAATGAGAAACAAAATTCTCTGGTCTGATGAAACAAAGATTGAACTCTTTGGCCTTTTTAAAGGCAAGTGTCACGTCTGGAGGAAACCAGGAACTGCGCATCACCTGGCCAACACCCATTCCTACAGTAAAGTGTGATGGTGGCAGCGTCATGCTGTTGGAATGTTTCAGCAGCAGGAACCAGGAGACTTGGCAGGATCAAGGGAAAGAGAACTGCAGCAATGTAAGCATCCTTGATGAAAACCAGACCACTCTTGACCTCAGACTGGGGCGAAATTTCATCTTCCAACAGGACAACGACCCTAAGCACACAACTAAGATAACAAAGGAGTGTCTAAGGGACAACTCTGTAAATGTCCTTGAGTGGCCCAGACTTGAACCTGATTGAACATCTCTGGAGAGATCTGAAAATGGGTGTGTCCCGACCCTCCCCATCCAACCTGATGGAGCTTGAGAGGTTCTGCAAAGAAGAATGGGAGAAACTGCCCAAAAATAGGCGTGCCAAGCTTGTAGCATAAAAGACTTGAAGCTGTAATTGGTGCCAAAGGTGCTTCAACAAGTATTGGGTAAAGGCTATGAATACTTATGTACATGTGAAATCATGTACAAGAAGGTGCAAACGCCTAGTGCATTACTTCCAAAATCCTTTTTTTTTTTCTTAAATCGTAGGTAATATACTCACAAAAGCAGGATAAAATCAAGCTAGACAATTGCAGAAATCCAGCAAGTGAGATGGGCATTCCCACCGACCTCACACAATAGAGAAGCTTGCACGTTTCGGGGGTCTGTCCCCCTTCCTCTGAGCTATTTTATGTTCATGTGATTTATTTATTTTTAAATAAAATTTGTAAAGATTTTCAACTTCATTCACATTGTCATTATGGGTATTGTTTGTAGAATTTTGAGGAAAATCAATTTAATCCACTTTGGAAAAAGGCTGTAAGATAACAAAATGTGGAAAAAGTGAAGCGCTGTGAATACTTTCCAGATGCACTGAAGTCCATTCCATTTACAGAAATGGCAAGTGGGGATTTGTTTATGGTGTTTTGTTTTTTTTTTTTTGGGTAGGGCAACTTTTTTTTTTTTTGGGTAGGGCAACTTTTTTTTTTTTTCCAGGCTGAAATGGAAATGTCATGTTTGATGTAATTTATGTAGCATTTATATGTTAAATTTACTTTTACAGTCCAAAACAAATTTTGAGTGAGGCAAAATGGTATGTTTGCTTTTGTTTGGCAGCTGCTGTTGGATTGCGGTTTGGGTAATGCTGGCACCTCAGAGAGCGGTACAGAGACAGTTGTGGCCCAGCACAGAATATTAATCTTCTGTCAGCTGAAGAGCATGCTGGATATAGTGGAACATGACCTCCTGAAGCCTCACCTACCCTCTGTTGCATACCTGCGGCTGGATGGAAGTATACCAGCTGGCCAGAGACATTCCATAGTGTCAAGGTGGGTAACGGGACCTTTTTGGTAAGATGTATAATTCTGTTCACGAAGAGGAAGTGCGTTTTTATGACCTTGTGTTATATATCGGAATAAATGTGATCCTGACAAGCATTCCTTAGCTGTAAGAATATTCATGAGAAAATAAGTAATGACCACTTAAAGGGCCCTGCTTTCATCCCTCACTTGGCCCAGCTGTCCCAATGCTGGCATGTGGCTGTTCTTTGAATTCATGCAATGTTGGCATTACTTTTGTACATATTGCCAAACTGTGACCCACGGAGCTACAGTATAGCATAATTGATCTATTTCTGCATTGTGTACTATAATTGGTGACCTAGGTATTGTGGAGTCTTTTTAGAGCTTCTTTGCATGGTTAATCCATGCACTCACAACTTAGAACATAGAAGCGCACTCCTTGAAGTCGAAATATAAGTACATTCTCTGCATGCAAAATGGACATAGAAGTAGTCCTCTAAATGATATGGAAGAGAGATATTACAATACAGGACACAAGCTGAATATTCATAGCCATTGTGACTGCTACTTTCAAGTGATTAGAAGCTACCAAAGCTTTTGGACATGCCTAAACCCCCCTAGTGCGTAGCCCTTTAACCCTACCCCTAACACTTGAGACCTCTGTTTTTATAGTGTCTTGTAGTTGATGGACCTTTTTCCCTTATGGAAAAATGTCTATGCGTAAAGCAGAGCTCCACCCAAAAGGGGAAGCTCTGCTGGTCTGTCTCCTCCATTCCCACTCTCCCCCCTCCGCTGCCACCTTTGGCACCTTTTGTTGGGTGTGGGGGGGGGGGGGGTGTACTGCAACGAACTGAGCCGAAGGCTCACCTACACCCCTTCCCCCATCCTTCTCCCGCAGCCTTCTGTAACACTTCACAGGTCCCAGAAGACTGGGGCCGATTCACAAAGCACAGTAGGAAACTGGCTGTGAGGCCTCAAGGTGGCACCAGCATCTGATAGCCGATTCAAGAAACTGTTCAGGTGAGGACACCGCTGGATGCCTGGACAGGTAAGTGCCCTATATTAAAAATCAGCATCCTTATTTTTTTATATCTTTTTTTTTTTTTTTCCCCATTTAAAATGATCAGGAAACTGGGAATTGTTTATTGCTTATTGAGTTTTAAGCTTGACGGTAAAAAAATCACCACTCAGAGCTTGGTGTCAGGTGAAAAGGATGTTCTATCACATCACAGGTCACACTATTGCCACCAACTTTCACCCAGAGCCCTTATAAAGGTACTCAGGCACTTCCTTCTGTCCTTTTACCACAAGGACTTTCTACAGGACAACCGACACATGGGTTGCTGTGTATTCTTCGGGCACACTTACCCCATTTCCAAACCTTACTCTATGGGTACCCCACTGAGGAATAGCCTTACTGCTAGCAATGGCCGAAAATCAGCACAAGGAAATTGCTCTGGGAAATCTTTGCTCTGCCAATGCGAAGCACTGAAACCTCTCAGTGACTTTGCTTCCTTTGCACCCTAGCAGGACCCCATTTTAACACTGGTCTCTGCATCTGAATCTGATTCTCAAGCACACAGCAAGGGGCCTATCTGACCAAGGCAGATCTCTCAGCAACTATATGAATTAAGACCATTAGTTGGCCGAAAAATTCTGCCATCACTGTCCAGAGCCTAAAAGCACCAGGCTTCTTCTCCACCTGAGTCAGAAGTGTAATTTGCCTCCCGTAGAGGTAGACATGGAAAACTTTGATTAAGACCCAGAGGCCACATTAGAAGAGGCCGCAAAGAATTCTCATCCCCAACCTCTAATACACCTGATACTATGGGGTTGATTTACTAAAACTGGAGAGGGCAAAATCTGGTGCAGCTCTGCACTGAAACCAATCTGCTTCAAGGTTTTATTGTCAAAGCCTAATTGAACAAGCTGAAGTTAGAAGCTGATTGGCTACCATGAACAGCTGCACCAGATTGAGTGCTCCCGATTTAGTAAATCTTCCCCTATGGCTCCACGCAATATGCTTGCCAATGTAGATATGCTCACCTCTGAGTGCAAAAGCCTGTGTACTCGCACTTTGTTCTCATTAGTCTTGCCAAGCCCCTAATGAGTAATAAAACTTCAGAGTCTAAGGACATTTTGTTTCACCCCTCTAAGAATCATCACCAAGCTATAGCCATTGATAAAAAAAAAAAAAATCACTAAAGTGTACAATTTTAGTAGTAGACCCTGCTGTCTCCATCATAAACAATCCTATTGCTTTGCCTATAGAAGATGTTCCCTCATTTAAGTATTCTGAGAACATTTAGGATGCTTTTAAAGACTCTTTACCCTTGTATTTCCAGCCCTGCAGCCACCTATTGCCGCAATTTGTTTGTCAGACTGCAGCTAACTGGGTTAGTGCAACTAACAGTGCTCAAGATCCTATATTATGGGATTGAACTCTGGCAAACACATGCAAATACTGCTCCTCCAGGTTAAGCTGGCCATAGATGAATCAGAATTCTTCTGGCTCAGCAGGGAGCAGCTGAGTTTTGATCCATGTGTGGCCACGCCCCGCATTTTTGTCTTTTAAACCAACCAAAAGCTTCCCAGGGACCGTCATATTTACAAACTACCCTGAACCTACTCCTGTCCAAGGGAGTGGTTGTTTAAGTCCCTCTGAATGACAGGCTTGAAGGATTCTGTTCAAACATGTTCACCTTGCCAAAACATAAGGGTATTTGCCATATCTTTGACCTAGAATCCCAAACCCTTTTGCCTTCACAAATCTGCAAGTTCTCTCTCTACCACAAGGAGAATGCTTGGCATTAAGACATTTAGGATGCCTACTTCCTCACATTATGGTTTACCAGCCTTATCTGTGCTTAACAGTGGGGGATGAACTTTCCAATTTGTCAAACTGCCTTTTCTGAATACTCCTGCGTGAACAGGATAAGCCATAAGTGCCTGCTAACTTGATCATCCAGGTTACTGAGTACCAAGACAACTTTTGAAGGATTCATCTCCCTCACAACTGTCTGCAAATGTCCAAAGGACTAGCCAGATTCGTCAGGCTTTTGGTTGGATATTCTGCTTGCTTTCCTGGTTAGTCTGCCCTCCAGACCTCAGTCGTGAGGTTCTTACAGGGGCACTGTGAACTTTGATCTTTAACCCTTTGTGTTTTTGAGCCTGTTGGAACAGTTTGCCTAGTTGACCACTCTTATATTCATTGCTTGGGGATGCCCAATGGGGTATGAATAAGTTGCCTGTGTCCTATACTGTACATTTTTAAGATAAGAGGAATTTTACATCCAATTTCCATTTCTTACAGTACAGGACTCACTTCCTAAACGCCATATTCTGCATTGCTTATACAAAACTGAGGATTTAGGAAGTGGGGTAGTGTTAAAGGGGAGGCGTGTTCTCAAAAGCTTGCCAGGTAGGAGCCTAAAACCTATGGTGTATGAATAAGTTACCTGTGTACTATACTCTAAGATATGGAATTTACAGGCAAGTAAAATTAGAGCTGCTTTGCTACAAAACTAAGACATGCTTGTAGTAGGAAGGGTTATCCTGTGCTGGCCACAGTTTGTTTGCCAGTGTCCAATCCTCATGTAGGCTGTTGTATAACCCCAAAGTTACACTTCTCACTTTCAATAAATTCCTAGAAAAGCATATACCTATTTTCTTGCAGCTCTGCAATCATTCATACATTTGATTAAATGTAATTTTTAAATGCAAGCCATGTAAGAACCTGAATTTGACTTGGTATCAACTTCCTGCAGTTCCTGTACAGAAGGTGCCTCTCACAAACCCCACTGGCAGATGGAATGAGGGAGCAGAGAAATGGCCTTGTCAGTCTTTTGCTTTCCTTTCACAGTTCAGTCAGAGTGGAGGAGGGACAAAATGTGTATGTGGTGTTGGGCTGCAGCTCACATGACTCCTGCCCTGCCAGACAGAGCTGTATGACAGCTCTGCAAATTTCAGGACTGGATGAGCAGAAATGCACTTTTTTTTTTTTTGAATCCGTGTGTATTTTATCTGGGTGCCTGGAATTCAGGTTTATTAGTCCTGCCTATTGGCAGATGCCAGAAGGTATCTTTCTCTGCAACGCAAACTGATTTTCAATTCATTACTCGAGTCATTCATTCGTCTCACTTGTCCTTCAACCTTGGCGGTGAGGCAGTGTAGGTGTCTGCTGTGAGCCATAGTCACGTGGGGGTGCATAATCTGGTGCAGCTCTGCATAGAAACCAATCAGCTTCCAGGTGTGTGTGTGTGTGGTGTGGTTTTTTTTTTTTTTTTTTTTTTTTTTTTTGTCAAAGCTTAATTGCACAAGCTGAAGTTGGAACCTGTCTACCATGCACAGCTGCACCAGGTTTTACGCACTTCAGTTTTAGTAAATCAAACCCCATTGTGTGCTTGGCCATTGCTTCAAACACCATTTATCTGATTACTGGGTGCTAGCTACACTCACTGTGGTGCAAAGGCTTATTTTTCCTTATGGCAAAATGTTGCTAGTTCCTAAGAAAATCTATTTAAATGGCAGAGAAATTGCATTTTGCAGGTGCACATTTAAAGCAAATGAATAGAAACTATATTGTATTATAAAGAACAGATTGGCATAAGGATTTTCCTTGAATTTCAGGTTTAACAATGACCCCTCAATAGATGTTCTGCTGCTGACCACGCATGTGGGTGGCTTGGGTCTCAACTTGACTGGGGCCGATACGGTAGTGTTTGTAGAACATGATTGGAACCCAATGAGAGATCTCCAGGCTATGGACAGAGCACATCGTATTGGACAGGTATGTGTATAACGGGACTGATTTAGTTAGAAAACATTAAGATGTATGTTAATCAATTTTGGATAGAATGGGGGGGAAGGTTTAGAACCCCTGTTGAGGTTTTATTGTCTGAGGTACTATTAAGATTTTCCCTTAATTTCTGTTCTGCCATCTACTGTTTGAACCAGACAGGAAGCAAGGGGAAAATCCTCAGTAGGTACACAGACAAATACATTTCTTACAGAAGTTCTTCCTTGCACTACTCTAACAAATATATATTTTTATTTCTTTGTTGGTGAGCTATTCTGACTTCTGTCTGGTAAAACCTAGTCATGGAGATGGAATGTGAGGGTATATTTCTTTACAGAACCCCTGATCGCAGTAAAAACCTGATGGGGGTTCTTAACTTTTCCCACTCCTTTTTTTTTTTTTTTTCCAAATGTTGGCTGGACTTTAAGATCATACACATGTATGGGTGGTGGCAGCTTTAGGTCCCATTTCAGGTGATATTGTAAGTTTGTTTTCCCCCTTTAACCACTTAGCGACCACCCACCTGCAATTTACTCTGGACGAGCGCCTGCTTTAGGCAAAGCGACGCACTGGTATGACGCTGTCTACTTCCAGGTGTAGGGCGTGCACATTTGTGCTCCCACTTTGATTGTACACAGCGAGAGCCTGTTGGCAAGTGCCGGCCAATGATTTCCAGCCAGGACGTGCTGGTCGGCTGTGTAAATTCACTCCCCCGTGCTCTGTGTTAACATTCAACACAGAGGTGTTGCACATGGAGCCATCTGTGTTTCTTATCCCTGCTTTGATGCAGGTATAAACTTGGAGATCAATCAGTAAAAGCGGCACACTTTACACAATCACACATAGTTAGGCACATATTCAACCCCTTTGAATCGCCGTAGATGTTAACCCGCTTCTCAGCCCCTAACAGTACAGTGACGATGTATGGTATTATCACTGATCACACTATAAATGTCACTGGTGATGTCTGGCTGTCAGTTGGGCCCCCCAGTATCTGTATCGGGTATTGGGCCCCCCAGTATCTATGGCAGTCCCAAAGTCGTTAATCGCCACCATTAGTAGTAAAAGAAAGAACATAAAAGTGTGTGTATATTATATTACAGTTGCACTCATAAGTTTACATACCCTGACAGAATTTGATTTTTTGGCCATTTTTCAGAGAATATGAATAATACAAAAACATTTTTCACTCATTGTTAGTGATTGGTTTAAGCCATTTATTATCAATCAACTGTGTTTACTCTTTTTATATAATATTAATGGCAACAGAAACTACCCAAATGACCCTGATCAAAAGTTTACATACCCTGGTGATTTTGGCCTGATAACATGCACACAAGTTGACACAAAGGGGTTTGAATGGCTATTAAAGGTAACCATCCTCACCTTTGATTTGTTTGCTTGTAATTAGTGTGTGTGTATAAAAGGTCAATGAGTTTCTGGACTCCTGACAGACCCTTGCATCTTTTATCCAGTGCTGCACTGATGTTTCTGGATTGTGAGTCATGGGGAAAGCAAAAGAATTGTCAAAGGATCAGCAGGAAAAGGTAGTTCAACTGTATTAAACAGGAAAGAGATATAAAAAGATATCCAAGGAATTGAGAATGCCAATCAGCAGTGTTCAAACTCTAATCAAGAAGTGGAAATGAGGGGTCTGTTGAAACCAAACTACTATCAGGTAGACCAACTAAAATTTCAGCCACAACTGCCAGGAAGATTGTTCCGGATGCAAAGAAAAACCCACAAATAACTTCAGGTGAAATACAGGACTCTCTGAAAACCTGTGTGGTGTGGTTGTTTCAAGATGCACAATAAGGAGGCACTTGAAGAAAGATGGCCTGCATGATCGAGTCGCCAGAAGAAAGCCATTACTATGCAAATGCCACAAAGTATCCCACTTACAATACGCCAAACAGCAGAGAGACATCACTCCAAATGACTGTGCCAGAAGGTTTGAGGCTTGAGACCAAAATTGAGCTTTTTGGCCACAGCCATAAACGCTTCATTCGGAGAGGAGTCAACAAGGCCTATGATGACAGGTACACCATTCCTACTGTGAAACATGGAGGTGGATAACCGATGTTTTGGGGATGTGTGAGTTACAATTGCACAGAACATTTGTGGTCAAAATTGATTGCAAGATGAATGCAGTATGTTATCAAAAAATACTGGAGGAACATTTGCATTCATCAGCCAGGAAGCTGCGCATGGGACGTACTTGGACATTCCAACATGACGATCCAAAACACAAAGCAAAGTCGACCTGTCATTGGCTACAGCAGAATAAAGTGAAGGTTTTGGAGTGGCCATCTCGGTCTCCTGACCTCCAATATCATTGAGCCACTATGGGGAGATTTCAAACGTGCAGTTCATGCAAGACAGCCCAAAAATTTAAAGGAACTGGAGGCTTTTTGCCAAGAGGAATGGGCAGCTTTACCATCTGAGAAGATAAAGAGCCTCATCCACACATACCACAAAAGACTTCAAGCTGTCATTGATGTTAAAGGGGGCAATACATATTAAGAACTGGGGTATGTAAACTTTTGAGCAGGGTCATTTGGGTAGTTTCTGTTGTCATTGTGATTTAAAAAGAGTAAACACAGTTGATTTGATAATAAATGGCTTTAGCCAAACACTAACCGTGAGTGAAAAAAGTTTTTGTGTTATTTATATTCTCTGAAAAATGGCCAAGAAATCATGAGTTCTGTCAGGGTATGTAAACTTGAGCACAACTGTATGTGTGTGTATGTATATATGTGTGTGTATATGTGCACTATTTTTAGCCCAAAAGCACCTGACAAACGCCTCAGTGTGAAAGTGGCCTAAACGAAACTTTTGTTTATAGTTCTCTTCCAGCGCTGACAATGTTGTGATAAACTTGGCAGGCTGCCTGTGTGTGGTTTATTTTTATTTTTTTTGACAGCTCTGAGTAGAGAATGTCTCTGCACTTGTTATGTAAATGAATTGTGTAAATGCTCCAAAGAGATTGTGAGGGGGGTTGAATCGAAATTTACCCTGTAAGGTTTTAATTGTGCATGGTGGAGCCACACGATTAATCGTGTGTGTGTATATATATGTGTATGTATATATATATATATATTCATATAATACACCATAGTTTGTAGATGCTCTAATTTTCATATTTCATATATTTTCAATTTACACTTATTGGGATTTTTTTTTTTTTTTTATCAGACAGTAGAATACATTTTAGCCAAAATGTATGATGAAATTTAGATTTGTTTTATAGTAGAAAATATTGGTGGGGGGGGGGGTTCGGTCTTTTTATTTTCGTTTTTTATGTTTCAAAAAAAAAAATTAAACCCAGTGGTGAACAATTACCACCTGAAAAGCTCTATTTGTATGAAAAGATATACATTTTTTGTTTGGGTACAGCGATGCATGACCGCGCAATTACCAGTGCCCAATAGCGAAAAATGGCCTAGTCATGTAGTGGGTAAAATCGTACAGAGCTCAAGTGTTTAATTGCTGTTTGGGTACATGTACCCAGTGAAGTGACAGACCTCAGGTGATATGAAAGATCTTCCTATACAAGTTGTACCTCCTTATCTGCAGTCTTTACAGCCATTCTAAGTGCAGAGTATATACAGCTTGTCTGAGCTGTCAGCAGTGGGTGGGGAGCTAAAGTCACTCTGCAGAGCTCAGTGAGGAGAGTTCTGACAGCTGATTGATCTAAAGGGACACACCCCCCTTCACACAGGAACGGAGCTGAGGCTGTCGCTCACAGGCTGTGTGCTGGAGCTCACTCCCCTGTCGCCTTTTTTTCCTTTTGGTTTCAGGAAAACTTGTCAAATGACTCAGGCAGATAGTAGAGGAACAAGGCAGCAGAGAGAAATTACATTCAGTGCTCTGGGTTGAGACAAGTACACACTATAGAGGGATTTGTTTGGTTCATATTTCATGTCGGAGGTTTACAACCACTTTAATGGTTGTCTGTCTATTTCAGAAACGAGTAGTTAATGTATATCGGCTAATTACAAGAGGAACTCTGGAGGAGAAGATTATGGGTCTGCAGAAGTTCAAGATGAGCATTGCCAACACCGTGATAAGTCAGGAAAATGCCAGCCTGCAGAGTATGGGCACTGACCAGCTGCTTGACCTGTTTACTCTGGATAAGGTAAGGTCAATGTTGGTGAACTTTGAGAGTTACAGCTGTCCTTAACTGGGTTGACAAATGTAAGCTGTAGCGATTCTTATAATTTAACACACATTATTACGTTTTATAGATTTGATTTCTTTATAATGTTTAAAAATGAAAACGTTAAATTCTAGTTAAAGGCCAAGTTCACCTTTTTAGGAGCATGTTACATTACAGCCATTTTTAGGGTGTAACATGTAACCTGCTCCTATATACCTCCCTGCCAGCGCTCCCCGCTCTGGCAGTGGGAGATCTTCTCCCAGCACCGATTTCTCACAATTTGAAAACGACATGGCTGTGCGGGGCTCCACCCACAGTCGTGTCATTCAGTTTTCTCTGAATGAATGAACTACAAGTACCGTCAGCCGGTGCAGCAGACGGCTGGTAGTTCTTAATGAACTGTGAGGGTGCTTGTGAGCACTCTTGTAGTTCGTACATTCTCCCTGCTTTTCAGTAACTGACCGTATCAGAGGTACAGGCAGACAGCTGAGAGTCTGAAGGATCCTAGTATTGCACATGCGATTTGCTGCTACTGCTTGCAGTACTTACCGGCTGCAGTATTAAAGGTGCATGTCTATTTATTTTTTTTACACCTGCATTTATTTTATTTAAGGTGTTTATATTTTAATTAAAAAATATAGTCTGTGATGGCGACAGGCACATTAGATTACACTTTTTTATATTTTGTACATGTCTAGTACTTGTCCTTCCTTCCTCAGATATCTCATTCCCCTCTCCTTTAACAATTTACACTAGCACATAAACAGCAAACACTTGCTGACAGTAACAAGTTGGTGATATTTGGGCTTAGGCACATACCTAATTATATTTTCTGCTGGGAAGATGTCTTGTTGCATCTGTGTGCTGTATCTGTTATCTGGATGTCTGGCTGCCTCCAAAGGAAAATCCTTACCTCTGCCGCTTATTAGTGACTGGCTTGATGGAATGAATCAGAAAAACTTGCCTGCAATATTGCTGGACAAAGCTGCCTGCTCGCCTGCCTGGCAACTCTGATGCCTCTTTCATAGATGGCAACAGATGATACAACTAAAGCAGTGAATTAATGTAGATGGGTGCTACACAGCTGGATATTCAAAAGTGTAGCTGGTATGTTGTCTGGGAAATGTTGAGTCACATTTTAAGTCACAACCTTTACATTACGTTGTGTTGTCAATAACTTAAAGCAGTATTAAATCTACCGTATATACTTGAGTATAAGCCGAGTTTTTCAGCACATTTTTTTGTGCTGAAAGTGCCCCCCTCGGCTTATACGCGAGTCAAGCACTTTTCTGCAGCAAAAAATGTCTTTTTCCGAACCAACTTTGGGGCCCCGTATCTCGGGGACACTTGGTGCTAGGATCCCCAAATTTGGTGTGCAAACCCAGTAGATCTAGTACAACATATCCAATCGGTTCGGAAAATGTCATTCTCTGCTGCAGAAATGTGCTTGACATTTTCTGAACAGACTTTGGGGCCCCGTATCTCAGGGAACCCCAGCTTGGACATGTTGTAGTGCTAGTTTCACTGGGTTTGCACACCAAATTTGGGGTTCCTAGCACCAAGTGGCCCTGAGATACGGGGCCCCAAAGTTGGTTCAGAAAATGTCATTCTCTGCTGTAGAAAAGTGCTTGACATTTTCTGAACTGATTTTTGGGACCCTGTATCTTGGGGCCACTTGGTGCTAGGAACCCCAGCTTTGGATATATTGTGGTTCTAGTTCCACTGGGTGTGCACACCACTACTTGAGTATACTCGAGTATATACGGTACACGCAAACATTTATTGCAGCTTACAAATCCTTAGATGTGATGGCTGCATTTTTCTATTTCAGTCTTTTTGTTCCATTTTACTTGGTGATCTCTCAGCAAGTCTGTTTTTCAAAAGAACAGGCCTTCTTGTGGAAAGATCAGTTACAGGAATGAGACAAACCATTCAACACTGGCAGGGGTGCTTACAATAGTCGGCTTTTGTGTGTAGAAACCTTTTATCTCAAAAGGAAATAACTGCACAGAACTGCAGCTGTTATGCACCACCAATGTGGCATACCTACAGACACCATGTTAGGCCTGCACATGGAGTGACGACTTTACAACTTATCCCCATAGGAAATGAGAGGTAAAGCATAGCAGTCATGCAGGAGAACACCAGGAACTTGACATGGGGTAAATTGTAAAGGTTTTTTGAATAGTCTGGTTGTATAGACTAAGTTCAGAAATCTGAGCTGGAACTCCAGCTCCTTCTGCACCACTCATGCACTTAGACAATTCCTGATGACCAACTGAAAACTAGTTAAAAAATAAAACACTGCAAAATGGTGTTGATAATCATCTAACTGAGGTTTCCCAGCTTGGATAGCAATTCTGAGTGGTTTTTCCCACCTATGTACAAGGACATGTAGAAGTAGTATACTTTACTCATAGATGATTATCTGAGCCCTTCAATAAAAGGTTTCTTTTACTCATTCTTTATATTTAAACTTGGGATGAGAGTGGGGTGTGGAATGAACTAGAATTCAATCTGAACCTGTTTCACGAATGACCAAACTAAATGAATTGTTCAGCTGCCTGCCTGCCAAATTGAGCCTCTGGATGCGATAGAGGGTGATGCATTTAGCTGCTGTATTACTAATGCTGCTAATTGTGACAAATTTTAAACGATCTTGCTTCAACGGAACTAGTCAATGTGAGACTCGCATTATACAAGCTGATATACATGGGTCGTAACTGTCCGAATAAATTCTGTAAAATCTGGTGGAAGCCAGATGCCTCAGTGTAGCCTCTTGCAGTGGTCCCCCTTTTCCTTCCTCCCTTCTGCCCCACTCTATTCCATGTCTCCTATTTTTCCTTTTTTGACTTTGATCATACTTCATTACACTGAATATCACTGAAGTCGGATCAAAGTCAGATCACTGTCTTAGATGATCTGACTTTGGCCATGCTACTTGTGCTCTGATCTTGAAGGGAAACCACATGCCAAATAAAAAAAAAGGGCATGGGTTCCCGCTCCAAGACCATACCAGACCTTCGTCTGGTATGGATTAAGGGGAACCCCCACGCCGAAAAAACGGTGTGTGATCCCCCCAAAATCCCTTGGCAGAACCTTATCCGAGCACACAACCCGGCAGTTCTGTCCAAGTGAAACACCTGTTGAATGAACTTAAAGTGGGAGTCCGGCGACCAATCTTTTTTTTTTTTTGGTCATTGAGACACTTTGCTAACCCCAAAATAATACTCATAGTTTGGGTGTAATATTTCCGCCTCTGTCTGTTTTCATACTGAAGAATAACTTAAATGTGATGCTGGCTGTTTCCATCTTGCTTGTGGGCATGTGAAGCCCACAAGCATTGATTTCCTGGATGTGGTGAATGCAGTTCAATCACAGCTTGTTCACACTGAATCTTGGGAAGCCTGACACTAAGCTCCCAGGAGACAGTGCGGCACCGGGGAAAGGCAATAAACACGCCTACTCCCATGGGAGGAGAGACAGGAAGTGCCACAATAAAGTACAATATAAAGGTAATTACAGCGATAAAAAAAATTTTCGTACGGCATTTGGACATCTATGCAATTAACTGAAGTTAAAAATTTGAGTGGAACCCCGCTTTAACGTGTTCTGATGGTACCTTTTTTTTATAGGTTTAAACATTGTTTTCTAATGTAACACCTGATGTTATGTGGGAGTCCCATTGCATTTTTTTTTTTTTTTTTTTTAAACAGAGTCCCAAGCTGACAGGGAAATGTCATTTTAGACCGGGTTCACACTTGTACGACAAACAATTTTTTGTTTAACCTTAACCACTTAAGGACCGAGCCTCTTTCTGAGAGATTTGTTTACAAGTTAAAAACATTTTTTTTGCTAGAAAAAATAAATTAAAATAGAACCCCCAAACATTATACTTTTTTTTTTTTTTTTTTCTTTTCCCTAACACCCTAGAGAATAAAATGGCAGTTGTTGCAATACTTTGTCACACCGTATTTGCGCAGCAGTCTTACATGCGCACTTTTTTGGCGGAAAAACTTTTACCTTTATCTCCATGAGTGACGTTTAAAAAATTCTACAGGTTGCATGTTTTGAGTTACAGAGGAGGTCTAGGGCTAGAATTTATTGCTCTCGCTCTACCGATTGCAGCGATACCTCACGTGTGTTGTTTGAACACCGTTTTCATATGCGGCGCTACTCACGTATGCGTTTACTTCTGCACGCAAGCTCGGCGGGACGGGGCGCGTTTTTAAACTTTTTTTTTTTTTTATTCTTATTTATTTTACCTTATTTATTTTTACTGTTCTTTTTTAAAAAAGTCACTTTTGTCCCTATTACAAGGAATGTAAACAAGGAAAAAAAGCAGGAACTCTTAAATATGAGATCTGGGGTCAAAAAGACCTCAGATCTCATATTTACACTAAAATACAATTAAAAAAAAAACCAAAAAAAACACAAATGGCCCTTTTAAGAGCTATGGGCAGAAGTGACGTTTTGACGTCCCTTCCTCCCTGCAATGGTATCACGGCGGGTGGGGGCCATATTCCCCCTCACTCGTCTCCATATCAAGGAAGAAGGATCCGTCCGCTACGGCCAGCTCTGGTAAGTGGCGGAGGGCACTGGAGAGCGGCGGGAAGGGGGGCCCTCTCCCTCTCCCGCTGCCGATTTTAAAAGTGATCTTGTGGCCAATCCGCCGCAGAGACCACTTTTATCGGAAACCGGACTGCCCGCTGAAGAAGAGAAAACCGGGGTTGTGGCAGTTAGCTGCTGCCATAACGATATTCCTGTTCAAAGACAGGACGTATATTGGCATGCGGCGGTCCGGAAGTGGTTAAAACGTTGTTTGATTTATATATATATATATATATAAACAGTGGTGATCACCATCAAACGAAAGCTCGATCTGTCTCAAAAAATGATAAATATTTCATTTGGGTGTAGTGTTTCATGACTTGGTAATTTCTGTCATTCAAAGTGTGATGGCGTGGAAATCAGAAAATTGGCCTGGGCAAGTAGGGGGTGAAAGTGTCTGGTGTTGAGGTGATTAAAAAGCAATATGATTTCTAAAACCACCAGTTTAAGAGACTCATACCTTTAAGGATTCGAACAGTGGAATCTCCCCTGTTTCTCCCATGACAGGTTTTCTTTCATTTGAAAGCTGTCCAGTGTTGTAAAGGCTGGGAGTGCCGTACAAAGCTGTCTGCTTGTGGAATATCTATTGTGATGTAACTGGATCTTTTTAATGTTTTCTCAGGATGGAAAGCGTGAGAAGATGGAGACATCTGAAGCCGGCGGAAAGACTTCAATGAAATCAATCCTCGACAACCTCGGGGAACTATGGAACCAGGAGCAGTACGATTCAGAATTTAGCTTGGACAATTTCATGCATTCTCTCAAATAACTGCTGCTGCTCAAGTTTCTTCCGTGGTTTTTTTTTTTTTTTTTTTTTTTTTTTTTTTTTTTCATTTTTTGTTTTTTTGCTGATATTCAGCAGTAGCTGAGACGGTACCATCAATAAGATTTTGCAAGATGGATTTACATCTAGGTGGAATCTTAGCCAGGAACGGGAGAGATTGTGTCAAGGGAAATTATGCAGTCTTAAAGATGCTATGGATTTTGAGAAGACTTGAATCCTCTGTTATATACTGGTGCATCGTCCTTCAGCTGGAAAACAAAATCAAACTGATTTTATGCACTGCCAGCTGCTATTTCTAACATCGTCAGAGTATTTCTTCTGAGGAACTGGTTAACAAAATGTTTTTATTTGACCTGTAAAATGTACAGGGTTCTCGAGCTTACCTGCCCATCCCAGGACTGTGTGCAGCCATGCTGTTCTGAGGGCCATTGCTGGTTACATTAGCGATGTTGCAGTGACTATAGCAGTAAGGCTATGTGCACTCGGATGTTCGAAAGCCACTGAAAAGGCTAACGCAGGATGTTTCACTGAGGCTTTATCTCCCCCAGTCTTTAATCTGTTTTAATCCTATTTTTTTAAGAAATATTTGCAGTTTTATTCAGTCTTTTTTTTTTTTTGTTTTCAGACCATTTGCTAGCTGCTTTTTTGGGTGATGATTGCACAAAACAGGAAGAAACAGATTGACAATGGAAAGAAAACAGGTTCAATTTTCAATCGGCCTTCTAATGATACAAAGACAGGAGATGGAAAGAATACCATTTCATGTTTAATTTTTGAAACCAGAAAGATGCAATGGTAACACTTGTGTGGACGAGAAGGCAAGTAGGTCAGCAGTTGGATTAAACCCAGATGAGACTGAAGATATCCCAGTGCACATACCCTAAACTAAAGCCACCTTGTAAGCATTCAGTTTTAGGCTCTTGGTTGTAAAAATATAACGCCATCTTTTTTTTTTCTTTTTTTTTTTAAAGGTTGTAAAAAATTTTTTTTTTTTAAACTTTAAGGAGCCACACATTTTGTGTTGTGGTTCTGGATCAGGCATTTAATGACCAACGCCAGACTGGAAAGTCAGGCTTGCACTGCTTGTGGCCCTCCTTAGTTTTGTTAGCAAGGAATTCTGGGATTGCAGTTTCTGCATAACCGATGGGAAGCAAGTTGGTCAAGCCTGGTATAAAGTAACATCGTGCTTTTGGGGTTTAAATTGAGCTTTCTATGCACACTAGAGGCCTCATGTGTGACAATTGTCTGAAAAGGAAGTGATTGGTTTTTTTTGCCCACAGCAGTCAGATTACAACTGTTCTTTCTATAGTGTACAAGAGAAAGAACCATGTCGTTATCTGTAAATCTCAAACCAAAGCCATGCATGTACAGAAAAGGATTGCTCATGCCACCATCAAACTATTCCCAGGAGCCATACACATGGGCTGAAATACTTCCTGAATGCCTGGTCATCACTGCATGCTGTGGTGCTTTCCTCTGCTTCTACATCAATACCATGCATAGTAATTGTATGCAGGCTAGCAGAAGGAACCACAGTGCACATAGACCAGGATGTGACACTCCTGGAAGTGTTGGATGCATAGGATTTTTCAGGCAGCATTTGGAGATGATGATTATCTGCAAAATGAAGAGTTAATACTTACCCCTACCACCACCGCTTTGGTTTGAGATCAAAAACGAGTGATGGGTCACTTTTATGCTTTTTAAGCGATGCTGTGGATGCTGAGAATCTCTTGTGATAATCAGTTGGCATAGTGGTCAACGGGGTTGATTTGCTAAGCAACATGGGCAATTTTAATCTTTTGATATGGAGTGATTTAACCAGTACTGTCAGTCCTTTCCTCAGGGTAGAGGTACATAGTAGATGTTTAATAGGTCAATAGGGCAGTGAATCATTAGGTGTAGCAGTTCCAAACTGATGAAGAAAATGGCTCCCTATGTGGAGTAAGCTACACAGGTAACATGTATTCATATCTTGTAGAATTCAATTGCACATAAATGCATGTTGCTATTAAAAATTTACTGTAAGTGGTCAAATCTCTCAATGATAACAGATCAAAACTGCCTTTGTAGCCAAGCTCTAAAAGAGTAGTGTTTGCTTAGCCCAATCTGGCCCTTCAAACATCCAGCAACACACAGGGTAATCTGAAAAAAGTGCAATTAGATGATTTAAAGGGTTAGTTCACCTTTATCTGATAATTCCCTTGCTAGAAGTGTAGGCCATTTACATTTCTCCCAAAGCTAGGGCAAAAAATCTCTGATATCCCGTCCTGCCATGTTGCTAAAACTCAAGCTATTACTGCTTACCCCCATCATTACAGGATTGAGCTGTTAAACCCCTGCACTTGTGTGGTCCACTACCTCCTCTGCGGCAGCATTGCTAAACTTGGCGCTACTGTGACAGGGGAAAAAGTGCATGCAAAGGGGTTTGAATCGGCTGGGAGTGCCTTAGCAATGCCCCAGTGAAAAGGCAGGATGAAATGATGCAATCTCTGGGAGTTTTGGGCCAGGCTCCAGGAGGTATGTAAATAGCCTACACCTATAGCAAGAACATTATTTAACTTTTTGGTCTGAGCTGCACAGTTTATCTATAGGCACCCCCTTACCTGCATAGGCAGTTTTTTTTTGGAAAAGGTGAACTAAATCCGGCATAGACTGTTCAAATCTTGGCTGGCTCCTGCTGAACCATGTATAGGCAGGCTTGAATGTACCCAAGTTTATAGATCAACTTGGTTACAACCAGCCTGTTGGATTTTACATGCACGGTTATAGCTGCTAGCAATAATCACTGTGTTCTCCATGCCAGGAGCACACAATGGATCCATGGGAGGGATTAGCCCATTAACACTGACCCGTGGTTGCAGGCAAAAAAAAATTGCTCAGTCTATGGCTGGCCTAACCCTTAAAACAAACATTGCTTTAGGTGGCTAAGTAACTATGTTACTATATTTAATGGACTAACCCATTGAAAAAGCTCTGACTAGAACAGCTTGACTGTCAAATTCTCAAGTATTGGTTGCAAGGATTCTTAGTACCCAGAAAATGCATTTTGGCTGAAATTCTGATGTCTAGAAAAAATATCCAGTCTCTGCTATTGAGAATACCCGGTTCTCTGGACTTCTGCTCTATTAACAGGAGAATCTGGTCATTATCTGCAAGGCTTTTCCTTTTTTCGAGATTTCTTACCATGAGGCCCTTTCATAAGTCACCCTTTCCATATTAGACAAAGCATATGCGTTTCCCAGGTTTTAACAGACTGGCTCTTGCACAAACATATTTTCTATATATTTAGCAGACTGGGTTCCTTCCCTGTGTATCTGTAGCTTTTGTTGTATACATTGGATAATCCTCAGTCTTTTATATCTGTCCATACCTTTGGTGGGTGTTTGAGTGTTTGGCGAAAGAGAGTGGATTGTTGCACACGTAAGAAGAAAATAATGAAATCTTGAATAACACATGACAACCTCTTATGTAAGTTGCAAGGAAAAGAAAATGTAACCTTTATGGAAAGAGCTTTTGTCACAACTTTTAACAGTGGCATGCTGTAATGAATTACCATTCCATTTAAAACTTTGAGAATAAATAAAAAAAAATTAAGTACTTTTTTTTTTTTTTTTTCTCTCGTTGTAGTACACCCCAGTACACTGATTTGTACTGGGGTGTGTAAAAATACATCAACACTTGTACTTTTACATACAGCGCTTCACTTTTTCCACATTTTGTTATCTTACAGCCTTGTTCCAAAATGGATTAAATTAATAATTTTCCTCAAAATTCTGCAAACAATATCCCATAATGACAATGTGAAAGAAGTTTGAAATCTTTGCAAATTTATTAAAAAAAAAAAAAGAAAATCACATGTACATAAGTATTCACAGCCTTTGCACAATACTTTGTTGAAGCACCAATTACAGCCTCAAGTCTTTTTGAGTATGATGCTACAAGCCTGACACACCTATTTTTGGGCAGTTTCTCATATTCTTCTTTGCAGGACCTCTCAAGCTCTATCAGGTTGGATGGGGAGTGTCGGTACACAGCCATTTTCAGATCTCTACAGAGATGTTCAATCAGGTTCAAGTCTGGGCTCTGGCTGGACCGCTAAAGGACATTCAGAGTTGTCCTGTAGCCACTCCTTTGTTATCTTGGCTGTGTGTTTAAGGTAGCTGTCCTGTTGGAAGATAAACCTTCACCTTGTCTGAGGGCCAGAGCGCTCTGGAGCAGGTTTTCATCAAGGATGTCTCTGTACATTGCTGCATTTAACTTTCCCTCAATCCTGACTGGTCTTCCAGTTCCTGCCGGGGAAAAACATCCCCACAGCATGATGTTGCTACCACCATGCTTCACTGTAGGGATGGTATTGGCCAATACCATCTAGTAGGGATGGTATTGGCCAGGTGATGAGCGGTGCCTGGTCTCCTCCAGACGTGATGCTTGCCATTCAGGCCAAAGAGTTCAATATTTGTTTTCATCAGACCAGATAATTTTGTTTCCCATGGTCTGAGTCCTTCAGGTGCCTTTTGGCAAACTCCTGGTAGGCTGTCATGTGCCTTTTTACTGAGGAGTGGCTTCTGTCTGGCCACTCTACCATACGGGCCTGATTGGTGGAGTGCTGCAGAGATGGTGGTTCTTCTGCAAGGTTCTCCTCTCTCCACAGAGAAATGCTGGAGTTCTGTGAGAGTGACCATCGGGTTATTGGTCACCTCCCTGACTAAGGCCCTTCTCCCCAATGGCTGTTTGGCCAGGCGGCCTGCTCTAGGAAGAGTCCTGGTGGTTCCAAACATCTTCCATTTACAGATGATGGAGGCCACTGTAGCCATTGGGACCTTCAATGCTGCAGACATTTTTCTGTAACCTTCCCCAGATCTGTGCCTCGATACAATCCTGCCTAAAGAGAATCCCTTGGACTTTATGGCTTGGTTTGTGCTCTGACATGCACTGTTAACTGTGGGACCTTATATAGACAGGTGTGTGCCTTTTCAAACATGTCTAATCAACTGAGTTTACCACAGGTGGACTCCAAGTTGTAGAAACATCTCAAGGATGGTCTGTGGAAACAGGATGCACCTGAGCTTAATTTTGAGTGTTTGTATTTTTAATACATTTGCAAGGATTTCAAACATTTCATGTGGTCATTATGGGGTATTGTTTTTAGAATTTTGAAGAAAATAATGAATTTAATCCATTTTGGAATAAGGCTGTAACATAACAAAATGTGTTAAAAGCGAAGCACTGTGAATACTTTCCGGATGTACTGTAGATACTCCTGTGGTCATAGGGAAGTTAGGGTTTGTGTATCGATGTTCTATAGATTCCCTACAACTATCACTTTGACATTAAAGGCATTTTAATCTACTACTGCTACTGTTCTTGGTGTATCAGAAGAGTGAGTCATCCAGTGCTTTTGTAGCATCCAGATGGCTTTCTTTTATGCCTGGTACATGCAGGCTATTTTTTTTTTTTCATTCAACCCAGCAGCCTAAATGGGGGGTTGAAAAAAAACAAAAAACAAAAAAACAAAACTGCGGCGCTTGCAAGGAGCTCGCTTTACTATGCAATGTTAGTATAGCAATCTCCCTGCTGAGCTATTGTGTTCTCACACAGAATGGTGCTATCAAATTAAAAAATAATTACCTTGAGTCTTCAGAGTGACACTCTTTAGGAATTCCAGAGTCTATTTAAAGTGGTCGTAACCCTGAAAAAAAACATACTCCTGTCCCTATTAAGGCACGAGAGAGTACTTTTGCCATGTCACTTGTCCCCTTCGGAATAGACAGGATCAACCAGATATTGTAGGTGTTCCCTTGTGTGTACTGACCACACTTATCATGGCTGCTGATCCCCGATGGTGTGGTCAGATTACGTTCCTCTGTCATCCTACTGCATTTCCCCCCACTCCCTGTCATTTCCGTAGTCTGTGTGTGAACTGTGAAGCCGATCTCCTCCTGCCCCTACCTCTCCTTCAGTCTTGATTGAGTATTCTGCTGCAGCTGCTCTACCCTTTAGTAAGGTTACATCTATTATATACTTTTATCTGCTCTGTTTCAGGAACACATTAGGTACAGTGTGTATTTTTTTTGTTTTAATTATAAAGCTAAATCCCTTATTTGCCCAGGGCTGCTGTGTGGTCACATATCCTCCCTCTGCTAGCTTGTATACATCATAGGGTATCAGGGGCTTGTATACATCAGACTATTTAGGAGCAGTTCTAAACAAAATCTATTCATTGTATAAAAATGTTATATGCTAATCTGGTATCTTACATCTGCACAAATAGTCTCAATTCCTTCTCTTTTTATTTCCCCTTGGCACTGCCTTGTGACAGGAACCTTGTCTAGCTCTGAACTGCTGCCGTCCCATTTCTGCCAGTTCGTATCATAGACACTTCAGCTCTGCCTGGTGACACAAAAATGGCAGACATCTAGCCAGTACCCTGTGCAGACCACATCTCCATAAGTATGCCACTGCGTTAAATTGAGTATGATCCTGCTAGTCAATACTATGATCACCAAACTTAAAAGTGAATTTAACTTAATACTTTCGCTGCCACTAGCATAGTCTCCCTGCTTTCTTCTGGGTGCCAGGTCTTTAGCCGTATTAAATGGCTGGTGCTGAGAATATACACTGAGCTGTGCTTGCACAGTTTGGTGTACATTCTAAAGAAGGTTGTGAACAGGCCCCTAAGTTTTTTATTTTAGAAGAGACATTGCATGCCTCTTCTGCATGCTTACAATTTTTAATTTCTTTAGTTCTATTTTAGGATGCACGTTGAGGCAACTCTTCTGATGCATGCTAATATTGGTTCAATTCCTGGGCAGAAAAGATGGCTACTTTTTCTAAAATAACAGTACATGCTTGTAAATGTTTTGCACAAACAGTGCCAATACATGGGTTGTATGAAGAGTTAACAAACCAATTGTTTAGATCCTGCATAATTGTAACAAGAATTCCCCTCTAGCCCTAGGTGTCATAACAGGACGGCTCTCTAACTTATGGTTTTGGCTTTATGCGTTATCAGTTTCACCTAATATTCCTTTATAGTTTTACCCTACACTTTCAAACTCCTAAACAAGCATGTAGATGCAGTATGGTAGGCCCAAAGAGGGTTTAAATATGTTCAAACATGGAACCCTCTAATATGGTGCATGAGTGACTGAGCACATCTGATGCTTGTTTAGTGTAAATGCCTTCCTGGGTGTCTCTATGCCACCACAGCACATACTGGGCAAAAATCAGCTTGTATAGAACTACCACACAAGTGCTCCCATCTTCCTCTAGGTCAGGGATATGCAATTAGCAGACCTCCAGCTGTTGCAGAACTACAAGTCCCATGAGGCATAGCAAGACTTTGACAGCCACAAGCATGACACCCAGAGGAATGATGGGACTTGTAGTTTTGCTGCAGCTCTGCTAATTGCATATCCCTGTTCTAGATCAGTGATTCTCAACCCTGTCCTCAAATACCCCCAACAGGCCATGTTTTGGGATTTTCTCTTCGATAAAAAAAGCCTTCCAAAATGCCAAGCCATTGACTTTATCTTGCACAGGTGCTTTAAATCGAAGGAAAGCATGCAAATATGGCCTGTTTAGGGGTATTTGAGGACAGGATTGAGAACCACTCCTCTAGATCAGTATTTCTCAACTCTACTTCTCAAGATGCCCCAACAGGTAATGTTTTCAGGATTTCCCTCAGATGAAATGGCTGTGGTAATTACTAAGGCAGTGAAACTGTTCACATCACCTGTTCAAAATTAATGGAAATCCTGAAAACATGACCTGTTGGGGCGCCTTGAGGACTGGAGGTGAGAAACTCTGCTCTAGACAACCTTACTCATTCACGAAAAAAAGTGCAAAGTAAATAACCCAGAGACCGTTTTTGATAAGTTTTTTTATTAAAAAAACAAAAAATAATGTTCCCCCAAGAAGAGCCAACGTCAATCACAATGAGCGTCAGCCACTGATCCCTGCCTACCCATCACTAAATAAACTTAGCGGTAGGGCCACCTGATGACACCCCCCACCCCCGTCTCATTTTATGAGGGGATGAGTACCCAATGATGGCTCCTCCCCGGCAGAGCCACCTGAGGATGTCTATTTTGTTTTGTTTTTTTGTCCGGGCCAGTGGCTGGCGTTCATGCTTGACATTGGATCTACTGCAGGGAGACTTTTTATTCAAAAAAGGGGGGGGGGGGGAAGAGTCCCCCTGTAGTAGATCCAATGTCGAGCATGATGAATGTCCACAACTAACCCGCACAAAGAAAAAAAACTGACCTGCACCAACACTTGACAACATCCTCAGGTGGCTCTGCCGGAGGAGGAGCTATCAGGTACTCATCCCCTCATAAGGGGCCGGGGGGGTGTCACCTGTTGAGGTCATCAGGTGGCTGTGCTTTATTTAGTGGTAGGTAGGCAGTGGAGCTGTTATTTGGCTGGAATCAAGTGTCGGTGCAGGTCAGTGGCTGGCGTACATTGTGATTTGACATTGGATCTTTTTTTGTGGCACATTTATTCTTTTTGTTTTTTTTTTTGTTTTGTTTTGTTTTCTAAATGACTTGTCAAACGGTTTCTGGGTTTTTATTTACTTTGCACTTTTTTTTTTTTTTTTTTGGGGGGGAGGGGGGGGAGAGAAATGAGTAGGGGTACTATGTACTCCCCCTTCTCATTCATAGGTGGGGGACCAGGCTCTGGGGCCCTCGTTAAAAAGGGGGCTTCCAGATTCTGATAAGTCATCCACCGCATCACCATTTGGACAATGTCCTTTTGAGAGCATTATGGTATATTTCAGGAGGGGAGATGCTTGTTCCCACCCCCCAACCACCCCTTCTGGCCTGCATGCTTAGATAAGGGTCTCATGGATTTTGGGGGTGTTTTGTTTTTTTCCTGCTAATGTTGGGACTTTTTAATGGCAGTTATTCACTGACGTTGGCAGTAAAATACAACTAGCTTTCACTACTAAAATACCTCATCACTTCATAAAATAGCTCATGCACTGTTATAGTAGTGGGTTTTTTTTTTTTTTTTTTGTTTGTGAACTGCAAATTTTTTGGGGGGAAAAAGACGTTAAGAGGTATTTTACTGGTGGATCTTAAAAACAGATGCCAATTTGTGAATGGACCCCACTGATCTTGGTCTTAACCCTGCTGCCTTTCTCCTCCAAAATTTGAACCTCTCCAGAAACAGAGTGCTTCCTTGTGATTCAACTTCTCCCTGCAGCTAGTTCCTGCATCCCATCTCTCTGGAAGCAGATTTCACCCCCTATTTTCACGTGGTTCTCTAAGATAAATTATTAATAGCCCCTTAAAAAAAAATCTCACAGCTTCTCTAAAATAACGCAATGAAAAATTTGGGAGTTCTTTATGGGAAAGACACCTGTGCTCCAGAATACATGGCTACCCTTGTACAGTGAGATTAATGATATGCACACCTTTCCCTTGGACTTTAAATACTTTCCCACTCCTACATAGACACATGCCTCTACTCACCCTCCCCCCCCCCCCCCCCCTCCTCCTTTTCCATCCCTGTTTCTTGCTCCCTCCCTCCTACTTTTTGCCCTCTCCTATTTTGCCTCTACCTGGCTGAACCCTTGCCAAGACATCCTTATACAACCCCTGGCAGAAAGTATGGAATCACCACTCTTGGAAAATGTTTTTTTTTTTCTACACAATCAGACATGCCTCCAAAACTATTTTTCATTTAACATTCCAACCTTCTGGCTTTAAGAAATAGAACTGTAGTCAGTTGCAACTGTTTTTGCAGATCAAGCAGAGGAAAAAAATATGGAATTACTCAATTCTGAGGAAAACGAAAAATTTAATACTTACCGTTCCGTAATTTTTCTTTCCTGGTGCCTACCCATGGTTGGTTGCTCCGCCCTCTACCAACCCACAGGACCATTTTAACTCTATAAAAAAAGAGTTCCTCCCCTTAGTCAGTATTCTTGTAACTAGATCTCATAACGCTAAAGATCATTGAAGGGAGGGTGTATGCTGCCATGGGCAGGCAACAGGAAAGGAAAATTACAGAAAGGTAAGTATTCAGTTTTCCTGGTGCCTCCCATGTCAGCATACCCATGGTAAATAACTCGCTTACAGGGAGGGTACTGCAATAAAGCAATTAAACAAAAAAAAGCTACAGTACAGATGACTGCAAAGTCCTTTCCCCTAAATTCTCGGGAAGTAAGGACTGCTGGGTACACACTATAGTGGGACATGAACGTGCTGAAGGACGACCAACTGGCCGCTCAACAAATTGTCTCAGGGGAGACCCGCGCCAAAGCTGCCCAGGAGGAGGCTATTCCACGCGTTGAGTGGGCATTGACCGCATCTGGAACTGGGAGACCACTAGCCCAATATTCTCTTTGGATTAACTTTACAATCCAGCTTGCCAAAGTCGTCTTAGATGCTGCCATTCCCTTTCTGGCACCCTTGGGGATGACAAATAGCCGTTGATTTTTCCTGAATTGCTGCGTCAAATTTAGGTAGTGAGGGATCTGGCTATATCCAACTCATGCAGTTTTGAGGAGGCTGGATCCTCCCCGAATGGAAGAACCCACTCTTGGTTCAGATGGAAGACTGAAGGTACTTTAGGGATGAACTGATGAATAGGTTGCAACACCACCCTGTCCGGGAAGAAGGTAATGTAGGGTTCTTGTGACCCTAATGCTTGGATCTCTGATACCCTGCGACCCGAAGTGATGGCGACTAGAAAGACTGCCTTCAGAGAAATATCCTCCAATGTGCTTTCATCTGTGGGAGCAAACGGAGGTTTTGAAAGGATATTAAGCACGATAGTCAAATCCCATTTGGGGTATAGCGTCTTTCTAGGCGGTCTCAATCTTAGAACTGCTTTCAAGAAACGTTCCACAAGAGGATCTAGCACCCACCGGGTGTCTGTTAGAGCGGAAAGGGCTGAAACCTGGACCTTAAGCGTATTCAGGCCCAAACCTAAGTCCAATCCACTCTGTAAAAAGAGGAGTATGTTCTGGATTCCGGGGTTTAGAGGATTGAAATGGTTAGTTTCTGCTAATTCCGTAATCTTTCTCCAAACTCTATAGTATGTGGAATTCGTAGATGCTTTTCTGGCCTGTAGTAGTGTTTGAATGACATTATGCGAACATCCTAACTCGCCCAAACTTTTCCGCTCAACTGCCAAACCCTCAAGTCTAGGATCTCCGGGTGCGGGTGACAGAACTTGCCTTGAGGCAGAAGGTTGTCTATGCATGGAAGGTGAAGCGGTTTGCACAAGGTCATCTTGATTAGCAACGTGAACCACGGTCTCTTGGGCCAGTATGGAATCACTGCTAAAACTGTGATCGCTTCTGTGGTTAGACGTTGGAGAAACCTCAGTATCAGTGAAGTTGGTGGGTATGCGTATGCTATCTGAAAGTTCCATGGCTGGGTTAAGGCATCCACCCCTGCTGATTTCGGAGATAGGAACCTTGAAAAGAAAAGCGTTGTCTTCGCATTGAGCGGGGAGGCAAATAGGTCTATTTGGGGAGTGCCCTATTGTTGGCATATCCAGGAGAAGACCCTCGGATTCAGAGACCACTCATTGTTGTGGCTGAAAGATCTTGAAAGCTGATCGGCTAACTGGTTCTCTGGCCCTGGGATATATGAGGCTCGTAGGTTGACTAAATTCCTCTCGGCCCATGTCCAAATGGGTGTCACTTCGTTCAGAAGGGACCTGCTGTGCGTTCCTCCTTGATTCTGAACATTAGCTACTGCCACTTTGTTGTCCATCTGGAGAAGGATGGATTTTCCCCTGGAGAAGGATGGATTTTACCCTGAGGAAGGTGGCTAGAGACAGGATTGCTAACCAAGCCGCCCTTAGCTCCAAGGTGTTTGATACTACCTCTGTCGCATTGAATTGCCATGTGCCCTGTACCAACTGGTCTTGGTAATGTGCCCCCCATCCTAACTGACTTGCGTCTGTCGTCAGAACAGTCCATGGGATGGGGCCAAGGGGACAGTGAAGCAGAAGGTTGGATGGTCTTGTCCACCACCAAAGGCTGGATTTCATTGTAGGTGTAATCAATATCCTCTGCTCTAGGCGATCTTTCTTCCACTGTGATAAGAAGCCCACCTGGAAAGTCCGTAGATGCCATCTGGCCCATTTTACCATAGGTATGCATGAAGAGAGGGAACCTAGCAGGCTTAGACAGTCTGATGCTGCCATAGAATGGCTTGCTAGCACCCTTTTCACTTTCCCTATCAATGAAGGGATTTTTTCTGCCGGGAGTGAAACTGCTCTTCCTGGAGTGTTGAAGAATGCCCCTAGGTAAATTATCTCCTGTGTGGGCGTAAGTTGACTTTTGGCGTAGTTGATTAGCCAACCAAACTTTATCAGTGTGTCTAGGACCAACCGTACATGTATCACCAAGGTCTGCCTGTGCTGAGAAAGAACTAGAATATCGTCCAAATAGTGTAGTACTTGAATCCCCTTCTCTCAAAGAGGAGCCAAGATCGCTACTAGCACTTTGGTGAAAGTTCTGGGCGCTGTTGAAATCCCAAAGGGAAGGCATTGGAATTGAAGATGTAAGTCGCCTATTCTGAACCAAAGAAAAGGTTGAAACTGAGGGCGGATAGGTATGTGCAGATACGCATCCTGAAGGTCTATCTGTTCAGCCAGGAGATTGGATGGCGTCTATAGAATGACCGTGTTTAAGGACTCCATCTTGAAATGTTCCACCCGGATATACCTCTTCAGCCTCTTCAGGTCTAGTACTGGCCTCCAACCCCCTGATTTTTTTGGGAACCAAGAAGACTGGGGAATAAAAGCCTAAGTGCTTCTCCAAGTCTGGAACTGGTACTACTGCCTGCTGGAGAACAAGCATTTTGACATATTGAAGAAGGGCCTCCTTCTTCTCTCTGGAGGTTGGAATCTTGGTGGCCTGAAAGGAATAGAGGGGAGGCTGCCTTTTGAATCCCCAGAAATGACCTTGACAGACCGTGGACACTGTCTACTGGTCTACGCAACCTTCCACCCAAACCCAGGCAAACGCCTTTAGATGGGCTCCTACCGGACCGGTTTGGGTGGAGAGGGCGTCAAAAGGACTTCTGGCCATCAACTGGATGTAGGGGCTTTTGGTTTAGCCAACATCAGAAAGGTAGCTTGTGAACCTTTCCAGCCCCTTCTATACTCCCTTCCCGGACGGTAGGATCTGGAGTCCTTTCCTCTTAACTGGCCCGCTGGGCGGTTTGCAAATCTCTTCCTCCTGCTTCTGTCCTGGGGAATTAGCCCACTTTTCCCCCCTGTGACTCTGGCGAAAAAATGGATACGGCAATTACCAAACAGGGCTTTCCCATCGTACGGAATACAACACCATGATTGCTTAGACGTTGGGTCGGCCGACCATGGTTTTAGCCACAACGCTCTTCTGGCCGTTATGGAATACAGCATGGCCCTGGAAGAGCATTTTAGGACGTCAATAGCCGCTTCTGCTATGAAATCTGAGGCCAGCTTTAATTCATCCAGTGCCTTAATCATTTCTTCTGAACCTACCCCTTGTCTGAGGGCCGTTTCCACGTTGTCTGACCATACTCTGGTGGCCCTTGAGATCGAAGTCAGAGCTACCGCCGGCTTGCATGCTCCCCCAGCCGCCTGATATGTTTTTTTTCAGGTCTGAGTCAATCCTTCGGTCAAGGACATCTTTAAAGGAGACTGCGTCTTCTAGTGGCAAGGTCGAGTTTCTAGCCAACCTCATAACTGAGGCGTCCACAGTTGGTACAGCATCAAAAAGTTGCGCATCTGCTTCTGCCACTGGATATAACTTAAGAAAACGATTATACGCCATAGGTCTTCTGTCTACCTTCTGCCATTCATCTGTTACCATCCCCTTGATTTCTTCCATCAAGGGAAAAGTTGATACCTTCTTTTTCAGATGTGGGAAATATTTCTTTGTTTTAGAAGGTGGCTCCGGATTTTCCTCCCACTGGATTGCATCCTTGACCGCGGTTATGAAAGGCTCAACTAGAGCGAAGTCAAAAGAATCCACCTCTGCGTCCAAATGAGGAGTGGACGCGCTTACTGCTGCTTCAGCCGAGGGTGGGTTAATTTGGTCTTGGGAGAGGGCCAACTCCCTGATTGAATCCTTGATCAAGCTCTTAATTGATTCCAGAGACTGCTGCTTATCTTTCTCTTTATCCCCTGTAGCCTCTAGTAGACACTTCTCGCATACCAACTTTTCAGGCAGCGCTTGTCTTCCACATACCCAACAGGTCTTCTCTTTTGGATACACCGGTCTGTGGGATTCGTGTCTGCTAGAGGTATGTCGGGTGACCTCTGGCCACTGCGGGAGGCATGAGCTGAGAATGAGTGAGAGTGTCCTGAGCTCCTATGACATTTGGATCTCCTATCTGAGGAGCTATGGTGAGATGATCTGCGGGATGATCCCCGGTGCGGGCGGTAGAAACAAAAAATATGTTCTAATTTGCCCGTAGTGCTCTTTTTTATTTTCCTTTTAAAACTTACCTGATTGTTGCAGTCCTTACCTAGCAGTATGATGAGGATCTTTTTGTTGCGGTATCACATTACTAGAGACACACACACACACACCATTTGCAAGCCCCTAAATACCTTAGCCAGGCTCTATTCCAAAAAAAATAGGCAAGACACTTAAGGGAGATGTCTTCACCTTGATAGCTGGCCCTGTAATGAATCCCAGGCTCTCCATTTATGCTGAGAGCACTTTGGGAGTACCAAGATGGCCGCCAACAGCTTCAGTTTGCTACTGGGCATGCACCGTACTGTCACGTGTGCAAGTAACAGCCTGCTCACATACGGATAGGGGACATACCATCAGGGAAGAGCATAGAGGAGAGGCTAAGCTCCTGTTAATCTTCCAATATGGCCCAAAAAAAGATCCACAGAAAAAAACGGCCTCCCATACTTATCTGGCGCCTTTAGCAGCCAAAGCGATGGGACTCCATACTGCAGGAGAGCATGAACCTGCAACGGTTACACCATAAAGCGGTGAGGTAAGGCTGATAATGATCCTGCAGGCATGAGGACAAAGTAAAGAATACTGACTAAGGGGAGGAACTCTTTTTTTTTTTTTTTTTTTTTTTTTTTTTTTTTTTTTTTTATAGAGTTAAAATGGTCCTGTGGGTTGGTAGAGGGCGAAGCAACCAACCATGGGTATGCTGACATGGGAGGCATTATAGAATCAACACCTAAACAGAAAAAAAACAAGGTGAGAGTGGGCTAAGGAAAAGCCATTATGGACTGTGGATGACAGTGATATTAAGGTGATGAATTACGAATCTGCATTGGGCAGGGTGATGATGCTGGAACTTTTGATTGAGCCGTTCCAATGCAATGTATGCATACGATTGCCTGAAGAAAACATGCAAATTTCTCTCAATCATTGATGATCTGGGGTTGCATGTCAGATAACAGTACAGGAGAGATGGCAGCCAATAAATGCACATATTTATATTGAGATTTTGGACACTTAGAACTGCAAAGTACATGGTGATTCCATAATATTTTCCTCAGAATTTAGTGATTCCATATTTTTTTTTTTTTTTTTTTTTTTTTTATTCCTCAGTTGCAACTGTTTTTACAGATCAAGCAGAATACAGTTGGGTTGGAATGTGAAATAAAAATAGTTTTGAGGCATGTCTGTGATTAGTTTTTTTTTTTTTTTTTTACACAATTGAACATTTTTCTCCATAATTTTTGGCAGGGGTTATAGCTGTTCATTAATATAAATATATATATTATATTTTTTTTCCCCTTAACAGATTTTATTTAAAGAGGTTTTGTACGTTAACAACAGGGCAGGAGACAAAAAGTAGGAGGAGCAACCCAACCGACGATAAACTAAATAAAAATACAAAACACTTAGACCAGAGCTATATATACCTTAATTAGCCCTACAGATACACCCAGGATAAGACATATGAAGACCTAAGAGAAGGAAGGGTGTGTGTACTCATCTGTTGGAACCACATGGTGTTACATTTACGCATAGAGTTAGATACAGATAAGTATGATGATTGTTTTTATTTTATTTTTTTTTCAAATAAGAGATATATTTATTGAGATCCGCTATCCTGTCAGAGTGGTGAGGCAAGGTCCATTTTTAGCACGATTGGCCTACAAGCTATGAAAAGAGCTCTAGAAATAGTGATTACCAAATTGAGATCCGTAAAGTTTAGCTGTCCATTTTAATGTTAATGTATGATAAACATGCATACTTTGGCCGTATCCATGTCCTTTTATGAAAAATAAAGAATTAAAAAAATCTAGAGACCTAGAATATGAATCCACCTTAATTAAAATCTGGTTGCCCCAATAGAGACATCAAAGATGAGTTTGTGTCAGAAATATTTTTTCTATTTCAAGAAAACAAGTGATTGGTGTGAATAAAATAAAAGGATGATTATGTCTTTTCATTAAAAAGGAAAGCGAGACTGTATGTACATTTTAATAAACATACATTTTCTCTTAATTCCTATTAAACGTTCAATTTTTCTAATGCAAGTTAACCCCTTGCCGACCAGCTGCTGTCAATTTACTGCGGCAGGTCAGCACGATCCCGCGAGCCGTCGTAGCTATACGTTGGCTCGCAGGATTGGGATAGCAGGCGCGCGCCCGCTGCACAGCGGGGGTGCTGATACTTGTGGCCGACGGTCGCGATGACCGCTGGCCAGAAGCGATCGCGGGCACGAGAGGCAGAACAGGGAAGTGTGTATCACACAAATCCCTGTTCTGTGAGGCGGGACAGATTGTGAGTTCCTATTAGCAAGGAACCGCGATCTGTCACTTCCTCTAGGTCAGTCCCCTCCTGCTTCAGTTAGAAACACACATGGGGAACGCAGTTAACCCCTTGAGCGCCCCCTAGTGTTAACCCCTTTCCTACCAGTGACATTTTTACAGTAATCCGTGCATGTTTATAGCACTGATCGCTGTATAAATGCCAATGATCCCAAAAATGTGGCAGAAGTGTCTGCAATTTTTATCTGGACTATGTCATTATGGCGGATCGTCGCCATTACTAGTAAAAATAAATAAATAAAAATGCTATAAATCTATCCCCTATTTTGTAAACGCTATAACTTTTGTGCAAACCAATCAATCTACGCTTATTGAGATTTTTATATAGAAGAATACGTATCGGCCTAAACTAAGGAGAAAAAAAAAATCTTTTTTTTTTTTTTTTTTTTTTTTTTTTTAAATGGGGATATTTATTATAGCAAAAAGTACAAAATATTGTGGGTTTTTTTTTTTCAAAATTGTCGCTTTTTTTGTTTATAGCGCAAAAATTAAAACCACGATCAAATACCACCAAAAATTTGTGGGAACAAAAAAGACGCCAATTTTGTTTGGGTGCAACGTTGCATGACTGCGCAAGTGTCAGTTAAAGCGGCACAGTGCCGAATCGCAAATAAAATCAGCAGCCAAATCGTCCAGGGCTGAAGTGGTTAACTGCTTGCCAACCGCCTCACGCAGATATACTGCGGCCGAAGGGCACATACAGGCAGAATCACGTACCTGTATGTTCCCCTTTAAGAGGCGGGCGCGCGCGTGCCGCTGGCGGCAAGCTCCTTGAGTTGGGTCGCGGATCCTGCAGACTGAATATCCGCGGGGATACCCGTGATCGCCTCATGGGGAGGAAGAACGGGGAGATGCTAATGTAAACAAGCATCTCCCTGTTCTGCCTAGTGACAGTGTCACTGGTCTCTGCTCCCTGTCATCGGAGCAGAGATCAATGATGTGTCACACACAGCCCATCCCCCCTACAGTTAGAAACACGCCCCTAGGACACACTTAACCTCTACACTGCCACCTAGTGGTTAACCCCATCGCTGCCAGAGTCATTTACACAGGAATCAGTGCATTTGTATAGCACTGATTGCTGTATAAATGACAATTGTCCCAAAAACGTGTCAAAAATGTCCGATGTGTCCGCCATAATGTCGCAGTCACAATGAAAATCGCTGATCGCCACCATTTAAAAAAAAAAAAATTAATAAAAATGCAATAAAACTATCCCCTATTTTGTAAACGCTATAACTTTTGCGCAAACCGATCAATAATCGCTTATTGCGTTTTTTGTTTTTTTGGGGTTTTTTTTTTTTTACCAAAAATATGTAGAAGAATATGTATCGGCCTATACTGAGGGAAATTTTTTTTTTAATATATATTTTTGGGGGATATTTATTATAGTAAAAAATGCGGGGTTTTTTTTTCAAAATTGTTGCTTTTTTTTGTTTATAGCGCAAAAAATAAAAAGCGCAGGGGTGATCAAATACCACCATCATATTTGTGGGAAAAAAAAAGGACGTCAATTTTGTTTGGGAGCCACATCGCACGACCGCGCAATTGTCAGTTAAAGCGACGCAGAGCCGAATTGCAAAAAGTGCTCTGGTCAGGAAGGGGGTAAATTCTTCTGGGGCTAAAGTGGTTAAAGAAGCATCCAAAATTCTTGGAAAACAAAACATCGAGATATAGATTAGATAGATAATAAATATAAATATATATATATATATATATATTCTAAGATATCTTATATTACCAAATATGCTAGGGATGATAGCTTTCAAGCGTCTAGAATTATACAAGATCTAGGACAGCAACCGATCCTCAGGTACTTAGACTGTATGGAGCATGAAATTGTGTTTTATTTCCTCAAAAAAAATATGAACATATTTAATAAGAAAGCATCTAATATTTGAATTTTCTTTTCCAATTGGTTTCATTAGGGTTATAAACAATACAGATATAAGACCGTACAATACAGTATAGAGAAGCACCGGTACCTGACAACACTATTGACTAACAAAATTGGTCGTTAAAGAACCAGTATAACACTAATTTTGGGCTATGATTATAGTTCTGAAGAACAGAAGATACAAAATTGCATGACCGAGGCTCCCCCATCTAAGATGATTGGTCATCCCAGCCATGAATCAATCATGGTAGCTGGTAATTATGTTGCATACACTGCCTGCAAACTAGGAGTGGGACCAATGGCGATTGACCAGTGGTCCTAGATCACTCACCAAACTATCAAAGGGTTTAATAAGGAGAAGAAAGGGATAAAAGAGGAAGAAAGGAGAAAGAGACAGCCAGCCTCTCTTGGGGTACGAAGAGGTTAGCCTCAGATCTGACAAGGTTGACCCTGTCAGGTATGTAATCCAGGGGTCTCAGATTTTTTCAAATTGGGGAAGCTTGTCCTGCAGAGAGGTGTTCATTTAACATTATCTAGGGCAGTGGTTCTCAACTCCAGTCCTCAGGACCCACTAACAGGCCAGATTTTAAGTATTACCTTGGGGAGATGCAGACTAGAATACAGCAATCACTGAGCAGCAAATGATATCACCTGTGATGTATTTCAGTTATCTTGCAAACCTGGCCTGTTAGTGGGTCCTGAGGACAGGAGTTGAGAACCACTGATCTAGGGCAACTTATTCTTGAGGACGTCAAAAGAGCATCGGGGATTTCCAGGATCTTGTGATCGTTATTCTGGCTGCTGTAAGAATGAAGCAAAAATTAAACGTTGGGTGGGTCTCGGGGCTCCCCCAACAGGGTGTCCAAGGAGTGCCTGTTGCAGGGGACTTAGTCAGATTGGTCGTTGTGAAAGAATAGATAAAATTGTAGATTCGGATCCAGAATCTATGAGCTTTTGGGCACATCCACCATACGTGATACGCTGTTCCCTCTTGGCTGCACCCTCTAAAACACAGGGGAGGGCTTCTGGCACCCATTGGGCAATTTTAGCGGGGATAATAAAATTTTAGTTACTGAGCTGATTTATAAGTTTATTATGTTTATAATATAGCTACACTTAAATTGTGTACTTTCTAAATAATAGTGAAGTCTGATTTTAAAATAATGACAAAGATATTATTAAATGAACTATTGATCTTAACCCAAAGCTAAATAGCATAGATTTGAACCTATATCTTCCCAAAGATTTGCTTAGTCAATAAAGCACGTAACCTCCACTCTAGTAGGTTTGATGGTAACAATGCAGAAAAAAAGGGTAGAAAGTGTTGCCATTAATGAATCAGTCAAACATTATAATAAGTAATTGGAAGGTTGGAAAGTTGTCTAAAGGTTTGGCGTACAGGTTAAGCTTCCAGTCTATGAAGGTATCAGCTCACTAAGGTTGGGAGCTGACGCTAGTTCGAATCCTGGTCAGTGCTTCTTCGGCACCCCAGTGGTGGTGTGAACGCCTGGAAGGATACAAATATGTTGAAGAAAGTAGTAAGAATGTTTTATAACAGCTGCTCCTTAGGGGAAGCAGCTTGTTTTATATAGAAGTGTTCTTCTACATGCTGTCTATGACATTCAGCAACACGAGTATATTATTCCTACAATCTAGGGATTGAGAGCTGGGACAGTGTGATAAAGTGACTTGTCCAAGGTCACAAGGAGCTGACGCTAGCATAACATCCAACGTCTTTCAGGAAGTCTCCCATGGCTACATTGGCCTTCAGAGTACTTAACCTGTGAGTGGTGGCCCCTTCACTGGTGAAGGCAGACATGGGGATTCGAACCCATGTTGTTCAGGAAGTCTTCCATGGTTGCACTGACCGTCAGAGTACTTAACCTGTAGGCTATGGCTGCTTCACAAAGCTTTTCATCTGAAAAAGTAACTTTTATCATCATGGCTTGAAGTAGTGAATTCAGGAAGCCTTTCTTGTATCTCATTCTCACAAGGACACACAACTACTAATCCAGCAGACTCATCAATAGTAAAGTGAACTTTTAGAATCTACAGCATGAGTAATCGTTCAAACCATATAAATGGTGATTTAGTCATACTAAATTTTCAACAAGTTTGTAAGAGGTTATGCCATTAGATTACGGAACGTTAGTTAAAAAATTAACCCTTACAATGTCAAGCTATGTTGCAGGCTTATTTGCAAAAGATAGAAATAAATGCACCTTTTTTCACAAATGGTGTTTTTTTTTTTTTTATAAAATCCCTCTTTATATCAGGTGTCCCCATGCTCCCGTTGCAACCCCCCCCATTGTACTAAGAGATCGGTACTCACAGTGTTTCTTTCCTCTCTCCATGACAGAGGGGGAGAGGAAGGAAGACACAGTCTGCCCTCCTTTCTCTGCAGTGCTGAGACGGAGGACAGTTCTGTCTCAGTGCCAGCTTTTTTCCGCCTCATGCAGGCGGAAAGGAGGAGAAAGTAAAATCCTCCCTCCAGCAGCAGCTATCAGCCGCTGCTCCTTCTGACAGGAGTGACACTGCACCCAGGATTAATGGCTGAGAGTGCTGACCAGAGTGTTCTGATTGGGGGTGGGGGGTGAGGGGTGGCGACAGAACACAACAGCTCAGCAGGGGAGATCTCTGGACTTACATCGGACTGGGTTGAACAAAAAAAAAAAAATATTCGTGTGTACCAGGCTTAACAATGCTAAAATGCAGGTAGCTTGTGATATTATTAATGTATTTTAATAACCCTTGAATCTATTTAGGTGCCAAATAGATGCTGGGTGCCTGCTCTACAAAAAGCCTCAACATCTGCTTGTCTTGACATTTAGTGCCTCCCCCTAAGTCCACTCATAATCGACTGTTAAAATGAGGGGGGGTGGACTTAGTCATGTAGTCAAGTCCCTCTCTATAGTAGGCATCATCAGGAATTCAGGGGATTGATCTAAAGATCCTAAATATAGTGGAGGATTATCAAAGGACAGCCTTATCAGCTGAAAAAACAGTATCAGATTGAAATTAAATTTCTATACCACTGACAGCCATATGTAGCATGATGGCTCAAACATTTCCTAGTAATAGAATAAAAACTTACAAGAGCGCTTTTCACCCACCCATCTTATCGGCACACCCACTTTCTTCTAATGTCTATCAAAACTTAATTTGACCTGCTGTACAGTGATGGAGAAGATCAGCATTGATTTTTAAAGTGAATCTGTAACGTCCTAAAAAATAGGTAAGCTAACAATGGTACCCCAACCTCACCTTTCTATAGGCCATCATCTGAACCTTTACTGCCAACTTAGGCTTTGGTAGGAAATTGCTGATTAGAAAGGACAATGCTTGCTTGCAGACTCTAATAAGGTACTCTGGTGTGCACAAAGGATCCAGGGACTCCCCTAGCCCACGCAAAATAACATGAAGAGTAACACAAGTATTTTCAGTTTAGCAGTGTTGTTTTATAACTTTTTCATTTTACGAGTAGCTCCAGCTTTGAGAATGAAATTAAAAAAAAAAACTATAAAAATGTATTTCAAGGATTTATTATCTTTGTTCCTGTTCTGGGGAAAATATGAGCACCCATTTACTATTATATCTTGTTATTAAAGAGTAACTAAAAGTATTTTTTTTTCATCTTGGATAGGCTAAGGAAAGGTTATAACCCCTGTCAGTTTCACCACCCCCCTCGCCCCCCAATCTGTAGTTCATGAGGAAAGTTCCCTTAACTTCTTGACCATTGGAAGATTTCCCCTCTATTACTGTTCTGGGGACAACCCACAATTTGGGATTTTCTTTTACTTTCAATGATAACGGTAAACAGGACAAATAGTGAGAGTGAATCTCCCTGATGGGAGACACAGACAGCAATAAAAAAAAAAAAAGAAAATAAATAAACTGTCAGGTGTTCTAAGCCCTCTACACTGCCTTCAGTTACACTTTAACCACTTTATTACTGGGCATTTAAACCCCCCCCCCCCCCTCCTGCCCAGGCCAATTTTCAGCGCTGTCACACTTTGACAATGGCACGGTCATGCAACACTGTACCCAAATTAAATTTTTATCATTTTATTTCACACAAATAGAGCTTTCTTTTGGTGGTATTTAACCACTTGACGACCGCCTCACGCCGATTTACGTCGGCAAGGTGGCACGGACAGGCAAAATCACGTACATATACGTGATTTGCCTTCCGCGGGCGGGGGGTCCGATCGGACCCCCCCCCCCCCCCGGTGCCCGAGGCGGTTGTCTTTTGTCCCACGGCGATTGGAGATGAGGGGGAGGCCATCCGTTTGTGGCCCCCCCCTCGCGATCGCAATCACATCATTCCTTTGCTGCTGTATGCTAAACAGCAGCAAAGGAAATGATGTCATCTCTCCTCGGCTCGGTAATTTCCGTTCCGGCCCGAGGAGAGAAGACAGGTATGTGAGTGCACAACACTAAACACACACAGTAGAACATGCCAGGCACACTAAACACCCCGATCCCCCCCCCGATCGCCACCCGATTTCCCCCCCCCCCCCCCCCGTCACAAACTGACACCAGGAGTTTTTTTTTTTTTTTCTGATTACTGCATTGGTGTCAGTTTGTGACAGTTACAGTGTTGGGACAGTTAGTATTACCCGCCCTGTAGGTCTAGGATACCCCCCCTAATAAAGTTTTAACCCCTTGATCACCCCCTGTCACCAGTGTCGCTAAGCGATCATTTTTCTGATCGCTGTATTAGTGTCGCTGGTGACACTAGTTAGGGACCTAAATATTTAGGTTCGCCGTCAGCGTTTTATAGCGACAGGGACCCCCATATACTACCGAATAAATGTTTTAACCCCTTGATGGCCCCCTAGTTAACCCTTTCACCACTGATCACCGTATAACTGTTACGGGTGACGCTGGTTAGTTTGTTTATTTTTTATAGTGTCAGGGCACCCGCCGTTTATTACCGAATAAAGGTTTAGCCCCCTGATCGCCCGGCGGTGATATGCGTCGCCCCAGGCAGCGTCAGATTAGCGCCAGTAGCGCTAACACCCACGCACGCAGCATACGCCTCCCTTAGTGGTATAGTATCTGATCGGATCAATATCTGATCCGATCAGATCTATACTAGCGTCCCCAGCAGTTTAGGGTTCCCAAAAACAGTGTTAGCGGGATCAGCCCAGATACCTGCTAGCACCTGCGTTTTGCCCCTCCGCCCGGCCCAGCCCAAGTGCAGTATCGATCGATCACTGTCACTTACAAAACACTAAACGCATAACTGCAGCGTTCGCAGAGTCAGGCCTGATCCCTGCGATCGCTAACAGTTTTTTTGGTAGCATTTTGGTGAACTGGCAAGCACCAGCCCCAGGCAGCGTCAGGTTAGCGCCAGTAGCGCTAACACCCACGCACGCACCGTACACATAGGCGTGCGCACAGGGTGTGCCTGGGCACACCCTAATAACCTAGTGCACATTAGCATTATTGCTCTGTGTGGGGGTGGGGAGATGGGAAAGATCTCCCTCTTACCTGCTCTTCCATAAGAAGTGCTTAAGCACTTCTCTTTCATTGTGCCAGCAGGGAGATTAATGTACCGGGGCCATATACGTGTAGACACACACACACACACACACATGCATGTGTGTTTGAGCTTTGGGGTGCACACCCTAATACTATAGGCTGCGCACACCTATGACCGTACAGCTCCCTTAGTGGTATAGTATTTGATCGGATCAATATCTGATCCGATCAGATCTATACTAGCGTCCCCAGCAGTTTAGGGTTCCCAAAAACGCAGTGTTAGCGGGATCAGCCCAGATACCTGCTAGCACCTGCGTTTTGCCCCTCCGCCCGGCCCAGCCCAGCCCACCCAAGTGCAGTATCGATCGATCACTGACACTTACAAAACACTAAATGCATAACTGCAGCGTTCGCAGAGTCAGGCCTGATCCCTGCGATCGCTAACAGTTTTTTTGGTAGTATTTTGGTGAACTGGCAAGCACCAGCCCCAAGCAGCGTCAGATTAGCGCCAGTACCGCTAACACCCACGCACGCACCGTACACCTCCCTTAGTGGTATAGTATCTGAACGGATCAATATCTGATCCGATCAGATCTATACTGGCGTCCCCAGCAGTTTAGGGTTCCCAAAAACGCAGTGTTAGCGGGATCAGCCCAGATACCTGCTAGCACCTGCATTTTGCCCCTCCGCCCGGCCCAGCCCAGCCCACCCAAGTGCAGTATCGATCGATCACTGTCACTTACAAAACACTTAACGCATAACTGCAGCATTCGCAGAGTCTGGCCTGATCCCTGCGATCGCTAACAGTTTTTTTGGTAGCTTTTTATTGAACTGGCAAGAGCCAGCGGCCTAGTACACCCCGGTCGTAGTCAAACCAGCACTGCAGTAACACTTGGTGACGTGGCGAGTCCCATAAGTGCAGTTCAAGCTGGTGAGGTGGCAAGCACAAGTAGTGTCCCGCTGCCACCAAGAAGACAAACACAGGCCCGTCGTGCCCATAGTGCCCTTCCTGCTGCATTCACCAATCCTAATTGGGAACCCACCGCTTCTGCAGCGCCCATACTTCCCCCATTCACATCCCCAACCAAATGCAGTCGGCTGCATGAGAGGCATTTTCTTTATGTCCTCCCGAGTACCCCTACCCAACGAACCCCCAAAAAAGATGTCGTGTCTGCAGCAAGCGCGAATATAGGCGTGACACCCTCTATTATTGTCCCTCCTGTCCTGACAATCCTGGTCTTTGCATTGGTGAATGTTTTGAACGCTACCATTCATTAGTTGAGTATTAGCGTAGGGTACAGCATTGCACAGACTAGGCACACTTTCACAGGGTCTCCCAAGATGCCATCGCATTTTGAGAGACCCGAACCTGGAACCGGTTACCGTTATAAAAGTTAGTTACAAAAAAAGTGTATCATTCTTTTCAGCCAGCGGTCGGCTTTCATGTAAAAGCAATCCTAGTGGCTAATTAGCCTCTAGACTGCTTTTACAAGCCGTGGGAGGGAATGCCCCCCCCCCCCCCACCGTCTTCCGTGTTTTTCTCTGGCTCTCCTGTCTCAACAGGGAACCTGAGAATGCAGCCGGTGATTCAGCCAGCTGACCATAGAGCTGATCAGAGACCAGAGTGGCTCCAAACATCTCTATGGCCTAAGAAACCGGAAGCTACGAGCATTTTATGACTTAGATTTCGCCTGATGTAAATAGCGCCATTGGGAAATTGGGGAAGCATTTTATCACACCGATCTTGGTGTCATCAGATGCTTTGAGGGCAGAGGAGAGATTTAGGGTCTAATAGACCCCAATTTTTTTCAAAAAAGAGTACCTGTCACTACCTATTGCTATCATAGGGGATATTTACATTCCCCGAGATAACAATAAAAATGATTAAAAAAAAAAAAAATGAAAGGAACAGTTTCAAAATAAGATAAAAAAATAATAAAGGCGATAAAGGCTAAGGCGAACGCAAGCAGCGGTCTGTTGTCAAACGTAAACAGCAATTGCACCATGCATGTGAGGTATCGCCGCGAAGGTCAGATCGAGGGCAGTCATTTTTGCAGTAGACCTCCTCTGTAAATCTAAAGTGGTAACCTGTAAAGGCTTTTAAAAATGTATTTATTTTGTTTCCACTGCACGTTTGTGCGCAATTTTAAAGCATGTCATGTTTGGTATCCATGTACTCGGCCTAAGATCATCTTTTTTATTTCATCAAACATTTGGGCAATATAGTGTATTTTAGTGCATTAAAATTTAAAAAAGTGTGTTTTTTCCCCAAAAAATGCGTTTGAAAAATCGCTGCGCAAATACTGTGTGAAAAAAAAAAATGAAACACCCACCATTTTAATCTGTAGGGCATTTGCTTTAAAAATATATATAATGTTTGGGGGTTCAAAGTAATTTTTTTGCAAAAAAAAAATAACTTTTTCATGTAAACAATGAGTGTCAGAAAGGGCTTTGTCTTCAAGTGGTTAGAAGAGTGGGTGATGTGACATAAGCTTCTAAATGTTGTGCATAAAATGCCAGGACAGTTCAAAACCCCCCCAAATGACCCCATTTTGGAAAGTAGACACCCCAAGCTATTTGCTGAGAGGCATGTTGAGTCCATGGAATATTTTATATTGCGACACAAGTTGCGGGAAAGAGACAAATTTATTTATTTATTTATTTATTTATTTATTTATTTTTGCACAAAGTTGTCACTAAATGATATATTGCTCAAACATGCCATGGGAATATGTGAAATTACACCCCAAAATACATTCTGCTGCTTCTCCTGAGTACGGGGATACCACATGTGTGAGACTTTTTGGGAGCCTAGCCGCGTACGGGACCCCGAAAACCAAGCACCGCCCCCCCAAATGACCCCATTTTGGAAAGTAGACACCCAAAGCTATTTGCTGAGAGGTATAGTGAGTATTTTGCAGACCTCACTTTTTGTCACAAAGTTTTGAAAATTGAAAAAAGAAAAAAAAAAAAAAGTTTTTTCTTGTCTTTCTTCATTTTCAAAAACAAATGAGAGCTGCAAAATACTCACCATGCCTCTCAGCAAATAGCTTGGGGTGTCTACTTTCCAAAATGGGGTCATTTGGGGGGGTTTTGTGCCACCTGGGCATTCCATGGCCTCCGAAACTGTGATAGGCAGTGAAGAGTGAAATCAAAAATTTTCACCCTTAGAAATCCTGAAGGCGGTGCTTGGTTTTCGGGGCCCCGTACGCGGCTAGGCTCCCAAAAAGTCCCACACATGTGGTATCCCCATACTCAGGAGAAGCAGCTAAATGTATTTTGGGGTGCAATTCCACATATGCCCATGGCCTGTGTGAGCAATATATCATTTAGTGACAACTTTGTGCAAAAAAAAAAAAAAAAGTGTCACTCTTCCGCAACTTGTGTCAAAATATAAAATATTCCATGGACTCAATATGCCTCTCAGCAAATAGCTTGGGGTGTCTACTTTCCAAAATGGGGTCATTTGGGGGGGTTTTGTGCCACCTGGTCATTCTATGGCCTCCGAAACTGTGATAGGCAGTGAAGAGTGAAATCAAAAATTTACACCCTTAGAAATCCTGAAGGTGGTGCTTGGTTTTCGGGGCCCCGTACGCGGCTAAGCTCCCAAAAAGTCCCACACATGTGGTATCCCCATACTCAGGAGAAGCAGCTGAATGTATTTTGGGGTGCAATTCCACATAGGCCCATGGCCTGTGTGAGCAATATATCATTTAGTGACAACTTTTTGTAAATATTTTTTTTTTTGTCATTATTCAATCACTTGGGACAAAAAAAATAAATATTCAATGGGTTCAACATGCCTCTCAGCAATTTCCTTGGGGTGTCTACTTTCCAAAATGGGGTCATTTGGGGGGGTTTTGTACTGCCCTGCCATTTTAGCACCTCAAGAAATGACATAGGCAGTCATAAACTAAAAGCTGTGTAAATTACAGAAAATGTACCCTAGTTTGTAGACGCTATAACTTTTGCGCAAACCAATAAATATATGCTTATTGACATTTTTTTTTACCAAAGACATGTGGCCGAATACATTTTGGCCTAAATGTATGCCTAAAATTTAGTTTATTGGATTTTTTTTATAACAAAAAGTAGAAAATATCATTTTTTTTCAAAATTTTCGGTCTTTTTCCGTTTATAGCTCAAAAAATAAAAACTGCAGAGGTGATCAAATACCATCAAAAGAAAGCTCTATTTGTGGGAAGAAAAGGACGCAAATTTCGTTTGGGTACAGCATTGCATGACCGCGCAATTAGCAGTTAAAGCGACGCAGTGCCAAATTGGAAAAAGACCTCTGGTCCTTAGGCAGCATAATGGTCCGGGGCTCAAGTGGTTAATCACTACTGGGGTTTTTTTTTTTTGCTAAACAAACAAAAAAAGACGGAAAATTTTGAAAAACAAAAAAAAGGTTCATAATTTGTTATAACATTCTGTAAAACAGGTAATTTTTCTCCTTCATTGATATGCACTAATAGGCAGCACTGGTGATGAGGCATTAATTGGTGACATTGATAAGTAGCATTGTGGGCACAGATGACTGCACAGCTGCTCTGCTTGTTTGGGACAGATGTCCCTCTGACAGCTGCCGGCGATCAGATTTTTTTTTGTTCTCCAGCTATCAGTGTGAGGAGGAAAAAATAGCAGATTACTGGCTCTGTTTACATCACATGATCAGCTGTCATTAACTGAAAGCTGGTCACGTGGTAAGGGGTTGGGATCGACCCCTTACTCCGATCAGCCAAGTCCCATAGACTCGCTGATCACAGAGCATGCCGTACATGCCCTGCAGGGGGCATGCAGGCCACTCGAGCATGGGAGGATGTCTATTGACGCCCTCCCGGTAAAGTAGGTCCATGCTTTAGCCGTCATTTGGCTATAGCAAAAACGGGAAGAAGTTAATATGTACACTGTGACCTTTTTTTTAACCAAATGCTGAAACACCAAATCCATAAGAATGGCACTAATGTGGCAGGTCAGTGGTTAGCAATGATAACTTGCAGTGCTAGGATTCTACATTGGATATAAAAGAAAACGTCTACACACATCAGGTTTCTGTGAAGTAAAAAAAAAAAAAAAAAAAATGACAAAGATAAATCATTTCAGAACCTTTTCCACCTATGTGACCTATAAACTGTACAACTCAATCGAACAACAAACTGAAATCGTTTAGGTGGAGGGAAGTAAAAATAAAATAAGGGTATGCACACTTATGCAACCATATTAAACTAATACTTTGTTGAAGCACCTTTTTGATTTTATTACAGCACTCAGTCTTTTTGGGTATTAGTTTATCAGCATGGCACATCTTGACTTGGCAATATTTGCCCACTCTTTGCAAAAACACTCCAAAAATGTCAGATTGCGAGGGCATCTTCTGTGCACAGCCCTCTTCAGATCACCCCACAGATTTTCAATCAGATTCAGGTCTGGGCTCTGGCTGGGCCGTTCCAAAACTTCAATCTTTTTCTGGTTAAGCCGTTGATTTGGATGTATGCTTTAGGTCGTTGTCATGCTGAAAGATGAAGTTCCTCTTCATGTTCAGCTTTCTAGCAGAAGCCTGAAGGTTTTGTGCCAATATTGACTGGTATTAACTGTTCATAATTCCCTCGACCTTGACTAAGGCCCATGATTTATCTTCGTCTTTTTTTTTTACATCACAGAAACCTGACATTGTAACAGGGTGTGTAAACTTTTTATATCTACTGTAGCTATGTTCCAAATTAAGCAATCACCCAAATAAAGTTCAGCTGTTCTAGTAGGTCTTTCCTGACATTTTCTTAGTCACATCTTACAGCAAAAGCCATGGTCCACAGGAAGCTGCCAAAGCATCAGAAGAATCTCATTGTTAAAAGGTATCAGTCAGGAGAAGGGTACAAAAGAGTTTCCAAGGCATTAGATCTACCATGGAATGCAGTGAAGACAGTCATTATCAAGTGGAGAAAAATAGGATTTTTTTCATCATACTTAACTGTAAAATCCTTTTGAGTACATCATGGCACACAGAGTCAGGCTAATATTCATTACCAGCTGGCTTATACTACATCTCCAGGTGAATGGACACTGGTAGACCAAAGGTTTTTAGACAGGAAGTGATCCCCTATATAACCCCTCCCATACAGGAAATACTTCAGTTTTGTAGCAAGCACTGAATCCTCAAAAAAAGAGGGGAGGGATCTCTGTGTCCCATGATGTACTCAAAGAAAAGCATTTTACAGGTAAGTATGACAAAAAAAATCCTATTTTCTTTTTCATACATCATGGGACACAGAGTCAGACTAATATTCATTACCTGCTGGGATGTCCCAGAGCAATAGCCTTCGGGGGGGGGGGGAACACCCTGCCAAACAATAGCCAGCAGAACTTATACGGCAGCCCACAGTACACTGCGGCCAAAAGCCGAATCCTCGGCTGCTTTGAGCATCCCCTTGATAAAATTTTGTGAACGTATGCACTGAAGACCAGGTAGCAGACTTGCAAATCTGAGCCACGGATACCTGATGGCGAAAAGCCCAGGAGGTTCCTACACCCCCTGGTAGAATGAGCTCTCACCCTAAAGGGAGGAGCTTTATGTTTCAGCCTGTAGGCCTGAATGATCAATTGACGGACCCAATTGGCATTGGAAGCTGCCTGTCAGGGGATGCCATACATAGACATCCAATACAGGTGATCAAAGCGTTGGGCTGCACCAAGGAATTAGGAACAAATGAGTAAGTGAAAAAAGTAAGTTTATTTAAGATAAAGACACATGTGCAAACCAAACAGCAAACCATAAACAAGTAATAAGTGCAAGACACAGCAAAACTCCAAAACACCTAATTATATCTTCATAAGCACAGGAAACAAACATAAATAACCCAGGCAGGGACAAAAGCAAAAGGGGAACAGAAGCCAGGTATGAGGAAACAGACCATAATGGGAGCAGGGAACAGGTCTCAGGGACAGGGTACATGGAACAGAATCCAGGACACAAGCAGGTTCAGGCAGGGACAAGGCTAGCAGATGGAATTCTGAAGCATTTGAGCCTTGATTAAGGGCGGGCTTATATAGTCCAGCAAACCCCAACAGGTGTGCTTGATAGCTGGTTGGTAGTCTTGGCAGGGAAACACCCACTGGTGGCCACCAGAATTACACCCTTTGGTGCTGAGCGCAACAGTACCACCAGCAGGTAAAACCAGTAATGACACCTGACATTTCCTCCTCAAGGAGTGGCCTCCGGACGCTCCATTCAGCCCTTGGTTTGACAGTCCGAGTGGGTGCGGAAACACCCTAAAAAGTTTCCCTACCGAGTCTGTGGACTACTTCCAAGGCCAGAGTCCTTTAGTTCACTGGGGGACGTGCAACCAGAGTCTGAGAATAGGACACGTACCCCACCACCAGGGTCAGGAAGTTTGGATGTGGAAATGAAAATTAGCAGGGCAATGGGCAAGAACCCATCGGAGGTGGACCACACAGAGGCAATACATTCAGGCTGGGCGACAAGAAGGATTGAAACAACAGGAAAATGGGCATCAGTCAGGAAAACATCAGCAGCAAGCTGGGCATCAGGACCAGGTTTAGCAGGCACCATGTCATCTGGCAGGGCACTGGGTCATCTGGCTGGGCAGCAGGCTCTGGGTCATCAGGCTGGGCAGCAAGCTGAGGCACCTCAAGCTGGGCAGTGGGCAGAAGCTCATCCAGCTGGGCAGTGGCACATCAAGCTGGTAAACAGGCACCAGAACTTCAGGCTGGATCGTGGGCACTGGAACAACAGGCTGGACAGCGGGCACTGGAACGGCAGACTGGAGTTGATCAGCTGGTGTGTAGGCAGGATTGGATACTGTAGGATGGTATAGGTTGGGAAAAACTTCTGCTTCTTTCTGGTTTTAGCCACTGACGATTTGTATGTGGATACAGGGCTGTAGGTAGTGGATGCAGCTGGTAGAAGCGAAGAGCAGAAGGATGGTAAAACAGACGGAGCAGTTTTTGAAGGGAGATTTAGTGGAGCTGATGGAGGCAGCCGAGAAGAAGCAGAAGGGTTAAAGGTAGGGTAGGTGCAGAAGGAGGAAACAGGGTACTGGTACTGCACTGGTAGTAGGGTGTATTGGGCGGAAACTGTGGTTGTTGGGGGTGAAGGAGAGGAAGACATCCCAGCAGGCTGGTATCTAGCCACAGAAATGGGTGGTTGGGAGCTGACAGAGGCCGGGTACAACAAAAACTTGACCAGGCCTGTAATAATGATTGCACAAAATCAAGTTTGCACACTGCTTGTCTGACCAGAGACTGCACTGAATCAATACATTCTGCAAGCACCTGTTGAGGACAAGCTGAGTATTGCTCAAAGAAAAAGGCTGAGTCATCTTCCAATAGCCAAACCAAAGACTCCACCTGAGCTGCACTAACTAAAAAGGGGGTGTATAGTCATCACCTCCCCTAGGCATCAGACAGGGCCAACTCAGCACAGATCTGAATAAATGTTTGCACGTCCTCAAACAGAAAACTGCCTTGATCAATAAAAACATGAGCTAGACAGATGTATTCTAACAACTGCTCCTTAATGCGTTCACTTAATGTCTGATAACAAAAATCTGTCATCTGTTGCCAGGAGCGATAAATACAGAATATCTTCCAGATGCATCTTTCAATAATTAGCAAGTGCTCAGACCCAATTCCCAGGTGCAACCGATCTAATTGTATGGCTTCAGAATTCTGTCAGGGGGTGCCATACACAAAAATCCAATACAGGTGATCAGATCGTTGGGCTGCACCAAGGAATTAGGAACAAACGAGTAAGTGGAAAAAGTAAATTTAAGATAAAGACACAAGCACAAACCAAACAGCAAACCATAAACGAGTAATAAGTGCAAGACACAGCAAAACCCTAAAACACCTATCTAATTATATGTTCATAACCATAGGAAACATAAATAACCCAGGCAGGGACAAACGCAAAAGAGGAACAGAAGCCAGGTATGAGGAAACAGACCGTAATGGGAGCAGGGAGCAGGTACAGGTCTCAAAGACAGGGTACATGGAACAGAATCCAGAACAAAATCAGGAATAAGCAAGTTCAGGGACAAGGCTAGCAGATGGAAGCATTTGAGCCTTGGTTAAGGGCTGGCTTATATAGTCCAGCAAACCCCAACAGGTGTGCTTGATAGCTAGTTGGTAGTCTTGGCAGGGAGACGCCTGCTGGTGGCCAACAGAATTACACCCTTTGATGCTGAGCGTAACAGTGCCACCAGCAATGACAGTGCCTGCCCCTTCTTGGGTCCTTTTGGTAAAACAAAAAAAAGGAGTCTGATCCTCAGATCGCCACAGATCTAGACAAATAAACCTTGACTGCCCGGACAATGTCCAATGAATGCAGTCATCTCTCTTCCGTCGAGTGAGGCTGAGAGAAAAATAAGGCAAAATGATGTCCCGATTTAAATGAAAGGCCGACGCCACTTTTGGCAAAAAGGATAAAAACAGGTCGTAACACGAGCCTGTCGTGATGAAGGATACAGACAGCACCAAGTTCAAGTCCCAAGGACACATAGGTGACCTAATGGGGGAAGGCAAACGAGTCGCCCCCTGCATAAAGGTTCGGACTAATGAATGGGATGCTAAAGGCCTTTGGAAGAATAACGACAAGGCCAAAATCTGACCTCTGATTGTACTCAAAGCCAATCTGATTTCCACAGCCAACTGTAGAAAAGAGAATTCTCCCAATCACGTATTTCCGAGGATGCCATTTTCTGGCTTCACACCAAGCAATACAAGTCTTCCAGACCTTATGATAAATCTTCCTAGTGACAGCTTTTCTAGCATTGACTAGGGTAGACACTACTGGTCCCCAATATGCCATGGTTCTTCAGCACCCTGGCTTCAATAGCCACGCTGTCAAATTTAGAGACTGTAAATTGGGGTGGAATATAGGACCTTGAGACAGTAGATCGGGGCGACATGGAAGCGTTCATGGCCCATGTATTGTCAGTCTCACAATCTCTGGGAACCAGGGCCTTCTGGGCCAGGCTGGTGCCACCAGAATGACTGGAACCCCCTCTCTCTGAAACCTGCGCAACAAATGTGGAAGGAGAGGGATTGGAGGGAAAGCATAAACCAGGGAGTTCTGGCTCCATGGAACTATCAGAGCACCTGCTCCGATTGCCAGACTTTGAGCTGGTTTCAAGGCTGACTTTTCGGTATTTATGATCCAGCCTAAACTTTTCAAATACCGCACTGTGCATATTATACTCTGTTCTAGAGCCTGTAAAGAGCGATCTGAGCAGATCATCCAGATACCCCAAGCACCAGGATCCCTTGGGCCCTTAAAAGACCCAGTACTGGTGCTAGGACGTTTGTGAACACCCAGGGAGCTGTAGCAAGCTCAAAGGGTAGAGCCACAAACTGAAAATGACGTTCTTCTACTGCAAAACATAGAAACTTCTGATGAGGCTGAAAGATAGTTATGTGTAAATACGCATCTTTTATATTGATGGAGACTAGAAAGTCTCCATAGTAGCCTCTGGAGTGAGACTACTACTGAGCGGACAGACTCCATCCGAAAGGACTGTATCAGTAGATACTTGTTCTGGGATCTTAGGTCCAAAATGGGCCTTGTGTCCCCATTTGGATTCTGAACCATAAACAGTTTCGAGTAAAACCCTGTAGCCCTTTCGGATACAGGAACCTCTACAATCACTCCTTGATGTACTAGATGATGTAGTATAAACAGGGCCAAGGATAAATCCAAGGGTAAAAACCAAGCTTACTTATCGACCAGCTCACAGACAACCAATTAAATTACCTAACAGTATACGTTAAAAGCAGGGGTTTAGTCTGCACGCATTTTCAAATGCGTGCAGACTAAACCCCTGCTTTTAACGCATACTGTTAGACAGGTTTAATTGGTTGTCTGCGAGCTGGTCGGTAAATAAGCTTGTTTTTTTCCCCTTGGATTTATCCTTGGCCCTGTTTATACCTTATGTAGCCCTTCCAATGCTGCTTACTGCAATGACCAGCTATAGATGGGGGCAGTGGCGTCTTTTTTGTATCACTAGATGATGTAGTGCCTGAAGCAATAAGTTTCTTTTTGGAGGACCCAAGGGAATGCTGGATCTTAAAAACCTCTGAGGGGCAACCACCCGCAACTCCACCTTGTAACCACTCGTCCTGAATTATTGTTCTCAAAATGTCCGCAAAGCGCAGCAGCCTTCCCCCCACTTGATGGAGTGGGGGCATCCCCTCAAAAGGAAGGCTTGGTGCTGGATTTAGAAGAGCTTTGGACCCAGGGTTTCTTCTGGCCCTGGGGCTTGCCCCTGGCCCTAGCGCCCTGTTAGCGGTGGAACCGTCTTGACGCTGAGACATTCGAGGAAGTCCCTGAGGTTTTAAACTAGGGACGTTTGGTGCTTTACTTCACAAGAAGTAGAGAACTCTTCCCTCCAGAAATCTTTTGGATATATTTGTCCAAATGATCACCAAATAAACATTTCCCATGAAAAAGGAAACCTGCCAATAACTTTTTACAAGGAAGCTCAACTGACCAGTTCTTAAGTCACAAAAGTCTGCGCATATGTACAGACAAGAGAGCCAAACGATAAACCTGCTGTATTGAATCCTTTAAGGCATCAACAGCAAAACACAGCACTCGAGGAATATCTGTCTTACTTTCAGGCAGATCATTCTCCTGGTTAGGTCTATCAGGCTGTTTGACCTGATCCTTTACGGACTGGAGGATACCAATTGCTGCAACAGCTGGCTGAATAGCTGAACTGGCCAAAGAAAAAGAAGCCTTTAACCACTTCCCATCCGGTCAATAGCATATTGACGTCCGGGAAGTGGTTGAGTTATCCTGACTGGACATCATATGACGTCCAGCAGGATAACATGCCGGCGCGTGCCCGCGGGAGCGCGCAGCGCGGCGATCGGCGGCGGCGCGTGTCCCTCGGACACAGCGATTCCCCGATCTAGGTAAACATCCAATTCTATTTCACAATAAACTCGGCGGCGCGCTCCCTGCGCGCCGCCGAAGGCATCTAGAGTAGTGATCGAGGAAGGCGAGTGTCCCTTGGACACAGCGCTTCCCCGATCGGTAAACAGCCAATGAAATTGGCTGTTTACCAGGTGACCGGCTGTGTCCAATCACAGCCTGTCACAAATGTAAACAAAAAAGCTGCTGTTACTATCTGATCCCTGCTCTCTCCTCACACACCGATCGTGAGAGGAGAGAGCAGGGATCAGTGAGTTATTCAGTGTCTGTCTGACAATACTGTTTGTACTGTACTGTGCACAACACGGCCCCCCCCAATAAAGAGGACCTGTCACACAGCCCATCTGTCAATCAGCCCATCTGTCATTCAGCCCATCTGTCAACCAGCCCATCTGTCACAGGCCCACCGCCATCGGTACCGCCACACAGGTTACCAGTACCGCCACACAGGCTACCAGTACCGCCATTGGTACCACCAGTAACGCCACTAGTACCCGCTACCAGTATCGCCACTAGTGCCGCCATCGGTACCACCACCACCCGTACCACCGTCAGTACCGCCAACACCACCTGTACTACCACCCGTACCGCCACCGGTACTGCCACCACCACCCGTACCACAATCACCACCTGTACCGCCACCACCACCTGTACCGCCATTGGTACCACCACCACCCGTACCGCCACCACCACCACCCATACCGCCATCTGTACCACCACCCATACCGCCATCTGTACCACCACACAGGCCCACCAATAAGAATTGCCATAATGTCCCAAAGGCTTTACACACCTGAGAAGGCATATGAGATTCTTACCATGTCGGATGATGGGAGCAGCGGGGAGCTCACATCATCTGGTTCGGAATACGAGCCAGTGGAGGATAGTGGATCAGAGTCCGAGTCCGCGGAGGAAACCGTCCCTCCCAAAAGATTGAGATCAGGACCAAGATCAGGAGATCTGCCCACCACCACCAGCGCCAGACCCCAGGAAGAGGAAGAGGAGCCCAGTACAAGCACTGGAATTACCACCAGCAGCGCCAGACCCCAGGAAGAGGAAGAGGAGCCCAGTACAAGCACTGGAATTACCCGCCCAACCCGAAGAACCCCGCCCCAGTCCTACCTTCCCGATGCCCTGGCAAACCCCTTATGGTTGCCTGCCAACTCAGGACTTGCTATCATCCCCCCTTTCACCGCGCAGCCAGGTGTGCAGCCCGACACTACGAATTTTTCTGAATTCAATTATTTTTCTTTATTTTTCCCCCAAGATTTTCTGCAGAATATGGTGGATCAAACTAATTTATATGCATCCTAATTTATTGCTGCCAACCCCAATTCTTCCTACGCCCGCATGTTCCAGTGGCGATGTGTCACACTGGATGAATTTAAAATGTTTTTGGGCCTAACTTTTAATATGGGGCTTACAAAAAAGAATGAAGCCCATGCATATTGGTCCACCCACCCCATCCAACACATGCCCATATATTCCGCTGTCATGTCCAGGACAAGATACGACATGATTATGCGTTTTCTCCACTTCAGTGACAATTCCCAGTGCCCTCCCCGAGATCATCCCAACCATGACAAATTGTTCAAGATACGCCCCCTAATCAATTCCTTTTCCCAGCGATTCAAAGAAGTTTTCATCCCAGACCAAAAAATTTGTGTGGACGAGTCCCTCATACATTTCACTGGCCGACTGCACTTCAAGCAGTATATACCAAGCAAGAGATCCAGGTATGGGGTGAAGTTAAATAAATTATGCGATCGAGCCACTGGATATATCTTCACATTCCGGATCTACGAAGGCAAAGATTCCCAGCTCCAGCCCCATGATTGCCCCACATATATTGGAACCAGTGGGAAAATTGTCTGGGAGCTGGCATACCCCCTATTCGACAAAGGATACCATTTATATGTCGACAACTACTATACCAGCCTACCCCTTTTTCGTCACCTTTATAATAAAAAAACCCCGGCCTGTGGTACCTTAAAAAAAAAACGTAAGGGATTCCCACGAAATCTGTTGGCAAAAAAATTAAGAAAGGGAGAATCGGCATTCATGAGGAACGAGGAGGTGTTGGCCATGAAGTGGAGGGACAAGAAAGATGTCCACATGCTCTCTACCATCCACAATGACACCGTTGTGGAGATCCAAAGAAGTAAAGCCCGAATGTGTCTACGACTACAATATGTATATGGGGGGGGGTGGATTTAAACGATCAGATGCTACAGCCCTACTTCTCAAACAGAAAGTCCCGTTACTGGTACAAGAAAGTTGCCTTTCACCTTTTTCACATGGCCCTTTTTAATTCGTTTGTCTGCTACCAAAAAGCAACTCAAAACCAACAAGTCACCTACCTCAAGTATTTTGAATCGATCGTCACTGCCCTCATTTACCAACAAGGTCCCACCCCAGGAAGCATTCGCTCGGATGCTGTGAGTAGACTTCACGAGCAACACCTTCCCTATAGCATTCCCCCCACAGAATCTGGAAGAAGACGCCAAAAGAAATGCCGTGTATGCAGCAGAGGAGGAGTAAGAAGAGATTCCAGCTATTATTGTCCCCAATGTCCCTCCCAACCTGGCCTGTGCATCGGAGATTGCTTCAGAAATTATCATGCATTCATCCAATATTAGTTCCCTGTATTATTACCAGACTGCCATTTCCCCATTTGCCTGCTACCATGTTAATTAACTGACCCTGGCCTGTTTACCGACGATGTCTTTGCTTGCCGTTTCTGCACGTTTCTGACTTGCATGTGTACCAACCTCAGCCTGTTTACCGACGATGCCTCTGCCTGCCGATTTAAACCACGTTTCTGACTTCCACGTGTACCGACCTTGGCCTGTTAATCGACCATGTTTTTGCCTGCCACTTGGACTGATCTTTTGGCCATCTACTTTAGTACACAGGGGTCTCACATATGTGAGGGGCTTCAGAATAGCGTTCTGAATAGAGAAAACCAGTTTTTTGTTTTCTGTGCTCCCAGAACAGGGTCTGGTTGCCCGGAGGCTTCAAAGCGATTTGGGTGGGAGAAGCCTCTACCCCTGTCCCCCTGGCCCTAAGCTTGATGGTCCTTTCTGCTGCCTGGATCAATACTTTGGCTGTGCTGACCATATTGCTGCCTGTAAAGACCCATGACATTATGGACCATGTTTCTTCCTGCTGTTTGGACCAATACTTTGGCTGTGTTGACCATATATCTGCCTGCTGCCTCTACTGACTTTGGACAGCATTTCTGCCAGGACACCTCTGCCTGCTACCTGGACCTGTGCACTGCCTGTATGAACTATGGACAGTATTCCTGCCTGCTGCCTGGATGATTGCTTTTGCTGTCGCTGACCTCATTCCTGCCTGCTGCCTGGACCGATGCTCTCCTCTGTGGACCACTGCACTTCTAAAACCACAGGTAATCTTTTGTTATTTGGTATGTACCTGCTATGTGTTAGAAATATGAAGGGCCTGCAAAAATGTGATCGGTAGTCAGAAAATGATATGTGTAATTAATGCTGCTAGAATGCCTGGAGGTGCTACTTGGATTTTGGGCCTCTGTATGTGGCCAGGCTGTGTAAAAGTCTCAAACATGTGGTATCGCCATACTCAGGAGGAGTAGCAGAATGTATTTTGGGGTGTCATTTTTGCTATGTACATGCTATGCATTATAAATATCTTATAAATGGACAACTTTGTGTAAAAAAAAAAATGCATTTTCATTTTTTTTCCACATTTTCCAAAAACTTCTGGAAAAAAATGAACCGTTCAAAAGACTCATTATGCCTCATAGATTATACGTTGGGGTGTGTGCTTTCCAAAATGGGGTCATTTTGTGGACAATTCAATTGTCCTGGTGCTCCAGCGCCTTCAAAAGTGTAATAGGTGGTTGAGAAAGGATATGTGCAATTTATGCTTGTAGAATGCCTGAAAGTGCTACTTCAGTGTTGGCCCTTTGTATGTGACCAGGCTGTGTAAAAGTCTCACACATGTGGTATCGCTATACTCAGGAGGAGTAGAGGAATGCATTTTGGGGTGTCATTTTTGCTATGTACATGCTATGTGTTAGAAATATCTTATAAATGGACAACTTTGTGTAAAAAAAATGCATTTTCATTTTTTTTTCACTTTTTTCAAAACCTTCTGGAAAAAAATGAACAGCATAATGTATTTTGGGGTGTAGTTGCAATTATGCATATGCTGTGTGAGAGAAATAACCTGTTAATATGACCAGTTTGTGTAAAAAAAAAAAAAATTTAATTTTCCCAAGAATTGTGGGAAAAAAATTACAGCTTAAAAAAACTCCCCATACCTCTTAGTAAATACATTGGACTGTCTGCTTTCCAAAAAGGGGTCATTTGGGGGGTATTTGTACTTTCCTGGCTTGTTAGTGTCTCAAGAAATGAGATAGGCCTTCAGGTGAGATAGTACATCAGTTGTGATCAATTTTCAGTGATTGGTACCATAGTTTGTAGACTCTATAACTTTCACAAAGACCAAATAATATACATTAATTTGGGTTATTTTTACCAAAGATATGTAGCAGTATACAGTTTGGCACAAATTTATGAAGAAAAATGACTTGTTTGCAAAATTTTACAATAGAAACTAAAAAAAAGTACATTTTTTTCAAAATTTTCGCTGTTTTTTTGCTTATATCGCAAAAAATGAAAAACCCAGTGGTGATTAAATACCACCAAAAGAAAGCTCTATTTGTGAGAAGAAAATGATAAACATTTTGTTTGGATACAGTGTAGCATGACTGAGTAATTGTCATTCAAAGTGTGAGAGCGCTGAAAGCTGAAAATTGGTCTGGGCGGGAAGGTGCATAAGTGCCTGGTATTGAAGTGGTTAATAATGACTCAAATTTTTTGTAAACAGGGTCTTTCAAGCCCTGTGCGTTATCTACTGGACAAGTTCTTGTTTAAGGAAGAGACTGTTGCACCTACGGCCAGCATGCTACATTTTGACAAAATTTTCATTCATGGTATATAAAAGGAAAAACCTCTTCTTAGGAGGAACAAAAATCCTGTCAGAATGTTCCCAATCAGCATACACCACCTGTTCCAACAGGGGGTATAGGGGGAAAGCCTGTGCGGCCTGAAGAGGCCTCAGGGATCCTAAAGTGGACCAGGGGGGCTCAGTCACCTCTGCAAGAGGCAACTTAAAGGGAGAACAAACCATTTTGGTCAGAGTCAGGATCAAAAGCCTCTGTGACTAAGAGGCAGACATCAACTGGATATCTTCTTGTCCAGATTTTTCGAAAGCAGACTCATCTGCTGGGCCCTCCACAGAACCCTGAGCTTTTAGCTCTTCCCCATCCTCAACCCATTCCTGCTCCAAACTAGGAGGCTCCGGGGAGGGGTATCTGTCACGCTTCTTGCCCCACCCTGCGGGATGGAGGCAATCATGCCAGCAACCCTGTGCTCTAACCCGGTTAGTGCCAAGGACAGTTCATCCTTGGTGATAAAGGGTGAAGCAGCAGCATTGACTGTAGGCACAATACCAGATAGGTGCAGCAGCTCAAATTGTCCGGAAGCCTCTAGTCCTTCAGTTGATAAAACACTAGGGACATGACTAGGTTCATCAGGAACTACTGACATAGGTGTGCCCTTCCCTGTAGTCCCGCTCCTCTTTTTTTAAGACATTTAGCCACAAAAAGAGTACTTGGGTGTAGTATTAAAACACCTCAGAAGGGAGACCCTTTAATAGAGCTCACCAAGCCCCTATGTAACAATCCTGCTAAGCACCTTTAGCCTGCCAAGCAACACTTGGTGACTCATGTGACCCGGCTAAGGAGAAATGAACTGCTGCAAGTGCCCGTTCAGAGCCTGCTCTGTGTCCCACAGCTGCCTTCTGGAAGCACCGCATGCTTGGCCTACACAGCTTAAATAAGCTGAGTGTGCTCCAGAATGTCTAAAGACATTTGGTCTACCAGTGTCCATTCACCTGGAGATGGAGTATAACCCAGCAGGTAATGAATATTAGCCTGACTGTGTCCCGTGATGTATGAAAAAGAAATATGGCACAACAGTGACATTACCAAGAACTGGACGTCCCTCCAAAACTGATGAAAAGAAGAGAAGAAAACTGATCAGGGAGGCTGCCATGAGGCCTACAGCAACATTAAAGGAGCTGCAGTAATATCTGGCTAGTATTGGCTGTGTGGTACATGTGACAACAATCTCCCGTATTCTTCATACGTCTGGGCCATGGGGTAGAGTGGTAAGACGGAAGCCTTTTCTTACGAAGAAAAACATCCAAGTCTGGCTAAATTTTGCAGAAACACATCTGAAGTCTCCCAAAAGCATGTGGGAAAACGTGTTATGGCCTGATGAAACCAAGGTTGAACTTTTTGACCAGAATTCCACATCACCAACAGAACACCATACCATAAGTGAAGCACAGTGCTTTGGGGCCGTTTTTCTTCAGCTGGAACAGGGGCCTTCATCAAGGTAGAGAGAAATATGACCAGTTCCAAATATCTGTCAATATTAGCACAAAACCTTCAGGCTTCTGCTAGAAAGCTGATTATTAATGCTGAAAGGGGGCTTCACCTTTCAGCATTAGAACGACCCAAAACATACATCAAAATCAACAATGGCATGGCTTAACCAGAAGATTCAAGTTTTGGAATGGCCCAGCCAGAGCCCAGACCTGAATCCAACTGAAAATTTGTGGGGTGATCTGAAGAGGGCTGTACACAGGAGATGCCCTCGCAATCTGACAGATTTGGAATGTTTTTGCAAAGAAGAGTGGGCAATTATTGCCAAGTCAAAATGTGCCATGCTGATAGCCTCATACCCATAAAGACTGAGTGCTGTAATAAAATCAAAAGGTGCTTCAACAAATATTAGTGTAAGCCCGGGTTCACACCTATGCGAGTTAGATGTGCGTTTCCCTGCATCTAATTCGCATAGCAGGAGAATGTGACTGGCTCCCTATGGAGCCGGTTCACATATCTCCGGGGCGGCTGCGGAGCGCACTGCACAAAAACGCTGTGCGTCTTTGGCTCAGTTTCAGGGCCGAATTCAGGCATAGAATCGGCCCCCGATTCGTCCCTGAAACGGGGAACAGGGACGCACATCGCTCCTGTGCGACCCGCAGCCCGTTATGGTGTGAACCCGGGCTTAGGGTGTGCAGACTTATGCAACCATATTTTATTTTTACTTCTCTCCACCCAAAACATTTCAGTTTGTTGTTTAACCGAGTTGTGCAGTTTATAGGTCACATTAAAAGGTGGAAACATTTCTGAAATTATTTATCTTTGTCTCTTTTTTACATCACAGAAACCTGACATTTTAACGGGTGTGTAGACTTTGTATATCTTGTATGTTTCCTCAAATAGTCCTACATCTTTTAGTTAGATTACCTGGCATCTGCCCAATATGTCCAACAGTATGCAAGTACCACCATCTTAAAGTGTCACTAAACCCAATATAAAAAAAAAAAAAAAAAAAAATCATAAAATCGATACCTGCATCTGTACTCACCTTTGTCTCTTCCAATTTTGGTGTCAAAAATCACATTCGATTGGAATTTTAACTTACCTGTAAATTCCTTATCTTGGATTACAGTACAGGACTTTTAGGCCTCATGCACACTGGTTTTTTGGAAAACACGGTTTCTCCTGACAGGAGAATATCAGCATTAAAAATTCACCCAAGCAGTTTAGTAGCAGTTGGTGTTTAGGCATTTATTTCATTGGCCAGAACGTTAAATTAGAAGTGCTAAACGTGCCTAGCCTTTAGCAGCGTTTTTTCTGGCAGAACTCTGCTGCTCCCTCCACCCCCGCCTCTAAAAACTCTCCTGCCTCTAAAACACTGCTAAACCCCATGTATGCATGGGCACATAGGATAACATGCAGGGGGGGGGTTTAGAGGCACCCCCCCCCCCCCCGCCAGACGCCCCTAGCTGTAAGAACGTCCAGTGGGCATGAGGTCTTATTTTTAGACCATATATGCAGCAGGTTATATGCAGCTAAGTTTAGGCATTGGATATTGACAAAAAAAAAAAAAAAAAACTTGCTAGGGCTGTCCATAGAGCAAACCATATACCCTGCCAACGAATTGAAACTCCAGTTTTTGTAGCAAGCAATGAGGTGTGATCAAGACAGAATGGAGGGGCCTGTGTCCTGTACTCCAAGAACACATCCTGGTCCATTTTGGTAATGAAAACCACTGGAACTCTTGCCTCTTCTATCTTTTGCAGCAAACATGGGAGGATCTTCCACTCCTATCTCACACATCAGTCGAGGGAAGGCACAAACCAGCTTATATTGAGCTCAAGGAACAGAGCATCTATTGCAAGGGCTAGAGGATCCCTGGTCTTGGCTACAAATTTGTTCAGATTGTTGTTGAACCTGAAAGCCAGGATGTCCACAGCTGGGTTTTCCCACCTTTGACATATTTTGAAAGATCTCTGACTGCGGAGACCACTCCTCCAAGCCTAGGTGTTGGCGGCTGCCTGCCAATTGTCCACTCCAGGGATGTGGATGGCTGAGAGAGCTAAATGGGCGTCTTCAGCTGGGAGAATATCAGATTGTTTCTCCCAGGAGTAGCCTGGCTGCTGGACCCAACAGCACCCTTCCAGGGTAGTCAAGGAAAGACTTTTCCAAGACTAGGGCAGGACTGGAGATCCACCAACTCAGGGAGAGCTCTGGCTGTAAAGCAGTATTCCAAGGATCCAAGGATTGGATTTGCTTGTTCAACATCCAAAGTTTGATGGATTGAAGAGGTCTGGAGTGAAACTGGGCAAAGGAAACTTGCCCTAATGTATGCTACCATGAAGCCCAGAACCTCATGCAGTAGCAATCTAATAATTGCAGTTTTGACGCGTCGTCGTGTGGAACATTAGGAAAGCAATATTCCCTTGGAGAAAGAAAATCCTGGCTTGGGCTGTATCAAAGATAAAATCAAGGTACCCCATATGGTGTGGGAAGTTGGAGAGCAGACTTTGGAAAGTTAATTATCAGGCCAAAGTTTCAAAGAAATGTAAGCATCCTTTGGGCATTTGCAATGTCTTGGAGTCCTTCAGAAGGATTTTGTCCAGGTAAACTGTGGCATTAATACCCTAGGTTTGCAGAAGAGCCAGAAATGGGGCAAACACTTTTGTGAACACTCAGGGTGCAGAAGAGAGCCTGAATGGTAGTGCTACAAATTAGAAATGTTGGTCTCCTACATAAAAACACAAACTGTTGATGTGAGAAGACAAGGATGTGTAGACAAACATCTTGTATATCTACTGATGCCAGAACTTCCCTTGCTTTAACCACTTCCCGACCAGCGCACGCCAATGTACGTCGGCAGAATGGCATGGCTGGGCAAATGGACTTACAGGAACGTCCATTTGAATTCCCCGCCGTGCCATTGCGTGCGCGCGACGGCCGGGAGCTCCGCGAGTCGGGTTGCGGGTCCCGCGGACTCGATCGCCGTGGGGATACCCGCAATCGCCTCATGGAGAGGACGAACGGAGAGATGCTGATGTAAACAACATCTCCCCGTTCTGCCTAGTGACAAGTGTCACTGATCACAGCTCCCTGTCATCGGGAGCAGTGATCAGCTTAGTGACACACACAGCCCATCCCCCTACAGTTAGAATCACTTCCCTAGGACACATTTAACCCCTCCCCACCCCCTAGTGGTTAACCCCTTCACTGCCAGTGTAATTTACACAGTAATCAGTGCATTTTTAATCGCACTGATCGCTGTATAAATGACAATGGTCCCAAAAATGTCCGACATGTCCGCCATAACGTCGCAGTCACAATAAAAATTGCCGATTGCCGCCATTACTAGTAAAAAAAAAAAAAATTATTAATAAAAATGCCATAAAACTATCACCTATTTTGTAAATGTTATAACTTTTGCGCAAACCAATCAATAAACGCTTATTACGATTTTTTTTTACCAAAAATATGTAGAAGAATACGATCGGCCTAAACTGAGGGAAACTTTTTTTTATATATATTTTTGGGGGATATTATAGCAAAATGTAAAAAAAAAGCGTTTTTTTCAAAATTGTCACTCTTATTTTGTTTATAGCGCAAAAAATAAAAAAAATCACAGAGGTGATCAAATACCACCAAAAGAAAGCTCTATTTGTGGGAAAAAAAGGACACCAATTTTGTTTGAGAGCCATGTCGCACGACCGCGCAATTGTCAGTTAAAGCGACGCAGTGCCGAATCGCAAAAAGTGCTCTGGCCAGGAAGGGGGTAAAATCTTCCGGAGCTGAAGCGGTTAAAGAAGCTATGACTGATCTTGTTTATCCCAACTGATATTTTGGTACATAAAAAAAAAATTGGTTACAGATTTCAAGTCTAGTAGGGGGCAAGATGCCCCATTTGCTTTTGGGACTGAATAAGTTTGAATAGAAACCTTAAAAAAAGTTCTTCGGAAGGAACTGGGACCACAGACTCTAGTAATAATCACTACACTCTCCCAGCAGTGATGGCTCCCCTTGCGCCCCCCCCCCCGCAGAGAGAACAATACGTTTGCGGGGGAAAATCCCCCCATCAACATCAACTGTGCTGATGGGGGAATCAAGCGAGTCCCCAACTACAAATAAATCACCAATCCTTACAAGTCAAAAAAAGAAGATAAAAACAGACAATAACTGTAGGTATTTGGTGAATTATTGAATGGAGTACTCACCCTAATAGGGGGTCTGTTATTGTCCCTTTGTTTTCTTTTTGATTTATAAAGCAGGCCATACACGATTAACATATCCACACATTCTGCTTTGGCCGCTGGCAGAATACAACGATCAGTGTTACTGGCTATAGCCCATGGCACTGATCATTTAGGAAAAACTGTACAGGCTGGATGTACACAAGTCAATCAATAGACTTGTATACCACCAGCTAGGCCATACATGGGCTCATTTAGCTGAACTGGCCAAATTTAAATCCATGTACATACAGATTAAGATATGGTGATTTATTTGTAGCTGGGCACCCAGCTCTTCCTTAGTAGACACATGCTCCCACGCTCACCCTGATGTTGCAATTTGGACGTGCTTTCTCATCTCTTTTTTCTGCTTTTGTAGGACGATTCTTACAATACTGGTATAAGGTTTGAATATTGTACAGCCATGGCCAAAAGTTTTGATAATGACACATTTTTCACAAAGTCTGCTTCCTCAGTTTTTATGATGGTAATTTGCATATACTCCAGAATGTTATGGAGAGTGATCAGATGAATTGCAATTAATTGCAAAGTCCCCCTTTGCCATGAAAATCAACTTAATCCCATAAAAAAACATTTCCACTGCATTTGTGAATGCTTCAGGGCACCCAAGTCCAGCAAGCGCCAGGACTGTCTCCTTTCAGCTGCAAGACTGTGCGGGACCACCGGTGCAGAGCTTCCTCAGGGATGGCAGCAGGCAGGTGTGAGTGCATCTTCACGCAGTGAGAGGGAAGACTTTTGGAGGATGGCCTGGTGTCGAGAAGGGCACTTCTCTCCAGGAAAAACATCAGTGATAGGCTGATATTCTGTAAAAGGTACAGGGATTGGACTGCTGAGGACTGGGGTAAAGTCATTTTCTCTGATGAATACCCTTCTGGATTGTTTGGGGCATCTGGAAAAATCCTTGTCCAGAGAAGAAAAGGTGAGTGCCAATAAAACATCCTGAGACCATTCATGTGTGGGGTTGCTTCTCAGCCAAAAGAGTGGACTTTCTCACAATTTTGCTTAAGAACACAGCCATGAATAAAAGAATGGTACAAAAACATCCCCAGAGAGCAACTTCTCCCAACCATCCAAGAACGGTTTGGTGAGGAACAATGCCTTTCGCAGCATGGAGCACCTGGCCATAAGGCAAAAGTGATAACTAAGTGGCTTGGAGAACAAAACAAAAATTTTGGGTCCGTGGCCAAGAAAACTCCCCAGACCTTAATCCCATTGAAAACTTGTGGTCACTCCTCAAAAGTCAGGTGAACAGAAAAACACTCACAAATTCTGACAAACTCCAAGCATTGATTATGCAAGAATGGGCTGCCATCAGTCAGGATGTCGCCCAGAAGTTTACAGACAGCATTTGCCAGGGCGAAATGCAGAGGTCTTGGAAAAAGAAGGGTCAACACTGCAAATATTGACACTTTGTATAAACTTCATGTAATTGTAAAATAAAAAAAAAAAAAAAAAAGCCTGTGTCACTTATGAAATGCTTGTAATTATACCACAGTAACATCTGACAAAAAGATCTAAAAACAATGAAGCATCAGGCTTTGTAAAAATTAATATTTGTGTCATTCTCAAAACTTTTGGCCACAGCTGTATACAACCCTTACAGACAACAGATTTGTGAATTTGTTTACCAATATGCGTTTTCTCATTTAGAATCAATATTGATGCCTCCGTTCACCTCCTGAGGAAGTGAATAATTCCACAATACATGTCGAGGACACACTAGGCTGCTCCCCCCGAATTATCGGTTACATCATGTTTTTGGGATTACGGTTTACTCTTATTGGGGGCTCTTCCTGCCATGATGGTGTGGAACAGTTTTTTTTTTTTTTTTTTTAAATCACACGTATGTCAAGATTTAGGTACAAAATGTATGTAGTAAAGGTTTGCAATTTTATTATGTTGTCTTGTTTATGGACTACTGATAATGTCTAAATGTTTCCATATTTTCTCACTTGTGTCCAAACCCAGATGTGGATGTTGAGGAAATATTCCCAATGTGTTTGTAATGCAGCTAAAGTAATGAACTCCATCATATCAATTAAAAAACATTTATATAGACAAACATCAGATAAAAATGATTTTTTTTAAACATTTACCTAAAACACCAGACATGAATTGCCTATTGCACATGTGTCAAACACAAGGCCCGCGGGCCGAATCTGGCCCTCCAGGCCATTTCAAGTGGCCCTCGCACCCAGGGCTTTTTTTCAGTCACCCGTTTCAGTTCCGTCACCTCTGGCTCTCGCCCTCTGCTCCCCGCTCACCACTGTCACTTTTACACACAGAAGACTTCTATGTTCACAAGGATAGGCTTTCCTCTCAGCAGCTCTCACAGATCCCTGCTTGCCCTGCACTCACGTCAGGAACAAGAAAAATGCAGGTGCAGTGTGGGATAGGGCATCACCTGGTAAGCTGCTCGGGTGCACAGATGCCAATCAATGATCTCCCTACAGATATGAGAGAGAAGCGAAGCCTCCTATACTGCCAGGAGCTACTAAAGCAGGGCTGGGTAGGTGAGAGAAGAAGCTTTGGGGAGGGGGGTAAGAGATGAGGACTGTGGAAGCAGATGCTTGCACAGCTGGGGGATGGGGTAGAATGGTGCAGAGGTCAGAGGCCAGGAGGGCTGGAAGTGAGATGTCACCCTGTGAAAGAGCTAAACCCTGCACTTTGTATGTAGCACACTTCTCAACCCTGCACTCTGTACACAGCGCACTTTTGAACTTTGTGCATAGCGCATCCTTAAACGCAAAACAGAATGTACTCTTGGTATTGATTTCCCCTTTAAGATACTCCCACTATTAGTGTAATTTGGCCACAACCATCGTTCAATGCAGTTCAGTGGTGGGGGGGGGGGGTGGGGGGGGTGTGGAGTCCCTGCTCCTATTCACTGAGTAAAATAACCCCGGCTAAATTGATATAGTATTACAGATACAACTGGTCCTTTGAGGGCAACCATAATGCGCTCCCGCGCTGAAATTGAATTTGACACCCCTGGTCTATTATATTGAAAGAGGCAGCATGAAATAGACTAGCCGTTTCCCTTTTCATACACACATGACTTCTGTACTTAAAGCGTATCTATAGGCTTTTTTGGTACGTTTTGGAAGAGAAGGTTTTTTTTCTGTCTATGTACTTTTTAGGAGAATTCCCTTCACTTCCTGTCTTGGAGATGCAGCAGGAATTGAGATAGTAGTCACCAGAAAAGAATGTCCCCATCAGAGGACTTTCCGACTTGCCACCTTGTCAACCATAACATCAGCTTTCCTGTCCCAGTTACAAGGGTGACCAGAAGAAACTGAAAAGGTCAATCTTCCAAGCAGGAGAACGTCCAGATAATATAAAAAAAAACCCAAAACAACAAAAGGCATTGGATAAGAACCATTTATCCATTCATGACTTGTAGTAGACTTTGTCCCTCTAGATTGAGGTCCTCATCTTTTGCTGCACCGTATTCCGTTTTCCACTGGAAGGCCCCTTTGGACCATAAGGGATTATTTAAAGGAGCAGTTTATATCATGCAATGCCTTTTGTCTCACAGTTAAAACCTAAGTTCTAACTTTGTCCTACTCTATAGAAAAATAGCTAGGATAAAAACACAAACTAGCCTAAAAAAACGAAAAAAAAAAACAAAACTCATCAAGTCTCCCCTTTTGAGTTTGTCTTAAGAAGTTCATTGTACAGTATGTTATCACAGCATCCTGAAACTTTGGGGCAAATGTGGGTAAATCTTTAAAAAAAAAAAAAAAAAAACCCAAGCCCACCATATTACTCCAAGATATAAGGGAAATTAAATGCTGCTAAACAGTACAATGTGTTTCTGCTTCACTCAATTTTTTATTGCCCAATTGTTCATTACATTATTTAAATCACTTTACATAACCAACCATTTTCATCACTGCCACACCATTGTAAACCACATCAGCATGTTAATACATAAAGCTTTGCTTTTCAAAAAATTAGACACTTTAGTAACAATATTACAAAGGTTTCTTTAGCGTCAAAAATAACTGAAATGAAAAAAATAAACTTTTTAAACAATTAGCATAATAAAATTAATTTATTCCAAGTAAAAATACAAAATAATATTAATGACATTGACCAGATCTGAAAGTACCTCCGAGGAACAACAGTTATTTATGGTTGAGAAAGCACTCTAGGGAGAATACAAAATAAAAATGAAAAATATGTAAATATGTTTTCATTTTTTTTTCTTAGCAAAAAATCTTTCTAAAAATAACAATGAAAATCTTGTCTCAGTACAAAGGCTACATTACTATTGAAAAAATACCAGCATGAAGAAAAAGGTACATATCTGACAGTAGAAAAATGATCTTACGGAACCCACAATGTTTGCAATGAAAATAAATCTGCAATAAGATTTATGCATTTTTTTCTTTTTTTTTTTTCTTTTATATATAAACAGTACAAACAGTATTGCACATAACAACAAATAATCAAGATTAAGTCTGCCTTCAAAATATTGACTAATTCAAGTCTAACACCAAGGAAAGGCAACCAACTGAACATACATCCAACATTTTTAGTTAAGTTGCAATTGAAAATGCATTTTAAAAAATATTATTTGCGCAAAGGACCCTGCTAAACCACTTAGTTGTAAGAGGGTCAGGCAAAGAAAAAACTAATTGCGGATTCCTCTTACAGCAAATAGGTTAACATGAATTATTAACAGAATTTGGGGCTTACAGGTTTACAAATTTGGGGAAACAAAAAAGTAAAGACCACCATAATTTAACAAACTAAAAAATAAAGTTTTCTAAAAAAGACAAATAGAAGAATTCTTTCACAATTCTGGTCAGTCATGCATAATCAACACTTGATTATTAACATACAAATATTTTTTTTTAATCTACCAGTCCTTGCTTTGAGCACCAACTATAACATGGTTATTATATATAATTTTGTGGGTCTCTGCTATTTTTTTCCTTGACCAATGATCTCAAGGCTTTAATTCTCACAATTAGGTAGATTTTTGTCTCACTAAATTGTCATATAAAGTTACAAAGCTCTAATTTTTTTTCAAATGATCTTAACATAAAAAAGCAAATAAAGCGTGGAAACAAAAAAATAGTAATATTAAATTATTATCTTCGAAAAATTTAAATTAATATATATTTCTGAATAAACTTACTTAGAAAATATTTTTTCCTATATTCAAAATTTGAGGTATTGCAAAAGATCATGTCAAAAAAAGTTTCTATTAAAAAAAAAAAAAAAAAAAGAAAAAAAAAAAAAACTAAAAAAAAAACAAAAAAAAAAAAAAGTGGACTGTGAAAAATTGCCCAGGTACAAATAGTAGTGCATAACAAAACATTTTTACAGATGACAGATTTTTTTTATTTTTTTTTTTAACAAAAGTTATAGCTTCAAATAGCTCCAAAAGGATATGCAATGCAGAGGGCACATAAAAATGTAACTCCCACATTTTTTCAGCTTGAATATAACATTCAAAAGCAAAAAAATAAGATAAAATATAAAAAAATAATTATTTTATGTCTTACATTTGCAACTTAACATACAAATATGAGAAAAATAAATACTTTGTGCCTACGAAGAATTAAATCGCAGAAAATCCTTCAGGGAACAAAAGAAATCATTATGCTCTCTGTGCACAGACATGCCATCTTTTGCAGGTAAACTACCTGTATTTAATCTATTAAATTGGGACGCTCCTTTCTTAAAGGGAGTCAGGGTACTTTCAAGACATGTACACCAATAAATACTATCTGCAGAACAGCCTTGTGCTAAAAAATGCCCACTGTTAGCAGGACTAAATCTTCAAGCTTCACAGGATACATGTAGGATAAAAAAGTTTAGTTTGTCTTAAAAAAAAAAAAAAACAAAAAAAAAAAACAACAAACTAAACCTTACCCCGATACATTTTCAAGGCAGACATTAATTTAGCATTTTTGTGCCTTGCATGTCCAACAGATAATATACCCAATCATTTTGGTAGTGTCTGAGAACAATAGATTACGGAATAATTAGTGTGCCGAGCTTGGGCTAAAATAACTACAAAAATACTCTACAGAAAATATAATAAAAAAAAATAAAAAACAAAAAACAAAAACACAAAATAGGGATTGGTAACTAACAGAGAGCTCATGTTTTCGTTTAACTATCAACTAACAAGCTGTCAGATAAACACAGAGGCCTTAAGTTACATCTGATCACAGTACAGGACATAATCACTTTACTACATAAAATAAATTGCACAATATAACAGAGCACCGCATCTTTAATTATGTTTTTTTCTACTATACTTTTTTTTTCATTTACTTAATAATTTCCTACATTTATTTTACTTACTGGTTGTAAATAAAAAATATCTGTAATGAACTAACCGTATTCTTTTAGATGCATTACAGATAAATCAGACATGCCTTCCTCCAGTCTTATTTTATATAATTATTTAGCATCGTTAGTCTATATAGACACTTTATTTGTGCATTGTGGTCAAGTTGAATATGATGTGGTTTATTATTGCATGCAACTATCAGATTATCAAACATGCAGTAGGAAAAATAAAAATGAAAATTAAGACGACCTTCCTCGGAAGTTTCTAAATCAATTTACCAGCAGCTCTTTTTAACTTCATTTTGTATTTTTAAATCACAGATACCCTAGCCTGAATAGAGTATTCTGGAATTACCAACACCATTTTTGTTTAAATAGCAGCAAAAGCTATTGCAGCATACATGTACATAACACTAAAAAGGTCTACATCTTTCAAACATAACCTGCTCAATAATAAAAAAATAAAATAAAAAATAAAACACAGCAAAATAAGATAAAAAATAAAATATACATATAAAAAATCTGATTCACTTTATAAGATATACTTTTTCTTTTTAACTTAGGTTACAAAATACATGGTTCTTAAATACCCATACAAGCTGGAGATGTTGTAGGTTTATAAAGCAGTGATGACATTCACTATACTTCACTGCATGAATGAGATAAGACTGATGGATTGCTAAGGTTTTTGCTACATTATCCACTTATGAGGCCTTTGGTAAGTCATCTTCTATGGGGTGAGAGTAAGATACATTGTGAATCAGATATTTAAGTGCATGCTCCAGTTGAGAATTTCTTCACCACACCCACAACAACATGGCAGAGAGAGGAACTTGCACCAGCCTAATGAGATGTCTCTACTTACAACACTCCTGTGACGGAAAGTTAAGGTACCAAGCAGATGTTTTCAATTATATATAGGTAGAAATCAAAGTGCAAAATTCAGGACAGTTACACTCAATAAAGGTGGCTGTAACTAATATTTATAATACAAAAGAACATAAAGACCAAATTCTTCTGTAGATCTTGAGGAGCTTAGATGATGCACATCTCCCAGACCTTTGGTGAGTGACGGGTGCAGTGTTCAGCTCCAACGGAAAGGGACATGGCGAGGTCGATCACCTCCTTCTTTCACCAGTGGTTTGTGAAACTCCCTGCCAGCACGGGAATGGATACTAGCCCAGCAGTATTCACAATAATACTGCAGGCAGGTCACATTGGCACAGAAAAAGGGGGCAAACTTCCCACCACAGCGAGTGCCTTGGCATTCGTCACACATCTGATCATCTAGCACATATGGCTTCACTTCCACCTAGGAATAATAAAAAAAAAAAAATCATCACTTTAAGAACTTTTTTTTGTTAAAAATGCAGAAAACACAGATCATTACAATTATTGATGTCCTGTACTACTCCAAGGTAAGAAATTTACAGGCAGGCCGAAAATCCTATTAATCTAATCATACCCAAACAAAATACTCAGCAACAGTTTAAGGCACCTTGCGGCTGAAGCTCACATCCACTGAGGTCTGAACATCCATTTATGAGAACGTCGGAAACATGAATAAAGGACCAGGTGTCAGCATTGCAAAGGAATACAGACAATTCATGCTGAAAAGCCCAGAAGACACCAACAGCTCTGGTGGAATAGGCTCTGATGAGAATGGGAGAAACCTTGTTCTTAATGGCATAGGCCAGTTGAGTTTTTAATCAAACTGAAAGTGGTGGAGTAGGAAACAGTGTTCTTTACGAGGGCCCACAGACAAGACAAACAGAGACTCATTCCTGTAAATAGAGGTTGTAACTTTCAGGTAGACCACATCTAGGCAATGTGTGGCAATTTCATTGTCGTGTTTTGGGGCAGGATAGAGGGACGGGAGGATAACCACTTCAATACCATAGGACATCAATGGACGTCCTTAAGTTGAAGTAGTTATACCACAACATCCCGGTATCAAAATTTGCAGTCAGCGATTCCCTCTAAGGCAGAAGGGGCCCCCCTTCCTCCCACTGCCATTCCTAAGCTCCGCCGTCAGATCGCAATTTCCAGGAGCGACGCGACCCAGGATACACAGAGGCTCCACAGACAAAAAAAAATAAAATTTTTTATAGAATATTAAAACATGCACATGAGAGACTCCAAGAGGACATGCCCCTTGAAACATGTAACCCTGCTATCATGTCTAGATAATGATTAGCTCTTAAGGCATATACAGACATAAAAAGAAACTAAATGCAATTTTAACCCCTTCCCGCCGACCGAACGCATATATGCGTACTCGGCTTTCCGGGGTTATACCGGGATGATGCCCGCAGCTGCAGGCATCATCCCGGTACCGTTGTTTTCAGCGGGCGATCGGCTACCCGAATATAACAACCGATGCGGCTAAAAGCCGCTCGGTTGTTATACCGGAGGAGCGGGAGGGGACATCCCCCCCCTCCCGCCGCTGTTACCGGGCCTCCCGTGCGATCGGGAGGCCCGGTGTCCGTTCCGCTGCCTTCGGCGGCTGGGGGCGGACTGGAACGAAGCTGCGAGCGGCTTCGTTCCAGCCATCATCTTGTAAATGCAGAAGCGACGTCATGACGTCACTTCCCGTTTACTCGGCTGCCAATGGCGCCGAATTTAAAAAAGTACACAGTATTCAGAATCGCCGTTTTCGGCGATCTGAATACTTTAAAGTGTAAAAGAGGGATCGGGGGTCTTTTAGACCCCCGATCCCTCCATAAAGAGTACCTGTCACCACCTATTATTGTCACAAGGGATGTTTACATTGCTTGTGACAGCAATAAAAGTAAAAAAAAAAAAAAAAAATTTTAAACACAATTTATAAAGTACAAAAATAAATAAATTAAATAAAAAAAAAAAAAATTTTTAAAGTGCCCCTGTCCCCGCGAGCTCGCGCAGCGAAGAAAACGCATACGGAAGTCGCGCCCGCATATGTAAACGGTGTTCAAACCACACATGTGAGGTATCGCCGCGATCGTCAGAGCGAGAGCAATAATTCTAGCCCTAGACCTCCTCTGTAGCTCAAACCTGGTAACCGTAAAAAATTTTTAAATCGTCGCCTATGGAAATTCAAAGGTACCGTAGTTCGTCGCCATTCCACGAGTGCGTGCAATTATAAAGGGTGACATGTTTGGTATCTATTTACTCGGCGTAACATCATCTTTCACATTATACAAAAAAATTGGGGTAACTTTACTGTTTGGATTTTTTAAAATACATGAAAGTGTCACTTTTCCAAAAATTTGCGTTTAAAACACCGCTGCACAAATACCGTGTGATAAAAAATATTGCAACAATCGCCATTTTATTCTCTAGATTCTCTGCTAAAAAAATATATATAATGTTTGGGGGTTCTAAGTCATTTTCTAGCAAAAAATACGGATTTTAACTTGTAAACACCAAATTTCAAAAATAGGCTTAGTCATGAAAGGGTTAAAATCAAATCCACAACGTCTGTACAATTGGATATCTTTTACTTTATCCAAATGTACTGTCGTTGTTGATTTTATTTTAGAGGGACCCAGGTTGCTTGCTTTATCTTGCTCAGAAATTGCAAACAATGCAACAAATAGGAGCCTCACTTGTCAATTTCAACCAAGTGCGGGCACTCTGTCATCATGTCATCAGGGGACATAAGAGTGGATTAAAGTTTACTCCTGTGTGGATGTGATGTGTAATGCTAGCAGGATTAGATCTAATAATCTTGGCAATAAGAAGCTCTAAAATGTAATGGAAAATTAGTTCAAGTGAGCTGCATGACAATTCTAAATATAAAATAATTTGTCCTAATCCTTAGATGTGTGCTGCTGGGGTTGGTATTTTAGATGGCTAAAAAGCCACAAAAATACGCGAGCACTAGAGACTGGCAAAAGGGATGCTGTAGGGAGAAAAATCTTTAATTTTCTAGAAATTTGCTGACAGACGATTTCGTGGAAACAAAATCTCCATACACCGGAGTTTATTTACTAAAGCTTGAGTGCGCAAAATCAGGCTCACTTCTGCATATAAACCAATCAGCTTCTAACCTTGCGGATTGGTTTCTATGCAGAAAGGAGCCTGATTTAGCACTCTCCAGCTTTAGTAAATAAACCCCACCTTCTTAACCACTTCCCACTCGGCCTATACCAGATTGACAGCCAGGCGGTGTTTCAGTTATCCTGACCGGGCGTCATGACGTCCAGCAGGATAACAAGCCGGCGCACAGCGATCAGAGGTGTTGTGTGTTATTCTGACACGTCGCATCTCTGATCGTGGTGAGGCGCCTCTGACAGAGGCTTCTTACCACGTGATCAGCTGTGACCAATCACAGCTGATCACCGCGTGAATCAGGAAGTGCCAGTAAACAGCATTCTTGGGTTCACATTGACAGGGAGAGCCGATCGTGTGACAGCGCTGACTATAGTATCTTCAGTCACTTACTCAGAAAAAGCAAGCAGTAAAGTCTGAGTAATGTCAGAATTCCTAAACTGTTTGTAATCTAACTACTTGGCGCCCGCGCTATAGCCGAAAGACGGCTGCAGAGCGGGTCTTAATTGCCGGGAGGGCGTCCATGGACGTCCTCCAGAGCATGTGCAGTCTGCGCGGCGCACTCTGTGATCACTGAGTCTATGAGACACGGCTGATCAGAGTAAGGGGTCGATCCCGGCCCCTTACCACGTGATCAGTTGTCAGCCAATGATGGCTGATCACGTGATGTAAACAGAAGCTCGGTAATCGGTATATTTTTTTATTTGCTTTTTGAAAAAAAAAGCCAATCGCCAGCTTCTGTCAGAGGGACATCAGTCCCTCAATCAGAAAGCCACAGCTGTGCCCACCAGTGTCACCTGCCAGTGCCCACTGTGCCACCTACCAGTGCTGCCAATAAATGCCCATCATTGTCTAATAATCCGTGCCACAGATCAGTACTGCTTATCCATGCCCACCTCATCAGCGCACATCCGTGCCCACCTCATCAGCGCACATCCGTGCCCACCTCATCAGCGCACATCCGTGCCCACCTCATCAGCACACATAATCCTCCAATTTAATCTGCACTCATAATTCAAATTGGGTGTCACGTTTCATCGGTAAAGGAATGTATATTGGCAGATGAGTTAAAGTATAACTATGGCCTCCCATTAGACTTATAATTTTCTCTTAGCCCCTCCGCAAGTCCCCCTAATACATGTTGAGCCTGTCGGTAATGTCCACTTAATGTAGCTGCTTGTGATGGTACGGCAGTGGTACTAAACCCAATTTACAGCAGAGCTGCCACTGCCATATAGGCTCAGGATTTGTTTCAGTCAAGAAAATGAAAGGAAATTTGTTTACTTTTTGACACTTGTACATCACAAAGTAACTGGATTGGGTACTTGTTTAGACTGTCAAACAGGACCATTTAGTTGTACTTTACCTACATTTGGCCTTAAAGGACCAGTAAACCTTAAGAAAAACGACAATCAGGAAAAGATGATAAACCGAGAGGAAAGCTGGTAGTTCTATTTTTGGGGATAATGGACAAGGCGATGGACCATCTATGACAATATCACTCAATCAATCATACATTTCTTGATCTATATATTATGTAGAGATATAGATATATTATATAGAGAAATAGATATATTATAGAGAGATAGAAATCTATAATTATATAGAGAGAGATGTAGTTAGTTATCAGTCAGGTAACATTACAGCTCTTCTGTAAGCTGGCTGGCCAGGGGGTGCTGAATGTGTGGGGTTCTCTCCTCTATATGATGTAGATCAGTGTTGATTAGCATCTTACCCGTTTGTCAATGTCATTGTGCTGTAGCTGAACAAAACGAGCACTGATTGCAGCAATGTAGCTCTGTTGGTTGGAAAACGCCACCCGACCAGCTCCTTTTGGATATTTCAACTCTGGATCTGTATCGATGCCAGCATAGCAGACACCCCCATAGAGACGATCCATGATCATTGCCAGCTCAACTAAAATTATAGCAGAAAGCCAATACAAATTAGAAAGACATTTAAACACTTTTAAATCGCATGTTTAAAAGGTATACATTAGTTAATATATCCCCAATTAATCTATTATCCTCAAATGTAATTTTCCTCTTTAGCCAGCTTTTTCTATTGTTCATTCACTTTTCTTTTTTTACTTTTAGCTCATTTTATTAGTCACTCTCTCTACTATAGCAGCAACTTCTTACATGCAGTGTCCTTAAATAGAGTGGAACAAAAAGCGCACAGTGCTCAGCCTGAATACCCAGTTGTCAAACCGAAAGACAGGTTAATAAAACAAATGGTGAATAAAAGAAATACATCTTGGTTGCTCCTTTCTAGATGAGCCCCATGTACAATCCACCAAGGAGTGCACAAAAGGTAAAATATCTAGCAGAACACGGTTCACATTCTAAGGCTGTGTTCCCACTAGTGTGGCTTTCCCCGCATCCAATTCGCTTGACAGGAGATTAGGAAGGCTCTCTATGGAACCAGTTCACATATCTCTGTTGCGGCTGTGGAGCGCATTGCACAGGAGTCCTGTGCGTCTTTGGCTCTGTTTCAGGGCTGAATTCAGGCAAAAATTTGGCCCCAACTTGGCCCTGAAACGGAGAACAGGGACACATCAGACCCCCTGCTGCGAGCCGCATCCGAAAGCAGTGTGAAACCAGCCTAAAAGGCCAATATCAGTTTTCCAAATGTTGCTCGATTTCTAAAACGTGAAGATTTAATGATCTCTTTATTGATCCATGTATGAAGGTTCTATGTAATCCACGAAAAGGAAAAAAAAAACACCATCTGCACTTACTGGCCAAAGTACAGTCACCTATTTTTTTACCTCCAGTGTCTCTTGAAAGCCTAATAGCCCTTTCACACAGGCAGACCAATTGGGTCCACCTGTCAGCTTTTCAGGCAGACCTGATCAGAGCCCCCCCCCCAGTCTCCCCTATGGAGCTCCAGCATCTGATCCGATCCTATCCACTAAAAACAGAGGGATGGGTGATCCATTCCCCATCCAACTGGCAGATCAGATGGCCATTGGGTGTAAATGGACAGGTGGTCCGTTTACATATGACCGCCCATAGAGCAGAGCGGGCTGCGCCAGTGTCCACTCTGCATAAGCGGAGCCGACATGTATCAGCCATCCGCCTGCTTAGCGGCGGGGGGGGGTGGGAGAGATATATCAGTGGACAGATTCCACCCTAACCACGTGGACTCCAACGGAGCCTGCCCCATGTGGAAGGGGCCTAAAGCAGTACAAAACCCTATGATTTAACAGTTTACCAAAAACAAGATTACAGTTAGAAGTATATAAATGTTTCTAAATCAAAACATAGCAATCTTTTCTGCAGTGTTTTGTTGAAAATGTATGTGCAGTTTATGATTTTACATTCAAGGCAACATTCTGGTGACTGCCACAGTTTCCAGTGCTTATGTCAGCTTTCAACAGATCTGTCAAGTGGCTGGTGTGATCACTAATCGCATGTGAAGCGCCAAGGCAACTTGGAGGATAGGAGTGGTTTGTTCTGCTTTAAGAGAACAGACTTGCTCAAGAGCTGGTTCTGGCCAGCTTGGTAGATTGCTTTAAAAAAGGCCTGGATTATTTTCCTAAATGTAAATATAACTGGATACTAACATTTATTGGTAAAGTTGATCCAGGGAATATCAGATTGCCTATTGGGGGGATCAGGAATACATTTTTTCCCCTGCTGTAGCAAATTGGATCATGCTTTGCTGGGGTTTTCCACTTTCTTCTGGATCAACAGTGGGTATAGGTAGGATTGGGTATAAGGGATTGAATGATTTCCTCTTTTACTGGTTGAACTAGATTAACTTGTGTCTTTTTTCAACCTGAATAACTATGCAACTATGTAATTCCTAAAAATATTTGATACAATTTAAGCAGCAACTACATTAAAAACATCATCAGAGCCAGGAAAAACATGGTGCTTACCAGCTCGTAAGGGTCGTGGGACACCCCCAACAAATATAGTTTTTCTTGGATCTAAAGGTTGAGACCCATCCATCACAAAGTCACTATCACTCAGATTCCAGGGCCGGATCTGAACCTGCAATGACAGATATTCATTCAAGTAAAACTAGAATGGCTATAAACCGTATTGTTTAACCTACTTTTCTTGAGGAGCAGATGTTTTTAGACTAGCATGTACAGTATATGTACCTCTTGCCAATGGCATAATAGACAAACAAAATTGTCTATCTTTCATTGGTATGAAAGTTCCAAAACCAGCCTTTATTTTGGCAAGCAATTTGTGGCACCCGACACTGCATTTCAGAAAAAAAAAATGTGTGTGATAAAATTTAACTATGCCTCCATCACCCTATCCCCCCCCCCCCCCCCCCCAGTTCCCTACCTTTCCTTTCCTCCTCCTCCCTTTTCCCTCTTCCTCTATTATTTCACATTATTGTTTCATGGAAATGCACTACTCTAACTAGAAGAACAAATATACCAGTATATTACAGATAAGAGTGTAATAGGATTGTAAGAACTAACCACCCTCAGGAATTTACACTCTGAGTACTTTCCATCTTAATGTGTGTTCTCATGCATTGTACTCTAAGTAAAACTTTGTACTATGTTTTGTACTTTGTAAAACCTTTAATAAAAAATAATTGAAAATAGAAAAAAAAAAAAAAAGAAAAAAAAATATGTGGAGACTCTTGGATAAAGCTTGGGTTTACTTTGCTGCTGATCATAAGATGTGTAAAATGCTAACAATTCAGCAGACTTCTGAAAAGGTGGAGAAATTTAGGGAGGAACTCTTTAGTGCCAGCAGTTTCGGAGCTGTGCTGAAAAATGTTTAATGATACGGATACACATCAGATATATATCATCGAAGCAGTGGTTCAAATATTAATAAACATATGGCACAAATATCTACAGCAGGTATTCTTGGTGCGACACTACTAAATGATGTAGGTGGATGAAAGTTTTAGATTTTCCTAACTGTTCTCAATGTAAAAATATGCGTAACACTATCATCTTGTTCACTTGATACCCAACAGTTCACTAAAGGGCAACTGCTGTTTCACATGTATAGGTAGCTTCACATTTTATGATCTTCCTGCCCTAGGCACACCACAATGGTTACGCTTCTTTGAACAGTCCCCTTCTATCTTCAACCATGTTGAATACCACTGTATAAATAAAAAGCAGAATTTACGACTGTCTAATGGAAAGAAAGGCTACACCACCGCTACTTACTAATTCAACCAGCTTTCAGACCCTGCCAGACCCTGGCTCCTCTGATGCATGTCGCCATAAAGTAGGGCTTGCTCATAGGCCATTACAACTCAGCCTTGTGTTGGGTCATAATACGCCACAGGAGCAGCCAGTGTCTGGCTTGGTAAATATATAAATAGTGATGGTGTGGACCATTCCTTTGGATTATAGACTTAATGAGCAAGACAGATCCCAGTGAACCTTTTAGCCTGGATTCAGGGAGCATTTGGTTAGCCTGGAGCGTAGCCGCAAATTTCAACATATTGTCTGGTTTATACGAAAAGCTATTTGCTCTGTTTGCCAATCAAAATCCACAGAGGCACAGATGACTTTAGGTTACTCTAGATTAGAAAATTCACTTCTTGCCTGCCGTACCCATTCATAGGTCTTCGGGATGGGGGTTGGGATATAAGGGTCCTGGCTGCAGTCATGATCCTGGTATTCTTTTTAGCTGACGATTCTCTACAAAGTAAACTGTGATTCAAGCAGCTACACTGCCGCCTAATCACTTTTACAGGCAGCGGAAGGGGGTCCCCCTCCTCCCACTGCTGCCCTGTCGCACTGGATGCACGAGGAAGTGTAGAGGAACTTCTGTTGTTCCTCCCCTCAGAGACGTCAGAAACTGGAAGAGATGAGGATTCCGGTTTTGGTTTGTTTACAAGCTGTTACCAGCTTGTAAAGCAGCGAATCAGACCAATCAATCTTGGTTTGATCAGATGCTTTGGCGGGCACTAAAGAGGACCTCCCGTGCTATTACAAGACAGTGGGAAAAAAAATTAATAAAATAAATAATAAAACAACAATGTTAAAGAGCCCCCATCCCCTTCATGAATGCACACAAATGTGAACATGAGGTATCACTGCAAATGTGAGTGAGAGCAATAATTCTAGTGCCAGACCTCCTTTGTACCTCTAAACTGGTAACCTGTAAAGGCTCTTAAATCTTCGCCTATGGATAATTTAATGTACTGTAGTTTGTTACCATTCCACTGGCATGCACAATCTTAAAGCGTGGCAAGTTAGGCATCTATTTACTTAACATCATCTTTTGTATTTTACCAAAAAATTGTGTATCATATTGTGGTTGTGTGCACCAAAAAGCATTAAAGTATTTTTTCCTGCAAACTTTGATCTTTGATAAACCACAGTGCAAATATTGTGTGGCGTAAACAACTGCAACACCCACCATTTTATTCTCCAGGGACTTTGCTTTCAGAAAATATATAATTTTGGGGTTCTAAGTAATTTTCTAGCATAAAAAAGCAGATTTTTACATGTTTGTGAGAAATGTCAGAATTAGCTTGGACAGCAAGTGGGTAAACTTGCTGTCCAAACTTGCAATCCACATTCAGATCATCTGACATATGTACATATACAGAGGTGGCCATATAAAGTGGGAAAAAAAAAAAAAAAAAAAGTAGGACATAAGGCCCTGGATATTATAAGTTATCATGCCAAGTCTATTTTTTTTCTTCGTAACAAGTTAGATCAAATGATTCTTACAGGTTTGTCTTTGATAGTGGGGCTGGATACACACAGGTAAAGCTTGCCATCCTCCTCTAAGCAGGCGTCAATCAGAGCTTGTACGGACGTTTCCTCTTGAAAGAGCAGGAATGCATAACCTTTACAGATAATGGGGAAAACCACGTCAGGCATGTCAAAACTGCACTATTAATAGAACAATCCAATTTTCCAGCACATAAGCTTTACCACCGATATCAACATAGGAACAAATGCTTTAAATTTTGATTCACAAATCACTATTTTCAATAGCAGATATGACATTTCATTATTTCTGAGCTTTTCATGGTTTAATACAGAGAAAAAAAAAAAAGAATGTTATACTCTGCGACAATCAGGTAAAAAAGAAATGATGTTGGGATATTGCGACTCTAATCCCTGGAACTCAAGGGACCATAGTGCAACTCAGTGGGATACCCTCTTTCATAGATCTATTTTAAACTGTGGAATGCAGCTCCCAATATCAGGAAAACTGAAGAAATACCAGCAACAGAGGAAAAAAGGTATTTCGGCCCATTTACGCAGATAAAAATTGATTTCTATGAGCGCTTTTGTAGGGAATGATTGAGTTTAATTCGCCAAAAAAAAAAAAAAATGCAGAACAAGTCACACAATGGGTGTAACATCACCCAAGAGCCTGGAAAATCAATCCACAGTTCAAGTTAAACAGAAGAGCCTATTAAGCAAGAGATCCCAACAAGATTAGGTCTTAGGAACCATCCCCACTGGTGACTTTGAACCCTAAAAGTGCTTTCAACCTGGATGGCATATTTGTGCAATATTTCAAGTTACTAACCAAGAACAAAGTGTGCAGATCAGGAGTAATGACATTACGCTAACTTTACATACTTGTTTCTGGTCAGCGATTCAAAAGTAATGCAACAGCCAGCTTGCCAAACTGACACATACCTCCTGAATTCAATTGAAAACACAAGAGACTTGTTACAAACTTTCGAGGTACAAAGTAACAGAGAAACTCTCAAAGATGTATCCTAATCCTTCTGCGAATTGTTGGAGGGAATGTGACCACAAGAACATATATACCTAAGATGGGACAATAATTCAATTTTGTGAGGGTTCTGGGTTTAATTAAAATAGTGGCACTAAGGGGTACTAGACAATGCCTTAGTTGTACAGTTTGACAACTCGCAGTTCCAAAAGAACGAATAAAAAAGGTCAATAATGCCACACCTGCTAAATGCTAGCAAAAGTCCCGATCTTGTGGCAATCACACAGGACGCTCAAAATAGTAAAGTGACTGCCCAAGTTAAACCAAATATTGGATACCAGAGGAATGAACGCATTGACTAAAAGACAAACACATGGCAGGTTCCACAGAAAAATGGCTGCATGACTAGGTTTTATTAATTCAATGAAAAAGCAGGACTTTACTTTAAATGGTTGCTGTAATACTCATAAGTGAGCCTCGGAAACAATTACATACCAGTATCGATGCCAACACTACACGTTTGCACGAGTACTCGTACTTGTGCAAATGCTCCGATCCTAAAACCAATACCTTCAAGTCCACAGACCTTCAAGTAACCACCGACTTTGGAGAAAGACACAGGAGGATGTCGTGCAAGGGGCGTGACAGTGTTAGACGTGAGATACGAATGGCAGAAGCTCTGGCAAGTGCTCTACCCCAGGGCAGAGGCAGGTGAGCTGGGCGTCATGGGTAAAAAATAAATGCATCCAAGGGCAATGATTGATTTTATGATTACTGGCCTACCACCACCAGGACAGAGGCATAGCAAATAAGTTTAGTAAAGAAGTTAAAAATGTAAAAATAAATATTTAATTTATAAATAAATATATAAAACATATACCCTGCTGGGCTACCACTAAATCACCAGGGCAAAGAGTAAGGTATTAGTAATTGGTATCGGCACTTGTACTCTGTCTTAAACTGGTATCGGTGCATCCCTAGAATATAGCATTATGCAAATAATAAAGCCAGTTACTGGTAGACACATGCCAAGAAGTACTGCTATATTCTCCCTAACAGAATCTAAATGAAAAAAACAAAACAAAGAACCTTGTCATGATGGACACAGCATGGTGCACAAGTTAAAGTAGAACTATACCAAAAATGCATAACTTAGAAATCTTCAGCTTATACCATCATTAGAAACAAGTAAATGTGCTTCAAGTCAATGAGAAATGCCTAGCAGCTGACAGGTGTTTTTCTAGGAGGGTGAAAACACTGCAGGGCCTTCAGTAAATTCAATTTGTTACCCATAAGCAGCCACACACAGGTGCATTGCTATGCCAAAAAAAGTTGAATGCCATTTACTATAGAGGAGGGAGCTGCTAGTGAATAACCCTTTAACCAGGGTGTAACCATAAATCATAAGCGGTCAGTGGGTGATTCAGCCTGCAGACAGTCACCCATGAACTAAACTATTGTTTTGGTTAAATAAAAAACTTTGAAAGGTGTGCAATAGGTAGTGTAGATATTTCTCAAAGGGGAAGCGGCCATCATCCAGCAGTTTAAATTGAACACAGTAACCAGACATCTCATGGTATAGCTCACTCCTAAAGGCCAGCATGCTTAATAAGTCAAAAGAGCCACGTTAACATGCCATTTATTGCTTCCAAATGAAAGCAAGACTTGGAGAGAGCAAGGTACATTAATGTAGGGTAGATAAAATCAGGTGAAAAAAAAAAAAAAAAAGAATCCAAAGCAAAAAAAATACACACTAAAAAATACTTAGATATACAAGTGGGAAGTAGCAGCATTTTCCTCTGATAAAGCTTCAGATAAAGGGATTGTAAAGGCAGAAGGTTTATTAATCTTCAAGCATTTAGATTAAAAAAACCTGTGTGCAGCACCCCCCTTTCAGCCCCCCTAGTACTTATCTGAGCCCGTCTTTATCCAGTGTTGTTGCAGGAGTGTCTAAGCTTCCCAGGACTCCCCTCATTGGCTGAGACAGCATCGCTGAGCGATTGGCTCCTGCTGCTATAAAAATCAGCCAGCCAATCAGGAGAGGGGGGGCGGGGCCAGGTCATGGCTCTGTGTCTGAATGGACACAGGGAGCTGTGACTTGGGTGCCCCCATAGCAAACTGCTTGCTGTGGGGGCACATAACAGGAAGGAGGGGCCAGGAGCACCGAAGAGGGACCAGAGAAGAGGAGGATCCAGGCTGCCCTGTGCAAAACCAACTGCATAGAGCAGGTAATTTTTTTTTTTTTTTTAACAAGCGAGACTTTTCACTTGCCGACCGCCACACGCTATACGTCGGCACAATGGCAGCGGTGGGCAAATGGGCGTACCTGTACGTCCCCTTTAATTTGTGGGGTTAGTGGGCACGCGCCTGCTGCATGACCGTGCCCACGGGTTCCGCGATCGTGTCACAGAGCGGCAGAACAGGGAGATGCCTATGTAAACAAGGCATTTCCCTGTTCTGCCTAGCAACATGACAGATCTATTGCTCCCCGTCATCGGGAGCAGTGATCTCTGTCATGTTGTAGAGTGCTCTGTTCAGGAAGGGGGCAAATCCTTCTGGGAGTAGATGCAACGTTTTACGCAATTTGACAATAAAACCGGTCCGTGAACTACAGAGTAGGCATCAACACAGTGAGAACACTATAAATGCTCTTTAACCGCTTGGCATCCGCGCTATAGCCGAATGACGGCTACAGCGCGGACCTACATTCCCGGGAGGACGTCATATGACGTCCTCCCCTGTGCACGCTCCCTGCGCGCGCCCTGCAGGGCGCGCGCCGGGCGCGTTGTGATCACCGAGTCACTGAGACTCGGCTGATCACCGATCTATGTAAGGGGCTGGTCCCGGCCCCTTACCATGTGATCAGCTGTCAGCCAATGACAGCTGATCACATGATGTAAACAAAAGATCGGTAATCGGTTTTTTTTTTTACTCACGCTGACAGCGCGAGTAGAAAAAAAAGCCGATCACCGGATCGGATGTGAGGGACATCGGTCCCCAAGTGGAAGAGGCACATCTGCCTCATCAGTGCCCAATAAAAGTGCCACCTAATAGTGCCCACAGTGCCACCTAATAGTGCCCACAGTGCCACCTAACAGTGCCCACAGTGCCACCTAACAGTGCCCACAGTGCCACCTAACTGTGCCCACAAGTACCACCTATCAGTGCCCACAAGTACCACCTATCAATGCCCACCTGTAGTGCCAATCAGTGCCACCTGCCAGTGCTGCCCATCACTGCCACCCATCAGTGCCCATCACTGCCACCCATCAGTGCCCATCACTGCCGCCTATCAGTGCCCATCACTGCCGCCTCATCAGCGTACATCAATGAAGGAAAAAAATTACCCGTTTAAAATTTTTTAAAACAAAATATAAAAAAATAAACTTTTTTTAAAAAAAATTCAGTTTTTTACATTTTTTTAATAAAAAGTAAAAACCGCAGAGGTGATCAAATACCACCAAAAGAAAGCTCTATTTGTGGTGAAAAAATGATAAAAATTTCATTTGGGTACAGTGTTGTATGACCGCGCAATTGTCATTCAAAGTGCGTCAGCGCCCAAAGCTGAAAATTGGTCTGGATAGGAGGGGGGTTTAAGTGCCCGGTAAGCAAGTGGTTAAAAAGGAAAGTCGTTAATTTTGGCAGCAAGTAACATTTCTCTACTTCTATGTGAATGTTCCAGGAATTTACCAAAAGATTATTAGAACAGACTTCTAGTATCCTACTAGCTTCCTCTGAAGTAGTGGTTGTCGACTTTTGAGGTATGGTTATATCAACTACAAATCCTTAAAAAACATGCAATGGAAGGGACACCAGACCAAATGATAACCAAATTAGTTTATTGGTTTACACTTACAACCCATCAGTAGATCGACTGCTCTTTAACAGGACTGGCCATAGATGGATCAGAATTTGACTGGTTCCTGCTGAACCAGCCAAATTTTAATCCATCTATGGCCAAGTTTACGGTTAGTTGTAAGATATTAAAATATCACAAAATTCAGCAGAATAAAGAAAATAATGCATGATGACTAAACTCGCCAACACTGGTAAAAACTGAAATCTAAAGTTCTGATAAAATTAAAAAGGCATCTCTGCTAAAAATCTGAACCTGCCACTCCATTTCATTGCAAATGACAGTCCCCAACTTTTGGCAGGTGACCTGGCAAGTGACATGCTAAATACAAGTACACTTCTGCTCTCTCAGCTGCTGCTACTTACTCTGATCTCACAAAATGGCTGAAAGAGTTAAATAATACTGTTTTTTGAGCTTGGTGAGAGTCTTGATGTTATCTTAACTAAACGCTTCTAGACGCAAACGAGGCATGCAAACGCGGCGAAGCAGCCGTTTCTAAACGCCGATATCAGCTTTTAAAAACATGCTTTCAGCAGAGTTTGCACTGGCGGCATGGGGCCTTATCTGCTCACTCAGCTTTCAAAAGAAAACATCCAGGCAGTCTGCCAAGTTTTTAACATGAAACATTGTAACTAACTCTTCTGTCTTAGATCAAAGGGCTAAATTTCTGTGTGTAAAGAAAAAAGCCAGGCAGTCTGCCAAGTTTTTAACAAGTGTAAATGCAGGAAGTTTAACCACTTAAAGTCTAAATCTTTTTCTGACACTTGTTTAAGTTAAAAATCAATAATTTTTGCTAGAAAATTACTTGGAACCCCCAAACATTATATATATTTTAGCAGAGACCCTAGGGAATAAAATGTCAATTGCTGCAATATTTTATGGCACACTGTATTTGCCCCGCGATCTTTCAAACGCAATTTTTTTGGGAAAAATACACTTTAAAGCTTTAAAAAAAAAAAAAAAAAAAGTCAAACAGTAAAGCTAGCCCAATTTTTTTGTTTTAATGTGAAAGATGATGTTACGCCGAGAGAAACGTGATTTATCTTCTAAGCAAAAAAAAAAAAAAATCGTGATTCTCATTTTAGCCAGGATTGTGCAGCTCTAGTGTCCAGATATAAAAAGCTGGCACACAATTGGACTCCATTGCTGACAAAGAGTCATATACTAATACGGACTTGAAGGGGGTGTATATAGTTATGCAGTCTTTTTTCTCTTTGCGGGTGGCAAATTAAATCTCTTTACTTTGATCAAGAGAAGTAGAACTTAAGGTGTTAAAAGCAAAGCAAAATTTAAATCCACTGTGATACTATTTATCATAACTGTACTGGGTTTATACATGTGGAAAAATGTTAGGTAGCTTTATTTCAAGGCAAACTGAAAAGAAATACCACTAATATCAACACGTTCCCCCTATCGATCTGGTTTTCTTCAGTTTATATAGAAAATTAGTTTACCCCCCTCTAACCATCTTTATTATGCTACACTGTAGTTACAGCACACACAATTCTCACTAACAGCCGCTGCTGCCTGCTGACTCTCTTATCATTGTTTAACCAACAACAAGTTAGTGAAATTGGAAAACAGGCACACGCTGGGAGCAATCTATGGCAAGCTTGGAGTGTATGCTTGCTTTTCCACAGTAAATAACACAAATGGATCTCCTACCAGAGATCTTAATTGATCTGCTTCTGTGTGCAGAGTCACGCTCCAAGTTCCCCTTCATTTTAAAAAACATAAATAGGTTTATGTAGAGATAATTGCCTGTGTTATAACTGCAGCCATAAGCCGTAACAGAGAATGTATGGCTATGGATCTCTGTGTCCCGGAAAGCCACAACTGCAGGCATGCAAGTCCAGAATACGTCTTCTTACCCATTAAATTAGATAAGGTACCATGCTCTTTATAAGGACTAGTTCATTTTTTCAAACAATAAAAACTTTCATTTACAATGTACTAAAGTTTGAATTAGAAAACCAAGCCAGACCAAGAACTCAGGAAACCCAAGAACCAGAAAGCTTTCAGTACTGGCGTACACCATGAAACACTACGAAATATTTTTTTTCTGCAAAACTTAATTAACTCTGGAAACAAATGAGGTGTATATGGTTACACACTGCGATTCATCCCTGGGGTGTTTGCGATTCATCCGTGGGGTGTTTATTCAATGCCCAAATCTACTCGACATTTTTCTGAGCCTTAGCTCCAAAATGCAAACAAGAACTAACATTTTAACTACCAACTGATCATCTGCCAAACCGAAACTAATAGAAACGTGACTACTACTCCTTAATTCACCTCTTTTATAATATAATTAATCCCTGGCTGACCTGGGGGAAAACATGCAAGGATAGTAAATAAGTAGTCATAAGTAATGACAGGAATTTCATTGGTATATTAGAGACAGGAAATGACTACATTCAGGTGTAGAGCTTAGAAAGATAGCCTATATACTCCTTGTGGAACATGTTACTTATTTCAGGTACTTATATAGCGCCGTCAATTTACGCAGCGCTTTACATATACATTGTACATTCACATCAGTCCCTACCCTCAAGGAGCTTACACTCTAAGGTCCCTAAATCACATTCATACATACTAGGGAGAATTTAGACAGGATCCAATTAACCTACCAGCATGTCTTTGGAATGTGGGAGGAAACCGGAGTACCCGGAGGAAACCCACGCAGGCACAGGGATAACATGCAAACTCCAGGCAGGTAGTGTTGTGGTTGGGATTCAAACCAGCAACCCTTCTTACTGCTTGGCTGGCATACTGATCTAGTGGCTTTGATTCTTCCTGAGTCAGTGGCCAAACAACAAATATGCAATAATGAGCTCTGACTTCATTGGCTGCAAGCATGTTCCAGATTTGCGATTCAGAGGATTGGACAAGTTTTCCCATCAGGCAATTAGCATTTTAACAGGTTGGTCAGGAAGAGCAGTCTTCATGTTTCTCCTGGCATAAAATTTAAAAAAAAAAAAAAAAAAAAAAAAGGAAAAAAAATGTAGTCTTCATCCCAGTCCTAATGCTGCTGCACAGATTTATCCCTAATTGCCTTCACTGTCAGAAACCAGGGGGGCTCAAAAGTGCACCAAAAATGCACTTTCCATTGTAAGTCAATAGGATTGCAACAAAGGCGCATCAGTGAGAAAGGGACCTTATTGTTTCTAGGTTACTGGGGGAAATACACACACACCTTAACACAGCTTTATAGCCAAATGCACCTTTCATAACTCTCCTCAGAAGTATTGCAGATTAGAAAAGTGTTTCAGATGAATTTCTGCATGCACGTTTACGGGTGTTTTCAATGTGTTCCAGAGCTTTCTTGATGAGTTTTGCTGCCTTCCAGGTGTGTTCCATGTAGAAAAAAATGCAGCATGTTTTACATTTGTTGACTGCACTGGAACGCACTGTGATTAACTAGGTCCACTGGTATACATGGAAACACACTGGACTGCATCTGGTGTGAACCAGCCCTTTAAAAGGTAGCAAATCCATGTAATGCAGCATACACAAGCAGTAATACCACAGTGGGAGGATAAAAGGTTGACTCGTTTAATGCTTGTCCCAGTGCTTAATCATAAAAAGAAAAGGAGGCGCAGCACTCAAAATAAAAAAAAATTTCTTTGACCCTTCTGTCTTCAGATATCAATAGTAACCGAACACTTAATGGGACATATTTGAAGAGTGAGAGAGGGAAGATGACCACCACCGCCACCCAAACACACTGCCTCTTACACTCTTTGAACCCTTATCACAGGGATCAAATCTCTGAGATTTTAAAAAAAATGCCTTTTTACTACTTCTGCTACTCAGCAGTATGCTTTTAAAAAAATCTTATATAAGCACTGGAATGTTTTACGAAATGATAAAATTCTAGGACCTCTTCTCCCGGAGCAGCCATTGGTGGTTTGCAGAGGGGCCCCCCCTTTGAGGCTTCAAATAGCGCCTAATGTTATAGACTTCCCCCCAATAGTTTTTCTTCCACAATGTAGGGGGCTTCTTGAAGTGTTAAATTTGTAACATCAACATGCAGAGGAGGAGGAGGACACTTTTCAATCCAATTCTACTCAGCAACACCATCATATTAAACGTTTCATTACATGTACCACCGAGCATGTAGTCTACCTTATATGGTGTCCTTGTGGGCTGGAATATATTGGCCGTACTGTCCGTATGCTTCAGGTTAGACTAAAGGAGCACATCCTCAATATCAAGAACGGCTACCCCAAGCACAGCCTCTCCAAACATTACGACACCAATCATAAATTGGGACCCTAAGGGTACCATATTTTTGGGTATCAACAAATATATGGGTAACTGGAAAGGGAATAATATGACCAGGGGGGTGTCCAAGCTTGAAAACTGAGTGGATTTATAAGGCTAAGACTTATAATCTCTTTGGCCTAAACGTCACTTGGGATGTGAATGCATTTATCAGCAAATTTTCAGTTTTTACTGTTTGATCATGGTTTAGCCAGCCCTCTTATGCTACCTCGTACACTGTGTATATTTGATTTAAGATGTAACACTTAGCAAATTACTTTTTATACGTATGTTTGTATATTTTTTTTTTTTTACTGCACTAGATGGTGCAGTCTTCTGGCATACTATGTTTTCAAAATATATATTTGAACATGATCAATTTTTAACAATCAAGTGCAAGTTGGCTGACTTTCACATACATTAAAGAGAATAGATAGATGATAGATAGATAGGGACCAGCTCGACGTTCTTTTTTTGTCCTCGCTCCGGATGCCTTTTTAAAAAAAAAAAAAAAAAAAAAAAAAAAAAAAAGGGAAAGAAAAGTACAAGTTTTAGGAGTGAAGACTGGGTCGAATAATGTCCTGTCTGGCTTAAGCCTCTCCCGGCACAGAAGACCCCCCCAGACAGGCTGTAAATCTCCCAAGGTGGTGGGTTCCCGTGGTGCAGGGACATGTACCTTCAGTTTAAAGAACTGGCTTTATGGCAGATGAGAAACAGGCAGGTGTTATGGGCAAGTACACTGGCTCTTGTGCACTGTTAAATGAAATACCTTCCCTGGTGTCTAGCGGTCTGCTGGGCGATATTAGTCCGCCTCTCGTGTGCTGCAGAATGACGCTGAGCCAGGCGGGTGACGTCACGGCGGCTTCCCTGCTCGTTCAGTTGCCTAGCAACCGCCGAGACGCTCGGCGCTGTCTCACGCCGCTGCCTGGACTTAATGGGGCGGTCTCCCACGCTCTGGGCTTCCTGCAGTTCCACGCAGCGCTCCAGCTTGGCAAGTCTGCTCTGCATCAAGGTAGGAACTCTGCTATTTGTTGCATAGATGTTCCTACTGCCTTGTACTTGTGCACTGTGTTTTGGGCCTCCCTTCCTTTCCAGGTCTATCTGCCTGCCTGCCTGTGTTCCCTGCCTATTGCACTGAAGAACCCATGGAAAAATTTTTATCAATGATTTTTTTTTTATTGTATTTTTTATATATATTTTTAATTTTTTATATATTTTTAAAAGAGAGCATCTCTTCTGTCTTTTTACAGAGAGAAAAGCCCAGTGCGAGCAAAATGCCCGAAAAAGAGGCTCTAAATCTGCTGCACTGCCTCGGAAAAGCAAGAAGAAGTCGCGACATACTAAGTCGCAGAGTCGCATGCAGTTACAGGCTCCCCCCTGGTCTCGGTATTCCAGATCTCCAGAGCCTCAGTGCAGTCACAAGCATAGAAGGCAGTCCTCCTCCTCATCCAGGTCCTCCTCTCCAGGTCAGCTGGAAGAAACAGGCTGTTGGGCCTGTCCGGCAGCAGCCCTTCCTGGAAAATTGGTGTGCACTTCCTGTCTTATGCCCTGTACACACGGTCGGATTTTCCGATGGAAAATGTGTGATAGGACCTTGTTGTTGGAAATTCTGACCGTGTGTAGGCTCCATCACACATTTTCCATCGGATTTTCCGACACACAAAGTTTGAGAGCAGGACATAAAATTTTCCGACAACAAAATCCGTTGTCGGAAATTCCGATCGTGTGTACACAAATCCGACGGACAAAGTGCCACGCATGCTCAGAATAAATAAAGAGATGAAAGCTATTAGCTACTGCCCCGTTTATAGTCCCAACGTACGTGTTTTACGTCACTGCGTTCAGAACGATCGGATTTTCCAACAACTTTGTGTGACCGTGTGTATGCAAGACAAGTTTGAGCCAACATCTGTAGGAAAAAAATCCTAGGATTTCGTTGTCGGAATGTCCGAACAAAGTCCGACCGTGTGTACGGGGCATTAGAGAAGCTGCGCGAGATAACGCTTTTGAAGCTCGGCAGGTGAAATCTTGTATTAAGGCCGCAGTCAGGGAAGGGCTCAGAGGAGCATCCAAGAAGATGGTCTGTCCAGCATCTTCTTCGGCAGATTCGGATCTGGGAACAGGCGCAGGGTCCGACTCCAATTCCTTTAGAGGACGAGGTGACCCCTGAATCACGCACCTTCGATTTTGCGTTGGTTCCCATGTTGCTGGAGGCAGTGAAACACACACTGCAGTGGCAGGAGGAGTCTCCTCCCCCAAAGAAACAACGGAAGTACTATCCCCTCATTTTTGAGATCCGAGAAATACTGGAGGATGAATGGGCTAGGCCAGATAAAAAGGATGAACGTCAACAACAGATTTTTGAAATTGTATCCATTCAGTGTGAAGGATGCGGAATTATGGGACACTACCCCCAGGGTGGATGCCTCATTGCAGCATCTAGCCCGCCATATCACTCTACCGTTAGAGGATTCAGTCTCTTTTAGAGATCCCATGGATCGGAGAGTGGATATGGATTTGAAGCGATTATATTCAATGGCGGGGGCGGGGGCAGCGTGCAGGCCGGCGTTGGCCCTTACCTTTGTAGCAGCAGTTCTCAAGTCTTGGGTGTCAGAATTGGATGGTTGTTCTGCAGACGAGTTAGGAGTTGGTGGTTCCTCACCCTGGCAATTCGTGAAGACTGCGGTAGAATTTCTGGTAGAGGCAGCCGTTGACCAGGTCAGAGTGATGGCAAAAATCATGGCCCACTCTGTGACAGCCTGAAGAGCATTGTGGTTAAGGCAGTGGGCTGCAGACAGTTCTTCGAAACAGAGCCTATGTTCGGTGCCGTTCGATGGTAGACTGCTTTTCGGTAAACCCTTGAAGTCAGCGATTCAGCGTGTATCCGGAGGTAAATCGGGTTTAGTTCCGCAAGAAAAGAGAAGACAGCGGCAGCCCTTTCGCCCGGCAAGGGGGTCCAGGGAGAATTTCAAGGAAGCAAGTTCCTACAGGCCTGGCAGGCCATTCTCCAGGCAATGGAGACCAGCTGGTTCATCCTCCCCTAAGGCTGCCAAGCCCCGAAGTCCTCCGATAAGACCTTCTGAAGGTTTCTCCGCCCGGGACTCTCACGTGGGAGCGAGGCTCGCTCAATTCGAGGGGGTTTGGGCAGACGAGATATAGGACGCATGGGTGTTGGCCATAATTCGAGACGGCTATCTACTCGAGTTTGGGTCAAGACCTCCACAGTCCCTGTTTTTGGAAACCAGAGTTCCAACTTCTTCGGAGAAGAGGCAATGTTTGCAAGAGTATATAAACAGCTTGGTCACAGCAAGAGCCATCGTCCCGGTGCCAAGGCAGGAACGGGGTCTGGGAGTCTATTCCCCATTGTTCCTGGTGACGAAACCTTCGGGAGGTTCCCGTCCAGTGTTAGATCTGAGGGCGCTAAATTTATTTATGAGGGTCCCGCCTTTCAAGATGGAGTCATTGGAGACGACCATATCCGTGGTGAAAGAAGGGGACTGGATGGCTTCCATCGACTTAGCGGATGCCTATTTACATGTCCCCATCCATCCAACTCATCGTTTCCTCAGGTTTGCGGTGGAGGGCTTTCACTACCAGTTTCAGTGCCACCCGTTTGGCCTTTGCATAGCACCCAGAACCTTTTCAAAAGTGCTCTCAGCCGTCATTGCGACCCTCAGAGTCACAGGCGTTCAAATTTTTCATTATCTGGACGATCTGTTACTACTAGCCTCTTCTTCTCCTTCAGCATGTGGCCCTCACTCGCGAGACGCTGACTCGATTCGGCTGGCTAGTCAACCATCGGAAAAGTCAGATGCAGCCAACCCAGGTTTTAGAATATCTGGGGGGAAAGTTCGACACGAACGGGGTCGAGTCTCTCTCCCTCAGAAGAAGATTCGGGACATCCAGATCCAAACCAGGAGAGTGATGACGAGTTCATTCCTTGCAGCGAGGTAATGCATGCGCTATCTCGGAGTATTGTCAGCCACGATTCCGGTAGTCCCATGGGCCAGGTGGAGAAGAAGGACTTTTCAGTGCAATTTCATTCTCCAATGGGATCGCCACTCCCTAATACAGAAAATTCGCATTCCATGGTCAATAAGTCAGTCTCTACTTTGGTGGACAGTCGCACGCAACCTTGCACGGGCTATTTCCCTTCAGCCTCCAGAGCCGATAGTACTTACTACCGATGCCAGTCTCCTGGGTTGGGGAGCCCACTGCCTGGGTCAGTAGGTTCAGGGTCGGTGGCCTCCCGACGTCCCGCAAACATTAAATTTTCTGGAATTGGAGGCCGTGTGACAAGCTCTTCTAGCCTTCCGGCCGCTCTTGAAAGATCAAGCGGTCAAAATATTGTCCGACAACAAGACCACTGTCGCGTACGTGTCCCGTCAGGGGGGGCACCAGGAGTCGAGTCCTACTTCAGATCGCATGCCAGATATTCCAGTGGGCAGAAAAGAACCTTGCTTCCCTGGCGACAGCCTATCTCCCAGGGCTGGAGAATACCTTAGCAGATCGTTTGAGTTGGAGCTTTTTGGATCCCGGGGAGTGGGCTTTGAACCTGAAATTCCTGCGAAGGATTTTCAGAGTCTGGGGGTTGCCCGTAATAGACCTCATGGCATCAGGGAGGAATGCCCAGCTTCCTTGCTTCTTCTCCAGAACATACCATCCACAAGCTTACGGCCAAGATGCTCTGTCCAAACCATGGCACTTCCCCCTGGTGTATGTGTTTCCTCCGCTTCCTTTAATCCTCAAGACTTTATTGAACATTCGCAGGGAGATGGTAACAGCCATAGCAATTCTACCATTTTGGCCCAGGAGACCGTGGTTCCCGCTGGTGTGGAGAATGAAGATGTGTCAACCAATCCCACTGCCGGTTTGTCAGGATCTCCTGCTCCAGAATGGAATATGTCATCCGAATCCCAGGAGGTTGAGACTAATGGCATGGAAATTGAGAGGAGATCTCTGAAGGATTTAGGCCTCTCAGAGCGAGTGTTGGGCACCTTGTTGCAGTCCCGTAAAAGATCTACAAACTCGACCTATCTCCGAGTATGGAAGGCGTTCCGACGCCTGGCTGTGGAAAAGGGCTGGGAGCCCGAATCGCCTTCAGTCGCGAACATCCTGAAGTTTCTCCAGCAGGGATTGGAGGATGGCCTCGCTTATAATTCCCTGAAGGTCCAGATTTCTGCCCTTTCAGCAATGACGAACTACAGGTGGGCATTGGATCCGGTCGTGGTCCGTTTTTTGAAGGCAGCCATTAAAATCAGGCCTCCCCTAAAGTCTTTCTTTCCCAAATGGGACCTAACTCTGGTGTTGAAAGCATTGTTGGCTCCTCCTTTTGACCCAACATCATCCTGTTCTTTATTTCACTTAACATTGAGGACAGTATTCCTGACGGCCATAGCCTCCGCTAGGAGAGTTTCCAAATTATGCGCTTTTTCATCTAAAGAGCCCTTTTGTGTGATTTTTCCCGACAAGATTATTCTCAGACCAGTTCCATACTTTCTACCGAAGGTTTCTACTGCCTTTCACATGAATTGGGAGACTGTCCTGCCAGCCTTCAACGTAGATCAGGTCCAGGATGATTGGAAGAGGCTAGACTTGGTCTCTTTGATTTCAGTTTACTTGGAGCGGACTGAGGAGTTTCGCAAGCAAGATCAATTGTTCATCTTTCCTATAGGACCTAAAAAGGGCATGGCGGCTCCACCTAGGATTGTCTCATCCTGGATTGTGCAGATCATCCAGATAGCTTACGAGTCCCTGGGTTTTCCAGCTCCTGCGGAGATCAGAGCACATGCAACTAGGGGTATGGCAGCATCATGGGCAGCCTATGCAAAGGTATCACCTGAGGTTGTATGCAGAGCAGCAAGTTGGAGCGCACCCAACACTTTCATCCAACATTATAGGCTAAATGTAGCCCTCTCTCATGTGGAAATGTTTGGTGCTTCTGTTATTTCTGCAGCTGTCGGCCATTAAATTTGTTAGCAGCAGTACTCTCTGAGTTTTATTATTTTTCCCGCCCTTGTTTTAGGTTGCTTGGTACCTCCCATAGTAGGCTGACATGGGGAGGTCCAGGAATAAGGAAAATTGTTGCCCATACTTACCATAATTTTCCTTTCCTGGATCCTCCCCATGTCAGCTGGGGATTCCCACCCTATCTTCCGTCGCGAGGAAGGGTGTTTGAAAGTCGAGCTGGTCCAACAGCCACCCTTTATGGGCTAGAAAAAAGGTGGTCCTGGAGGGGTCAGAGGGGGCAGAGCTGACTCATAGTAGGCTGACATGGGGAGGCTCCAGGAAAGGAAAATTATGTTAAGTATGGGCAAAATTTTCCTTAATATATACATACATAATTGTGGCTAGTGTTTCAACGATAGTAATTTCCTTTGCCTGCCATTTACAGTTTGATTACTGTGGATTAGCGGTGTTCCAGCCATTGGTTAGCATCCTTGGTTTGCTTCCGCTGGTTGGAGTGCATGTAATTTCTGCCGTTGATTAGACATCCCCTCTATATAATACAGTTCTATGCACGTCAAGCCACGCCCCTGACGTCAATATGTTATGAAACACGTAGGGAGGAGCTTGAGACGTGACGCAACTGTATACCGGGATGTGGCGGCCAGCTTATTGGCAGTATCAACCAGGAGCTGCATGTTTGTATCAAACAGCAAAGCAATTATCCTTAATATATTAATGTGAGTGCAACAGTCTCTTGTTTTAAACATTAAACCTATATTAGAATTACTAAACCTTGAGGATTCTTCCTTTATATTTTATAAGATGATATTTTATGTGAATCTAATGGTGTCACCATTGGGTCTATCCTGTTTTATCTGCCGTGCCTGATCGAGTATGGACGATCGTGAACTGGAGTGTTTTTTCCATCCATCTGCTCATTTGACCCTTGTGATAAGGGTCCAAAGAGGGTAGGAAGCAGTGTGTTTGGATGCCGGTGGTGGTCATCTTCCCTCGCTCACTCTTCAAATATATCCCATGAAGTGTTTGGTTACTATTGATACCTGAAGACCGAAGGGGCTAAGGAATTTTTTTTTTTTTTTTTTTTTTAGCGCTGCACCTCTTTTCTTTTTATGCTTCTAATGCTGTTCATCAACATTATGCCGGCTGCACAATAGACCCTGATATTTGTTGATTTATTGCTAGTCGATAAGCGCAGCAAAAATTAGTGCTTAATCATAGGCCAGCTCCCAGAGCAAGTGGCTCTGCCAGCTGGGCTGGCACTTTGTCAGAGTGTATGTGAGGTTCAGCTATAGTGGACCAACCTGAAGCAGCATCCTTTACCCCAGAAGTATTGTAGACCAAAGCACCCCCTTCCCAATTCAACCCAAAATTTTGAGCAGAGCCGGCATTTAACTATGTCTTGTATAAAAATACTATAGGTTACTGTCAGCACTTAAATGGTTTTCATTTTTGCTCTGAATGAGGAATTAAGGCTACATTTCCCCCAAACTGCATGTGTTTATGCATGCTATTATGCCTTAAAAAAAAAAAAAAAAAAAAAAAAAAAATATTTTTATTGAAAGGGAAAATGCACATTAGAGGAATGTGTCTTTCATGCATACATTTGTTTAAATTCAAGGATGAATATTTGATAACCACATTAAAAGCCCATCTGATTCAGAGCATAGCTTAAAAATTCAATTCATATGAATCTGCTCCTGATACCCTTTTAAGAACTTCACTGCCAGAAGCCGGGGGGCACCCGGCTTGTAGGAATTTCTATTCTCCAATAACTGCAAATCATTTAGGACTCCAGTTAGTGAAGAAACAGAATCAAACATGGTGTTTGGAGTGCAATGTCACCAGGAGCAGCATATGGAAAGTTTAGGTTATGTGAAGAAGCCTCTGTACTTCACTCCTGGTCTGCAGCTACAGTGTAGCTGGCAGACAAGCTGAACATAAACATAGCGATGTTTACACTCCTTTAAAACAGACGATTATCAAAGCACAATGAAAGGATAAGCACATAAGGAGGTAATGTTTGCAAAGTTGTTGGATATTTATAGATAAAAAAAAGCTAGTCAGCTTTAAAACTAACCTTTACAGCAAACCCAATTCAGGGAACAGTAACATGTTCATTGGACAGACTATCCAACTTTGCTGTGGATTTTGACCTTCCATATGGCTTTTAGAGTCCCTTTCAAAATCCCTGTGCAGGTCTCTGGTCAGAGCATACAAAGGGTTACAAAGCATCTGCCCACATTACCGACTTCCAGCTTGCATACTGACCCCCCCCCACCACCCCAAATACTCAGAAGTTTGGTTCTGGTGGGCAAATTCAGCAGAAATATGTGCAGCGAAGGTTTCAGCAGTGGACTGGGCAGGCTTTTTAGCAAACCTATTACTTTTCCAAGTACAAATTCACTAAGTTTAATGTAACACAACTTAGAGCAATATATCAATCATACTGGAACACTTATTTAAAAAAAATTACAAAGCCTAGAAACTATTCCCTCTGCATGAAAAAAAATTAGATACATTGCATACATGGCAAAATACTTAGCTACAACAGACTAAGGTCTTTTGGCCCTAGAACTGATTTTTCCAAATCTAAAGAGTGAAATAGTAACAATTTGTCAAGTAATGCAGTAGGAATGCACAAAGCATTCCAACATTTCTTTATTATTTCTGGTGAACCGCTTTCCTGAGCAGACTATAAAACCCTCACCGTGGCCATGTACCAGCACAGTCACTCGTGGCCACATGTGCACTGTGCAATCCGCCTCCATACTTCCAACAATGAAAACCTTAAAAACTTACCAATATTTGCTATACTGAGGACAAGCATAAGTAGTTGCCTTCCTGACAAATGATCCCGTCAATCAGCTTGAGTCATCAAGCCCCTGTCAGCACAGACTTGGGTACATTCATAAAAACCTGAAGGAAAAAAATACCATCTACAGTACCAGACTTCTGAAAGCCGACAAAGTGTCACCTCTGACACCGATTCTGACAGTTTTGGCAACTTTTTTAAGCTGCTACGGCCAGTTTCTGTACTTATTTCTCTAAATGATTCCATCAAAATCTATTTTTTTGTGTTTAGACTTATAGACTGTCTATGCGCTCAGTGCAACTTCACAATGATTGTCACCACTTTTAAATAGACCAATTCATTATTTTCTAGTGGCTCCAAGCTGGGAAAGAGATCCAAGATGACATTTTTTTTCCCTCGTTTCCACTGTATTTTTTTTTTTTAAATAAATCTTTTTATTGTTTTTTGTACATAGAAAAAAACCTGTGCAAAGGAGGAAACTTGTGAAAACCCAAGGGAGGGTTGACAATTACAAAAATAAACAATTGGCTCAGGTAACAGTCCACAGCATGCCAGGCAGGCTACACGCCACCTTCTCATAGTTAGGCCATCAGGAGGGTTGGGTATGCAGGGATACAAGAGAATGGGATCTGACTTCCAGAGTCAAAGAGGGGGAGGGGTAATGGGCAGCTCATATCCACTGCTGTGGAGGGATCTTCCAGCCACTGTGCTCACATCTGGATGGGGGGGGGATTCTACATTTTTCATAGTTATGTTGGCGAAGTAGGAAGTTATAGTTGACTGTTTCCAAAAGATTATAAAGGGGAGGAGCTGCTTTTTTCCCAATGCATCATAATTGATTTCCTGGTGCTACAGAATAGCAGGCCTAGAAATGTTCTCTCAACATCCATGGGGGCCATATGCTCCACAAAGGCCCAACAGATACAGCTTTGGATCCAAAGTGAAGTGAGACAAGGCAACTGTGTTGATGACGCCCAGCACCACTGCCCAAAACGTGAAAGAAGTCTCTCTCAGGTTGGGGACAATGCCAGGGTTGGGGACAATGCTGGGTTCAAGTTGTGAAACTTGGAAAGGGTTTAATATGCCCGGCGGAGGATTTTAAATTGGACCAGCCTATCCCTGGCAAAGACAAATTGTTTTAACGGGATGTTCCAAATGTCAGATCAGTCCTCAACATGAATGACCGTAATATGCCAGAAATATCAGAAAAAGTATTAAAGATTAGTAAGTAAAATGAAGTAGCTGGTTTGACGAGACAGTCAGTGCGTAGCAGATTTTCTAAGGGAGAGCAGACTAGAGACAAGTCTTGCCGAGGAAATTGGCTACGGAAGGCATAGGATAGCTGCAAATATCTAAATTGGTATTACAGAGGTAGATTAAATGGTCGACCATGCCGAAGCCTGCTCTGAGTGAAACCTGTCTTGTTAAACAGCTGTATGGTCTTGGCCACCGTGCTGCAGTTCAGTTTCAGGGTCTTGCCAATCTCCTTATAGCCCAGGCCATCTTTATGTAGAGTAAGAACTCTTTTTTCAGATCCTCAGAGTTCTTTGCCATGAAGTGCCATGTTGAACTTCCAGTGTCCAGTATGAGAGAATGAGAACGATAACAAATTTAACACACCTGCTCCCCATTCACACCTGAGACCTTGTAACACTAATGAGTCACATGACACCGTGGAGGGAAAATGGCTAACTGGGCCAAGTTGTTTTGAGGAGACAGCAAATTTACACCATTATACAAGCTGTACACTCACCACTTTACATTGTAGCAAAGTGTAATTTCTTCAGAGTTGTCACATGAAAAGATATAATAAAATATTTACAAAAATGTGAGGGGTGTACTCACTTGTGTGATACTGTATATACACATCTTAAACCATTTTCTAGTTAACTTAGCTTGGTATTTCAGAAGTTTTTCAGTAAGGCCCTGACTAAATTATTTATATTCATACATGGGGAACAGCTAGAATTAGAAACAGATAATCAGAGTGGCAGTACTCTAAGAAACCAATAAGACTATTGTTTTACATAGTGTTCATAAGACTTACAATAAACATGCTTACAGGAGCAGACAGCAGAGGGATGCTCTCATCAACATGCTGCTGCTCTTTCACAGACCATTCACAAGCTTAGGTGAATCTGGACCAGGCTGTACTGCTCAAATACAGTGTAGCTTGCAGGGAAGTCTCAGGTTGTTGTGCTGTCAGGTCGTGGATGCCCAAAATTACAAGCTTGGTTGAACATTTTTTAAGCTGAAGTATGGCCAAAAGCTATTTTTAGCTATTTGAAAAGCAAAAATAAGTCATCTGTAATGAAGTGTTCCCGATGTCTGGCTGCTGCAGCATATGTTAAAACTTTTACTTGTACTTAGCCTGCAATCCGGTGATGTATAACTACACCTCCTCTAATCACAAAGCACTTTGCACTAAGTAAAGACTTTTTATGAGTGGAGGAGGTTCCATTGAGCAATCCCCCATGATATCTGTATTGTATATGCATTTAGAGAGCACTTCTAAATCGCACTAAAGTTAATGGAATAATTTTTCAATGGCACCATTTAGACTGAGTGTTTACCTGCATTTAGGTCCGGTCGGTTTAGCTGAATTTACAGAAAACAGAAATCTGTGCTTCCAGGATCTTCTATTTATAATATCAACAATTTCACTTGCGGACACAGACTGCTTTAAAACATTTGCCGCTTAAAAAGCGAAAAACTGAGAATCTTTAATTTTATCAATAATAATGGCCAGCAAATGCAGGCAATTTTAAGTACATGGCCTGGATTCAGGGCAAAAGGTCAGGTCCCCTTGGAACAGGAAAATTCCAGGTCTCGAAGAAACTATAAGGGTTCCGTGCCACTGTGTGTGCGCGCTTCATTTTTATTCATGTACACAATGTGCTTAGCTTAGGTTTTAATTCATGTGTACAAACAAAGCCTAACGTAAGCAAGACAGCTGCCACAACAAGCTTGTAGTGGCGGAAAGTCTATCCTGAAGCCTGATGAAAAACAACTAGGTTATTAATAAATGCCAACAGCTGCGCTATGCAGCATTTTGTCTGGTAGCTTCCACGACGCAGGCTACTGGCAGAGAATATGAAAGTGGTTTCCCTTATTAGAGTCGGGACAGAAATAGAAAACAGGCTCACCATTCACGTGGCTGGTGCTGCAATATTTTTATAAACAGTGAAACCACAGAGTGCAGAGAGAAGTTTCTTACTAAAGTCAATTACTAATGTCTATCACAGTGAATTTCTGCTGGTAACTTAAAAATGCAAGAAAGCATAATACAAAGAAAAACTATTTCCAGCCTAGAGAGGGATCTGCAAAATTAAATGCATATGCAGCACCAACCATACATATCAGAAAATTCTGCATAGCAGATTCAGCTGAAATAAGCAAAAGACCAATGGGTCAACTAAGTTGAAGGTGTTCTTTTCATTCTGCCCACCATTATAACTTTTTATTACATATTTAAATTTACATACGTAAAAATAAATTTTTTTTTTTTTTTTTTTTATTCTCCCAACAGCTCATCCCTCTGTTATCTTTTTTTTCACTTGCCCCTCCTAAATTAGATTGTTAACGCTCAGGAGCAGGGCCCTCCTAACCCTCTTGTATTGTAACTTTACTGTCTCCCTTTATAATGTAAGGTGCACGAAAACTAAAGTGCGATATAAGTACTGAATAAAAATAATCGCCACTTAGTGACTGACCGCATTGTACTGCGGACAGGTGGCTGCTGTAGACCAAGTGATGTATTGGTACGTCGCACGCATCACGACCGGGTCCTGCTGTGATTGTACACAGCGGGAGCCTGTCAACAATAATCGCCCAGTGACGCATGGCCAGGACCTGCTGATCGGCTTTGTACATTCAAAGCTGAGAGCTCTGTGTTGACACAACATAGAGCTCAGTACACAGGTAGATCATTAGTAAAAAATCAGCACACTTTATACACAGTACACATAATAAGGCACATATTGCCCTAGATGTTAAACCCCCTTCCGACGCCAGTGTCATTAGTACAGTGACAGTGTACATTTCAGCACTGATCACTGTATTAATGGCACTGGTGATTTTAGTGGCAGTTAGTCGGTTCCCCCCAGCGTCAATACCATTATAAGTTGCTGATCGCCGCCATTAGTATTAAAAAAAAAAATCCAGTATAAAAGAGCAGACCATAGTTTGTAGGCGTTATTACTTTCACGCAAATCACTTTTACTGGGATTATTTTTTTTTAATCAAAGCAATATATATTATTGCCAAAACTTAAGAAAATAGGTTTTTTGAATGTTTTATAGCAGAAAGATTTTTTTTTAAACCCAGTGGTGATCAAATACCACCGAAAGAAAGCTCTATTTGTGTGAAAAAGATGATAAAAATTTCTTTTGGGTACAGCATTGCATATGACCGAGCAATCGCCAGTTAAATGAGCACAGTGACAAATCGAAAAAAAATGGCCTGGTCTTGAAGGGGGTAAAATCTTCCAGAGCTGAAGTGGATAATAATAATAATTAGGCAATTGTTAGTTCTTTGAGTGAATAGTTATTTAAAATTAATAGGAAAGTAAATATCACATTTGCTTGTTTTAAACCTTTTCCCACACATTTCTTCAGCTACTTCCTGCTTTCAATGCCTAGGCAAATGATGTCATACATCATAGGAGTCCTCAGGAGAGGGGGGACCCCTCTCCTGCTGTAACCTGAGGGGTCTTCTCAGCTAAGCACACCCTTCTGCCTGCATGCCTGAACTAAGGGCAGATGGATTGTAAACGCTACATGAATCATATACCCTTACTCAAGATGGCCACAGCCAGAAATGCTAGGGAGTATTTTACTAAATAATTTAGAAGCAAAATAAAGCATGGAGACAGATGGATGGGTGAATTTGCTTTGAATATTAAAAAAATAATTAAATAGTGTTTTTGATTTGTGGTGCTCAGATGCACTTTAGTTCTGCTTTAACCCTTAAAAAAATATTTCTCATAGAACGTTCTTATAAAACCTCAGGGTTAACGACAAGGCAAAGCTGGCGTTTTGGAGTGCGATAATCTTGTAAATGAACTTTCAAATACAAAAATTGGTGAATGCAAATTAAACTTATGGATAACAGCTTCAAGGAATTAAAACAAAAACCAAAGCACAGTGACACCTCATGCATTAGATTTTAGTGAATTAACCTGCATTGCTAAACTCAAATATATTACCTTTTGGTGGAAAGTAAGATTTACTTTCTGCTTTATGTGGCCAATCCACAACCAAAGGTCCAAACCGCCTGAAGCTTGCTGTGATCTCATCTGGAAACAACAAACAGAGCAAAAAAATATAAAAAACAGCAACTATCTTAAAGACAGATTATTATGATAAACTCCAGGCTAACCATAAATTGTTCTGTAGATTCTAATGTAATGATGAAGACTGAATCGGGTTGGAGGTTTTTTTGTGATATATTTAGGAAAGCCACAGAGTGTGGGATGGGGTGGGGTGGCTACAATATAATAAATGTGTGCGTTTGTGTTTATTACTGCCTTAAAGGGGAAATAAACCCTGTTGGGTTTTACTTCTTCTTTGGTCCCTGCAAAGTAAGAGCAGAATGGGCTAGTATGCCGTACAGGTTTAGGTGATATTTCCAGTACCTACAGGTAAGCCTTATTAGAGGCTTACTTGTAGGCAAAAGTGTTTGTACAGGGTTTACAACCACTTTAAGCCATACTAACAATTCTATAAACATAGCAAATCTCCACTTCTTGAGTCCAGGTCCAACATAAATCTGGATGGCTCAAGATTTCTATGGCAATTTAGCCACCCTTAATTAACATTAATTTGGACTGATATATTTGGATGTGCCAACAAAAGTATTAACCCCCCTCCCCAATGAAATGTTTTAGAAGCATTAGGTCTGATCAAACGTAAGGAAAATGAGTCATCCACAAGCTTTCCACGTTGATATGTGATGGCTTCAAAATATACAGCAAGAAACACTCAGATCAGAGAAGCAACAGTATTTATTTTTTCAAAAACCAAGTACCTTCATCAATGTCAGGAGGTAGCCCTCCAACAAACACCTTCCGAGAGTAGCGCTCGACCCGTTCACCATTTTGACAATGAGTTGGAGAACTCAGACCAGATGACAAGGATTGGTCTCCATGGCCATCACTGAGGAAGCCATCTTCAAATGGGAAGAGTGAAGATCGACCTGGGAGGCAAGAGAAACTATGGTTAATGCTCCAGTAATCCTAAAAATAAACATAATGAAAATAGTCCCATTTTCTTCAGGCTTCATTTATTATTTTGAGTTAAACTGAAACACTGTTTGTTTTTAAATTTTGGGGGAAGGCCAACGTTCAGCTTTCCCTCATGATGCAAATTAAAGGATAAGTTCAGTTTTTAGGATGGAACATGTAACATGTGCCCAATACTGTAGCAGCTGCCCGATTTCTTCCCCCACAACAGCAGTACAGGGAGAAGTTCTCCATACTAGCTGTCACTTTTTGAAATCTGCATGCCCGTGTGGGGCTCCGCCGACATTTATATAGCCGTGTGTGAATGAACTTACAAGCCCCGACATTCTTTGCATCTGGCAGCTTGTAGTTCCAAATGAACCACAGTGCTGTGTAGCACCGTGATAGTGGTAACATGTAAACTGGTAGATTATAGATTCCAGTCATGATTTCACTAAAATACAGTAAATTTAAATTTTAGCACATACTGTATATACTATCACTGGTGAAATCATTGATAACAACAACAGTAATTGGCTCAAAGCGTGCACAGCACCATCTAGACAAGCACAATCAACAAAGTTACACAATTATACATGCTTTAAAACATAGCATAAATCAGCATTGCAAATGAGCACACTCAGGCTTACTGGACAGACTGACCCATGAAGAATCTATGAAATTGGTACAAAGCAAAAAATTGTAAATACAGAAACCGATGAATTCAAGTGGAGCATGTTCTCATATAAACACTGCAAGGCAACATTGTGCAAGAACTAAAATGCTGTATTTTTTGATTAGCTGCCCTGCTGAATACATCAATTCAACAGAACGTGATCCTTTCAAAACTCAATGCAGCATATTTGAAAATATCTGTCAGCGTGTATTAAAGCAATGCATACAGCTTCAAATGTAGTAGTGAGAATGAACCCTCAGGCAACAGTTATATACATTTTTAAATTTCCCCTTAAAGAGGAGTTCCGCTTGGGGGGGGGGGGGGGGGATAAATAAAAGTCAGTAACTACAAATACTGTAGCTGCTGACTTATGATATATGGACACTTACCTGTCCAGGAAACCTGCGATGTCGGCACCCCAGTCGATTTTCGGAAAGACTCCCGGGTGCTGCCGCCGCCATTCCTAGTAGGGGAAACTGGCAGTGAAGCCTTTTGGCTTCACAGCTGGCTTCCTACTGTGTATGCAGGGGAGGAAGGCGGAGGAGGGCCAAACTTCCGAGGGGGGGGGAGGAGGAAGCAGTTAAGCGGAGGTTCCACTTTTGGGTGGAGCTCCGCTTTAAGCTGACCTATTACATCCCCATGGAAAAATACGGAATACTACCTTTAAATAAACCATTTAAATGTAATGCAATCATTGTGCATACCATGAATACTAGTGCCAATATCTGTTCCAGAAATTACTGCATTATCCCTTGAAAAATAGCACATTCTAAACCAGCCATATCAGTGCAGCTTCAGCATTCATAGAGAGCTTTTCACTTCCTCCCTGTTCCATAAACTCTAAAATCTAGTGAGACTTCAGTCTTTGCAAGCCACAACAAATAAGCCCTAAATAGTAGCTCCCAGACCCAACCCAAGGTTGTCTGAGGATCCTGTGAGAACAATGAGCGACGCCTAGGCAAAACACACTAAAAGTCACAGACCAGAATTAATTTTCCTTAGGCCTTGTAATTAAAGGCTGGAAGACTACTACACAGAGCTGTAGTACAGCTCACAACTAGGATCAAGGCGGCTGACTTTATATATCACACCTCTAAAAGATACAAGTAAATAGCGATTTTTCTTGCCACTGATGCTGCAGACTGAGCACAGATTCTAAGATTACTGTCTCCTAGGGCCGAAACAACTAATTGATTAATCGACAACTAATCGATTATGAAATTAATTGATTACCATTTTCAGAATCAATTAATTGGCCAGTAACATAATGGGGTTAAAAAAACTAAAATTAGCCCTTTATAGTACAAAAAGAGCAAATAATCGCTACTGTTAAAATTACACTCACTGTTCCACAGTAAAAAAAATGAATGCCTTACAGTAGCAATTTGCTTTTTTGTACTATAAAAAGAGTTAATTTTAGTTTTTTTTTAACACCACTATTTTACTAAACAACTTAGGCCTGGTTCACATCTATGTGTTTTTTGGTGCTTTTTGCAGAAACACACTACAGTTCATTTAATATGGTTTCATATGGGACACGTTCACATCTATGCTTTTTTTTTTTCCAGCCAGCCGCTGCGTACTTGGAAAGGGTCAAGGACTTTTTTCAACGCAAAACAGTGCTTTTTTTGTTCGATATACTTTAATGGAGAAGCTGCAAAAAAGCATGTAGTGTGTTTTTGCAGCAATTTGTGTTTTTTTTTTTTATCTGCCCAACAACAAAATGCCCCAAAAAAAAAAAAAAAAAAAAAAAAAGCATAAAAAACAAAATATTTTATGAACGAACGTTCTTAAAATTACAATTTTTTTTTTTTTGAAGGAAGACATTGTTTTTGTACGGCCAGCATATAATATATTACAGTTCTGTTTGAAAATCAGCAAAAACAGTCTTTTTTTTCTTTAACCAATTCAGCCCCGGAAGAGTTTACCCCCTTCCTGACCAGAGCACATTTTGCGATTCGGCACTGCGTCACTTTAACTGACAATTGCGTGATTGTGCAATGTTGTCCCCTAACAAAATTGATGTCCTTTTTTTCCCACGAATAGAGCTTTCTTTTGGTGGTATTTGATCGCTTCTGCGGTTTTTATTTTTTGCGCAACAAAAAAAGCGACAATTTTGAAAAAAATGCATTATTTTTTATTTTTTTCTATAATATCCCCCAAAAATATAGGCCGAAATATGTATTCTACATATTTTTGGTAGAAAAAAAAAAAATCGCAAGAAGCGTATATTGACTGGTTTGCACAAAAGTTATAGCGTCTACAAAATAGGGGATAGATTTATAGCATTTTTATTATTTTTTTTACTAGAAATGGCGGAACACACGATCTGTCACTCCTGTCAAACAGAACAGGGAAGTGTGCATTTACAAACACTCGTCCCTGTTCTGCTCGTGGCCGGCGGTCATCGCGACTGTCGGCCACGAGCACCAGCAACCGCGCTGTGCAGCAGGCGCGCGCCTGCTATCTGGACCCCGCGAGCCCATGTACAGTTACGTGGTTGCGCGCAGGGAAGCCAACTTGCCGCAGTAAAGCTACGGCGGCTGGTCCAGAAGCGGTTAAATAAAAAAAATGTAATCGGAGTCTGATATTTACCAGCTTCAACCTCTAATAGTATATACAATATATTTCTACTGTCTGTTATTCTCAGAGTGGATTAGAGATTTTGCTCCCTAACCATATAGTTGGTTATTGATATTTAAGAATAAATTGCCTTTTTTTTAACTTTACATATTAACTAAATTATACACCACACTTTATTGTTTTGAGTAATTGGTTAATAACCTTAATCAGCCAACTAATCGATTATGAAAATAATCGTTAGTTGCAGCCCTACTGTCTCCAACCTTAACCCACTACAGAATACAGTAATGATGGAGGTCAGGGGGAGGAAACAGTAAGAGCTGCAGGGGACCACAGTGAATAAGGCTGATTGGTTGTATGTGGAAACGTTACCTTTAGCATATTTTAATTTTTCAGGCCCAAATGTCACTAGTTAAATACTACTTCCTTTACTCTTTAAGGATATGTTCACACCAGGTGCAGTAATATGTGCAAAACTGCACATTTTCCCGCATAGGCATTCTGTAAATAATGTGTATACAGCAACAAAGTCGCTGTTGATTACATACTATTGACGTTCACATATTAACCCTGAATTAGCCAGTTGTTCATCAGCAGCACATTTACGTAACTTCAGTTGATTCTGACTGGCTGAAGACAAATCATTCTGAACATGCCCCGCCACATGAATGACTCATTTAGAGCCAAGATATAATCATTAGTGTGTTATCAGCGGTGGCGCTGGCTACCCCTTTTGTGATATTAACATTTTGGTCTTGAGCAGAGGTGGAGGCCACAAAAGCCCATATACGATATATGCAAACGTTAGTACAAACACTTACATGTGTACAGCGTAAAATATGGTCCAAAATATAGCCCCAGGCACAAATTTGTACTATTTTTCGTTTTTCACATTGCTGAACAAAAGTACATGTGAATGAGCCGATTCAGTGCACCGTAAAACCTTGATTTCACAAATTTGTAAAGAAAGCCCTGGCTCAGTGCCAAGTCCCCCCATCCATCCTATTACCTAATGAATATGCCATTACTGGCTGCTAGGTCTAATAGTAATCTTAAAGTGTTTGTTAACCCCCCCAAAGATGGATTCTGCTCCTCTAAAGCACGTTATATGACACAGTGCTTGTGCTGTGTCATTTGGCCCCCTGTAACACCTAAAAAAAAAACCTGGCTGATCCTGCCAGTTTCTCCCCGCCCCTCTGTAAACTGACCACGGTGTTTAATGGTTGCTGAGCCCTGACACCGTGGTTAGTTTATGTGCCTCTGTCATCAGCAGCCTGCTATCTGCTCTCCGTTCTGCTCTTGTGTCCTCTCCCCACTCCGTGTGAGAACCATTCCTCCTGCTGCTCTCATAACACTAACCTGTATACACCATAAGCACTGCCTCCTATTGCAGTGTACACCTCTGAATGATTTATAAATATAAAATGCTGAAAATACCCAATTTAAGAGCTGAGATTGCCCCGCCCGCTGCATCTCTGAGGAGGAAAGGAGAAAGCTGGCAAGTCATGTGATCATAATCTAGGCAGTGAAATTAGGTATTTGCAGCATTTATTTTTAGAAGTCACACACAGAGGGGGAAACTACAATAGGAGGCAGTGCTGATGGTGAAAACAGGTTAGAGTGTACCACTTTAAATAAACAAAATCATTACTGTGTATGCATAATCCAGGAGAGCCTTTTTCAACCAGGGTGCTGTGGCACTCTGTGGTGCCTTCTGGGTTCTTCAGCGGTGCCTTGACTGGAGAATTGCCACATTCTAGGCAAGGCAATGCCTATTCAGAGGTAAAATGAATTTGTGTTGCACATGTCCGCCTTTTTCACCCAGGATGCCAAAGGTTTCTGGAGTACCTTGGAAAAATGCTTAGAAAATATCTCCCAATTGCCCCAAAAAAATGTCAACAAGCCAGTGGGTGGATCAAGCCTGCTTTTTTGTGCAACAATACAACTTTGGGCACCATGCAGGTCAGCTGCCAGTGTCCTAACAACCAGTTATTTCATAGATTAAAGTGGATGTGGAATGCCTGAGTACTTCCTTGTTTGCCCCTCTCCATCAGCACTGAGGTCACGTTAGCCAAGTGAGGAAGAGAAAATGAGGGGAAAGAGAAAAGCTGGAAAACTAGTCAGTACCAGTGTGCATTGTAAGAATAAATGACCTCTAATTTTAGGTGCCCTATGTATGTGGATGATGCCGTAAGTAAAACTATTTGTTTAGCTTTTTACATTTTAGAATGGGGTGCCTCAAAAGTTTGCAGAACTTTAAAGGGTGCCGCAACTGAAAAAAAGTTGAGAAAACACTGGTCTATAATTATATATGCACACAAAGCAACAACATTTTCTTATTACTTTTCCAACTAATGCAGCGCTTTCTAAAACTATTAGATAATTCACTTATTTAATATGTGCATCAAACTGTAGCAAATTACACAAAATACTAATTGTGAAAAAACTATTTTGTGCAAAAAAAAAATTGTAAAGTTCAACAATCTACGTGCCATTTTCCTTTTTTTTTTTTTAGGAATGGCACATAGATTGTTAAACTTTATATTTTTTTTGCACAAAATATTTTTTTTAGGATTTAGAAGTATTTTGTGTAATTTGCTACAGTCTTACGCACCAATTATTTAAAAGGGAGTGTGTTGGGATGTTGGCAGTTTTTTTTTCATTAATATTAATTGCACATAGCAGCTCACAAGACTGCAACACATAAATTGGAACATTTTATTATTATTCAGCCTCTTCTCTGCAATTCTGCATCTCTCAATATAAGTCATACATGGATGATTAAAATAACACATTTTTTATATTCTTTTCAGCAGTGGGTCAAAAGGTATGCCAAATACCCTGCTGGATATAAAAATATCCACTAGAGGGAACCTATAGAAAATACACAAAACAGCTCTAAAGTAAGGGACAGCAGGCACATTAATATGTTAGAGACACACAGACATTAATAAAAAAAAAAAAAAAAAAAAACCTAATTAAAAGTATATACTCTGTTAAAATATACTACTAGTTTCAGCAGGACTTGCAACTTGATTTGTAGATTATATGGGGTTTGCAAACCACTGCTCCACTTTTTCTCCAGCTTTCCTTCAAACAGTCTGTAGAGGTGTTTTAAAGAAGTGTGGGATTGAAAAAAAAAAAAACAAAAACACAAAAAACAAAACATACATACTTACCTAGATGGCTGCAGCATCAATCCAATGCTGCAGCTGCCCCCCTCCTCACTAACATAACTGCTGATCGCTCAGTTCTTGATCTCCACTCCAAAGCTCATTGGAGCAGGCAGGAATGGCTGGCTCTCAGTGACGCTCCAAGAAGCTAAGCCAGCTGTGGTCAAGCATCTGGACGCATCCCGACATTGTTGCAATCCCGGCAGAGCCTGGATCAGTTCTGTGACATCAGCCGATTTTAGTGCACTGTTGGCTGAACCTAGGTCACAGGAGTGCAGAAATAAGTGCACTCCTCTCTATAGTCAAAAGCTTTGACTATACTTTTCTTAATACCATATCATATAAATGTTAATATTCCCCACATGCTCAAAAAGCCAAAAAATTTTACAAAAAAAAAAAAAAAGAAGAAGAAACCACTCTCTCTTATATGAACAGTTCCAGGGTAATAAAAATAACCACTTTTTGCTAAAATTGTTGGGGGGCAGTAGGCAGAACTTGATCTAACACTTCATATAATGGGGTATATACAATCTGATTGTACAATCTCCTTTAGATCTTACACTAACTGTGTAGTAGTACAAGGGCCTGCCTGATTAGATACAAACGTGAATGGATTGCTTAGGGGGTGTCCTCCTATTATAACATTTTCATAAAGCGAAAGGTGGTTTCGCAGTCAGTTTCTACTATATAGTGTATGGTCAGCTTAAGACATCAGCAAAGCCTTTTTCTAAAGTACTCAGACTGCAATGAGTAGGCATTATACTTCAAGAGTAACAGATGGTGGGGTCAGTGTCATATGTATACAGATCCCCCCCAACCCTACAGTTTAATGCCAACTCTTATTAACAACTTAAGGACTGAGCATCTTTTTGATATCCGTTTAAAATCTTTTTGCTAGTAAATTAATTAGAACCCCAAAACATTATATAGTTTTTTTTTTTTCCCCAGACACCCTTGAGAATAAAATGGCAGACATTGCAATACTTTGTCACACCGTATTTGCGCAGCAGTCTTAGGAGTGCAATTTTTTGGGGGGGGGGGGGGGGGGGGGGGGGGGGGAAACACTTTTTGGAATTATAAACAGTAAAGTTACCCAATTTTTTTTTATTAAATTGTTAAAGATAATGTTTCGCCAAGTAAACTGATACAAAACAACATGTCACGCTTCAAAATTGCACCCGCTCATGGAATGGCGACAAACTTTGACCCTTAAAAATCTCCATAGGCGACGTTTAAAAATGTCTACAGGTTACAGTTTACACGTCTGATTTGAACACAGTTTTCATATGCGGGTGCGACTTACATATACGTTGGCTTCTGTGCGCAAGCTCGACGGGACAGGGCGCTTTAAAAACGTTTTTTTCCCTTATTTATTTTACTTTTTATTTTTACACTGTCCATTTAAAAAAATTAATTGGGGTCACTTTTATTCCTATTACCAGGAATGTAAACATCCCTTGTAATAGAAAAAAAAACCATTGACAGGACCTCTTTAATGTGAGATCTGGGGTAAAAATGATCTCAGCGTCACTTCCTTCATCCAATGGTATGGAGCCGAGCGGGGGCCATTTTTTCCTCACTCGGCTCCATGTCTCAGAGGGGAAAGGACCCAATCGGTTCTTACATTACCGATGGCTCCAGTAAGCGGCAGAGACCACTGGGGAGCGGCAGGGGACCCCTCTTCCGCCCCTGATAAAAGTGATCTTGCGGCGAATCCACTGCAAAGACCACTTTTATCTGAAAGCGGACCGCCCACTGTATAAAAAGATACCGGGGTTATGACAGCTATCTGCTACCATAACCCCAGTATTTAACGTCAAACAGCTGACTTACGCCGCGTGCGGTCCGCAAGTTAACCGCTTGCTGACCGCCTCCTGTAGATATACGTCGGCAGAATGGCAAGGCTGGGCAAAGTAACATACCCGTACGTTACTTTGAATTTCCCGGCATGCGCGCGCCTGCCGTGAGCTACGTGACCGTGTCCGCAGGACCCGCGGACTCTATATCCACCGGGTGCCCGTGATCGTGTCACGGAGCTGAAGAACGGGGAGATGCCAGTGTAAACACAGCATCTCCCCGTTCTGCCTAGTGACAGGACACTGATCATCTGCTCCCTCTCATCAGGAGCAGCGATCAGTGTCGTGTCACTGCTAACTCATCCCCCAGACAGTTAGAATCTCTCCCTAGGTAACATTTAACTCCTTTCCCGCTCTCCAGTGGTTAACCCCTTCACTGCCAGTGACATTTTTACAGTAATCAATGCAATTTTATAGCATTGATCGCTGTATTAATGCCAATGGTCCCAAAAATTCAAAATTGTCCGATGTATCCGCCATAATGTCGCAGTCACAGAAAAAAAAAAAAAAAAAAAAAAAAAAAAAAATCGCTGATCTCCGCCATTACTAGTAAAAAAAAAAAAAATTAATAAAAATGCCATAAAACTATCCCCTCTTTTGTAGACGCTATAACTTTTGCGCAAACCAAACGCTTATTGCGATTTTTTTACCAAAAATATATAAACTAAACTGAGGGAAAAAAAAGTGTTTTTTTTTTTAATATTTTTTGGGGACATGATAGCAAAAAGTACAAAATAATGCGTTTTTTTCAAAATTGTTGCTCTTTTTTTGGTTTATTGCACAAAAAATAAAAAAACGCAGAGAGGATCAAATATCACCAAAAGAAAGCTCTATTTGTGGGGAAAAAAGAACATCAATTTTGTTTGGGAACCAAGCTGCACGACCGTGCAAATGTCAGTTAAAGCATCGCAGTGCCAAATTTCAAAAAGTGCTTTGGTCTTTGGCCAGCCAAATGGTCCGGGGCTTAGGTGGTTAAAGTAGCACTAGCATTTGGGTTTGTAAACACTGTGCCAGCTGTGGACAGGACAGGCAGCACGAAGACTTTGTTAGAAAGTACTTACTGCCCTATTGTCCAACAAGTTGAAAGCAGAAAAATAGGCATCGCAGTTTGTTGTGTATGGGGCTGCGCAGCCGCAGACTGGTCAGGCCCATATCCCTAGCCAAAAGACCCCACAATGGGCACCTGAACACCAGAACTGGACCATGGAGCAAAGGAAGAAGATGGCCAAGTCTGATGAATCAGGTTTCTTTTACATCATGTGGATGCCCAGGGGTCTGAGAGTCACTTATCTGGGAAGGAGAGGGTATAAAGGATGCAGTATCAGAAATGGGCTATGGGCAATGTTCTGCTGGGAAGCCTGCCATACATGTGGATGTTACTTGACACATACCACCTACCTAACATTGTTGCTGACCAAGTACACTCCTTCATGGAAACTATTTCCTGATAGCAGGGGCCTCTTCCAGCAGGATAAAGCACCCTGCAACACTGCAAAAATCCAATCAAGTATCTGTGGGACGTACTGAAAATAACAAGCCTAGTCTGTAGAGGCCCCATCTCACAACTTACAGAACTTAAAAGATTTCCTACTGATGGCTTGATGCCAGTTACCACAGCATACCTTCAGGGGTCTAGAGGCCTCCATGACTCAACGGGTCAGGGCTATTTTGGTGACCAAAGGGGGCCCTACTCAACATTAGATATTAGGTGGTTGGTCATAAAAGTGTGTGTGTGATAGATATATATATATATATATATATATATATATATATATACACACACACACATACACACACACACACACACATATATAGTCTTGGGGATAATCAAATTGTTTTTTGGCAAATGCGAGATAAACCTTTGGGAAATTACTTTTTCACATAGGGCCAGGAAGATTTGGACAGTTTTTTTTCCCTAAAGGGCAAGTTCACCTTTGTACACTTTTTTTTTTTTTTTAAATTCCAGCTCCTCTCTGCACCAATATAGCATTAATGTACTTTTTTTTGCAAAAATATCAAAGCTTTCCATTAAATCCACAGTCACTTTTCCTGTGACACGCATAGGACAGCCCCGTTGATTTCAATTGGCTGCCTTACATGTAGTTAATGGGACATTTTGGCATTTTGTGGGTTGTGTGTTTGTGCGTTTTGCAGCATTTGCCCCTCGTTTTTTCACATGGCAAAATGTGTTTGATTCTGCGTGCCATTAATTAATGGCACTGAAAGCTCAACTGGTAATTTTAGGTGTATAAACATGGCCATACTCTATGCAATCTGATTGTATAGTGTGTATTCAACGAAAAGGGTGATCTCTGAATAATTGCATTTCATTTAAAAAACGTGCACCTGGGAATGGGTGGGAGGATAATGCAGGGTGTGTGCTGAGGTCAGCTGGTCATCGCCTTCCTGATCAGACTTTAGGTCATGACACAGGAAGACAGACATTACAAATGGAAACTTCTAGAAACATGGATTAGGACAAGAAAAGTAAGCGACTGTAAATTTAAATGGAAAGCTTTGATATTTTTGCAAAAAAAGTACATGAATGCTATATTGGTGCATAAAGGAGCTGCACCAATATAGCATTCATGTACTTTTAGAAAGGAAAAGGAAAGGAAAAAGAAAAAAAAAAAAAAAAAGAGTGTACAAAAGGTTTACTTTCCCTTTAAAGAGGCATTCCAGCCTGGGGGGGAAAAAATGTTTAAAGTCAGCAGCTACAAATACTGTAGCTGCTGACTTTTAATACAAGGACACTTACCTGTCCAGGAAGCCCACGATATATACACACACACACACGTGTATCTAAAAAAAATTAGAATATCATCCAAAAAAAATTTTAAAGTTATTTCAGTAAATTCAAAAAGTGAAACTCCTATATTATATAGATTCATTACACACAGAGTGATAAATATCAAGCATTTTTCGCTTTTAATTTGGACGATTATGGCTTATAGCTAGTGAACCCCCAACACTCAGTATCTCAAAAATAGGTTACATAACACCAATAAAAAAAGGATTAATACAAAAATGGTGGCTTACTGAAAAGTATGTCCATGTACAGTATAGTATGAACTCAATACTAGGTCGGAGCTCCTTTTGCATGAGTTCCTGCATCAATGTGGCCTGGCATGGAAGCGATCAGCCTCTGGCACTGCTGAGGTATTATGGAAGTCCAGGTTGCTTTAACAGCAGCCTTCAGCTCGTCTGCATTGTTGGGTTTGATGTCTCATCTTCCTCTTGACAATATCCCACAGATTCTCTATGGGGTTTAGGTCAGGCGAGTGTGCTGGCCAATCAATCACAGTGATATTATGATCTTTAAACCAGGTATTGGTACTTTTGGCAGTGTGGGCAGGTGCCAAGTCATGCTGGAAAATGAAATCAGCTTTATGCTGATCAGCAAAGGGAAGACTGAAGTGCTCTACAATTTCCTGGGAGAGGGCCGCGCTGACTTTGGACTTGATAAAACACAGTGGATCAGCAGATGACATGGCTCCCCAAATCATCACTGACTGTGGAAACTTCACACCGAACCTCATGCAACTTGGATTCTGTGCCTCTCCACTATTCCTCCAGACTTTGGGACCTTGATTTCCAAACGAAATGCAAAATTTGCTTTCATCTGAAAAGAGGACTTTGGACCACTGAGCAAAAGTCCAGTCCTTTTTCTCCTTAGCCCAGGTAAGACACTTCTGACGTTGTCTCTTGTTCAAGAGTGGCTTGACACAAGGAATGCGACAGTTGTAGCTAGAGGTCGACCGATATATCGGCCGGCCGATATATCGGCCGATATTTGGCGTTTTTTACTTAATCGGCATCGGCCGATTGTGCTGATAAAAAAGGCCGATTATAACTTCAGCCGTGACTTGCAAATGACTTCTGTAATATAAGTCAATGCAAGTTGCCTGAAAGTTATCTTCTCTCCTTCTCTGGGCAGCCTGCCAAGTCTGATAAGAAGATACATTGTATCTCTTCAAGTTCTTTTTTATCAATAGACTGAACTCCGTGGAGAAGTTTTCAGTTTAACCATTTAAAGACTAAATCTTTTCTGACACTTGTTGCTTACAAGTAAAAATCCTGTATTTTCTGCTAGAAAATCACTTAGAACCCCCAAACATTATATATATTTTTTTTAGCAGAGACCCTAGGGAATAAAATAGCGGTTGTTGCAATATTTTATGTCACACGGTATTTGCGCAGCGGTCTTTCAAACGCAATTTAAAAAAAAAATACACTAATAAATTTAAAAAAAAAACTAAGCAGTAAAGTTAGCCCATTTTTTTTTGTCCAAAAGTTTTGATTACCTGTTTTTGTGTATTAATTTTTAAGATATAGTTTTTTTTTTATATTTTTTTTAATCTAAATTCTACATACAAGTGAACTGATTGGAGGTTTGTTTTGTTTAATAAATGTTTAAATGTAAAAAAAATTTCTGTATCACTTTAGGTTGCTTTCACACTGGAGCGGGCATGCGTTGACGGTAAAACGCTGCTAGTTTTAGCGGCGCTTTACCGTCATTTTAGCGGCGCTATTCGGCTGCTAGCGGGGAGCTTATCACCCAGCAGCAGCCGAGGAAGAGGTTAAATGCGCGCCTGAAGCGCCGCTGCCGAAACGCTTTGCAGGCGCTTTGGCAGCGGTGTGCATTCATTTCAATGGGCAGGAGTGGTGGTATACACCGCTCCAAAGATGCTGCTTGCAGGACTTTATTTTAACATCCTGCCAGCGCATCGCCTCAGTGTGAAAGCTCTCGGGATATCACACTGAGACTGCAGGGGAGCCGTTTTACAGGCACTTTACAGGCGCTATTTTTAGCCCAAAAGCGCCTGAAAAAAGCCCCAGTGTGAAAGGGGTCTAAATGTTAGATTTTATGAGATGAAGGGGAAAAAAAAAAAAAAAAAATCGGCCTAATATATCGGCCCAAAAAAATCGGCATCACATATCGGCCATCGGCCACTGCGATTTCTAAATATCGGCATCGGCATCGGCCAGAGAAAAACCCATATCGGTCGACCTCTAGTTGTAGCCCATGTTCTGGATACGTCTGTGTGGTGGCTCTTAAAGCACTGACACCAGGCGTAGTCAACGCCTTGTGAATCTCCCCCAAGTTCCTGAAAGTCCTTTGCTTCAAAATCCTCTCAAGGCTGCGGTTATCCCTGTTGCTTGTGCACATTTTTCCTTACACTCAACTTTCCATTATTATACTTGGATACAGGTCTGTGAACAAAAAGCTTCAACAACGACCTTTTGTGACTTTACCTCTCTTGTGGAGGGTGTCAATGACTGTCTTATGGACAATTGTCAAGTCAGTAGTCTTCCCCACGATTGTGTAACCTACTGAACCAGACAGAGACCATTTAAAGGCTCAGGAAACCTTAACAGGTGTTTTGCGATAATTAGCTGATTAGACTGACAATATTGAACTTTCACAATATTCAAATTTTCTGGAGACACTGAATTTTGTGTTTTCACTAGCTGTAAGCCATACTCATCAAAATTCAAAGAAAGAAATGCTTGAAACATATCGCTCTGTGTGTAATGAATCTATATAATATAGGCGTTTCACTTTTTGAATTACTGAAATAAGTTAACTTTTTGATGATATTCTAATTTTTTGAGATGCACATGGGTGTGTGTAAATAAATGGGAGAGATATGGGGCGATTGTGGAGAGCCAAGTTTGAACACTGGTTTCCCATCCAGGGGTTTTCCAACAACAAAACAGTCAACTGAAAATACTAAGCCACATGGCTTTGCTTGTCATCAGCAGCACTGCTGCACTCTTTACTTTGGTTCTCACCAACTCCTTTTGGATGGACTCAGATGCAGCATCCCTGCTACACGGGCCCAATCCCTGGCCACTCAAAATGGGGTCCCCAGGCACCCTGGGCTCCCACACTCCTCCTGAGACTATTCGACTCCCTCCAGTCCCCTGGACTCACCAGTTGCCTCAGCTTACACACTCTCCACAGACTAACGCAGCTGTCCTGACTCTCCCAGTTCTGTGGGCAGGGAATCCTCCCAACACTGGGTGCAGTCTCCTAGCATTCACACACGTCCCTCCTGGCTGGAGAACACAGCTCTGAGCAATCAGCAGGTTTCACTTATAACGAGCATGCACACCTGCATATTCAACATACATCTACAACTTGACCTGAACACAGGATTTGGGGTTCCATCCCACCCAAGACACTGAAGCCTTCAAGCGCTAGGCCCCAATCCTGGATAACAAAACCCAGAGAATACTGACAAATTAGACTTCTCCATTTAAAAGCAATACTCTGGAGCTTTGCACTCTGCCTTAAAGGAGAAGTTCACCTTTTATAAAAAAAATAAAAAAAAACAAATTTTTTGTCCAGGTTTTTAAAACAGGAAGTGTAAAGTATTGCACCCGCTGTATGGAGATCACGGGTGCAATTTCAGACTCTTGTACAGTCTCCCTTCAGCTTTCAGCCCGCACCTCTGTACAGGCTGTCACCTTGCAATCTTGAGGAAGTACAAATGGACTACATGAGTGTTAATCAGTATGCTTGTGACCCATTCAAACTACAAGTCCGTCTGTTGTGGTGTAAGATGATATTTGTAGTGCATTCATTCAGGAATCGGTGAGTGAATGATGTGGCTGTGTGGGCAGAGTCCCACCCAGTTGTGCCATTTTGACCATTTGATCAGGTGCAGGGGGAGGATAATGCCGACTAAACTGGACAGCACCCAAGTTCGATTTTTCCTTCTCCCAACTACACTGAACTATAAAGAAAGTGCTCCTAGGCACACTCCCCTGCTATGTCACAAATGGCAACCCGGCACAAGATGCTGGAAAATGTTACAAATGACAGCAAAAAACAGATCATATTAGAGTTATCATAAAAAGTCTTGAATTTTATTTTTATAGAATATATTTAGGCCCAATACTGCGCCAATTTTCCTATAAAAATCAAATTCAAGACTTTTTATGATAACTCTAATATGATATGTTTTTTGCTGTAATTTGTAACCCTTTCTCAGCGTCTTGTGCCGGGTTGCCATTAGTGACATATGCTTTTGTTGGTTACAGCAGCAGCACCTTACATGGTGATTGATCTATAAGTGACCACTCTAATTGAGTGGATATACATGTGCCAAGCCCGCACCTTGTTTGTTTTTACACTCCCCTGCTAGCCAGACCAGTGATCTTCGTTTCAGTACACAGTCTTCTGCAGAGAGCTGTGCACTGGCACGGTTTGCATTCACACTACACAAATCCACTGGCCCAAGAAGCTGAACAATGCCCAGGATCGGTTCAAAATGCTTGTGTGAATGCACCCTAGAAAGGTGCCACTAGAGATAGAAGGGAAGAAGTTAGAAATGTTTCTTTTGAAGCAAATTAATGCAATCCTAGTTTAGCAACACTAATGAAACAGCATGTTTTATGCCAAAAGAACAACATAAAAATTATAAATAAAACAGAAGAATTTACATTTTATTTTCAAAAATTTACACTGAAGAAGCAAGTGATTTAAAGCCAAGGGTTAGAAGATCACTGATGAAATGTTTAAATTAAAAGGTCTTTAAATCTAAAACACACGATTGCACATACTAAGGAAGCTTCATATTTACATATTTTAAAGGGACATAAACTGAAGAGATATGCGATTTCCCGTGGCAGTAATGCCTACTGTTTTATGTCCTTAGCCAATACAGGTTGTGCTTCGACTAGATAACTAAACAAAAAGTCAGCCATGCTTATTTAAATGTGTATAAATATGTAAATGTGATCCATAACTCTTTTCGAGCAAGCATGTGTTTCAGATTTTTTAGCCTTTTCAATCACATAACAATTAAGTAATTCTAAATATATACATAAAATGATTAGAGCTCAATTATTGCATCACCCCAAAAAGCTTGATTTTTTTCTGCCCTAAGAATCTAGTAAGCAAGAACACCCAAACAATTCTCAATGTATTTACCTCGTCTGCGACCATAGCTCCTGGCTGCATGAAAACAGAGAAATGGTTGGAAAATTAAAACATATACATAGACACGCTTATTAATGTCCCTGATATACATAAATTTCGGCTTAAGGTTGTGACTACAGAGGAAATATTTCTAGAGATAGAGTTGCCATGAGTTATACTATGGTTTTCAGCACGCTAAAAGGATCTTGAAGCAAACCTGTAGGCTAGATATACTTGCTAATCCAGCCACGGGATCATTCGCATTCAGTTACACTCATTTGCAAAATGCTCAATTACCCCAAAAAACTGGAGTGTCATGTAAACAGTGAGCCAGCCTTACATAGCTGAGCTGTAGCCAAACCTTTCCACATCTCTGGGTCAAACCAACTGGAGAGGATAACCACCCCCCTTTACAGTTTGAGCCAACTAAAGAAGAAAACAAAGCAAGTCTTGGTTGGGCCATAATGCAATCATTCCAGCTCTCAGTCAGGTTTACATAACAACTTAGCTTCTAGGTATTCCAAGGCATTGGGGGAGATTTACTAAACATTGGTTGCACACAGAATCTGATGCAGCTGTACATGGTAACCAATCGGCTTCTAACTTCAGCTTGTTCAATTAAACTTTGAGAATAAAGCCTAGAAGCCAATTGGCTACCATGCGCAGCTGCACCAGATTTTGCACTCCCTCGTTTTAGTAAATCTCCTCCTGTGTGCTCAGATGTGCCTTTGTTAAAACCCTGTTGGTTTACAAAGATCACAGGAAAAGGGAAAAACAACTTCATCTTAGATCCCAAAGGTCATACTTTGTAATATTTTGTTATATTTTTTCATTGTTTATTAATGAAGGCCCTGAAAATGATAGTGACAGATTCAGATCTGAACCCAGTCACATCATCAGTGTAGAGAAGTTTAGACTTCTACTAGCGAAGAACAGTTCAAGCATGGATGTTTCACAGTTTCATTAAGAGACCGGTTTTTAACTATATGTGGAGTTGAAGTATTTGATCTTCCTCTCGGTAACCTTGGTTGACAATGTGGGTAGGAAATTCTACAAGTGTAGGCCCTAGCTCCCATTTTGGATAAGTCAAACAAAAAAGAAAACATTACCAGCTCAACTTACCAGCCAGCCTGCAACAAACCAAATTGTCCCAACAGTTCACGTTAAAAACAAGGCGTAAACTGCTAGACAGGACAATTCGGTTTGTTGCAGGCTGGCAAGTTGAGCTGGGAATTTTATTTTGTTGTGTGACATGCTTCCTTACTGTTAAGTCCATGAACCAACTTCAGGTTTTCCTAAAGTGGCTAAAGTAACCAGAACAGCCTAGCGTGGTAGTTTTACAACTGCCATTATACATATACAGATCCTGGCTATTAGTATTATATAGTAAACACAATGACTAGAATTATCTTTTTTAAACACTAAAGACTAACTCTAAAAATATGTTGCCAGCTCTTGGCATCAGTAAATGTCACCAATGGAGGAAAATGCAATATACGTGTCTTGTAGATCCCACGGTCCACAGTTGCCTTGAGCCCCGCACGTTTTGCTAACCAATCGTCAGGTTAGCTAAACATGGCAGACATTAAACATGCAAATATTCCTTCCCAAAATTGGTAACCCTAAGTGGTGCATAGTGGGGATTTTTAAAAACCTAGCTATAAGTGCACTCTACTGCATAATGCTAGGAAAACAACAGTACTCCAATGGACACATACTGAACCTATTCATATTCATTTCTGGAAAAACCTAATCAATCCATCTTTAGCACTTTATAAATTGACATATGAAGTCAGGGGCTGTTCATACAAATTTATCAAGATTTGCGGTGAGTGGCTAAACCTGATACTTTTTTTTTTTTTTTTTTTGAGCCATTGTCTGAAAATGCCCTTAAATCTGCTTTTTAAACTTGTCAGAACCATAAAAGCACACAACACGTGCAATCCTTTTGACATTTTTTGTACAACATGCGATGTACACTCCTTTATATTTTTCCTTGGTTTGCCATTCTTACTCTGTTTTACCTATTGTCATAACCTGTAGTAGTTCTACATTATTGGGTAATGGTCCATTGTTTGCTCTGTATAACCCTGTACCTGCTTTATTATCCACCTATCAGATTTTGAAGCAGTGTTTTGAATGGATATTGTACTGTAACCCATTGTAACCAGTCCAACAACGAATTACAATAAAATGAAGTATAAAAGAAAATGCACATATTACTTCACTGCAATGCAATTAACAATTTTAATTGACAAAAAAAAGCTTTGACCAAATTAAAGTTATGGCTATGATTAGTTTCTCAAGGCAAACCTCAATATACTCCAAACATGTACTCTTAAAAGTGTAACTAAAGTCACTCAAACAATAATATATATCTAAACCCTCACATTGTAAAACAACCCATTCAGTTTAAAATGGAAATGAAAGGCACAACATTTGTGTATACATAACATTATAAAGACCCCCCCCCCCTTTTTTTAAATAAGTCATCACATACCCCCTTGTTCTCAGCTGCACAGGGATCTTAGGCCCCTTTCACACAATCGGACAGTTTGGGTCGACCTGTCAATTTTTCAGGCAGATCTGATCAGAGCCTTCATTCTCTTCTATGGAGCGACAGGTGTAAATGGACATCCAATCTGATCAGCCAGAAACAGACAGACAGATATGGATCCATTCCCCTTCTGTCTAGCAGATTGGATGGAAATCATGTGTAAAATAGACAGACGGTCCATTTACATCCAGCTGCCTATAGAGGAGATCGGGCTGTATCTGTGTCTGCTGTGCATAGGCGGAGTGGACAAGTTCCAGCCATTTGCCTGCTCATCGAGGATTAGCAGAGAGATCCACTGCTGAGCAATCAGACTTCCAACGGAGCACCACCTATGTGGAAGGGTGCTTAGAAACAGCAGCACACTGTTCTTTCCAGTGAATGGTTGGGCAGGGGGACGTCAGCATCAGTCTAATCATTGATGGGCAGAGTTCTCAGCACAGATAGAAAACTGACCATGATGTGCTCTCATGCCTAGTGTGCTCACTTTTTAGTAGGAAAGCAGAGTGACTTCAGAAACACCAGGTATTGCACACAAAGGAAGTAATACAAAGAACAGGATATATTTTGATACAAGTACATGATATGGCAGGTACATAATCAGGAATATGAAATTCTGGGTTTATTCATCCTTTAACCATTTTAAATCCTTCTGCTGCCAGCATTAGTAAATAGATATAGAAAGGTATATTATACTTGTTAACCTTTTTTTCCCCCATTTTGTCAGTTGCTTCCTAGGTCAAATGTTGCCATATCCTTAGAATGGACATTTTTTTTCTTTTATCTGGAGGAGGGGCTTTCTCAGCTAAACACACCCTCCAGCCTGCATGTCTGAGCTAAGGGAGGATTGATTCCATTTAGTAACTGCTACATGAATCTGCCCTTACGCAAGATGACCATGGCTAGAAATGCTAGATGTTTTATTTATTTTTATCAAAGTGATTTATGAACAAAATAAAGCATGGAGACATGGATGGATGATGGAGTTTGCTGTGAATATTAAAAATTAATTAAATAGTGTTTTTAGTTTGTGGTGCTCAGATGCAGTTTAGTTCCATTTCAAGTAAATTTGCATTGTAGAAAATATTTCCAAAGTAGTTTTATGCTTGCATTACAGAGCCAACAAGATTGCAGAACACTTGTTATAGTTTCAAAGCACTATTGAATAGTTAGGCTGGACAGTGCCCATGGCACCATCTCTACCAAATCCTGTATGAGTAAACCATTCTCTGCACAAGATAAAAGAGTAAGTCAGTGGGAAGTATTCGATGTAAGGAGACTGCAGAGCTTCCGCTCATTAAGCATTCTGCAGAATCTTAGACTTTTTTTAGCCTTGGCCTGAGCATGAAGCTATATTTTCTGTAATGATATACTCAAAAGAATATAATATTAAACTATTATAAAACACATTTTTCCCTTAGTTTTCACCTAAACTTGAAAAACAACAAAATGGGTCACTTTAACAATGGGTTAAAGAAATGACTCTCATTGAGGACTTACAACCTCTCTTCAAATGTGCAAGTATTGGAAGAGCATTATAGAGGGTGCTTGTAGAGGTGAACTCTACTTTTTAGTATGTAAAAATGATGAATATGCAAAAGACCAGAACGCTGTACACAAGAAAGAGGAGATTGACATTATACCTGGATTTTTGGGTGATGGTTTAAACGTGTAATTTTTAAGACTGACTAGTCCTGTATGACTTATTGTATACCCAATACCATAGCAATCCTAGGGGTTTAGCCTATGAAAGTGCTGGTGTGACAAACTCAACTCTTCAAGTACCCCAGAGTACCCAAATAAACTAGACACAAGCAAGTAACACCGATCCAGGTGTGATCAGGGTGAATGGTACCAATGAATCCAGTGCACACCACCAGTTGTGAGTGCATGTTGCATGAAACACAAAAAGCTACTTAGAGTGCTTCAACCCTCAAGTGCGGTCATCCGCTTTCCGCTCATTCTGTGTCTACCCCTGAGCATCATTGTGACACCAACTCTCTCTACAAACTCAATTTCCTTACAACTGTCATATAAAAATTGGGGTTGCCTTTTATAATTTTAACTTAATATGCATGGGGGTGTAGAATGACAAAATGGACTACCTTTCATAGTCTACTTTTTACAATACACAAACTACATAAGCACATTAAAGTGTGAATTAAATTAAATTAAATCCCCCCCAAAAAATAAAAAATGAATTGGCTACATCATGTAGATGAATAAATGTATTATATTTTAAAGCAGACCTTGCACTATGCGTGGGAGTATTTGCTCACATACAGTACACCCCTCACATTTTTGTAAATATTTTATTATATCTTTTCATGTGACAACACTGAAGAAATGACACTTTACAACATGAAGTAGTGAGTGTACAGCCTGTATAACAATGTAAATTTGCTGTCCCCTCAAAACAACACAACCATTAATGTCTAAACCACTGGCGACAAAAGTGAGTACACCCCTAAGTGAAAATGTCCAAATTGGGCCAAAGGTGTCAATATTTTGTGTGGCCACCATTATTTTCCAGCACTGCCTTAACCCTCTTGGGCATGGAGTTCACCAAAACTTCACAGGTTGCCACTGGAGTCCTCTTCCACAACGACATCATGGAACTGGTGGATAATAGAGACCTTGCGCTCCTCCACCTTTCATTTGAGGTGAATATGATTTATGTCTGGAGACATGCTTGCCCAGTCGATTACCTTTAGCAAGGCAATGGTCATCTTGGAGGTGTGTTTGGGGTCATTATGCTGGAATACTGCCCTACGGCCCAGTCTCCGAAGGGAGGGGATCATGCTCTGCTTCAGTATGTCACAGTACATGTTGGCATTCATGGTTCCCTCAATGAACTGTGGCTCCCCAGTTCCGGCAGCACTCATGCAGCCCCAGACCATGACACTCCCACCACCATGCTTGACTGTAGGCAAGACACACGTGTCTTTGTACTCCTCACCTGGTTGCTGCCACACACGCTTAACACCATCTGAACCAAATAAGTTTATCTTGGTCTCATCAGACCACAGGACATGGTTCCAGTAATCCATGTCCTTAGTCTGCTTGTATTCAGCAAACTGTTAGCAGGCTTACTTGGGCATCATCTTTAGAAGAGGCTCCCTTCAGGGATGACAGCCATGCAGACCAATTTAATGCAGCATGCGGCGTATGGTCTGAGCACTGACAGGCCTCCCCCACCCCCCTTCAACAAAGCTGGCAGCACTCACACGTCTATTTCCTAAGGACAACCTCTGGATATGACGTGGAGCATGTGCACATAACTTCTATGGTCGACCATGGCAAGGCCTGTTCTGAGTCGAACCGTTCCTGTTAAGTCACTGTATGGTATTGGCCTCCATGCCACAGCTCAGTTTCAGAGTCTTGGCAATCTTCTTATAGCCGAGGCCATCTTTATGTAGAGCAACCATTCTTTTTTTCAGATCCTCAGAGAGTTCTTTGCCATGAGGTGCCATGTTGAACTTCCAGTGACCAGCATGAGAGAGTGAGAGCGATAACACTAAATTTAACACACCTGCTCCCCATTCACACCTGAGACCTTGTAACACAAAACAAGTAACATGACACTGGGGAGGGAAAATGGTTAATTGGGCCCAATTTGAATATTTTCACTTAGGGGTGTACTCACTTTTGTTGCCAGCAGTTTAGACATTAATGGCTATGTGTTGTTATTTTGAGGGGGCAGCAAATTTACACTGTTATACAAGCTGTACACTCACTACTTTACATTGTAGCAAAGTGTCATTTCTTCAGTTTTGTCACATTAAAAGATATAATATATTTACAAAAATGTGAGGGGTGTACTCACTATTTTGAGATACTGTATGTAATTTTACTGAACACTAGTGCCAATGCCAATGTCAGTGCCAATAAATGGGGTTCGTTACCGTTACTACCACTGACACCAATGAACAGGGACATATATTGCAAACAGTGAAGAGGGGTGGATACTGTTGACACAGAGTTGTTACTGCTGACAGGGATAGCAGAAAGGGGAGGGGGGGTTATTATTTTTCCTTTGCACTGAGCCGAACACCACTTCCCAGAAACCCCTACACAGCCATATGTTTGGCAGGGTGTTACTTTCACACAGCCAGCCAGGTGTGAGGGGGATACAGTTGCAGTACACAGGTAACAGAGGACTGTGAGGCTGGAGCTTCCTGGAAAGAGGTTATCCCCTTAACATGCATGGGTTTTCCTGGTTTGATTTCAATAGTATGGTTATTCCTGTTGGCCTGTCCTTCAATTCCTGCTTGCTGTATCTTAGAACTTAAATCAATACACCCTCCAGGCTACCTTATGTCCTGCCAAACCCATGTGTGACTTAGGTGGTGGACCCCAAGAAATGACAGAGGGCTCTTAAAAACTCCATGCGAACCACGAATATTTGAAAGTCGGGGTGAAGATCACAGCAAAGAAAAGAATATGTAAATGTTACTTTTGTTGATGTCAGATTCTAAAATATAAAAAAAAAACAAAAAAACACTATATAATGTAAATATATATAGGAGAGAGAAAATTAATGAGAAAAATGAATGAATGAGTTGCAGAGTGCTGTCTGAAGTCCACCTTACACCTTCACCGGGTAATATACTAACCAACACAAAATACTCATTTCGTTCCCTTTCAGAGATTGTAGCCCTTGGTATATGTCATTAACATTTAATTGGAAATCTCAGATTTAGGTCTGGTAAAAATACATTTGACACAGATTGCAGCTATGCTTCTGTGAGTCACAAATGACTCATTCGTACACTATAGTTACATCCACCATAAAGCAACAAGTGAGCTGTATGCAATAAACACAGCTTGGTTTCTAAGATGAGCAAGCAAATTAGTAATTAGAAAATACATATGGGGAAAAAAATAAGACATTAACTTTCTGCTAACAGATTAAGAGTTTCGTTAAGTGGTATTAATCCCCAAAACAAATGTCTAATATATTACAGCTTACCATTACTTTGATAAGGAGGATGCATTTGTGTTCCTTTTTATCTATTTTTTTCTTTTAAATTGTCACCTGGTGATCCAGCCAGTAATAATTTTCCTGCTTTGGGGTGGCTCCACTCTATGGAGAAGCAATGGAGCAACTCTTCGACATTTTTTAAGCAGTTACCGCAACATTTCTTTTTTCCTTTCGGGGTAATGATTTTACATAAATGAATACAAGCTGACCATTGCATACACCCCTTTTAGTATTACATGGTTTGTCTAAATTCTCTAACAAATTTTCCAGATAATTTAGTCTGTTAAAAGAAGGTTAAAAAAAAATTAACAGACTTATTGACTTATTGACAGTATTACCAAGCCAAAGAAAAAAAAACAAAACACTAAAACAGCCACTGCATTTAAAAATGGTTAGGTTGCAATATAGATTACATTTTTATTTTTGGGTTTAATACCACTAACACGCTCAGAGAGGACAAGACAAAGGTCACTTAAAGTGGAATTTCACTCCCTAAAACATTGACGATCTTCAATCCTTATGCTGCTATCATTAGTAAATAGATAAAAACATCTCATATTTACTGGTTTAAAAAAAAAAAAAAAAAAAAAAAAAAGTTTAACATTTCTCCAGTTACTAGCTTTGAATATTAAAAATGAATTGGATAGCATTTTTGCTCTGTGCTGCTCAATGCAGTATGTTTCCGCTTTAATGCCCCCATTCGGAACTTGTTATAATTAAATTTTGACTATAAAAACAACTCTTTATATTGCTTTGCCAGGAATCTCCTCAGCATGTGCAATTTGTCAGGTTTGAGCAGCCAGAGCAGGAGGTGAAGTCCATATTTATCAGGGATAATAGGAATAATCACACTATGAATCTGTGTGTAGGTAAGCTCTCCTGCTGAATATTCCCTTGCCAGTAATCAGATCACTGGACATCAGTTGACAGCTCTAGCATGGGAAAGCAAGTCCTGTTCCTCTACCAAGATGGCCTCCCCACACAGACGCAGTGCAGAACAAGGCATAGCAAGTCATTAATGTGGAAAGGATTAGCAGAAAGAGTGTAAAGGCAACACCGATGACTAGTCTTACCAACTGCTTGTGCTTATTTTTTTTTCACAGTTCAGGTATCTTTAAAAAACACTTAGCAAAATGACCTACCAGGTTTTTCTAAAATATATTATCCACTTCAGCCCCAGAAGATTTTACCCCCTTCCTGACCAGAGCAATTTTTGTGATTCGGCACTGCGTCGCTTTAACTGACAATTGCGCGGTCGTGCGATGTTGCACTCAAACAAAATTGATGTCCTTTTTTTCCCCACAAACAGAGCTTTCTTTTGGTGGTATTTGATCACCTCTGTGGTTTTTATTTTTTGCGTTATAAACAAAATAAAGAGCAACAATTTTGAAAAAAAAAAAAGCAATATTTTTTACTTTTTGCTATAATATCCCCCAAAAATATATATAATTTTTTTTTTTCCTCAGTTCAGGCCGATATGTATTCTTCTACATATTTTTAGTAACAAATATATATATAAAAAACGCTATAAAAAAGTTATAGCGTCTACAGAATAGGGGATAGTTTTATGGCATTTTTATTATTTTTTTTTTTTTTTTTTTTACTAGTAATGGTGGCGATCTGCAATTTTTATCGGGAATGCGACATTACGGCGGACACTTTTGACACATTTTTGGGACCATTGGCATTTATACAGCAATCAGTGCTATAAAAAATGCACTGATTACAGTAAAAATGTTACTGGCAGGGAAAGGATTAACACTAGGGGGCGATGAAGGGGTTAATTGTGTTCCCTAGCGTGTGCTCTAACTGAAGGGCGGAGGGGACTGTGTAGGGGAGATGACAGATAGCTGTTCATACTTTGTATGAACAGACGATCTATCTCTTCTCCCCTCAGAGAACTGGAAACTGTGTTTACACACACAGATCCCGGTTCTCTGTGTGCCACAAGCGATCGCTGGAACCCGGCGGTGATTGCAACCACCGGGCACTCGCATCGGCTCCGTGGGCGAGCAGGCGGCGCACGCCCATAGTGGCCACAGGGTGAAGCGACGTTACATAACGTCGTTTCGCCTAGCCGTGCTATTCTGCCACAGTAAAACTGAGGAGGCTGGTCGGCAAGTGGTTAAAACACTTAGCAAAATTACCTACCTACCAGGTTTTTCTAAAGTATTATTAAAATAGCTTACTTCAAAACTTCAAAATTTTTATTCTTCTTCCCATTACAGTTTCTTATCCAAGTCGCCTCTCTTCCTGTTAGCACTGTCCTCTTTGCCATATGCTTTTTTTGTTATAAACAAAGTCTACCCTAATTACTGGTTAATGCAGCATTTCCATAAGGTAATTAGCTTTTATTACACTTGGCTTGTCTCGCATCCCTATTTCCTCTAGGTTAGGAGCTCTTGTGGGCAGGGACCTCCGAACCTTTTCTTTCTTTATGCACCATTTAATCACCCCAATCTAATCAACAGACAGTGAAATGTCTGAAGTTTATTTCCACTTTTGCAGTCAAATTTGAGACAACTCCACCATGTTGGTTACGTGTTGCTATTCACACAGTATACCTAGAAACGTATACAGGCAATCCCTGGGTTACAAATATCCGACTTACATACGACACTTACAAGACGGAGGCAGACAACAGGAAGTGAAAGAAAATCTACCCCTAGGAAGGAAAATTCACTCCTGTAAGAGTTAGAATGGGAAAAAGGTGTCTCCACTAAAGCTTTATTACCAATCCTTGTTTATACGAGAACCCAAATTTTTCAAAATCCAGTTGTCACAGGGACAGCAAAAACAAACGTTGCAGGGGTGCTAACCCTTCCCTATGCTAGCTATCCAAAACAAAAAATGTTGGCTGGAGTTACACTTATAGCGGTAGTAAAGCCTGTATTTTCATTTTTACCTACAGCCTATAAGGCTTACCTGTAGGTAAAATTAATATTTCCTAAACGAGCACCGTTTAGGAGATATTCACCCTGAATGCAGCCAGTGACATCACCGACACATGCGCTCTGAATTTTCGGCATATTTTGCCAGAACTTCAGAGTTTTGTGCCAGAACTGTGGGCTTGGGAGTGAGGTCATCGCAAATCCAGCCAAACACACAGCCGAGGCGCCTGAACCCGGAAGACAGACAGGGGAAAGAAGTCAGCTCTCTCAGCAGTGACAGTACGGTGCTGGAGGGCTTCATTTGTAGGTATTTTATATTGTGCTAGTATGCGATGCATACTAGCACATTATACCATTGTCTTACAGGCTTTTTTTAAACCAGCCATGGTTTACAACCACAAAAAAATAAATAAATAAACAAACCTGTTCCAACTTGTGCATAAAAATTCAACCCAAGAACAAACCTACAGAACCTATCTTGTTTGTAACCTGTGTATTATAACACCACAAGTATGTATAACAATATAAATATAATTTGTTTTTGTTTTTTTATAAAGTGATCACAATCTCTGTTCTCAGCTGTATAAGGGGCTTAGAGAAGAGGGGGGATTAAAAGCAGCACACTAATCTTCCAAGTGAATGGTTGTACAGGGGCAGGGGGGTTGAACATGTCAGCACAAGTCTGATCTTTGGAGAAAATGCAGACTGTTCACCCAGCACAGCCAGAAAACAGACCACTCTGGGATAGATGTGCTTCCATACCTAGTGTAGTCAGTTTGAAAAAGGAAAGCTGGGGGACTGGCAGGATCACAAGTTGATTTTACACACATTAAGTAATACAAAAAGGTAAGAGGTTATTTCTTAACCATTTGCATTTTAAATGCCCAGACCTCCTCTTAAATAAAACATATTATATAAAAATATAACTCACCTTTACTTTGTCTTCCATGGTGCAGCGGGTGATGTCATCCATCTGCTGATGAGATCCCGGGGAAAGGCAAGTACTTCAAATTTCGCAAGATGATGCTGTAACACAATGCTGGAAAGACTCCTCAGAGAATTTGGAGTACTCTATATTCCCTAGATCTCACCAGGAGGAGGATTTTGTCACCATGTCTAGGTGTCACATGCAGAAGCACGCCATCTACCTCTGCGGGTTTTTTTAATTGTTCATTCTGCATTTCATAAAGCGGAGGGAGGCACTTCTAAAGCGGACCTCACAATTTAGATGCAAGGTTTGCTTTAAGTAAAATGTAATTGCCGCAGCAAATCTGTTTAATGGTAATGTGTGTCAACATTTTAACTATTTTCAGCGCTCGCATTAATCCATCTCCGTGTTTACAGGGTTTCTAAAAGGGGAATACAGAACCATTTTGTTGCACGGAAAGACTGTAAACACATGCTACAAGATACTAAATGAAGAAGCAAAACATACAACTTAATGATAGAACAAAGAAATAAAGAGAAGTCCAGCAAATGGATGGATAGGACTTTAGAGTATATTAATGAACATCAGACCTGTGAAATGCATGTTACATAAAGATAAAATGAAGAACAAAAAAACAGAGCAGTCCTATGGGCTCGCCAAAGAAAAAAAAAATCTGTAGCTAGGGCTTATCAGAATACAGCAGATGACAGAAGAAACACTGGAAATGCAGAACACTGAATTATTCTGATAACACTTCAAAGACCCAGAGAACATGTCTTACAACCTGAAGTGGAACATAGCTGCACTATAAAAAAAGAAGTTTAACAAACTCGAAATTACATAATCTGCTGGAACTCTGGAGAGGAGAAAAAAAACAATCCAAAGAGAAACTACTTTTTAAGTACAATTAAAAAAAAAAAAAAAATCTATTAGACTACTCAATATTTCCAAGCAATGCAACCAGTTTAATCACTGCAAGACGCATTGGAATTGTGCTGGGAAGAAGAGGATAAAGCAGGGAAATCAGGAAGCAGTCTGTCCAATCTAGGAGCCTGGAAAAACTTGCTTCTACTGGAAAATGCTCAAAAATTATAAAATCTACCTGGATTTTCTTAACCTATCAAAACAGATCAATGTCGGAATGTTCTTTGTTTGCTATTAATAGTAATAGGCATGTGCAGTAAGAGTATTACCTGCACCGTTTGTTGCTGTGATCCCAACATAGTTATCGTTATGTTATTGGTGCCTGAATATCTGGCACAGTGCCCACCTGGGGATGTGATGATCAATCACAGTGTGTTTTATCAGAATAGAAGCACTTATTATGATGACACAGGGATATGGAGTAATACAATGGGCTTCCTCATGGGAGCTGACAGAAAAAAAAATAAACACTGGCTCTATTAAAAAGGTCCCATTCATACTTTTGAACTTAAAGATGAATGTAGATTAACAAGACTTTGAGCATTATTAGCATACGTTTCTGCAACACATATGCAGTTAAGGTGCCTTTAGCTCTAAACCACGTAGGGATAATAAGAAACTTAGTTGAGCTACTCACACTGTCTGTGAATGATAAAAAACTGCATATAAACTACTGGAACTAATGGCTCCCTATGCTGTAAGCTACACAGCCTGATGCAGCAATTAAATGCAGAGGATCACATTATACCACAATTGCATGTGATCAACGGCCACTACATGCGGCCATGTAGCTTACACCATAGGAAGCCATTTGCTCAATTAGTTATAAAGTGTCAGTAAACTCTTTCTGCCCATTTTTACCAACAGGTAGGCTTGTGATAAGGCTTACCTGTAGGTAAAATGAATATCTCCTAAACATGCACTGTTTAGAAGATAATCCAAAAGGCAGCAGCAGGTGACGTCACTAACGCATGCGTTCTGAAAGAACAGCATACCCATGCAATTCCTTCAAAACTCTGTGCCGTAAACCGCGACTCATGCATGCATGGGAGTGCTGTCATCGCAGCTCGACCATTCAAGCAGCTGTAGCCAAACACAGAAGGAAGACCGGGTGAAGACAGAAGCCTCTGCAGCGGCGACAGCACACAGCTGTTTTAAGGCAAGGCTAAGGTATGCAATGCATACTAGCACATTATATTCCTTTGAAGGAAGATTTTTTTTTTTCTTTTATTTGGAATCTATACTACAACTTCTACCACTACTCGTCTGCAAAAAAATCTAGTTGCACAGGTGATCTACTAAAAATCACATTTGTAGTTGGTCTTCCCCCTAAAGGGATCTCTAAGCTCACTAGAAAGCTGATCACTCATTAGCAGCAAGTCGTTGTCTCTCAAATGGAAGCAAATTACCACTCTCCCAAAATAAATAATTCTTTGGACAAGCACAATGAACACTCCAGGACTTTAGGTTATGCAAAACTGACCCTTTTTCTCACAATGGCAGTCAGAATTTGTCTCTTAACCCCCCTCCCCCCTTTCCTACCAAAATGTCAGCTTCTGAATGCTGTGTACCATCACACGATAGATTTGAAAGCTGTATTTTTCATCCAATCTTGTGATCATGTGTACTAGGTTTTTGAACCCCGTCAGGTTTTTACGGCTATCCAGGGCGCCGTTAGGGCCCTCACTTACTGGCCTTGTGACAATTTTAACAGACAGGAAGTGAAAGAAAATCTGTAACATACATACTTCAAAAACAACCTGCCAGAAGCAAAATCCTTCCTCTGTTTCACTTTAGTAAAAGTTTTGCTTTTATTTGTGGAATTTTTTTTTTTTTCCTGTCTGTATTGGTTGTGGGTTGCCGTCACTTCCTGTCTCACTCAACTGTTGGCAACGGAACAGTAAGTGAGGGGAAATTTCTGTAATAGAAACCCTAAAAGCAGTAAACTCCTTATCGGGGTACTAAACCTTCCCCACTCTATCCAAAAACGAAAATAGTTTTCGAAAGACACATACATACTACAAATAGGCCAGGGACACCAGGCAACTATGCTAACAAAACCAATGAAACCTTCCTCCTTCTCTTTTTCACAGACCTAGCCCAGTGTAAACATTGCTTTGTTTACATTCATCTTAGATGCAGCTGGCACTGAAACTACAGACAGTGTGAGAACAAGTATCTGCGCTACAAACCATCCTAATTCAATGCCAGCAATGCTTGCACGTGACCAGTGGAGATAACATACTAGCAGGCATCAGCAGGGATTTGCTAAACTTATCCAAGAGCTTCCTTTTACTATCAGTTTTAATAAATGAACCTATGAGACATCAAGGCTTGCATGCATTCAGCACTGTGGTCTACAGTTTAGGTTAGAGATCAGCAGTTGTAACACTGTCGTTTGAAAATAAGAGCCAAGAAATACAAGTTCTGATTAACACAAAAGATAGAATGTGCACACTGTAAAAATTTAGCAGCACACCTTGGAAAAAGCAAAGATACATACACATGCACCAATGTTATCACAGACAATCCATACTAGGTTAGTAGAGTAATGCAAGATGAATACTTACTATTGAGTGCCATTATGTTATCCGTTGCTGGATGATGGAAATTTAACCCCATTCGAGCTGTAGAAAAAAGAAATTAAAAAAAGGGAAATGCTTTAAAACAAAATCAGCATACATAAAAAAGCGGAATTCCAGTTATAAATATTTTTGCATTGTTACTTTGGTCCAGTTGGGCCAAAGTAAGTATGCATATTCTATACCTGGCAGATCCCTGTTGATACCGGAAATCATTGTAGTACTCACTACTACTACAGTGATCCTCTCTATCTGCAGGATCCCATGCCTGCCTAGTAACCAGCATGAGTGCCATTTAGAGAACAACTTGCATTTTTCTCAGTGAATACAAGGAGTTTTCTTACTGGAAAAGGTGGGGCAGTGAGAAAAATCGCAAGATGTCCTCTGATTGGCAATCGCTCTGAGCAAGAAACCCCCTGCAATCATGCAGCAGGGCAGCCACTCAGCACAGGATCATGAGGACAGGGAGTATCAATGTACTAGCAGTAGCCAATTAGTGATTCTCCACTTCCACAGATATCTGCCAGGTACACCAACCTCAACTTGAGAGAGACAAAATTGGCACCTTCTCTCATGCTTGCCTTCAGGACATCTCCAGAAGATCTCCCATCCTCTAGAACTCCCTAACAAAGTATATCCTGTCAGCTCCTACCCGGTCTGGCTTTTAGGCAATACTTGAAAACTCATTTACCCAGAGAAGCCTACACCACCACCATCTAAAAACTCTACTCAAATCATCTCCCTCAGACCATCCTCTGCAGCTATTCTCTTTTGTACCACCTCACCTTTATTGTACTGTCCCCCCCCCCCCCCCCTTAATATTGTAAAGCGCTGCACAAAACTGTTGGCGCTATATAAATCCTGTATAATAATGGGTCAGGACCTCCACCAGGAATCTAAAATTCATTGCTATGGTGTTTGATGTACCCAACCGCCCCTACCTTTCACCAACAGTTTATGATTTGTGGAACTCAACAGACATGGTTTTTGTTTTAATAGAGCAGAGAAGGGGGCAAAGTCTCTGACTGGTTTATACTGCAGTTTATATCTCTACTGTCCAAAGGGGGCACGGAAAAAAACATTTTTAGTGCAGCTAGGGTGATGGATAAAAACGTAGGCAATTTCATTGCTGTCTGCAGAAATTGTATTTTTCCAAGAGTTACACACGTTAAAATGTTTATACTGAATATAGCTTTCCTATGACACATGGCAACTGCTGTTAATGAAAAATAAAAATCATAGAAAACACATCTAAGGAAACTGCTAAAGGTCTTGTGGTTGAACAAGAATTGGCAAGAATTTAACAGAGAAAACCACACATAATCCTAGAGTTTTGTGCAGCACAAAACACTGCAGCAGTCAACTGTGGTTATTGACCCTCAACCACAAAAGCTGTTTTATAGAGGTTTCCCTCATGATTCCAAAGAAAAGTGTCAATGTGCATGTTGGTGGGTATAGTTGACTTTGTGCTTCTAATTACTGCCAAATCACCCACCCTGGTAACAATCCAAAAGCAAAAGTAGACTTTGGTTTTAAAATGAGGAATTGCTAAAATCACTCACTATATAATTAATGTTTTTAAAGGGCACATCATTTTTTTTGCCTATAGTTCTCAAAGAAATACAGTCACTTTGACCATTAGTGGTGCCCATTGGTTTAATGGAGTGGGGCTGCTTTGCAGCCTCCAAGTTCTTGTCAAGCCTTTGCTCTGTTGGTTCAATGCAATGAGGCTTCCAGGTATTGGGTATCATGTGACCTTTACTATGTGGTAGTGCTTGGGCCTGGGGGGTGTAGTGAAGTTAGCCACCTGTGTGATGACAGACATCATCTCACACTGGAGGGTGAACTCCTGTAGTACCATGGGAGAATAGGAGTCATTAAATATGGATTTTTCATATTTACCATTTGCAGCCACATGTTAGAGAATGACACTCAAGTTCTCTGCTCAGTGATTTACTGCTGAATGATGAATGGCCAGAACAGACTGCATAATACATACACAGATGAAAGATCAAAGGAGGAACACACACACACACAAACACACACAAACACACACCTCTAGCACAGGGGTGTGAAAGTTAAAGTTTCATTGCGGGCCACATCAGCATTATAGCTGCCCTCAAAGGGCCAGTTGTATCTGTAAGACTATAGAAATTTACCCAGAGCTTTTTTCTCAGATTATAGGTGCAGGAACTCTGTTAGTGTAATTTGGGTGTGATCAAATTACACCAACAGTGGGAGGATCCTAAAGGGGCAATATATACCAGAAGTGAATTATATGCAGAGCTCAGGGGTGCCCTATGCACAGAGTGTAGAGTTCAGGGGTGCACTACATACATAGTGCAGAGCTCAGCTGTGTGCTACGTACCAAGTGCGCTAGGTAGAGTGCAGTTTCTGGGGTACCCTATGCAAAGAGTGCAGAGTTCAGGGGTGTAGTACTTATATAGTGCAGATCTAAGGAGTGTGCTTAGCACACCCCTTAAATGTAGGGTTAAGGTGTGTGCTATGCACAGTGTGCAGGGTTAAGCTCTCTTTCACAGGCTGTCAGACATCTCACTTCCACCCCTCCTTAGCTCTGCACCACTCTCGCCCATTTTCTACCTCTGCACACATCCCCCCACCCCCCCACCCCACCGGGCCCGGCTCTGCCTCTCTCTCACTTGCAGGGAGATCATTGGTCGGCATCTGTGCCCCCAATCACAGATGGGAATCACAGTGCAACTTACCACATGATGTCACATCCCACACTGCACCTGCATCTCCCTTGTCCCAGCCATAAGTACAGGGCAGGCAGGGATCTGTGAGAGCCACAGAGAGGAAAGCAGTCCTTGAAAACACAGAAGGCTTCTGTGTTCACAAGCGACAGTGGGGAGTGGAGGGTTAGAGCTGCAGGTGACAGAATAGGAGGGCCACGTGAAACGGCTTGGCGGGTCAGATTCCGTCTGCGGGCTTTGTGCTCAACACGTATACTCTAGCAGATGAGGATCTGTATGGGCTTTCAAATAGACCAACAATTTGGCATACACTGAAAACCAAATGTCATTAAAGTAGACAATCAAATACTAGTAAAATAAGTACTTTAAAACATATAATGAAAAAAATAAAATACAAAAACAAAAAATGAATGTAACCATTTTCACTTTAAAATCATTTACTGGAAAAAGAGCAGCCAAGAAGCAGCCCATTGTCCTACACCTTGGATAGTTTTGTGCAAAACAGGAAATGAAACAATGAACATGCTAGAAAATATTACAAATGATGTTTTCTACATACTATCCTGCAATACAAATAAAAGGGTGTATATTCTGCTAGTTTGACAGGATCCCAGACAGCAGCACTGAAATACATAAAAGCGATTTCAGCAAGAGCAAGAAATGCCCTGCTGGGAATGGTGCATGTAACTACTTTTTCTTTTTTTGCTACAGGTAATGCACTAGTAAGCCATTAGGCCTAATGCTCACTGGACGTTATAAAAACGCAAGTAACATTAGCTGTAGAATGAGTTTTCCAGCGTTTTTGAGCTTTTTCTTAGAAAAACTATACTCCCACAGAAGCTTATGGCTCAACAGCACTGAAAAACGCAGAATAGCTGCATTTTTCATCTTTTATCAGAGTTGGAGCATTTTTACAGCTGAAAAATAACTCTTAGGACCCACTAGTTCTGGGATGGGTTTTCCCAGCCAGAAAACGCCCCAGCCAAAAAATGCTGGTAACAGCCTATGTGTGCATGGGCACACAGCATAACATGCTGTACAGTTTACTGGCTGCTGTAAAAAAATGTCTGAAGCCAAAAACAGCAGCTGTAAAATGGTCCAGTATGCATGTGGCCTTACTCTGTAACTCTCCTGTTGAGGTTAACACTTGTTAGGCCTCACAGGTGCTAGCACCCGTACTGCATGCAAGCTGTGTTCCTTTTGGCATCTGCATTTGTCCTGAGCTGGGTCGGCAGCCTACAGAAGTGGATGCAGACACAGCGGCTGCAGGGACATAATTTGACAGCTGCTCCTGCATGCAGCTGTGTCCATGCAGGTGCTGAGTCTGCATCCACTTCTACAGGCCACCTGAAAGCAGCTCTGGGTGCATGCAGACACCAAAACAAATGCAGCTTGCAAGCAGTATGGGTGCAAAAGCCTGTCTGAATGAGGCCTATAGTGCTTTAATCCAACAGAACTATGTAGTTCAGGCAGTTACAGGCTCTTAACTCTTTAGCTGCAGGCACTGTGCAGCAATTCTCCCTTACCTTCACAGCAGAAGAAATTAGGTCTCTCAGACAGCTCAAGTCACACTGCTTCCTATCCCCAAGTACCTGATCTGTGATTAGAAGGCTTTTGAGTCACTGCTGGAAAATGTAAGGATAAGCTCACCTTTGAAAAACAAATAAAATAATGCATACCTTTTTGCACGTAAAAAACAAAAAAAAAGTGCATTTATTTTTCTTACAAGGAGCCTGCAAAGCATTGCATCATCATCAGCACATCGTTGGTGCCATGCAGGGCTCTTGCAGACTGTCAGTGTAAGATGTCTGGTCATACCTCGTACAGGCAGGCAGCTACACACTGACAGGAAGCATCAATGAACTACCTAGAGATCTCAACAGTGCACTGGTAGTTCATTGATAACTACAAGCTGACAGTCGCAAAGGTTGTCAAAACTTTTAGTTCTCAGAGTCACAGAACTCTGTGAATGAATGATGCGGCCAGGTGGGCAGAGCCACACATGGGCGGCTGCTTTTAAATTGTGCCAGTGTGTGGAGAAGACCCCCTTTCACTGTCACAATGGGGGTGGGGGGGGGGGCGATCAGGGGGTGCAGGGGCTACTGCAACAGTAACATGCTACACCCTGAATATGGGGGAAATATGCAATATGCTACAAAAGGTGAACTTATCCTTTAAGAGAAGAAGGACCTAAACTGCTAATAGAACTGCAGTGACTTGCTCCATGGCGCATGCAACTACAGAGGGCTGGATGTAAAGCTCCTTTGCTTCCTGTGATTATTATGTGAAAGTCTATTGCTTTGCTACATGCTCAATTTAAGCATCTCTAGTAATTTTTCGTTTTGAGTAGGGAAGCTTTAGAACTTCCATGTTTTGATGCTGCCTGGGCTCTGTTAAGGAGATTGCTCTTCAAGTGCTATCCTGGAGAAACCAGGCGTTAATAGAAATCGCCTCTTAGACAGCCATCACTAAAAATTCATAACAGTTTTAACAGGTTGGCATAATTTCATAAGTATTTTTCCAATTTTTAAAATTTGCAGCTTTTATAAACAAATGCCTGATTTCCCTGATATGGTGACATACTCTAGCCTTGTTTCCTGGTTGTGCTCCTGTGTTGTCACCCTGACACACAAATTTTAAGAAGTATAGCCAAAGCTTTTTGGCTATACTACTATAGATCACAGAAGTGCAGTACATTCTGCACTCCTGTAATCCATTTTCAGCTAACAGCCCCTGGCTCTCTGCTCACAGAAAAAGTTGAGAACTGAGCGATCAGTGGTCTATGAACGCCAAGTTCTCAGTGCAGAGGTGGCAGGGGACAGATGCAGCATCGGATCAATACTGCATCCACCTAGGCGAGTAAACTTTTTTTTTTCCCCATTTCTTTATTTTTTGGGGAAGTCCATACTTCACAGGCACGGTCCTTCCTTGTAGGGAAATGAGATGGCAGCAACATGTCTCAAAAAAGTTGGGACAGGGCCATGAGAAATGCAATGCAGCCATTACTGGAGAGCATGTTGACCGAAATTCAATGCAAGAACTTAGCACCCCTGAGATGCAAAAAAAATGAAAAAAAAAAAATGTATTTTTAATATATATAATTTTTTATTTTTCCATTGTGGAAACAGAATACCACAATTTATAACTAGCAGCAGTGGTACTTGAAATAGGTATTTTCCAGTTGAGCACACGAAACGTATTCAAATACTGGAATGTCGCTACTACGACAAAAATAGAATTGATAGTGTGACATCTGGAGCTTTTGGTTTCCATACAGGTCTTGATGCCAGGTGCTACTTGTATGATACTTGTCACCTGCCTTTGGCCTGCTATTTTTATAAATTGTTTTGTTCAGCCAATTCAACAGCCAGCAGAGAAAAAATTCAAAGCTAAAGAAAAGCTCTAGATATAGCTTTAGCTTTCAGGTGAAAGAGCTAAAATCAAATCAACTAAATACAACCACAAATCCAAAAAAGTTGTGACGCTCTAAAATATACATAAATACAAAAATGCTCACCAGAGCTGGTTTCTTCTCTAGCGCTTTGGCTCGTTAGTACTGTGACAGGAGTCACTTTGGGCAGAGGACTTGTGGAACCAAGCTCACCTTAGACAGCTCTGGAAACTCCTTGTCCAGCTCCCCAGGCCCCTCCTATGTCTAAGCCTGTGTCTATTAGGGGCACAGGGTGGCTGAGAACCCTAGTCAGGTCTGCATTTACCAGGCTCACCATACAACCACACCGGACTGAGCATTTCGTTTTAACCCTGTTTTCAGGGTTCTATGTGTGGTTTGTGTTGAAAGAAGCGGCTTTTTCACTTGGGACAGTAAGGTTTCTAAACAATATCCCTCAAGAAATATATGAAGATAAATTCCACCTTTCTGACTGCTGGAATATTTTATGAGTTTTGTCTCAAACTGTTGTAGACTTTTTGCTAGATCGTTTGAGGTGTGGCTGTATCCCATTGTTCTATCATTTCTGTCTGCCTTGGGAGCAACCTATTATGGGATATATATGTGTTTCTAGCATGTAGACCGAGGGCAGGGGGGAGGGAGGAATTCCTCCAACAGCCCTCCCTGCTGATAAGACAGTCTACTGCTGGAAAGTGGCATGCACCTGTGTGTCTCTCATTACTGAATGTAGTTTACCCCGTCCTATGTCATTATGTAAAGAAGGGGGGGGGGGGGTTGTTCCCGAGTGTATATCTCTTTGTGCCTTAATAAAAAAAATAAAATATGTTGACATATTTGTTTACGTGAAATCTCCATTAATAGCTGTAAAATAATTGTAATTATTAATAGATTCCATTTAGACTTGTATCTATGTAGTGGTATAACATAGCTTTCCAGAAGGCCCTCTTATACAGACGAGTTGGTGCCTAAGCCTGTGTATCTAAACAATGGGACCCAAACCTCTTTGTTCTACAAATATTCACTTCAAAGGATCCCTTGTTTAGATATGCATTGAGGGTGGCTAGCCCATCATAAATACTTAATTTCCCTGAAAATGTAATGTACTTACAAGGTTAAGTTTCCTGCTCAAAATAGTCTCGGCCAAGGGTTTGCATTAAAAAGGGGCTGAGCTCTGCAAAGTATAGGGACTGGAGATTTAGCCAATCCTTAACCATGATTAGGGAAGCCCACCAATCAGAGCCACACCATGCCAACCAATGAGGCACCAGTCTGTAATTATATATCTGGTAGAGCGGTCACCTGAACGGAACCTTTGTCCTACTGTCTGTAGATTAAGGTTTTAAGGAATATACGCTGTATTCCTTCAAGTAATCCATGCTTTTTACCCTTTTCCAGTACAAATACATAGATTGCTGTGTATTAGTTTAGACTTTACTACTCCCCAATACATTTTTGTTATTATTGGTCATAGTCAAAGAACTCATTTAACCCAAATCATATCTGAGAGACATTAAATCTCAAATATAGTATACAGGTAACAGTTTCTTCACTCTACACTGCTGTCTTGACAAGTGACTGGGTGGGCTAAGGGACCTTGGACTGTGCTGGTACCGGGCAAAGAAAGCTTATATGGTGGACAGACTCTTGAGTACAGGGGTCCGTGACATTTGTGGCAAGCAGTGGGCTTGTGCTTTCAAGCTGTGAACACATCCAAACCACCACCGGGATCCGGGATAGCAGACTTTGGTTGGCCCAGCAGAGATATAGACGTGGCATCAGAGTTGCAGGGGCTGCTGCGGAGCGCCTTTTCAGCAATCCCCAGGAGTGTGTCTGCAGATCAATACCTGGAGATCTGGCAGAATATTCAGATGCAGGTCTGGCTTTGAGCCCTCTAGGTCGCTGGTACACAACAGGGCAGGTGCTTTCCAACCCCAGAGCAACGAGCCAGTGACCAACGGGAGTTTCAGATGGCACTCCTGGGAGAGCAGCCCCAGGAGCAATGGGTGTCTGAGTTGGACAGGCTGGTCCAGCAGGAGATAAATCTGGACAAATCGATAGAGCTCTGCAATAGCACGCAGAGCGGGGGTACTTAGGGGAGACAACAGAATGCTCGCCAGAGGGATATGACTTTGGCGGCCCTTGATTGCTGTGGCAGAGCCTTACAGATGGTTTTGTGTTTTGGCGATGAAGGGGAACCTACCCTTGAGGACCTTCAGGAATTCAGAGAGTCTCGCAGGGGTTTCTGAGCTTAACCCTGATATGGACTATTTGCTAAGGAAAGAACAGCATCTGGAAAGAGCATACAGTAAACTGCTAGAACATTTTCAGCAGCATGCCCCAGAATCGGCAGCGGAAACTCTGAAGTGCTGGCATCTGGGCCAAACATCACTGAGCTCTGCCCAGCACCAGTAACATCTTTGTTGTATGGACAGGAGTGAACCTTCCCCAGACACCAGTTCCAGAGACTGGGGATTTAATAGACTTTTCTGCTGAGGGGGAACAACCCGGTGAGTCTCCAGCAGAAGAGCTGGCTTCAGAGCATGGCACTGTTGACCACTGCCCACAAGCGTGCAACAGGGCAGAGTGCTACTGGCCTCTGCCCTCAACTAACAGAAGATGGAATTCCTGTGATAGTGGATGAGACTTTGGTCTCCACTGACACAACCCCAGAAAAAGGTCCAGCATTGAGATAGGAAGATGTTGTTAGCCTTACTCTGCAAACTCTGGGGGATTTTCATCTAGCAAAAGTGGATGGGACTTCATTCTCCACCTGTATACCCCAGGGATGCTGGGCAGTCGGCCAAGAACCCCAACAGCATGACGGAGTGAGCCCAGCCACCCTGTCTTCTCTCCAATGGTTGAAAGAACTCCAGGGGGAAGGACCAGTCCGCACTTCTCCCCAGCGGGTATGTTCTACGAGTAAGGCAGAGGTTGGCTGGGTAGGTAATGCTCTGTTTGGGACAATGTGTTTGGGGTACTGTGTGGGTAGGGCCATTGGGGAACTGGAACTACGGACTAACTTCAAAGTCAACCCTTTTGGGGTCTCCTGTGTTGGTCTTCCACCGAAAGGGGAGATGTATGATGGGAGTCACTTTGGGCTGGGGGCTTGTGGAACCCAGCTTATCTTAGAGAGCTCTGGAAACTCCTGGTCCAGCCCCCCCGCCCCTCCTATGTGTAAGTCACCATGTATCTAATAGGCGCACAAGGTGACCGAGAACCCCAGTCAGGTCTGCACCAAGCCAACCCACTGTACAACCACACTGGACACAGCATTTCGGGTTACCCCCATTATCCTGGGTCTTACGTGTGTGGTTTGTGTTGAAAGAACGAAGGGTCTCTTTCACTTGGGACAGTAATATTTCACAACACACCTCAAGAAATATATAAAAATAAATTTCACCTTTCCAACTGTTGGAATATTGTATGAGCTTGGTCTCAAACTGTTGTACACTGTACACGTTTGAGGTGTGGCTGTATCCCATTGTTCTATCGTTTGTCTGCCTTGGGAGTAGGAGCACTGCTAGGTGGGAAAAAGACCAGGGGCTTCACCGATCCAGACACGGGGGGGGGGCTGGGTAAGCTCACCTGCTGGTTGCTGCCTGGCTTACCAGTGCCCATCAATGCTGACCACTAAGAACTGACCATCATAATCAGGTTCTTCCTTCCATGCTTCTGAAAGAATGGTACTTCTTGTGTCCAGGGGGCTTTACAGATACTTTATATCCCGACCCTGAAGAAAATTTGGTAAAGTTTCTTGACAAACTGCCTTATGTTGATACAGCTGAAACATATGGTTAATTCATTAGTGACTACTCAAGCTGGTGACAAGATATCACATTTCATTAATAAATTACCAGCTGCACAAGCTGTGAGGCTGCACCCTGTACTCTATACATCATTAAATTTACCACAACACAGACCGAAGAGAAAATTAGATTTTTAGGTAAACCATACAAGAGGACCAAACAATGTCCAAATTTGTGCTGCCTCACACCAACATCCACATTTGTTTGAAAATTACATGAAATGTCTACGACTAAGCCCGGATTTGTTGACACATGCTAGTTTGACATTTCATACAATAAATGTGGATTGGCGGTGGGGAGGAGCTGCTTGGAGTAGAGAGCTTTGTTCAATGCCATACAAAATGACCAAATTTGTGTTTAGGAGCAAAACATTTCTCAAGCTTATGATAAATGTTATATTTAAATAGCTAGCAGTGTGGTTTTGTTGCATAGTCAGGAAAATCAGGATAGTGCTGGACCACTGAGATAATGCTCATAATGTGGCTAGAATCTCAAACTTTCCATTTTATTTGTAAAGGTGTGCCTCTAAAAACCATCTGTTAGACATCGCCTTTACAATAAAAAAAAAAAAAAAAAATAGTTAGCTTTCTATGTTTAGGCCACGGGATAAAGACCAAGATGCTTGCAAAGAAAACAAAAGTGACGCAAGAAAACAAAACAATGTGATGCAACCAAAGAAACTCAGTTTCATTCAAAAGAAAATATCCATTAAAGCGTTTTTTCTTTTTTTTTTTTTTTTTTTTTTAGGTTAACAAAGATCCCGTTCCTTTAAAGCAGAGTTTCTCAACTCCAGTCCTCAAGGCGCACCAACAGGTCATGTTTTCAGGATTTCCCTCAGATGAAACGGCTGTGGTAATTATTAAGGCAGTGAAACTGATCAAATCACCTGTGCAAAATAGTGGAAATCCTGAAAACATGACCTGTTGGTGCGCTTTGAGGACTGGAGTTGAGAAACACTGCTTTAAAGCATGTTATACAGCACAGTGCTGTGTAATTTGGTTCCTTCTATCACCTGAAATACCCTGACACCGTGATCAGTTTACGTGCCTCTATCATCCGCTGAGTCTCCTATCTCTTCTCTCCTCCGTCCTCTCCCCCCCTCTTTTCTCTGCCTGTCAGAGCCCACCCCCTCCCCTCCTGCTGCTCAAATTAGGGTTAAATTTACATTAGCCTCTCCATTGATTCATGTAATGTCTCCCTGTGACTGTGCTTTAAGAAAAAAAAAAAAAAAAAAAAAAAGGCAGCTATATTCGTGTATATATATGTGTTTCAGAGCGCTGATAGGCACTCATGTGACCCGCCAGCTCTCTCCTCTCGTCCTGACAGCTGCAGCGGGCGGGCCATACCTCTCCTCCTCTCCTAACGTCAGTGGGGGATTCTCGGCCCCCGTCCACTGCAAATCTCAGGCCGAGAGAGGAGGTGGGTCACATGTGCGCAGATTAGTGCTCTGTAAACAAGTATATAGCTGCATTTTTTTTTTCAAGTTGTGGGCAAATGCAGCACTTCTGCTTCACTCTTTGTAGGTCAGCTCCTCTGACCTTATCTGGGTCACAGCAACTTCTACTAGAACCTGAAATTAAACAAATTAACACATTTATATTGATTTAGGAGTTGCAGGGCACTTGTACACTGGGCAGTGAGAAACGTTGCTGTGATTTACAAGATCAAGGTAATTTGTTGCTCTGATTTTTAAAGAACAGCATTTTATACTATCACTCGTGCTAGCTGGCACAGCCTACATGAAACTGGCAGTTTTGCCCTGAATTCAGGAGCAGTGCAGCATTACACCCTGCCAAATGAGTCTGACTTTACAGACAGGCTCAACAGGTTTTTTTGGGACTTGCAGTGGACAAATAACATAAACTTATAATTAAAGTAGTTCTAAAACCTAAAACATGTTTTACCTTAAAGTGGTAGGGACTCAAAATAAAAAAAAAAAAAAAAAAAAAAAAAAAGGGAAGAAGGAATCAGAAATCCTGTCCCTTATTGCAGGTTAAACAGCACAGTGCTGTAAAAGCTGTAAAAAACCCATCTGATCCTGCCAATTCCTGTGTCCCCCTCTGTGTTCTAACCACGATAATCATGGCTGCTGAGCTCTGATTACCATGGTCAGTTTACGCGCCTCAGTCATACGCAGTCCCGCGCCTGTCAGCTCCTGTGTTTGTGTGATCTCTTTCGCCGCAATTAGTATTAAAAGGGAAGACAATTATTCACTGCCGACACCTCTATTTTATCCAGCCATAACACACAGTGTAAGTGTTTTTTTTTTTTTAAAACAATGCCTCTAAATACCTTTTTAAGATATCATAAGGCCGGTCACGTGACTCCCTGCCGCTTTTGTCCACCGATCCAGGGCTACAGCAGGAGGGGCTGAGCATCCAGCATAGCAGTCACGTGACCTCCCCGGCTGACTTTAGAGGGAGATCTCGGCCCCTCCCGCTGTAGCCCTGGATCAGAGAAGGAGAGCAGGCCAGAGTCACATGACTGGCCTAAATATATGTGATAAAAAGGTATTAACAAAACACTTACACTGTGCGTTAATAAATGGCTTTCCATTTATTCTACACATGCTTCACTGTCTTCATGGCTGTTTAAAAACACTTATCCATTACTTCTGCCTTACTTCCTGGGCAGACTATAGGTCATCATCTGCCCTCCTACCTACCACCTATTTCCAAGTGCATGTTTTTGAAATGCAAACAATCAGTGATCACTGTTCTCACTAAAAACACAGGCATCTTTTTCCTACCCTAACTTCAAAATGTCAAATGAATGATCTATGTAAGATTTAGGTGTACAGATGAGATAACTGCCTATGTGGAGAAGAGTAGTATTGAAAATTGGAGAAGTGTGTCCTGGGTTTGTGTCCTGGGTTCTGTAAAGCGCAACATACACTATACAATCTGTTTTTACAACCTCCTTTATATGTACCATTAACTATGTAGTGCAAGGGCCTGCCTGATTGGATGGAGTGTGAATGGATAGATAGGTGGGTAATCCTAATCCATAATTCTGGTAAATCTAAAGGAAATTGTACAGGAGATTGTACAATCATATTGCATAGTGTATAGCCATCTTTAGTACATAGGAGGGTGTGTATTGAAACACTGTCAAGTATCAAGCCCCAACGAATGGGCTGCCCTACATGCAACAATCGCCACAAAGCTTTTTCTTTTTTTTTTTCTTCTAATAGGGCGTACACACGGTCGGACTTTGTTCGGACATTCCGACAACAAAATCCTAGGATTTTTTCCGACGGATGTTGGCTCAAACTTGTCTTGCATACACACGGTCACACAAAGCTGTCGGAAAATCCGATCGTTCTAAACGCGGTGACGTAAAACATGTACGCCGGGACTATAAACGGGGCAGTGGCCAATAGCTTTGATCTCTTTATTTATTCTGAGCATGCGTGGCACTTTGTCCGTCGGATTTGTGTACACACGATTGGAATTTCCGACAACGGATTTTGTTGTCGGAAAATTTTATCTCCTGCTCTCCAACTTTGTGTGTCGGAAAATCCGATGGAAAATGTCCGATGGAGCCAACACACGGTCGGAATTTCCGACAACACGCTCCGATCGGACATTTTCCATCGGAAAATCCGACCGTGTGTACGGGGCATAAGAGTGGAGCTTGGTGAATTTCTTACTGTGATTTTCGGTGCGAGTACATTTTTGAAATGCAAGGAAACACAGATGTGAATGGAGCCCCATTGTTCTTGCGTAAAAGCATTCACATCTAGCATAGGGGAAGTGCACATTTTTGGCTCATTTTTCCTGTGACACATAAGGCAGCCTGTTGATTTCAATGGGCTGCGCTACATGTGGCTCATGGGTCATTTTAGCGTGTTATGGGATGCGTGTTTTTTTACTGTGTGCTTTGCAGCATTTGTCACTCGTTTTTTCACATAGCAAACTGTGTGTTTGCTTCTGTGTTTAATGTGCCATTTACTAATGGCACTGAAAGTGCAACTAGCAATTTTAGGTGTATAAAAGTGGCCATATACTATACAATCTGATTGTACAATCTCCTTCAGATTTATCAAATTTATAGAATAGGAGAAAACACCCATCAAGCCAATCACACTAAATCCAATCAGACAGGCCCTTGCACTAGATAGTTGATGGTAGATCTAAAGGAGTTGTACAATCAGATTTTATAGCGTACGGTGAACTTTACAGAACCCAGGACACACTTCCCTTGTTTTCAACAATACAGCTCTAGCTGCATAGGCCGTTATCTCATCTCCTGCACACTTCAAAATACCAAATGAACTGTCTATGCAAGATTAAAGTTAAGGTAGGAAACAAAAAAGATGTCTGTGTATTTAGTTAGAACAGTGATGACCAACTGATTGCATGTCATTTAAAAAATCATGCACCTGGAGATGGGTGGGTGGGTAGGTAGGAGGATAGATGATGCAGGGTGTGTGCTAATGAGGTCAGCTGGCCAACTCCTTTCTGTGTCATGACCTAGTCCTGTCCAGGAAGTAAGGCAGAAGTAATGGATAAGTGTTTTTAAACAGCTATGAAGACAGTGAAGCATGTGCAGAATAAATGGAAAGCTGTTTTATTTTTGCAAAAGTAGTACATCAATGCTATATTGGTACATGGGGGAGCTGGAATAAAAAAAACGGAGTACAAAAAGGTGACCTTAGCCTTAAATGCATTCCTTGTATTAAGGTAAAAAATAGGTTTAGGCTTCTGTATCCCTTTTACTTACCTGAGCCCTCATTCAATCCAGTACTGTGCACATCTGCAGCTCTGCTCTTCCCTCAATTCCAGGTGTCACTGGCTTTGCAGGGGCAACGGGAGCCACTGGCTCCTGCTGCTGTCAATCAAAGCCAATGGGACGGGGCCAGGTCGGAAGCGACCACACACACAGGTGCCCCATGGAAAGCGGCCTCCCACACATACTAGTATAAACACACAGCACTGTGCATAAGTTTTAGGCAGGTGTGCAGAAAAGCTATAAAAAGAGAATGCGTTCAAAAATATAGATTTGAGTTGCTTATCTTTATCAAATTTACAAAATGCAAAGTGAGCGAACAGATAAAAAAATCTAAATCAAATATTTTATGTGGCTACCATTTGGCTTCAAACCAGCATCAATTCTTACACTTGAACACTTGCACAAAGTAAAGGACTTTGTAAGATTAAAGTCAAGTGCATGATCCGACAATTATACTAAGACAGAAACAGTCATTAACAGAAACAGCTGTTTAGGAGGCTTAAAAACTCGGTGAGGAACAGCCAATCTCTGCTACCAAGGTGAGGTTGTGGAAGACCGTTTCATGTCACAGGTCATACACAATGGCACGACTGAGCACAGCAACAAAGACAAAGATTTCAAAGCAGACTGTGGTTTCAACATGTGCTGTTCAAGCTTTTGAAGAAGCACAAAGAAACGGGCAACGTAAATGACCGTTGACGCAGTGGTTGGCCAAGGAAACGTAATGCAGCAGATGAAAAACATATCGTTTACTTTGTATACAAAAGACACGCTGCGCTAAGGTGAAAATATCAATCTGGAGATTATTAATGCATATGAGGTATACTGAAAATGCCGCATAAATGGCTTATCCAGCCACAGCAAGGCACAAAAAATATATAAAACCAAGTGTTTTTAAAGTGCAATGTGTAAATAATATACTGGGTGTATAACATCCGAAAGAGAGTAGCGATTACTCAACTGGTGCCTGTATATATAATGGATGAAAAAAATCATTTATATTGCGTAAAAAGTACCGTGTAGAGAAATATATCACAGTGATAAGTGCAAAATACAAAAAAGTGCCAAGTGCCACACAATAAGTGTAAATATCAAATCCAGAATAAATATAATACGTGATTAAGTCCAATATATGAAAAAATGTATATAAAGTCCATAAAAAACCAGTTAATAAATCCAACGTGCGTGCAATAATCTTAGTGCTCAGAATTCCATGCTCAAGTGCCATCCAGTGACCCCCCGGGACAGCCGCTCACCTCAGTGCGTGTGACTCAGCGGTGAGACTGAGTCTAAACACGCTTAGGAGCCATCCCACGGCTCAGTGATGGTATCCCGATACAGTTTTCAGCAGCGACTCCACACTTAGAAATAAAGGAAAAGAAAAAACTGGATAGTGTGATATCGTTTATAAAATATTTATTAGAATAAAACTCACCACATCAGGATACTCACATTTACAAGGTGCGCAAGTGCACCAATCTAATAACAGTCTCCAAAGTTTGCCTGTCAGGTGGGATAAGCTGTGCATCGCATCTCAGTGAAGTAAATAGCTCCGTGCTCCGTCCTGGCCCCTCCCCTACACGTGTTAGACACAGGGCCACGTGTCTTCATCAGGGGGATTTGATATCAATTATTGAATTCCGATCCATCGAATTGCACAAGGGGAGGGGCCAGGATGGAGCACGAAGCTATTCACTTCACTGAGATGCGACGCACAGATTATCCCTCCTGACAGGCAAACTTTGGAGACTGTTAGTATGGGGAACTTGCGCACCTTGTAAATGTGAGTACCCTAATGTGGGGAGTTTTAGTCTAATAAATATTTTATAAACGATATCACACTATCCAGTTTTTTCTTTTCCTTTATTTCTAACTGTGGAGTTGCTGCTGAAAACTGTGTATCAGGATACCATCACTGAGCCGTGGGATGGCTCCTAAGCGTGTTTAGTCTCATAGCTGAGTCACACGCACTGAGGTGAGCGGCTGTCCCGGGGGGGGGGGGGGGGGGGGGGGTCACTGGATGGCACTTGGGCATGGAATTCTGAGCACTAAGCACTAAGATTATTGCACGCACGTTGGATTTTTTATGAACTGTTTTTATGGACTTTATATACATTTTTTCATATATTGGACTTAATAATCACGTATTATATTTATTCGGGATTTGATATTTACACTTATTGTGTGGCACTTGGCACTTTTTTGTATTTTGCACTTAACACTGTGATATATTTCTCTACACAGTACTTTTTGTGCAATATAAATGATTTTTTTCATCCATTATATATACAGGCACCAGTTGAGTAATCGCTACTCTTTCGGATGTTATACATCCAGTATATAAATTTACACATTGCACTTTAAAAACACTTGGTTTTATATATTTTTTGTGCCTTGCTGTGGCTGGATAAGCCATTTATGCAGTATTTTCAGTATACCACATATGCATTAATAATCTTCAGATTGATATTTTCACCTTAGCGCAGCGTATCTTTTGTATACATTGTATACATTCTCCCTCCAACCGCCTAACAATTACACGTAGAAACCTTCGCCACCTCAACCCTTCTCTTCTCTACTCTGCTACTGATCACCTCTATGACAAAATCTCACCTCTGTCCTGCCCCGACCTAGCTACTTTCATCTACAACAGCTCACTGTCTTTCTTCCTAGACAAGCTTGCCCCCCTCACTACACGCAGAATTAGGCCCCAACTGCTACAACCCTGGCAAACAGATGACACCAGAAGTCTCAGAAAACGTAGCCGCGCTCTTGAGCGCCTGTGGCATAAGACTAAGACCCAGGAAGGCTTCACACAATATAAATCTGCCCTCCTAAAATACTACTCCTGCCTTCATAATGCCAAACAGACCTACTTTATCACACTCATTAACTCCTTCTCATCCAGTCCACGTCAACTCTTCTCTACCTTCAACACTCTACTCTGTCCTCCACTGCCTCAACCCACCAACTCACTCAATGCCCAGGAGATTGCCAATCACTTCAAAACTAAGATTGATACAATTCATGAGGAGATCACCAATGCGCAAAAACCTCCCCCATGCAACACCCCATGTCCACAGACACAATCATTACTTCCCTCATTCAACCCTGCTACTATTACTGAGGTTGCTAAACTTTTATCTAGCACTCATCTAACCACTTGCCCCCTAGATCCTGTTCCCTCGCAAATGCTACGCTCACCCTCTGACTCGATTCTACGCTCTCTAACTCACATTTTCAACCTTTCCCTCTCTTGTGGCATCTTCCCAAACTCTCTAAAACATGCGCTAGTCACCCCCATACTAAAAAAGCCCTCACTGGATCCCACCAATCTCAACAACTTACGTCCCATCTCCTTACTCTCCTTCTCCTCCAAACTTCTTGAAAGACTGGTCTACAACTGACTAAGCGACCATCTGACCATGAATAAACTTCTTGATCCCCTTCAGTCCGGTTTTCGCCCTCAACACTAGACGGAAACTGCTCTCCTTAAACTCTCAAATGATCTACTAATGGCTAAAGCCAATGGACACTATTCTGTACTACTTCTCGTGGATGTCTCTGCTGCCTTTGACACAGTGGACCACCCCCTCCTCCTCAAAAAACTCCACTCCTTCGGTCTCCGTGACTGTACTCTTCGCTGGTTCTCATCCTACCTATCCCACCGCTCCTTCAGTGTCACTTACAACTCTACTTCCTCCTCTCCTCTTCCTTTTTCCGTTGGGGTCCCCCAAGGTTCTGTTCTTGGACCTCTCCTTTTCTCAATCTACACCACCTCCTTGGGTCAGTTGATTGCCTCCCATGGCTTTAAATATCATCTCTACGCTGATGACACCCAAATCTATCTCTCCACCCCCCAGCTCTCTCCATCTGTCTCCTCACGCATTACCAACTTACTAGCAGACATATCAGCCTGGAAGTCACATCACTTCCTCAAACTCAACCTATCCAAAACTGAGCTCATGATATTTCCTCCCTCAGGTGCCACTTCCCCTGATTTCCCTGTCAAGATCAACGGCTCAACTATCAACCCATCTCCCCACGCCAAGGTCCTAGGTGTAATCCTGGACTCTGAACTAACCTTTCGACCCCACATTCTATCACTATCCAAAGCTTGCCGCCTCAGTCTTCGCAACATCTCCAAGATACGCCCCTTCCTAACCAATGACACCACAAAGCTTCTAATCCACTCCCTGGTCATCTCCCGCCTCGATTACTGCAACTCCTTCCTCATTGGTTTACCTCTAAATAGGCTATCCCCACTCCAGTCCATCATGAACGCTGCTGCCAGGCTCATCCACCACACAAACCGCTCAGCGTCTGCCACACCCCTCTGCCAATCTCTCCATTGGTTGTCACTCAGTCACCGAATTAAATTCAAGATACTAACTATAACTTACAAAGCCATCCACAACCTGGCCCCCAGCTACATCTCTAACCTAGTCACAAAATACCAACCTAATCGTTCTCTTCGCTCCTCCCAAGACCTCCTGCTCTCAAACTCCCTTGTCACCTCATCCCATGCTCGCCTTCAGGACTTCTCCAGAGCCTCCCCCATCCTCTGGAATGCTCTACCCCAATCCGTCCGATTTTCTCCTACTTTATCCACTTTCAGACGATCCCTGAAAACTCATCTCTTCAGAGAAGCCTATCTGGCCCCCACCTAACAACTGTACATTTATCTTCCCAATCAGCACATCACCCATAGTTATTACCTCTTGTATCTCTTGACCTTCCCTCTTAGATTGTAAGCTCTAAGGAGCAGGGCCCTCTGATTCCTACTGTATCAAATTGTATTGTATTTGTACTGTCTACCCTCAAGTTGTAAATCGCTACGTAAACTGTTGGCGCTATATAAATACTGTATAATAATAATAATAATATTGCACGGCATATGAAACGTGTTCTGCGCGGGCAGCTAAGCGATTTCCACATTTTAGGCAATATACCATTGTGGCTCGCAAAATCTTCTTTTTATTTATATATCATGTTTACTTCCCTTTGACATCGGAAGATGTCCAGTAGTGCCATCAGCACAGAATTCGTGAACACCAGAAAGACCCAGGTACACCCATCTACTGTTCAGAGATGCCTGGCCAAAAGAGGACTTCATGGATGAATTGCGGGGAAAAAAACCCATACCTCCGAAGTGGAAACAAGGCTAAGCAACTACGCATGAAAACATAGGAACTGGGGTGCAGAACATGGCAGCAGAGGATCTGGACTGATGAGTCAAAATGTAAAATATTTGAATTGAGGAGATTATAGCAGTATTAGTGCACCTGCGACAAACAATTGGGCACTATCTGTGATACTTTTTTTATTTGAACATAAACATTTTCAGGACAAGCTTTCGTGGTATGTCCCCGTCAAGGTTTGAAGCAGTACTAATTTCCAAAAGTTTTAGCAGAATGTTAAAAAAAAAAAAAAAAAAAAAAAAAGGACAAACTGAGGGAAAAAGGAAATAAAAAAAATAAAAAAACAAAAAACACACACAGCAATGGTAATAAAACTAGCATAGGGAGAGCTAAATACTGGGGGGATGCCAGTCACAGAGAGGGTGCAAAACTGTTGGATAATCAGTAAAGCCCTGTAGATACGGGCCGAATGTTGGAAGCCAATGGCGGAAAGCGCTGAATGGATTGTCCTGGCGGGGGGGGCTGTCCCCCTGTCAGAATAGCTCAGCGGGGGAGATCGCTGTACTAACTTCGACCTGGGCCCAGGACCATTAATATAGGTAATTATCAGAGCATCTCCCAGCACTTAAAAGGTATACCTGCTTGTCATATGTTTATTGGTTTACTATTTCTATTGTGTTGAATATACTCTGTATTCTTGTACTTTAACCTAATATTTTCTCCCTTCTTTAAGACTATAGATATGGTCGGTATATTAGGTAGACTTTTAACGCTACTCTAATAAATATTATATTAAAGCTTTCACTTCTGGTCAATAGAACTCTTATTTAACCAACCTCATATCTTATGGTTAATAAATCATAAATAAACATTTACAAGGTTAACAGTAAGTAACTTAACTGAAATATCCCCTAGGGGCTCAAAAGGGAATTTTACCAGAGTTTGAAGCACCAGACACCCCCTTGGCTTTTTACCCATTTTGTTACATTACAGCCTTTAGTTCAATGTTTTTTTAATCTGAATTATGTGTGATGGATCAGAACACAATAGTCTAAGCTGGTGAAGTAAAATTATAAAAAAATATATACATAAAACAATTTTTCAGAAAAAACTGATAATTGGCATGTGCGTATGTATTCACCCCCTTTGTTATGAAGCCCTTAAAAAGCTCTGGTGCAACCAATTACCTTCAGAAGTCACATAATTAGTGAAATGATGTCCACCTGTGTGCAATCTAAGTGTCATATGATCTGTCATTACATATACACACACCTTTTTGAAAGGCCCCAGAGGCTGCAACACCTAAGCAAGAGGCACCACTAACCAAACACTGCCATGAAGACCAAGGAACTCTCCAAACAAGCAAGGGACAATGTTGTTGAGAAGTACAAGTCAGGGTTAGGTTATAAAAACATATCCAAATCTTTGATGATCCCTAGGAGCACCATCAAATCTATCATAACCAAATGGAAAGAACATGGCACAACAGCAAACGTGCCAAGAGACGGCTGCACACCAAAACTCACTGACCGGGCAAGGAGGGCATTAATCAGAGAGGCAGCATAGAGACCTGAGGTAACCCTGGAGGAGCTGCAGAGTTCCACAGCAGGGACTGAAGCCATACGATCCATAGAGTTGGGCTTTATGGCCCAACTGATCAGCTGCTCCTCTGACAGGGGGAGGGGGGTCTGTGATGATCGATTATTAGTGCAGCCCACCCACCGAGGATGCCTACACTGGACCACCAGGGACGCCACTAGGACCACCAGGGATGTTAGCACCAGGTATGCCACCCTAGACCACCAGGGATGCCAATCAGTGCCCACAATGGATGCCAATCACTGCCCACAATGGGCATCACCGATTGGCAAGCATTATTTAGCACTGATTGGCATCCATCAATACCATACATTAGAGCCCTTGCACACTGGGGCGGTTTGCAGGCGCTATTGCGCTAATAATAGCGCCTGCAAACCGCCCCGAAAGTGCCGCTACTTTCATTCCAGTGTGCAAGCCCTGGAGCGATGCGCTGGCAGGACGGTAAAAAAAGTCCTGCTAGCAGCATCTTCGGAGCGGTGTGTATACCGCTCCTTTACCGCTCCTGCCCATTGAAATCAATGGGACGGCGCGGCTGTGCCGCCGGCAAAGCGCCTCTGCAGAGGCGCTTTGCGGTGGTATTTAACCCTTTCTCGGCCGCTAGCGGGGGGTAAAACTGCCCCGCTAGCGGCCGCATACCAACGGTAAAACGCCGCTAATAATAGCGGCGTTTTACCGCCGACGCCGCCCCCCGCCCCAGTGTGCAAGGGCTCTTACAGTACATCAGTGCCGCCTATCAGTGCCCATCCGTTAAGGTTAAAGGTGATAACTATTATCCCTTACCTGGATGACCTCCTAGTGGTGGCGAAGTCATACCAAAAGTTGTCCTGTACAGTCTGAAGCGGATCTCCAGACTGTACAGGACTAACTTCAATCTCTGGCCTGGTTAATAAACAGAGAATTCTTCCTTAATTCCGGCCCAGAAAGTGACATATCTGGGGTACGAATTTTGCTCAGTAGACAAAAACGTTTTTCTCCCGCAGGAAAAGATCTCAAAAATGACGCAAACAATGTCAGCCTTACAGACCAATCAATCAGTCTCGCTGAGAGAGGTTTCAAGAGCAGCGAGTCCGATGACCTCTTGCTTTCCCGCAGTGCCATGGGCAAGATTTCATCAACGCCCATTACAGCTGTTTCTACTAAGGAACTGGGATGTAGACGCAAGTTCCCTGGAATCAAGGGTCTTGTTACCCTTTAAGGTAAAAAGAAGCTTGTGGTGGTGGACACACCTGTACCCAACAATAGGTCTACCATGGTCCATTCCTATATCACAGAGGATCACAACAGATGCGAGTTCCTGGGGGTGGAGAGCCCACCTCAGCAACACAATTGCACAGGGAGAATGGTCCTCAAGGGAAACAAGAGCTTCATCGAGTCAGAGAGAGCTTCTAGCTGTTCAGGGAGCCTTGCAGGCATTTCAGATGTTAATCAGGGGTCACAATCTCCAGATTCTATCCGACAATATCGCTACGGTTGCGTACTTCAACAAACAGGGAGGTACGAGGAGTCAGATACTTCAATCCGTCGCCCAGGAGATTTTATCATGTGCAGAAGGGAATCTAGGCTCAATCACAGCAGCGCACCTGAAGGGGACCCAGTTCCCATCTTGAACGCTAGTCTCAAGAATCTTTGGAAGGCTGGATGGAAAAGGATGTGCAGATAGGCATCCCTCAAATCCAAAGTGGCCATGAAGCAGTTTGGATAAAGCAGGTTTTTAAATATACAAATCTCTCTCTCTCGGTCTCTGATATATATATATATATATATATATAAACAAATTGCATTTAGGTGAACAAATGAAATAGTACGTGGTGAAAAAACATTGTTTCTGTTTAGAAACAGAAACCATAGGCACTCAAAAAAAATATATTAATAAATATATATACCTCAACATATAACCATAGGCAATCAAAAAAGTATTATTAGTATATATACCTCAATAAATAAAAATAAAACAAACCAATGTGAATAGATATTAAAATAAATTCAGGATGGATATAAATGTTCATTCAGAAAAAGACCCAATCAGCAATGATAGCAGACTTCCAACTGCTCATCCAAAGGATTGCATAAAGTCACCTGAAATGCTGCAGTAGATATATGAAGATGGGATGAAGCTTGGACTGCTGACACTAAGATATAACCTTGGGAGCCGCGGGCATCATATTCCACCCAAAAAACAAAGATATGGTGTAATACTGTGGGGTAAAGGATCAATTGCGCATAATGGCGCTACTCACGGAATAAAGATGCAAAACAGGCATTCAGAGTTGGTCAGTGACCGCCGCTATATCAGCGTGCGCTCCACTGACTACAGGAAACAGTGTCACTGGTTTTCAGACGTGAGCTGGATATTGCGTCGACGCGTTTCGCCCCTCCTCCAGGGCTTCATCAAGACAAGGTTTTTGAGTGAAAACTCCGTCCCCATATGAAAGTGCTTGTACCTGATCGACCAGTTTAGAGACCAGAGGTTCAGGACAAGCCAGATATTTTCCTGACGGCTTACTGATGACAAATATATGGGGAAAAAAATCCCTTGCCCTGATCCGACCGGGGAACTGGGATAAGGACCTTTTGATCTATCAAGTTTCCAATTTGGAGACCCAGGGCCCTCGCTTTTACCCGATCTTGGGGAGAGAAGGTGACCAATAATCGCTCTGGTGGCTGGCAAGAAAATTCCAGGATGAATGGACTTGAGGTGACTACTGCCCATTATGGGAGAAAAGCCCTCAACCCTCCCCCCACTGGGAGACACGAGTCACTGTGGCTTGGCGGGTTTGTTGAGGAGGGTTTGTTGTGCCCTGTCCAATGTTTTTGGGCCTATTGTCCCCATCTCCAGGGCCTACTTTGGCCACGAAAATTTTTTATGGCCGTTAGCTTTTTCTTATTCTCTGGAAAGGCCTTTTTTCTATCGGCTGTGCGTTCCAGCGCCTCTTGAAGACCTGGGCCAAAAAGATGATCGCCTGTTAAGGGAAGACCACAAAGACGCAATTTTGAGGCAGTGTCGCCTGACCAGGTTTTAAGCCATAGGCTTCTTCTGGTCAAATTCACTAAGGCCGAGGTCTTAGCTGTCATTTTTACAGATTCTGTGGAAGACTCAGCCAAAAACACCAATGCACAAAAGAGGAGAGGGAAAGATTTCAGAATCTGCTCTCCAGAGGTACCTGCAACACAAGTGTGTTTGTATTTGTGTCAACCATACTTCCAAATTTCTGGCTACACACGAGGAGGAAGCAGAGCAGAGAGTTGTGACTGACGGTCGGGGGACAGACGCTGCATCCACCGAGGCAAGCAATGATTAAAAAAAAAACAAAAAAAAATCCAAACACCACAAACTTTTACTTCTCTTTTAGGGTCTGAGAAGACAGAAACCACCTACTGTATCCCAACTATAGGAGGTACAAGATGGAGCCCACAAGCAAACTAAACTGAAGCCTTTCCCCTGCAGTGCTCCCTAGTGGCAGAAATGCATATTTCTTGTTTAATAATTGCAAGTACAGTGTTACTTTAAGACCCCTTTCACATTGAAGCGACGCTAAAACAGCACTAAAGTGCTGGTCGTTTTTGCGGCGCTTTTCGGACCCTAGCGAGATGGTGTTTAAGGTCATGTGATTTTTTATTCCCATGCTTTGCTTAACCGCTTCAGCCCCAGAAGTTTTTACCCCCTTCCTGACCAAAGCACTTTTTGCGATTCGGCACTGACAATTGCGTGGTCATGCGACGTTGTACCCAAACAAAATTGACGTCCCACAAATAGAGCTTTCTTTTGGTGGTATTTGATCACCTCTGCAGTTTTTATTTTTTTGCGCTACAAAACAAAAAAAGAGCGACAATTGTGAAAAAAGAAAATAATTTTTTTACTATAAGAATTATCCCCCAAAAATATATTGAAAAAAAAAAAAAAAAAAAAGTTTAGGCTCATATGTATTCTTCTACATATTTTATTTTTTAAAATCAAAAATATCGCAATAAGCGTATATTGATTTGTAGACGCTATAAATTTAGCGCAAACCAAATAGGGGATAGTTTTATGGCATTTTTATTTATTTTTTTTATTGGTAATGACGGCGATTTGCGATTTTTATTGGGACTGTGACATTATGGAGGACACAGACATTTTTGACACTATTTGGGGACCATTGTCAGTTATACAGCGATCAGTGCTATTAAATGCATTGATTACTGTGTAAATGACATTGGCAGTGAAGGGGGTTAACCACTAGGGGGCTGTGAAGGGGTTAAGTGTGTCCTAGGGAGCGATTCCAACTGTGAGGGAGCTGGGCTGCAACACACAGGACAGTGATCACTGCTCTCGATGACAGAGTAGTGACCTGTCACTAGGCAGAACGGGGAATTTTTTTTAAATGCATCTAGCCATTCTTCCTCTCTGTGACACGATCGCGGGCACCCGGTGGACATAGAGTCCTTCTTAAAGGGGACGTACCTGTACGCTCTTTTGCCTACCAGTGCCATTCTGCAGATGTAAATCAGCGTGTGCTGGTCGGCAAGCCTAAATTTTTTTTTTTACCCTAACCACTTCCCGCCCGCCGGCCATCATACGATGTCCTTGAATTTGAGCGGTGATATCTGAATTATGCCTGCAGCTACAGGCATTATTCAGATATCTTTTAGTGCCGGCAATTCCCTACACCATAAGAATGATCATAGCGGCTGTTCCACCACTTGATGATTCTTACAGGCGGCGGACCTGCTGGATAGTCATCATAGAGATTTCCGGGGGGGATCCGGAGTCTCTATGAACGTTCGTAGGCCGGGCGCCATGTTATGACATCACGCTCGGCCTCTGCATTCAAACAAATGGCGCCGCCTCGGCTGGGAAGCTGAGATAGTTTTATTTAAGGCTTCCCAGCCTAGAGGTGAGATGTGGGGTCTTAATTGACCGCCATATCTCACTGTAAAAAGAGGACCTGTCATGCTTATGCCTATTACAAGGAATGTTTACATCCCTTGTAATAGTTATAAAAGTGATCCAAAAAAATAAAATAGGAAAACGGTGTTAAAGTCACACGTGAGGTATCGCAGCGGACGTTAGAGCGGGAGCAATAATTCTAGCCCTAGACTACATCGAACTCAAAAAATGTAACCAGTAAAAAAAAAAATTTTAAAGCGTCAACTATGGGAATTTTTAACTATCTTAATTGGCGCCATTTCACGAGCGTGTGCAATTTTGAAGTGTGACAAGTTAGGTATCCATTTACTCGACGTAACATCTTTCACATTATGCAAAAAAATTGGGCTAACTTTACTTTTTTTTTTTTAAGCCAGAAACCGCTTATAAAAGTAAAAAAAAAAAAGCGTCTGGAAAAAATAGTGCGCCAATACCATGCAAGATAAAAAGTTGCAGCGACCGTCATTCTAGTCTCCAGGGTCTCTGCTAAAAAAAACATAATGTTTGGGGGTTCTATGTACCTTTCTATGATTTTTACGTGTAGGAGAGAAATGTCAGAATTGGCCTGGGTGGCAAGTGGTTAATGTATTGCTTGCATCAAGGTAAAAAAATGTTTAGGTGTCAGCATCCGCCCCTCACCACCCCCCTTTTACTTACCTGAGACCAGAGTTTTACAAGACATACATAGTTAATCAGATTGAAAATTCATCAACAGATATCTTTGGATCTGCTGATCATTCTAGCATGCAGTTTGAGAGAGGTGGGTTATTGTTTAGGGTGGAGGGATGGGGTTATTGTTTAGGGTGGAGAGGTGTTATTGTTTGTATATGCAGGAAGGGAGGAGGGAGGGGAAATGCAGAAAGGGAGTGGGGAGGGGAAGGGGGGTATTTGGGAACCCTACAACTGCCAATCACTGTACTACAACACCAAGCAGACCTCCCCTCCCCCTCCAAGAAGTTCTGCAGCAGCTGAGATACTTAGGGTAGTCAGGAGGTGGGGCAAAGCCTGGCTCAGTGCAGGACATAATACTCCCCAGGCAGATCAGTTACCTGGCAGCCACCCCCAGAAATCGTCCGGAAGACCCAAAAATGGAGCAAGATAGAGGGGCGTGGCCACTGCCTGGAAGAGAAATCCCCAATGATAGATGAAATGTCATCGGTTGTTAAGGAAGCGGCGGCCCTGCTCCTTAACCGATAATTGCCTGCATTCTTTTGTATACATTTCATCTGTCAGCAGGGGAATCCCGCTGACAGATGGAAGAACCGAATCTGAAGGTATCGGTTTCAGGTATCGGCTCATTTTCACAAGTATAAAATGCAAATGCTTAGTATCAGCACCGATAACGGTATCAGTGCAACCCTACTGCAAATGCTCTGTAAAAGCTTACTGTTCACACTGCACTTATACAAGCTGTAGCTTGTGTGAAACAGGACTAAAAATAGAAACGTACTTCTATTTCTGGCAGGTGGGGCGTTAAATCTTACAGGATACAGTAGTGATGTAGGGTTCAGCAGAAGGAACCAAAGCACGAAGCAGAGGGAAAACTGGCACACCTGGAAGTACTGGATAGAAGCAGCAGTCGTAGTTCAAGAAAAAAGCAAAGATTCAAAACACGCTTCCCACTGGAAATAGCCATTAGGATCATTATAGATAAAAATCTATGTAAAAGGGAGGAGATCTCTTTATTGCATAGCAAATGAAATTAATACAGGATTATCTGTACCGGCTAAAAGCAAAATCACAGTTATAGATTTTTTATTTAAACATCATACCAAAATAAAATCAAGTCAGAAGATCCAGATGATTTTTTTTGAATAAAGAAGCTTTTATCTGCATTATATGGGTAGGCAGCCGTCCAGTCTTCTTTCTTCACATGTACTCTGCAGCAATGACAGGGCTTGCACCCCATGCATAGCAGGATTGCAGACACAATCATTGCCAATTCAACTGGAGCAGCAGGATTGTTTTTACTGTTCTATGCTTGGACAGCTGGAGCAAGCATTCAAAATGGTGGTAGCTAGAAAGCATTCTAATATATTTTTAATATAATATCTATTATAACATTACAGACACCGTCAGACTTACACGAGCTAACTGATGTATTCCCATGCCCTCTGATGCTCTGTAGTTCTCCTATAAGCAAATAGATATCTAAAATAAGGCACTAGCCACTCCTAGAACATATTGAGCAAAGTTTACATTGCTGTGCTTTTGTCTAATCATCTGGCGTTAATCGATGAGCCGAGCCTGTACACACAGCAGGTGAAAGGCCAAGCAGAACCATGTGATTTTCAGCAATGATCTGCTTATTCCAAGCTCAATATGCTCATTGTAGGCATGTCCATGTAAGGCATAGTTGTAGATTTTTCTTCCAGAAACCTCCTTGTAGCACCCAGCGCCTCAATAAAGGGAAAGAATATTGATGGCTTTGGAATGTAGCAGTGACCTATTTTTATACAGTGTAGCAAGGCTTTGCTATTTAAAATCCGACCAAGTATTATTACTGCCAAAAGTTTTCTATTAGTAACCAGCTTAAGGTTGAGCGTCATTCTAAGCCCCATATAAAGGGCTGATTATGGGCCAAATAGGGTCTAAAACTGTCTTCTTTGATAACGGCCATTCGGGTTTACTAGAGTGCACTAGGCGATTGCCTGAGGTGGGTTGTATCAAATGCAACTGTCACCTATAAGTGGAAAAATTAAACATAACTTCACTGTTTCAATAGGAATAGGTGTGTAGGTGACTGCTATACAGAGAGAGAGATATAGGACTAGTTTCACCTGGAAGTATATCCCAACAGTTTGTCACAGGAGTACTGCGTACAAAATGTATTTCCATTCATGTCCATTTACGCTTGTGGTTGCAGTGCATGGTTCTAACTTCTGTATGTTGTATGATGGCAAGTTATCATACCGTTTGTAAACGTCTAATTGGGAACCTTCTTTTTTTTCCATTGCTTTATATTTGCTTGTACAGGCGGACCGGTCCCCTAGTTACAAACATCTGACTTACAAACAACTCATACTTACAAACTGAGGGAGACAACAGGAAGTGAGATGAAATCTTCCCCTAGGAAGGGAAATTCACTCCTGTAAGAGTTATGGGAAAAAGGTGTCTCCACTGATGCTTTATCACCAAGCTTGTTTCCACAACAACCCAAAATTTTCAAAATCCAATTGTCATTGGGACAGAAAGTGAGGTGAAATCATCTGAACAGGGGCACAGACAGCAAAACAAACATTAGAGGTGTTAACCCTTTCCTATGCTATCCAAAAAGCTTAAAAATTGTTTTTTTTAGCTGGAGCTACACTTTAAAAAATGCACCTGTTCCGACTTAGACAGATTCAACTTAAGAACAAACATACAAACCCCATCTTGTTTGTAACCCGGGGACTGCCTGTACTGTTCTAACTTTTGCTCTAAGCGCTTATCAAACTTGGTGCCTGCCCTCATGGTTGTGGTCCGCTATTCTGTAGTAATTTTTTTTTTCCCCATTTCTATTTTTGCTTGGTAAAACTTTAATGAACATTGATTATGCAAAAAAAAAAAAAAAAAAAAAAAAAAAAAAAGTATTTCTACATCTATATATATCTACACATACACACACACACACACCACAATATCTCACAATAGTGAGTACACCCCTCACATTTTTGTAAATATATTATATACCTTTTCATGTGAAAACACTGTAGAAATTACACTTTGCTACAATGTAAAGTAGTGAGTGTACAGCTTGTATAACAGTGTAAATTTGCTGCCCCTCAAAATAACAACACACAGCCATTAATGTCTAAACCGCTGGCAACAAAAATGAGTACACCCCTAAGTGAAAATGTCCAAACTGGGTCCAAATAGCCATTTTCCCTCCCTGGTGTGATGTGACTCGTTAGTGTTACAAGGTCTCAGGTGTGAATGGGGAGCAGGTGTGTTAAATTTGGTACTATCACTCTCACTCCCTCATACTGTCACTGGAAGTTCAACATGGCACCTCACGGCAAAGAACTCTCTGAGGATCTGAAAAAAAGAATTGTTGCTCTACATAAAGATGGCCTAGGTTATAAGAAGATTGCCAAGACCCTGAAACTGAGCTGCAGCACAGTGACCTAGACCATACAGCGGTTTAATAGGACAGATTCCACTCAGAGCAGGCCTCGCCATGGTCGACCAAAGAAGTTGAGTGTATGTGCTCGGCATCGTATCAGAGGTTGTCTTTGGGAAATAGATGTACGAGTGCTGCCAGCATTGCTGCAGAAGGAAAGGGATGGTCAGCACTCAGAATGACATCCAAAATAATATTTCTTAATTAAATGCATGTATAAAGCTGCAGAGGTTGAAGGGGTGGGGGTTAGCCTGTCAGTGCTCAGACCATACGCTGCACATTGCATCAAATTGGTCTGCATTGCTGTCATCCCAGAAGGAAGCCTCTTCTAACAATGATGCACAAGAAAGCAGTTTGCTGAAGACAAGCAGACTAAGGACATGGATTACTGGAACCATGTCCTGTGGTCTGACGAGACCAAGCTAAACTTATTTGTTTCAGATAGTGTCAAGCGTGCGTGGCAGCAACGAGGTGAGGAGTACAAAACAAGTGCTATATATAGCAACCAATTTTTTTCATAATCGATTAGTTGGCCGATTTTTTTTTTTTTTAAGGTTATTAAAACAATAAAGTGGTGTATAATTTAGTTAATATGTAAAAGTTTGACAGGGCTGAGGGGGCGTGGCCTGGACATGGCTGGATAGAGACGTGCAGTAGCTGAGCTCCCGGCCGTCTCACCCCTATCCCAGCTAATTCAGCTTAAACTTCAAACTATGCACTCCTCCAGAAGGAAATCGGTGAAGAAGAGCAGCAGACCGACTAAATCCACTCCTCAGCCGCCCACATCGAGTGAACTTAGAAGGCTATTCCAGCTCTCTCTCCTCGGTTCCCCGGAGCTCAAGATGGCGACGCCACATGGTGAGCACTCAGGGAGACAGGCTGTAAGCGGCTCCCCGTCACCGCACAGAGACACACAGTCAGCAGACACCTATGCCGGCTTCCCCTCGGATCTCCGTTCCGGGTTCGGTGAGCATTCACAGCCCCCCTCACAAGCTCCCGGAGTGGACGCAGAGCTGCGCTTTCTACTACAGGCACTACCCACTAAGGCGGACATTGCAGCCCTCATAGCTACGGTGGAAGCTGCTCACCGCAAAGAGATGAATGCAGTGAGGGCAGATGTCAGTGCACTGACCACTAGAATAGAGTCAGGGGAGAGTTCCCTAGCGGCCTTGGAACGCCGAATGTCGGTGGTGGAGGAGAGCCAGGACACACAAATAGAGGCACTACAAGACCAACAGTTGCGCTTAGAGGAGATGGAGGACTGGTGTCGCAGGAACAATCTGCGCCTCCGGGGACTTCCAGAAGCCACTGGACCTGAAGATCTGGCAGATACAGCGGTCGCCATCTTCCGCAGCCTTCCAGGTATTGATCTACCAGACCGTATTGTAATTGACAGGATCCATCGTGCACTAGGCCCTAAACCAACTGACCCCCTGAGACCGAGGGACGTCATTTGCAGAGTACACCATTATGTGCAAAAAGAACAAATCCTGCGCAAAGCCTGGGAAACAGAAGACCCGGAACTGGATGGCGTCACTGTAAAGATCCTTCCAGATCTCTCTCGTGCAACTCTGCAGAGGCGTGCGATCCTGAAGCCACTACTAGACCTGGCTAGGCGGAAAGGAGCTACATACCGTTGGGGATACCCCCTATCTGCCACATCTAGGAAAGACCAAAGGATCTTCACCTTATGCAAACCAGATGCCCTGCCAGCTTTCGTCACTTTTCTTGACACAGACCCTATAGATGTCCCCAACTGGCTTGGCCCTCTCCCGCGCACACAAGGACGCCCGTCCATGCCGAGAATGGGAAGCAATCTGCCACCAGCAGCGGAACCGCCGTCGACCCAGAGCGCCTTCTGAAGAAGACGCACGTGAGTCGTGAGACATATGTTTTTTCTGCAACACATCCATTGTATAAGGAGTGACGATTTGGTTGATCTGTTTCTCACTGTTTGGGTTGGATGGTTACTATCATTCATCAGTTGTCACTAGCCTCTCTCGGCCACACGGGGGTCTGAAAATCACCTGGGTCTTCTTGGATGGGAGGTCTATCAAACCGTCGCTACCGGCGGGCCAAACTCATCTCTACCCCTGCAGTTGCTATAATTAAGCAACTTACATAATGTGTTGGATGCTCTCTCCTTAAGGCGGGCCGCTGGACTGTGCAGAACACATAACAACCTGGGAATGCTGTCATGGACTGCGGAACTTTCGAGATGGTAGGCCCAGCCATATGCATTTTGTCTAATGGAAACTGTCCCAAAACTTTGCAGGTGTTCCCGCTAATGCCCTGAGAGCTCACATAGGTGGCCAGATCATATGAGTAGAGGCTGAAGCGGAGGCATTACATGAGGGAGACGCTAATGGACACTTACCCTTAGATGCCTGGATGGAGTTATGGCCTGCAGAGCCTGTCCCTGGTGGCTTCATGGGTGGACATGTCAGCTCCTGGTTAGTGGAGATTTGAGGTGGCCGCCCTGCAGCCTTGACACTGCGCTTTGAGAAGCAAGACATCTTCTAGATGCAGGATGTATGGTAATGCAATGATAGGTTTCAGTGACATATGAAGTTACTGCCTAGTTTTTGGTCACGGGTTACGTTGGGCTGCTGTAATTAAGAAATGGGTCAGTTTGCCTTACAAGTTTTGAGGCCACAGTAAAGTTACCCACTTCATTGTCTGAGCCGTTGACAAAAAGGGGCTTACAGCACTTGCCCAGTTTGTTAGAATGAGTTGATCTGTCAATCTGTTTATAAAGATGCATAGTATTTTTTATGGTTATATCTTTCAGACATGCTGGGGTGGGGGGGGCGGGCGAGAGACTCTCCTTTTGAGCCTTGTCCTACCTCTCTCCCGACTAGGTCAGCATATCCCCCTGGAGGACAGGTTAGTGTCCTCCGGGGGTCATATGCAAGAATATAATCACCGAAATTACAAGGGGAACGAAACAGGCAAGACACTAGGCCTTGTCTGTATCTTATATTTCTCCGCTCAATTTCCGTCTATTCTTCCTACCTTTACTTCCCTCTCTATTTTCACCTTTTCTCCTTTCTTCCTTCCCTTTGACCTGAACCTACCCCCCCCCCCCCCCTTTCCCATTATAACATGGCGGCCAGCAAAATTAAAGTGATGTCTCTAAATGCAAAAGGACCTAATATACCAGAGAAGGTCGATAGATGACTTAAAGCGGACTCATACAGATATAGCCTTTATCAAAGAGACACACTTTAAATCTAACAGATTACCGTACTTACAAAGCAGATACTTCCCAGTAACCTATCACTCCACGAATCCGGAGTCTAAGTCCAAAGGAGTTTCCATTTTAATATCAAGTAAGATTCCCCAGCAGCATCAGAGCTCTATAATAGACCCGACAGGAAGATACGTTTTCCTCAAAGGCCTAATCGGTACTGTAAGGGTAATGCTAGCAACCATATATGCCCCTAATGAACAACAAGCTATGTTCTTGTGAGAGACTCTAGAGAAGCTAAACGATTTTAGGGAAGGACAACTGATTGTTGGGGGGAGACTTCAATACACCATTAATTCCCTCGGCAGACACATCGACGGGTAGAACGTCAATCCCACCGAACCAACTCAAACAAATAGCTAAAACGCTGCACAAATCACAGCTAATAGATGTCTGGCGCTTACAACATTCGGGAGAACGGGACTTCACATTTTACTCACACATGCACCAGATATATACCAGAATTGGTTACTTCTTGATCCCCCATACACAGCTACACGCTGTAGAGCAGACTTCAATTGGGAATAGGATATGGTCAGACCATGCACCTATATTTCTGAATTACCACTTGTCGGATACTTCCTCTCCCAGACATCGTTTTTGGCGTCTTAATGAAAGCCTTTTGCAAAACCCTGAGGTATTGACAGACGTGACTAGAGCACTAAATTTATATTTTCAAGAAAATTACCAGACTGTGACCCGGGGATACTGTGGGAAGCTCACAAAGCAGTTCTTAGGGGGATCCTCATATCCCATGGTGCCCATATCAAAAAAGAGAAATAAACAGCTATCCCAACTTTTACAGGAACTTGCCACCTCAGAAGCCAGACACAAACACGCCCCTACACAGTCATCTGAGACGGATCTGACAACTCTCAGACGACAGATCACTGACCTTTTGCACTATAGGGCAAAAGCAGCCCTACAGTTATGTCGCAAAAGGACATATGAATCAGGGGATAAGTGTGGGAAACTATTAGCCAGAATGGTTAGAAACCACAAATCAGCGACTTATATCCCACATATCAATACAACAGGAGGCAAAAAAGTAGCCTTACCCGCACAAATCACTGAAGAATTTAAACAGTTCTATTCTAATTTATACAACTTGCCACAAGTGATTCCCCCCATTACCGAGATAGAGAACTACATCCATCATGCCCTCCCAAATGTCATCCCTCCCTCGGGAGATTAGAGAAGACCTAGACTCACCCATAACATTGACAGAAGCCCAAAGAGCCATAGGGACAATGAAACCAGGTAAAGCCCCAGGCCCTGATGGCTATACACTACAATACTATAAAACCCTTTTTCCAATACTGGGACCCCGTATGGTCACATTGTTTAACATGATAGGGGCGGGTAAAGCCTTTGCTAGAGAAACATTAGGTGCCCATATTTCGGTGATTCATAAGGAGGGGAAGGACCCAGCAGCATGTGGTAGCTACAGACCCATATCGTTGTTAAATCTTGATCTTAAACTATTCACTAAAATTCTGGCTGTTCGGCTGGCGCAGCACCTCCAGCAACTTATTCACCTAGACCAAGTTGGATTCATTCCTTCTAGAGAGGCCAGAGATAGCACTACAAAGGTGCTAAATCTATTGCATGTCACCAGGTCTAGAAAAATTCCACGTGTTTTTCTTAATACCGACGCCGAAAAGGCGTTCGACCAAGTAAGCTGGCCATTTATGTTTGCGGTACTCAGACACACAGGCCTGGGGGAGGTGATGCTTAGCCGAATAGCCGGTATATACTCCACTCCCACAGCACAGGTGAAGGCGAACGGAGTCCTGTCGGATCCCTTCCCAATAACAAATAAGACGAGACAGGGATGCCCTTTATCTCCTCTCCTCTTTGCCCTTTCTCTGGAGCTCTTTCTTTCCAAAATTAGATTAAACCCTGACATACAAGGAGTATCAATTGGTCCCATGCAACATAAGATATCAGCTTATGCAGACGATCTGCTTTTCTCACTGACCAACCCAGTGGTGTCCCTACCCAATCTCCTCAAAGAATATTTGAGATATATGGGAAGCTGTCAAACCTAAAAATTAATTTCTCCAAATCAGAGGCGATGGGGATATCTATACCAGCCAACAGTCTTCCAAATTTGCAATCGAGCTTTAGATTCAGGTGGACTGCCTCCGCCTTGACTTACTTAGGCACGAGAATATCACCAGATCCGGCCCTACTCTATGACAGCAATTTTCCTCCCCTACTAATTAAGACCAGAACATTATTGGATGATTGGAATACAGGACTACACTCCTGGTTTGGGCGGTGTAACTTAATCAAAATGAGTATATTACCAACAATTTTATACCTCCTCCAAGCCCTGTCAATTAAGATACCCCCCACATACTTTAAAAAGTGCAACCTCTTTTTACTCGCTTTGTTTGGGCACATAAAAAACCTCGCATCCCAAGATCTCAGCTATCTGTACCAAAACACTATGGAGGTGTAGCGCTTCCAGACATCCGGAAATATTACCAAGCAGTCCATTTAGGTAGGGTGGTAGATTGGCACCGACATAAGGACTATAAACTATGGGCACAAATAGAACAAAATCAAACAAATATACCCTTACAGACTGCAATGTGGTGCTGAGACTCCCTTCCGTTAGAATTGAAATCTCATCCTTTCATAGGAAACACTATAAAGCAATGCATTCAGGCTACGTTACAGACCTCATTAATGACCAAAACGTCCCCTTTGACCCCGATTCTGGGAAATCCCAAATTTCCCCCTGGGATCTCATCTGTGCAGTTTCAGGCATTAAGGAGTTCTAACTGCATTATAGCTTCGCAATTTGTGAAACAAGATAAATGGCCCTCCATTTCAGAACTAGTGGACCCGACAGACCCGTTCAAACTTGTATTTTGGAGCGCAGTACAAATCCACCATGTTCTTCAGGCAATTCCGAACCCTCAATCTTACACTAGACCCCTGACCACGTTTGAAGAAATATTCTTGGACACAGAACCACTACCACAGGTTTTATCCAAGATGTACACCTTATTAAACACACCTCCACAACCACCTAGTTTGCCATGCATCACAAAATGGGAAACAGACCTTCAGTGTACTTTTACAGTAGTCCAGAAACAAAACATAATCGCTCTCTCCCTTAAATCCTCAATATGCACTAAAATACAGGAGATGAATTACAAGATCCTGACGAGGTGGTACTTAACACCTAGTCGCTTACATATCAAGTTTCCCGATACGTCAAAATATTGCTGGCGATGTCAGGAGGAAGAGGGAACGATACTACACATGTTTTGGTCCTGTCCTAGACTGACAAATTTCTGGACTGCAGTCCGTTCCATTTCCCAAAAATTCATTGATTTTCAGATCCCGAACAACCCAGCATTTTTTCTACTCCACGTAACCATACCGCTCAAAACTTATAAAAAATCCTTACTACGCCACCTAACAAATGCAGCCAAGTCCTGCATCCCCATGCTCTGGAAGCAACATTCCCCACCAACCACATTGATGTGGCTACGGAAAGTAGAGGACATAAACAAAATGGAAGATCTTATAATGACGGCCCAAGATAAACAAGCAATTTATAAGAAAACTTGGACTCTCTGGAATATGTGTAAATATTCAGAAGAAGGTAAAGCCCTCTTTGGGAACCTAAATCACTAACAACTTACTGCCAATCTGAAATAGGATGTCTTACATAACTAAAGGCCTCCGCTTGCCTCCCCTCAACCCCCCCCCAATCTTCCCCCCCCTCTTTTTTTTCTTTCCTTTTCTATCTCTCTATTTTGCTCTGGTTGCTGCCTCCTGACTGATGTGGTTTTCACACAAAAGACTTGATGTTCAACCGGAGATCTAGACCGCTGGTCTCTACATGTATCCACAGAAATTGAAGTTCTGATATGGAGTAACAAATGGAACAGGTACATTTCAGTAATAGTAGCATAAAAAAAGAACTTGTTCAACAAGTCTTCAAATATAATATGTACTATTAAGATGTAATGTCGGGAGGCTGCGACCCCCCCCTTCTGTTTTGTACCATTGTGGTATTTTTTGGGCTCTGCCCTTTCCTTGAAAATGAATAAAATATATATCTGAAAAAAATATGTAAAAGTTTAAAAAAAAAAGGCAATTTATTCTTAAATCTCTCTATGCAGTGGTAAATATAAATAACCAACTATATGGTCAGGGAGCAAAATATCTAATCCACTCTGAGAATAACAGACAGAAGAGATATACTGTATATACTATTAAAGGGTGAATCTGGTAAATATCAGACTACTAGATCAATTTTTTTTATTAAAAAAACAAAAACAATGTCTTCCTTCAAAAAAAAAAAAAAAAAAAAAAAACAGTAATTTTAAAAGTTAATTCGATTTTCTAATCGTTAATGGGGTCAAATTGACGTTCATATTCAACTACAGTGACGGGAAAATTTGGAAACAGAAAACTTCTTGGTCAAAGAAATTTTCAGACAGTGAAGGTGGTTTTCGTTCAGAAATTACATTTTAAAAACAGAACGTAAAAACAAGTGAAAATTTCAAACAATCTTTCATTCAGCAAACGTACAAAGATTTTTCGTCTGAATATTCTGGCCTGAAAATTGATCCATGTGGCCTGCACAAGGCACAGTACACACACCTATGCAGTTTGCTTTTGATCCGTTTCTGCAGTGCGTTTTGATTTTTGCACATGTGATTTTACTGCGATTTGTATTTTTGCATTTTTTATTTGGCCAATTTGTTGGGCAGATTAAAAAACACAAATTGCTGCAAAAACGCATTACATGCTTTTCTGCAGCTTCTCCATTGAAGTATATTGAACCAAAAAAAAAACAACTTGCACGTGTCCCATTAGGAAACCATGTAAATTAACTGTAGTGCGTTTCTGCAAAAAGGACCAAAAAACACAGATGTGAACCAGGTCTAAGACGTTTAGCAACGTAACGGGGTGAAAAAAATAAAAATAAAATTAGCCCTTTATAGTATATATAAAAAAAAAAAAAAAAAAAAAAGCAGATATTCACTACTGTAAGGGGTTAATTTTTACACTGTAGAACTGTGAACACACATACACACATACACAGTATATAGTGCATGGCTGATGAACATTTGTCATCATAGATTTGAGATTAGACATTCTTTCGAATGCCAGTGTTATTTCTATAACAATATGCCCAAGATGTTTGTACACTATAAGCATGATATATGGTACATTTATTCAAGAATAAAAGAATAAGAACAATTAGTGGTAGAAGTCTCAGACAGGAATTTGGGGGCACAAGGGTTGAAGGGTAATATTATGATAACTAAATATTAATTATTACACCTGTGGCCTATTTTTTCTGGAAGCTTTGGAGCCCTCATTGTGGTTGACCGTTAATCATTTTAACTGGTGGCCTTCTCCAATGCATAAATATGCAAACAGCCGGTGAGTCTTGTAACATTGCAGATTCTGCACAAGATTTCTAAACAGGGTTATTTACCCTTCAAAGCTAAATCCACATGAGTAATCTTTATTTACAATACTAGGACAGACAAAAACATCCAACAATTGTTTATGGGAACCTTCAAGCACACTTGTGCCCTTGCACAACTGATGCCCTTATTGCCCTATTCATGTAAACAGCATTGGAAGGAATACAGGCATCCCATTTTGTTATGCTCCACACCCCCCCGCACAAGCATTAACTGTGTAAGTAAAAACAGGAATTTTAGCTGTTACTACAGCCATCCTGAAGTGTAAGATGTCAAACAAAGGACACTGAATATTTACCTTTCAGAGGTTCATGATCAGTCCTTATCATATCCATTAATGAATTCTCCAAAGAGTGCAGGTTAAAGGAGTCATAGGGCCTATTCCGGTCCTAGAAGATGAAAAGAAAAAAAAAAAAAAAAAAAAAAAAATGTTAAGAATATTACCCTTCAAAAAGAAAAACAAATCTTTTTATTAATAAATACAGAAGTATCTTCCTTCCTTGTGATTCTAAATTGTAAAATGGAATATATAGGGGTTAAAGAAGAAGCATGGTGGGCAATTAAAATAAGAGAAAGGGAGAAGGAGGAGAAAGAGTAAGGATAGAACTTTGTCGATCAGACAAGAGGCTGCTGACCTGCTTAGAACTGCCCAAAGAATGCCAAATCTGGCTGCAGTAGATTAGATAAAAGCTCAGACTAAAAATAAGATAAAATCAAGTGAAAATTAAGCTTTAAAAACAGCTACACAATTTTCTGCAAATAATGAGTAATTTACCAACTGATTTTACTTGCCAATTTGGCTTCATTCACACTTGTGCGACAGGTGATGCGACTTTGGACACTAAAGTCGTACCCCATGTTTTCAATGGCAACCGTTCAAATATGTGACTTAAAGTCGCAGCGACTTTAAAAAGGTTCCTGCACTACTTTAGTCTGACTTTCAGGCGACTTGAGTGCCATATACTGCAATATGAACCCTCAAAAGTTGCAACTGAAAATTATACATGCAACAGTTGTTTATTAGCATTGATCAAAGCCAAAGTTGCATCCAAGTAGCACCCATCCAAAGTTGCAAACTTTGGAGTGCAATTTTAGTGCAACTTTGAACAGGTGCAACTTGGATGCGACTTTTGCCTTGACCGATAATTGACAACTGTTGAAGTTTACGACTTTCATGCAACTTGAGGATTTACATTGCATTCTATGGCGCTCAAGTTGCATGAAAGTTGGACTACAGTAGTGCAGGGTTGCTGCGACTTTAGGTTGCACATAAAAAAAAAAACATGGGGCGTGTCCATTTAGTGTTCAAAGCTGTCTGACAAGTCACACAAGTGTGAATGTTATCTCAAAGCTGCACTTCAAAGTCTTGCCTTGAGTTGTACAAGTGTGAATGGAGCATAAAAAAAAAAAAAAAAAAAAAGGATTCAGCTCACTAACATATATCATATTGTTTTGCTTCTTTGTGTGTGGCATTTAACAGAAATTTGTTTTGAAACAAATTCATAATACAGATCTAGGACGAAAAAATGATTTACAAAAGCAACTAGTGTGTCCCGAAACCAGCATTTTTTTTATTTTTTTTTTTTAATTTAACAATATTGCCTTTTAGCATCATAAATATTTTAAAACTAACTCAAAGCAAAATCTAAATCTGTTTAATCGCTGTCCATGGTGCTGGAATTACAGAGGACAGTACTTGCTCCATTTCTTCTTTTTTATCAAAGACTGCAAAGGATGCGGAAGCAACTTGAAGAATATCATGTCAAACTCTAAAAATACACAGGGCAATCCAGGGTAAGAAAAAAAAAAAAAAAAAGAAGGGCAAACCCTAGCCAAAATGTTTTTGTTGTTGTACGTTTTGAATATCAAAGAGAAGGGCGAGTCGTTTTTATTGCGGTCTGTCTCTATTAAGGGATATTTCTTCTGCCCTGGCTACAGGGGTAAAGATGCTAAACTAAAGTTTATCCAATAAGAACAAATACAGTAAGAAAAATACATTTTGACTAATCTTAAAGTGTTACCAAACCCAGGCCACTGCATTCACTAGATCTGGTCTCCCACAGTACACAGAACAAGGAAATGCAACTATTTTAGTAAATATAAACTGATATTTTTTCTCATCAGAAGTATATAGCAGTCTTGTTATTTCTATCAGTTCCTGGTGAAACTTGTAGGAGGAGTTTTCTTACTGCACTGAGCTGTCCTGGTAGGCTGCAGGGCTCCTGACCCTAGGTCTGGACAGTGCTGATTGGGAGAGTGCATGTGATCAGCACAGGGCCAAGAAAAAAAGAAAACCTCTCTAGCAATACACGCCAAAACTGAGAATGTGCAGCCCGTCCCCAAAGGCTCGGTCTTATCTGGACTTGTCAAGGAGGACAGTGCAGGGAAGATGCATACAAGATTAAGCAGACTTTCTACACAATGCAGAGGATTAGCCCTTAGGTTGCACAGTGAATATAACAAGCATGTTTTACTGCATATACAGACTGAGTTTACAGTTGTGGGTTTAGTAACACTTTCATTTCCATAGCTTCACTTATAGTACAGGACACAGGATATTCACACACAAAGGGCTATTAGTCCTGTACAGGTAACTGGACACTGGCAAAGATTTAGAGAAAATACCCCCTGGGTGCCTTCCCTATAACTCCAACCCATTCAGTGAGTCCTAAGTCCTGTGGCAAGTAATGGAAAGTAAAGCAAAGAATGGAAGGGGGGATGGTCTGTGGCCTGTACTGTACTTCGAGACAAGCGAGTCAAAATTCCTCTTATACCATACAGGACAGAGACAGTATATTTATACACCATGGGAAAAATGCCAAACAATAGGAAGGGTGGATAACAATGAGGAAAATAGAAGCCAACAGACCCAACAAGAAGGGTCAGGAAGACCCAACCTCAGACAGCTCAGGCAAGAATCTTGCAGCCAAAAGTTGCATCAGCAGAAAAAGTATAAACAGCAGTCCAGGTGTTGGCGCCACACACCTAGGCTACAGGGGTTTGGTGCCAAAATGCCCATGAACCTCTACCAATTTGGTGGAACAGGATTTCTACTGCAATCAGGTTTTCGTATCCATTGTGCATTGGTGATTTTGAAGTAGGGTGTCCCTCATGAAGTCCAGAGAACAGGAAAAAGAGGGAATCTGTCTGTTTACTTAGTAGTAGCCTTGAGGTATACCTCTAACTACATCCAGTGTCCAGTATCCTGATCCACAATATGACGTTGATGCTGTCTAATGCCCCCGTACACACGGTTGGATTTTCCAACGGAAAATATTTTCGATGGTAGCCTTTTGTCGGAAATTCCGACCGTGTGTAGGCTCCATCGGACAGTTGCCATCGGAATCTCCGTCCCACAAAATTTGAGATCGGGTTCTCAAATTTTCCCGACAACAAAATCCCTTGTCGTACACAATTCCGATGCACAAAGTGCCACGCATGCTCGGAATCAAGCAGAAGAGCAGCACTGGCTATTTAACTTCATTTTTCTCGGCTCGTCATACGTGTTGTATTAGACATGTATTGGGCACATTCAATTTGGGCAACTATCATATTTTTATAGGATACCTGAAAGCAGTCCCAGCTAAAAGTTCTGTAGGAGACATGGGTGACCAACAGGTTAGAAAAATTTGCTGGATCCCCACCATTTCCTGCAGATATGGAAGCACCAGAGCTTTTTTTTCATCCCTTTTCCACTTTACCAAAACCTAACAATGCTTGAAGTGAAAAACTGTGAATTCCTAGCCAGGGCATAAATCTGATTTTCAAGCACAAGTAAGGACGGCCTGTCTATTAAGGGTGCATGGGCGCTGCCCCCTCTCTCCAACCACCCCCCTCTATGACTAATGGATAGATTCATGCATTGCACGAATCGATCCATGGCCGCTGCTGCCACCCCCTATTCGAAAAAGGGCCGGACGCCCAAATTCCAGCAGTGGGGGTGTTTTCTTTAAGCACCTGATTAGAGCCATAGGCTAGAGCCATAGAGCCAACAGAGCATCTACCGCTTCTGCTAGAGGAAATAACTGGATACAAACCTGTTACATTTTTTTGCCAAACCTGGAAGCCAGGGAGTTCCTCATCTGGTGGCCCTCCACCTGTAACACAGGTGCAACACCTTCAAAATTTAAGGATCACTCAACCATTCCCTGGTGCTGTTTGCTGAGCAGGTCTTCTAAATCAATTGTATACACCTTGGAGGTAAATATCAAACAAAGGCTTAAAAGTGATGTTCTGGCCAGGACAGGATCTGCTATACCTCCCTCACGATTGATGTACCAACTGAATGTGGATCAGAGGACCCTCCTCCGGGTAGTAGGTCCATTTTTGCAGGGCCTGCCAAATCAAGAGAAATTCCAGAATGTTGATCAAAGATTCTTCCAGCATCAAAATTTTCTTGCAACCCAACAGGTTGATATTGGTCTTCCAGAGGACTGGAAGGTAGGGATGAATGGACAAGCTTTTTCAGAGAGAGTATGAGTATAGCGATACTTTTCCTCAAGTACTTGCCTATACCAATACCTATTTTTTTCCCCATACGGTGTGATTTTAGCCCATACAAAATGGATGAGCTTGAATTGCACTACAGAAAATCACATGTGATTTGAACAGGAATGTGGTGCAATTCCTTTCTGAAGCACAAGCGGTTTCCCGCACCGTTCCTGTGTAAACCCAGGCTGAAGTCACTATGAGAAGCCTGGGTTCATACATTAGTGGTTCCGAACACCGCATGTGCTTCATTCAAGAAACACGGCATTCCTGTTCATATCACATGCGATTCTTTGCAGTGCGATTTGAGCCCATTTATTTTGTATGGGCTCAAATTGCACTGCACGGAAAAGGTATCGGTTTTAGGCATCGAAGCATTTACATTGGTACAATTCCTTGTGCAAATGCTTAGTATCGGCATTGGTGCAACACTACTGGAAAGGAAGGACTTAACCCAATCCAGAGTAGGATTTCTAAGTCACCAGAACCTGGATTCCTCATCTTTGGTGCCAGACTATCTGGTCGGACCAAGGACTATTCCAAGTCGTCACAGAACGACAGAATGTTCTACTGTAGAGGTCTGAAGTAGCACCAGGTAAACAGGACTGCCTTGAAGAAGACTACCATCAGTACCAGGACTTTCATGCACAAGCCCAGAGTTAGGCGACTCCAGGACCAAAGTTTCTGAGCCTGGGAGAGGAGTTTTGAAGTTTCTCCTTTACTCTGGCTTGAGTAGTGTCTAGAAGAAAAAAAAAAAAAAAAAAAAAAAACACACACCAAACACCACATTTTAAGCGATGAGTTAGTTCTAGTGATGACTTCAAGGGTTCAAAATAGGTATGGCCAGCTTTAGGAGCCCTATAGAAGCCTAGACTGGAGATCGCAAAAAAGACTCATCTTGTGTAGGCTCCTCTATTTTGGTCTTCAGGGATCCTACAGCCATGAGCAGATGAGATAGCGATTATGCAAGGGAAGGCGTGGAACCACGCTTGTGGCCTCTGTAGTCAGTTAACAATTACATTTGCAATTTGGCCCAAAAAATTCTGCATGACTGCTGTAAAAGCCTCCCAGGATAGGACAGAGGAGGAACCCACATCCAGCCAAGCTAAGACTCCAATGACGGCATAGATTCAAGCAGGGGACAAATTTCCAGGCCATCACTGTCTTGTACCTCCGAAAACATAAGTGGAATCTAGGATACCCAGCACAAAGAAACTGGCCTCCCTGTGTCTAGGATCAAACATGTTGCACAGCAGGATGGAAAGCAACATAGCTCAGACTACTAAGCTAGGCGTAAAATACTCATGAACCCATTTGCAGGGTAACAGGAGAAGGGTCAGGCAACAGAGAAAAACAATAGCAGTACACTGGAGCAGCTATGGGAAGGTACTTCCTCACTGCTCTATTGCAGGAAACAACATGGAGCACTTGTGCATGACACTCCACCCAGGGGATGATGTCACCCCTTTAGTGTTAACCCCTTTGTCGGTAAACCAACAGTAGTGTAAATGGTGTTGAACAAGGCTAGTAATGAGCCAGTTACTGTTGCTCAGCCTTCTCAGAGTAAATTTAAAGAGACAGGGTCACTCTTGGGACTGTACCATGGTTCTGGACCTGGAGAGCACTCTGTGGATAACCCAGCACAAGCTGTACTAAAAATCACCACAATGCAGAACCCAGTAGGTCACATTTCAGGTGAGCCTCATACGTCCTGCCTAGCGGGGTCCAGCTAGGGCACTCCAAATACAGACTTAGGAAAGGGTCAATCCAAAGAGTGCAGCTCAGCAGTGATATACCAAGAATCCTGAAGAAGGAAAAAAAAAAAAAAGTAGCTAGCAAGCAGAGAAGACATCCATCCTATGGCTCTAGCAAAAGGGTTATACTTAGATGGCCACATTTTTCTTCTTTGCTAGAAATTAATTCGCAGATGGCAGTATAACAGTCTCCGAATTCCTGTGTCCCTCATATGTTAAAACTGTTCCCCCCCCCCCCCCAACACAGTACCTAATGACCTTTAAAAGAGCAGAGTTATCATTTCATTTGCATCACTTCGTAAAGTTAATCAATGATAGTAGCCCACTAACTGCGTGAGCAAGGCAATGGCAAGTAAACGGTTCAGTAAATAATTACACAGTCATGTAATAAAGCAAAGCATGGAATTAGCACAGATTAAACCGATTAAAGCAAATGCATGCAACAAAAGTCATTCAGAAGTTGCTCATGTCCACCAAGAAACCAAGCACATGCAAGTTAATATAACTCAATCTACCTACACCCATTTATGAGTTATTTTTCGTTAAATCCATGTTGAGCATTCTTTAGGATGGCTGGTTGGGTATACAGCCTGCTGTCACAACAGATCATGACTCTGTGCTGCACATGTGCCCTCTCAATGAACTAGAAAGGGTGCCATCCGCATTGTCACCAGTTCTGATGACACTTATATTCAAGAAGGATACCAGCAAACTAAGAAATTTACACACTTACTTCTACCCAAAACAAGCTGAATATTTTGCAGACAAGATTTTTTTTTTTTTTTTAATACATGTAAAGATTTGTCCCATGTATGGTATACAAATTACAATTCCATTAAACCAAAATCGGTCTGTATAGCTACATTTTATTATGGAAAACATTTGGTACATCCAGCCCCATTGTTCCTTGCAAAATACAGGAGAGGTTTGACTTTGGAACGGAGGCCCCATTTATACCATTGCACTGCAGTAAACACACTAATAAACATTACATGAGAAAGTGGGATTCAAGAGCAATGCACTACCACCATGCGCTGTAGTGTGCAGTGTTACAAAAAGAAAAAAGAAAAAGCTTGCATCATTTCTGGCTCCTTGTGGTGCATTCAGTAGTCCAATGTGAATGTGGTACCTTCACGCAACTGGTGTGTGTTAAAGCATCCTAACAGCGCAAAGCCAGCCTAAACATTCAGACGATACAGTTTTACAAATCTGTTTTGAAAAGTATACTGGAAAAGTGTGCCAATTCTTTAAGACATGAAAAAGTGATAGGGGCAGAGAATGAGCATCAATCCATATTTTTACACATTGACCTCGCCTCCTTTAAACACTTCAATACTGGGCACTTATACACCTTCCTGCCCAGACCAATTTTTAGCTTTTAGCGCTGTCACACTTTGAATGACAATTGCGCAATCATGCTACATTGTACCCAAACTAAATTTTTATCCTTTTGTTCCCACAAATAGAGATTTCTTTTGGTGGTATTTGATCACCTCTGGGATTTTTATTTTCTGCTAAATAAAAAGACTGAAAATTTTGAAAAAAATAATGTTAAATAAAAACTTTGTAAATAATTATGTTTTCTCCTTCACTGATGGGCACTGATGGGGCTGCACTGATGGGCACCAATGAGGTGGCACTGATATGCAGCACTGATGGGTGCACATAGGTGGCATGAATGGGCAATGATAGGATGCACAGATGGGCACTGATCGGCGGCACGATCGAGCATGGATGGGCACTGATAGGTGGCACTGATGTACTGTAATGTATGGTACTGATGGATGCCAATCAGTGCCAAACAATAATGCCTGCCACTCAGTGATGCCCATTGTGGGCACCGTTTGGCATCCCTGGTGGTCCTAGTGGGGTCCCTGTTGGTCCAGTGTGGGCATCCTGGGGGGGGGGGGGCTGCACTGATAATCGATCAGCATAGACCCCCCCCCCCCCCCCCCGGCAGAGGAGCAGACAATCGGCTCTCCTCTACTCGCGTCTGACAGACTTGAGTGAGGAAAAGCAGATTAACGGCTCTTCCGGTTTACATCATGATCAGCCGTGATTGGACATGGCTGATCACATGGTAAAGAGTCTCTGTCAGACTCTTTACCTATATCGGAGTTGCGGTGTGTCAGATTGACACACCGCAACAACGATCGCTGTGATGCGCGCCCCCGGGGGCACGCAGCGGCTTAATATCCTGAAGACGTCATATGACGTCCGGTCAGGTTATTGAAATCACTCTGCCGCTGTCATTTTGCTATATGGCGGGCGGAAAGTGGTTAAATGTTCTGAGTGTTCTAAAATCAGCACCTTTTAGTCAAGACCTAAGTGCACTTGTGCATAAAAAAAGACCGGTGCACACAGATGAGCACATACCTGGGAGTTTATCAGGTCATTAAAAGCATAACTGGAAGAGAAATGTAAAACAAAGCACAGGCACAAGAAATCTCATTGTGCTGGGGGTCAGTGCTCCGCTGTGCTTTTAAACACTTATAACTCTTTTATAGAATAGGTGTTTGCTAAATGAGATTCTGCCTACTGTGAAGAGGCTGGTGTTTGGCAGCAAACACTATCGCACAATCCATAGATGCCTAATCAAATAACACACTAAAAAGGTCAGACAAAAGTCCTCCTTTAGAATAGCAATCAACTTCACAGAACATTTTGTTCTATCAGAATAGGTTCAGCAACTCTGCAGGCAGCCTTACAAGTAAATCAGCAATCCTGCATTTTAGTCACATATTCCATCTTCAACCTCTGAATCCAGCACAGATCAATAAACTATTATCTACTCATTGAATCGAAGGAAAAAAGCCATTTCAAAGAGCAATCCCTTGGCTTCAGATAATGCTAGGATACAGCAATCAGATACTGCTAAACAAACAAAAAATTAAGTCGAAGTAGGTTTTACTGCCAAACAATTAAGCTCTGTCACAGATTTTACTCAAAAGCGGTGACAGTTAAATTACGTGATTGTGTGGCATTTTGAATCTTTAATGTACATAGCACTTTATTTTTAAAGTTAAGAGCAAGGGGAGCATAAAGCTAAAGTTTAATTTAAGTTTTTAAAATTTAAAGGTTCCTCCTCATTTATGGTACTTATATAGCGCTGTCAATTTACACAGCGCTTCACATACATTCACATCAGTTCTTGCCCTCAGGGAGCTTACAATCCAAGGCTGCTAAACACACTTTCATACATACACGTAATAGAGACAATTTAGACTGCAGGCAATTACTCTGCCAGCATGTCTTTGGAATGTGGGAGGAAACAAGGGTACCCAGAAGAAACCCACACAGGTACAGGGAGAACATGCAAACTCCGGAATGGTAGTGTCATGGTTGGGATTCTAAAAGGCAACTCTGGTGCTGTTAGATGGAAGTGCTAAAACACTTAGCCGCAGTGCTGCTCATGATCTAGAAATACACACACACTATATAGCTGACCCTCAAAAATGTAAAACCAGCAACATTGGCTTCAGACGTTTAAAAATAACTAAATAAAAGAGGGGGGCGTTTTTGTAGTGTGTTGGGTCAATTAGAAATACAGTGCATGCAGAAAGTATTCACAGTGCTTCACTTTTTCCACATTTTGTGTTACATCCCTATCCCAAAATGGATTAAACTCATTATCCACAAAAAAAGTCTACAAACAATACCTCATAATGACAAACCTGAAAGAAGTTTGTTTGAAATCTTTACAAATTTATTTAAAAAAAAAAAATCACAAGTACATAAGCATTCACAGCCTTTACTCAATATTTTGGCACCAATTACAGCCTCAAGTCTTTATGCGTATGATGCTACAAGCTTGGCAAACCTATTTTTCTTTGCAGGACCTCAAGCGCCATCAGGTTGGGATGGGGAGCGTCGGTGCACAGCCATATTCAGGTATCTCCAGAGATGTTAGATTGGGTTCAAGTCTGGACCACTCAAGGACATTCACTGGGTTGTCCCACAGCCACTCCTTTGTTATCTTGGCTGTGTGCTTAGGGTCGTTGTCCCATTGGAAGATAAACCTTTGCCCCAGTTTAAGATCAAGATCACTGGAGTAGGTTTTCATCAAGGAGATCTCTGTACACTGCTGCATTCATCTTTCCCTCAATCCCAACTAGTCTCCCAGTTCCTGCTGCTGCAAAAAAACATGCCCACAGCATGATGCTGCCACCAACATGCTTCACTGTAGGGATGGTATTGACCAGGTGATGAGCAGTGCCTGGCTTCCTCCAGACATGACGCTTGCCATTCAGACCAAAGAGTTCAATCTTAGTTTCATCAGAACAGAGAAATTTGTTTCTCAAGGTCTGCGTGTCCTTTTTTTGTGCCTTTTGGCAAACTCCAGGCAGGCTGTCATGTGCCTTTTACTGAGGAGTGGCTTCCGTCTGGCCACTCTACCATACAGGTCCGATTGGTAGAGTGCTGCAGAGATGGTTGTTCTTCTGGATTGTTCTGTCTCCACAGGGAAATGCTGGAGCGCTGTCAAAGTGACCATCGGGTTCTTTGTCACCTCTCTGACTAAGGCCCTTCTCCCCCAATTGCTCAGTTTGGCTGGGAGGAACACTCTAGGAAGAGTCCTGGTGGTTCCAAACTTCTTCTATTTGTGGATGATGGAGGCCACTATGCTCACTGGAACCTTCAATGCTGCAGAAATTTTGATGTACCATTCCCCAGATCTGTGTCTCAATACAATCTGATCTCGGAGGTCTAAAGACAATTCCTTGGACTTCATGGCTTGGTTTCTGCTCTGACATGCACTGCAAAGGCTCTGTTCACACCTAGGCATTTTTGGGCGTTTTTCTGCTGTAAGCCTCAGCTCTAAAAACGTCCAATTAGACAAATCACATTCATTTCAATGGCCCCTGTTCACATCTCAGCGTTGTGTGGCCTGAAGCAAAATGCACGTCGCTCAAAAAAGTACAGGAGCTTCTTTTCTGGCAGATTACAGGAGTTTTACTGCTTTTACATTGGTGTCCTTCTAACCTTGAAAACGCCTGGACAAAAATGCTGCAAAACTCTGCAAAAACGCCCCAAAGAAAAAACGCCTGTAAAATAGCAATGCCTAGATGTGAAAACAAGAGAGAGGAGGCGCCTCTGGGTGCAGACGTTTAAAACAATTTATTAAAAAGCAGTAACAGCTGGTAATACACTCACATTTATGTGGTGGATATCAAACATAGCAATGTCCCAGGTCAATCCAGGGGGTCCGTGGAGTCACCTCTCTCGGCTGGTAGATGTAGGGGGTCTGGGTAGTCTCAAAGCGCTGGATGTCCTCGGCCGAACAGCGGAGACAGGCACCAGAACGAGGCTTGGGTTACAGCCGATCCTGTCGAGGGATGATGACGTCACACGATGTGCGACGCGTTTCCTAAGCTGGCACGCCGTGAGTGGTATCCACGGCCCCCCTGGATTGACCTGGGACATTGCTATGTTTGATATCCACCACATAAATGTGAGTGTATTACCAGCTGTTACTGCTTTTTAATAAATTGTTTTAAACGTCTGCACCCAGAGGCGCCTCCTCTCTCTTGTTTTTGCAGTACTCTTGGGATAAAGGCTTTCACCCCTACTAGAAGGCTGCCCTGAATGTGGACTTCACACAATATTTTTTACCCCCTCCACTTGTAGTGTCACAACACGGACTCATTTTTTAATGTTAATGATAAATTCATTTCTGTACATAACTGTTGATATGGATACAGCTGTCACTATCTTGCGCCGATAACTTGTTACATGCCTAGATGTGAACAGAGCCTTACTGTGGGACCCTACATAGACAGGTGTGTGCGCCTTTCCAAATCATGTCCAGTCAACTGAATTTACCACAGGTGGACTCCAATCAAGTTGTAGAAACATCTCAAGGATGATCAGTGGAAAAAGGATGTACCTGTTACATTCATTTTTTATTTTAATAAATTTGCAAACATTTTAAAACAAACTTCTTTCATGTTGTGATTATAAGGTATTGTTTGTAGATTTTTGAGGAAATCAATTAATTTAATCCATATTGGAATAGGGCTGGGATATAACAAAACGTGGAAAAAGTGAAGCACTGTGAATACTTTCCGGATGCATTGTAAATGGGAACACACAAAGCATCAAAAATGCAAGTAAAGGCATAAATAGGCCCTAAAACTATTCACAGACACATTGGGTTCCAAGCCATTTATTTTCTGGGTGGCAGAGTGAGGGGTACCTTCTTCAGGTGCCCACGTCAATGCTTGTGTGACATCAACACTTACACTTAATTATTGGCCCAATGATAGGGGCCTCTCAACCTTAGTGAGATCAGGACCTTGTAAATTCTTTGAAAATCTTCCATGACCCAGAAGAAGGGGGGGAAAAAAAAAAAAAAAAAGGTTTCTATCTACTCCGACAATAAAATGCAAAATATGCATTTAAAGTGCATTAAGGAGTAACCTGCCAAAAATGAATTACTGTAATTTCAAATAGACACGATGACAAAAATGATTTAAATCCATTTAAAAGCTTTATTTTATCTCATTGTGGCTCTCGCTGCAAAGCTGAGCATTAAAATTGAATCCAAAGTGAGCTTTCATGCAGTAAATCTTTCAGGCCCATTCAGGACTATGCGGTCCCCTGCAAGGTAATGAGAACATTTGATTGGGCTGCCAATGCACCAAAACAGACCCAGACCTGCACTGCATTTATTGGCAACACAGGCACCACAACTCACGGTAGCACAATACTGTGTTGCAAGGCTTAGAAAAATGTATATATATAGCCAGTATGAAATACATGATTCTGTGTCTGAGCTTGCTGTGACAAATGACAGCTGAAATAAATCAGGCACAGTCCGGCAGATGACTTGACAACCTGGGCTTACAGAAAGAGAGAGTTTTAGGAAGCTGGACACCCATTAACAGACAGGAAGCCACAACCTTGCAGGAGGGAGGTTGCAGTCCGGCAGTGGGCCAGGGCTCATTGTTTGAGAACCACTGCCCTAGAAGACCACAGCATAAAGGACATCACTATGAGGGGACCAGTCTGCAGCGGGCAATGACGCTGTAACATCAGTCTACACTTGGAGGTGTCAACGAAGACACATGATGTCCGACTAACGCGAGTACAAGAGGGTTTTTTAAGTTGTATTATAACCTTCTAATAAAAAGTAATTAACCACTTCAATACAGGGCACTAATACACCTTCCTGTCCAGACCAATTTTCAGTGCTGTCATGCTACACTGTACCCAAACTACATTTTTATCATTTTGTTCCCACAAATAGCTTTCTTTTTGTGGTATTTGATCACCTCTGGGGTTTTTATTAACAAATTAAAAAAAAAAAAAAAAACGAAAATTTGTTTCCGTTACAAAACTTTGTAAGTAAAGTTTTCTCCTTCACTGACGGGCACCGATGAGGTGGCTCCAATGAGGTGGCACTGATGGGCAATGATAGGCAGCACTAATGTACAGTAATTGATGGTACGGATGGATGCCAGTGCCAAACAATAATGCCTGCCAATCAGTAATGCCCATTGTGGGCACTGATTGGCATCCATTGTGGGCACTGCTTGGCATCCCTGGTGGTCTAGGGTGGCATCCCTGGTGGTCCAGTGTGGGCATCCTCAGGAGGGCTGCGCTGATAATCAGCACAGACCCCGCCTGTCGGAGGAGCAGCAGATCGGCTCTCCTCTACTCGTGTCTGACAGACACGAGTGAGGAAAAGCCGATCAACGGCTCTTCCTGTTTACACTGTGATCAGCTGTGATTGGACACGGCTGATCACGTGGTAAAGAGCCTCCACCAGAGATTCCTTAATGAGATCAGTGTTGTGGTGTGTCAGACTGACACACCACGCCACACCACACCACACCACCGATCACCGCGATGCGCGCCCCCATGGGCGCGCGTTGGCCGTTACCCTGCTGGACATCATGTGACATCCGGTCAGGATATTGGAACCACTTTGCCACCGTCATTTTGCTATATGGCGGGCGGCAAGTGGTTAAGTTCCCGTCCTATTAATTTGCAACAATCAGGCCAGTAAATTTGAACTGCAGTGAATTCGTACCCTACATGCTTGCTCTGGGGCCTTTTTACTTTATGTAGTGAAGCCATTAACAGGGTTAGAGCCAAAGTTAGATCCTGAGTTTATGAGCTTTGCTTCTGTGTTGGTGGCACATTCGCAACATCTGACCTGTTTTGAGTGGGTTTTGCATTCCCATAGACTTTTATGGAAATGCAAAACTACTCTGATGCAAAAGAAAGGCTCATCGACACAGACCCCAACAGTGGAAGTGCCCATATTTCTATCCACACAAGTTTCTTTAATATGGCAAGTTATGATTTAGCCGAAAGCGTTCCCAATAGGAAGCATAGCTGTGGGTGGTAAATTTAAAAATAAAAATTTCAGATCAAGTTTCCTTTAACTCGTGTCAAAGTTAATGCGCTGAAACTACAGGAGTCAAAAGGATTAAAAAGACTTCCACACTGAGTGCACTGGAGCACTACACATTTAAAAACCACAACTGTAAAGCCCAAGTCTACAGAAATAACATTGACATCTTAAAGCGGGAGTCCGGCGACCAGTCTTTTTTTTTAGGTCATTGAGACACTTTGCTAACCCCAAAATAATACAGTTTGGGTGTAATATTTAAGCCTCTGTCTGTTTTCGTACTGAAGAATAACTTAAAAAATGTGATGCTGGCTGTTTCCATCTTGCTTGTGGGCATGTGAAGCCCACAAGCATTGATTTCCTGGATGCGGTGAATGCTGTTCATTCACAGCTTGTTCACGTGCATGATCATTGTTCCCGCACTGAATCTTGGGAGAAGCCTGACACTAAGCTCCCAGGAGACAGTGTGGCGCCGGGGAAAGGCAATAAACACGCCTACTCCCATGGGAGGAGAGACAGGAAGTGCCACAATAAAGTACAATATAAAGGTAATTACAGCGATAAAAAAAAAATTAGTGCGGCATTTGAACATCTATGCAATTAACAGAAGGGGGTAAGATTAAGTTAAAAATTTGAGTGGAACCCCGCTTTAAGGCCATCCCTGCCTAGAAAAAAAAAAAAAAAAAAAAAAAAAACTAGAAGTTTATCCAGCAGACAGACATCTCCACAAGAGAAACCTTACCATAATTGGCCATTTAATTAATTATTAACCTTCGATTAGGAGCAGAAAACCTTGGTTTGGAGTGAAAGACAGTGTTAAAACACTTAACCTATCCATGAAAAAAAAATGCTTTGGCCACAGCTGTGCATAGAAACAACAGTCAAGAAAACTGCCTGCTTATAATGGTTTTCAAATAAAACACGGACCCCATTGTGCAGTCATCTTGTTTGTAATCAAACTCACACATACATGGAGGACTGTTCCAACATCCAAACAGTAGCATTAACCAGAAAAATTTCTGTGGAAAGATTTTTCTGGCACCGTTAGATGCAACAAATGTCTTAATACAGAGATGATTTTTATAAAAACATTCAAAAGTTTATTATACAATCAACCTTTAAAACATACACAAGATACTTTGTTCTCATGCAAAAGGATGTAAATTTTCACACTCCATAGAACAACAAAGCTTCAACAGATCTTGTACAATGTATAGCATAAGCCTGTGGAAACCCAACAAGTTTAATCAATTTCCTCCTCGGGGGATAGAGTGCATGTAAATAAAATATATGTTGCAAGATTGGTCAGCCATTTGTTAAAAACAACCCCCATTAGTTTCTCTTTCTGGGACAGCCATGCTTAAAAAGGGGGAAGAAGTAACAGAGGTGCACACAAAGGGTCACCAATGGAGCTTAGAGTCTTGCTGGATAAAATAAACTTTATATGCCCAATAGCCCAAAAAGAACATCAAGATATGCATTCAAGAATTCCAAGACTTCCAGAAAAAGGGTCTTTTCAAAAGGGTCTGTTTATCTGCTCACACCAAATAGCATGAAGTAGTTTGTGTTCTACTAATGTTGGAATCAACTTTAAGAATCACTCAACAATTTACTTTTTGCAGCATTTGGAGCAAACCACAGAATCATTTTCAGAAGCTACTCAAGTCATATAATGTAGCCACATCAGTCAAAAATATGTAGCAGATACAAATTTTGTAGAGTAACATGGCCCTGAAGCTGGCCATTCTTCACTATACGAATCTGATTGTACAATCTCCTTTAGATTTGCCAAAACTATGACATAGGAGGATACCTAAAACAATTTATTCAATTTGTGTTAATTCAGGCTGCCCCTTAAACCCAAACTCCAGCTTTAAAATAGCTTGCTTGGACCAAGCTGGTCCAAACGATCCATTACCCTTACTATGAAATATGCCCACTGGGAGAGCTGTAAAACTGCATGTAGTCCCAGCTACATATAGTAAACCACACTGTTTCCAAGCATGGGACATGGACTTCCCAACCTTTGCTCCTGGAACAAAATAGAGTCAGGCTGAGGGCTGCTCGGCCATTCACAGGAAGCCTTGTATTTTCTGAATACAAGGCTTCCTCTAATTGGTTGAGGGGTGGACAGATGACATCACAAACTCCATAAAGCCCAATCCCGCTGCTGGAACATAGCACTGTATGTAGCTGATGCTTTATACAGTGCTCACAGATGCTTGTGAGGGTAATAGTTAGATTTGTCCAAGCTAGTCCAAACTAACTATTTTAAAGTAACAGAAAGATAGGAGTTTTGGCTTCATACTACATAGCTGATGGTAAACCAAGAGAAGTTTGAATAGTTAGACTGTATAGTATATGGTCAGCATAGAGCAGTGGTTCTCAACTCCAGTCCTCAGGCCCCACCAACAGGCCAGGTTTGCAAGATAGCTGAAATACATCACAGGTGATATCACTTGATGCTCATTGATTGCAGTATTCTAGTCTGCAACTCCCCAAGGTAATACTTAAAATCTGGCCTGTTGGTGGGTCCCGAGGACTGGAGTTGAGAACCACTGGCATAGAGTGACACTAAACTAGATCTTTAATTTTCTAAAATTAATAGAGCCACCATTTCATGGACCTGTAATTTTTTTCATGAAATTGTTTTACTGTGTTTGTCTGCCTTCTTGTAAATGTCCTCAGAGCTCCTATAGCTCTTCTCTCTCCCCTTCCCCCTCACTTCCATTTGTTCGAAACTGGCAATACAAGTTAGGTGCACACTACCCCAAAGACAAGAGCCCCTAGTCCATCTCAGAAGCATGCGAGGGTGGCTATGTTCCTACATACCGTTGGACCCCAGAAGAAAAAAAAAAAAAATTAAAAAAAAACAAACACCACACACACCAAGCCAGGGGTCTCAAACTGGTGGCCCTCCAGCTGTTGCGGAACTACAAGTCCCATCATGCCTCTGCCTGTGAGAGTCATGCTTGTAACTGTCAGCCTTGCAATGCCTCATGGGACTTGTAGTTCCGCAACAGCTGGAGGGCCACCAGTTTGAGACCCCTGCACCAAGCATTTCTACCTGCAGCCATCTTGGGTACGTGAAGGGCAAAATGATTTCTGTACCATTTACTTGCTTGAATTCATCTGCTCTTAGCTCACGCACACAGGCATATGTGGGTATGCTTAGCTCAGAAAGACCCTCCTAGCAACATCAAGATGAAAAATAAATACACATGCAGACACCTGGGATATTGAACATTTTGGCTTAGGCCAGAAACCAACTAAAAGAAATGTGTAAAAAAAATAAATAAAATTAAATTTGAAAAAATAAATAAATAAAAAACATAATATACTTTGCTATTTACTAAAGCTAGCTGCATGAGGCTAAAACAAAAAAAAAGGTTCATGTTGACAGAGTATACAATACTTAAATTGATTTGTGTTTTTAAATCAGGAGTTTAGTGTCACTTTAGAGTGGTTGCAAAAGTATTTCTCATTGTTCTGTATAGCAAAAAAGATGAATCTAAACAATAAAAAAAAAACCACCTAACAAAAACCATTCCTAACTAGCAGGATGGTCCCAGGTAACATTTTTCCAATGCACCTGTAAATTAGTGGAGCCAATTCCATTCAAATATACGCTTATTACAATATTATTCACTGCTGGGACAGGACGGTAGGTAAATAGAGGCTAGCCATTATTTTAAACACAGGAAGTGAAGAAGCAAGCTGTTCAGACAAGACAGGTTGCTATAAATGGAGATGAGGAGGTTTCAGATTCCTTTACAATACTGTATTAGGTCAAGGCTGGCACTGCCAGTGAAAAGATCTGTGTTACCAGCATCCAGCCAAGATGTGAAACGGCTCAGCATTTTTTAGAGGCTTTTTATTTTACATTAATGGCCTTAGATCTCTTCTTCTTACATTGCCATGACAACCAACAATGCAGTTATTCTGAGGCCTCATTCTACCAATACAAAGAAAAAGTGGAGGAGTGGTCACAGATTCATTTCAGTGCAACTGCTCAGGCTTCTGGGCTCTTACGGAGAAACCTGTATCTTCATTTTAAAGCAGCACTGTACATAAAAGGTATACCCAAAACCTGTTAAAGCATCCTTAAAAAAGTGTGTGCATTTAACGACAGGCAGTCCCCGGGTTACAAACAAGATAAGAAATTATGTAGGTTTGTTCTTAAGTTGAATTTGTATGCAAGTTGGAACAGGTACAGTACTTTTTTTTTTTTTTTTTTTTTTAATTCCAGCCAAAAAAAAAATATTTTTACGTTTTTTTGGATAGCATAGTGCAGGGTTAACACCCCTGCAGTGTTTGTTTTGCTGTTTGTGCCCCTGTTCAGAAGATTTCACTTTACTTTGTCCCTGTAATAATTGGATTTTGAGAAAATTTGGATTGTTGCGAAAACAAGGATTGGTGATAAAGATTCAGTGGAGAATTTCCCTTCCTAGGGGTAGATTTCCTCTCGCTTCTTGTTTCCCTCATAGTTTGAGTCGTATGCAAGTTAGATGTTTGTGACTCGGTGACTGCCTGTAAAGTTTGTGTTGTCCATTAGGATTTTTTTGCATTCACAAAAGTACCCGGGCTTTCTGGGCAGAGAAAATGCAATGAAATTTACAACGCATGGGCTCACATGCCCGTGTGCAAGCGGCCAAAGTTTCCAATTTTTGTCTAGGTCTGTTTATTATACTCATGTTTACGTGAGCATAATAAAACAGACCTAAACAAAAAATTGGAAAACTTTGGCCGCTTGCACACGGGCATCTGAGCCAGTACACTGTAAATTCCATAGCATTTCCTCTACCCAGACAGCCAAAGTACTTTTGTAAATGCAAAAAAAAAAAATGAAAATTGTAATGGACAACACATTCACATTACAGGCAGTCCCTGAGTACAGCTGCACACACCTATTTATGCCTATGGGTGTCTGTATGCAGTACCTCAGCTTTCCGGGCTGAGAAAATGCACCATAATTCACATGGCACAGGTTCAGATGCTGATGTGCAACAGACCGAAAAAATATAGTTAAGGCAGTCCCTTGCCCAATTCCAAATGTGCACCCCCACCCAAACACTTACCCGAGTGCTGTATCGATCCAGCGCCGTGCTAGGCTGCATCTGGTCTGTAGAAGAGAATGCTTAAATCATATATTCATCTCCAATTTAAATTTATTACTAACCTTTTTTTTAGGTCTTCAAAATCTGAACGGATTTGTAACATTTGTTTTGTGAAGATCCTTACAAATTTACTTCCTGGAAGTTTGTGACGCGTATTCACTATGACCTGTGAGCAGTCACTGTTGTGTAACCTTTCACAGGGCCTGCCTTCTGAACTACAGAAATGCTGAGAGGAGGAGGAGTTTTAGGAGGTGGAGTCAGTACAGGAATCATTGCTTGCAGGCAAGCAATATACCATTGGATATGTAGTCCTAAGAAATAAAAAGTAAAAAACAGCAGGAGAGGCTGCAAAGCATGCAGGAAAACACAAAATTTGTAAAAACACGGCCAGCAGACAGGCAGAACTCAAAACATATAGGGAGATTTTTTTTAAAATAAGCTTATATTGAAGTGTTAAAAATAACTATCGTGTGCATTGCTAATGTTCTAAAATGAAGCGTAGGCTGTGGCCAAAAAAACTTTTGTATATCCAACCCCTTTTTTTATTGGCGTTTGCACCCCACAAATTTTTTATATATATATATATATATATATATATATATATATATATATATATATATATATATATATATATATATATATATATATATATATATATATATATATATATATATATATATATATACACACACTTCATATACTTTATGGATATTAGCTTTCGTTAGGACGATATTAAAATTGTCTTTAGCTATACATTATTGATATTATATACGGTATCTCACAGAAGTGAGTACACCCCTCACATTTTTGTAAAGATTTTATATCTTTCATGTGACAACACTGGAGAAATTACACTTTGCTACGATGTAAAGCAGTGAGTGTACAGCTTGTATAGCAATGCAAGTTTGCTGTCCCCTCAAAAGTAACTCAACACACAGCCATTAATGTCTAAACCTCTGGCAACAAGAGTGGAGTACACCCCTATGTGAAAATGTCCAAATTGGGCCCAAATAGCAATTTTTCCCTCCCCGATGTCATGTGACTCGTTAGCGTTACAAAGTCTCAGGTATGAATGGGGAGCAGGTGTGTTAAATTTGGCATCATCACCCTCACCCTCTCATACTGGTCACTAGAAGTTCAACATGGCACCTCATGGCAAAGAACTCAGAGGATCTCAAAAAAGAATTGTTGCTCTACCTAAAAATGGCCTAGGCTATAAGATTGCCAAGACCCTGAAACTGAGCTGCAGCATGTTAGCCAAGACCATACAGTGGTTTAACAGGACAGGTTCCACTCAGAACAGGCCTCGCCATGGTGCAGGTCCTGAGCATCATATCCAGAGGTTGTCTTTGGGAAAAGGACATATGAGTGCTGCCAGCATTGCTGCTGAGGCAATCGCCTGATCATAGTCAAGGCAAGCCCTCCTCAATTACCGGTATTCAGAAAGAGCCTACATCAATATCACCAAAACCGGAAACAGAATGATCAGCAATACCGTCTGGAACATAGTTATATAATTTACTGGATGGGAAACTTTATTTTTCCCAACAAATCAAAGTTCAGCCAAGGAGCAGGTATAGATGCTTGCGGTGATCTTTGTTGGCCAGAAAAGCCTCATTGCAAATTTCTTCAATGTAGTTTTTTTCTATTACCAGGAACTTGACCTCCAGGTTAAGCACAAACCTACTGCCTATTTCCTATCCAGTGACAGCATGTTAGTGGCCAGTAAAGACAGCCCAACAGGACATGGTACAGACATAGCGTAGGTGTCAGGCCCCAAGCAACAAACTAAAATTAAATCATAAAGCCCTACAAAGAGGAGGATTTTCCATCTGATGCCTACTCTTAGACAGAACTTTTACATTTAAAAAGATTTGATGGCTGAAAGATTCAATTAACCTATAGAAAGAAGACAGGCTTCATTTGCCAAATGCTTAAAGACAGGTTTCCTCACAGGAGACAGATTTTCTAAAGTAAAAGTTTCTAAAAACTTTCTAAAGTTTTTTTGTTTTGTTTTTTTTAAATTGGTCTTGTTTTGCTTTTTTATAGTAAAAAATAAAGAAACCCAACAGTTTCTAAATATCACTAAAAGATAAAAATGTATTTGGGTACAATGTTGCATTGTGGAGATTATCTATTACTCCGTGTCTTGACTTCTGTGGTAGAAATAGTGGGTAAATGGACAGGAAGAGAAATAAAGGCATTAGAAGTTCTAGGGGCCTGTACTGATGGGCTTGATCAAATCAGCACTGCTTCTCTTGCTACACAAGTCTATGGGACTACAAGAGCAGCTTAGAAAACAGTCAATACCGGTCAAAAACCCAGGTATACTGCAGGTCATCAAATACAGCAGCCACTGTCTTGGGTCCTCATTGGATAGATTGATAACAGCAGGAACCATTGGCTACCGCTGGTGTCAATCAAATCCAGTGACGCGTGAGCCAGGGGCGGGGCCAAACAGAAGAAAGAGAAAAAGCTGGTAGAAAGGTTTTTGCCTGAAAAAAATTACCCAATCCTATTTATTGCTTTCCTATTTTTTTGGACTATACCACACCACCTACAACTGAATTAATGTTGACGTCTGCAATTGAAATTGCTGCACTGTGCTGAAAGAATGTCAGTAGTGGGGGGTGTGGAGTTGCAGAATTGTGTGTCAGTCAGTATCACCTAATGGAAAGGAGAGAGTTTGTGCTCTGCAAGCACAGGCCATAAAAGCTAAAAGCTTTCTCTGCTGACACAAACAAAAGGTTTCAGCTGAAAGGGTTTACTCACCCAGACACAATAAGAACGGATAAATATTGCTGCTCCTGAAAGAAGGCTACAATTATCCTGGTAGATGTAGAGGGACAATAAACACATCTCCCCCCAAAGCTCCAAAAATATAGCCAGGGACTTGACAAATTGTGGAAAAATATGAGCATTTCGATTAAACGCTACATTACTAAACCTGGCCATAGATAGTAGATGGTAATTGGATATATGTAATGGAAGGACAAATGAATACTGGGACTAAGACCCCTTTCACACTGGGGCGTTTTTCAGGCGCTTTAGTGTTAAAAAAAGGGCCTGAAAGAAGTCTTATCTGCAATCCCAATGTTAAAGCCCGAGTACTTTAAGAGCCCTTTCACACTGCCAGCACCCGAAAAACGCTGGTAAAGCGCCGCTTTAAATAGCGGCGCTTTAACAGCGTTTTTCAAGCGCTAGCGGGACGCTTTTAACCACCACTAGTGGCCGAATATACAGGGTTAAAAGTTCCCACAAAGCGCAGCTGGCAAAAGCGCTTTGCAGGTGTTTTGCAGGCGCTTCCCATTGATTTCAATGGGAAGGGGTGCTTTAGGAGCGGTGAATTCACCGCCAACTGCATCAAGGCTTGAACATACATCTTGCTGCTGGAATCCAGGGGCTAAGAGGTGCAGGAGGCGGAGCCTAGCGGAGCAGACATGCATTGTTAGAGCTCCACACCGCTGAGGAGAGAAGAGAAGGACAAAGCGGAGCCTGCAGGCTCAAAAGGTATCAATTTGAACCTTTTTGCCCCAGGGAACAAACTGTGAAAGTTTGGGCAGGAAATATGGTACTGGGAGGAAACCGTGGCAGAAATAAAAATCACCTCACAAAGAGCTCACAGGCACTCACTGCAGCTGAAGCAGCTCCAGTCACCTCACAAGATACAGCATCAGGGCGCTCCCACAGACAGAAAATGTCACAGCAAGACTCTCCATTTGAGTCAGATACAGAACAAATCCTCTCACAAACTTCTCCACAAGCCTCCTCAGTATCCCCAGTAATATTATTACAATTTGAAAAGATGCTTCATAAGGCTTTAAAACAAACCTCAGACCAAATAACAAAAAGCCTAACCAAAGAAATAAGAGAGCTGGGAAACCGCACCGCAGCCTTAGAAATAAAAATGGATGAAATTGAAATTACAACCCAAAAAATATAACAGAATTGGAACAATTAAAAAAAGAAAATTTAATACTTCAAACTAAGCTCGAAGATTACGAAAATAGAGCCAGACGTTCAAACTTGCGCATAAGGGGAATACCTGAAACTGTGACAGACCTGCAATCTACTATTACTGCTCTATTACAAGAACTAAAGCCAGATATCCCTATTGAACGTTTAGAACTGGACAGAGTACACAGAGCCCTCACAGCCAAAAAGAAAGACGGACCCCCACGTGATATAATCACAAAATTTCATTATTACAGAACGAAAGAACAAATACTAATTGCTGCAAGAGAAAAAAAAGGAACTTAATTTTCAAGGACACAATTATCAAATTTTTGCTGACCTATCCCAACTTACTATTACTAAAAGACGATCCATGAAACCCCAACTAATGGAACTGCAACGCCACAACATTATGTATCAATGGGGCTTCCCCTTTTCAGTCAGATTTAACTACCAAGGTACAATTTACAGAAGCAGATCAGCAGATGAACTACAACAAACCCTTTTAAAATTAAATCTGACAGAACCCACAAGCAGCAACACTCCCACACGCAGAAGAATGGCATCATCTTCACCTTCAGGCAGCACCCAGAAAATTTCAGAACAAAATGGGAATCATCATTCTCACAAAAGAGGCCGTTATGCCACATCATCCATGGACCAAGAAGATTCAATGGACTGACATCCTAATTCCTGATATCTCTTCATTTATTATACTAAAAGATGGTTCTCTATAAAAAAACTATATTTATAACTGAATGTAACTGCATTCTGATAGTCACACACTGTGTGGGATCATGTTACATTCCAGTTATATTTCTTATTACTTCTGATTCATATAGCCTTAGAATATATAAGTGAAATAAGGAAATTCTTGTTCAGTTATATATTATCAGGTAATAAACAATAGATTTATTACTTTTTAGGACAAATATGTTCAATAATCCAGAAGTAATGGAAGTTTTTCTTTCTTTTCTTAAAACAAATATATTATTACCTAACTAGTTCCTAGAATTATGTTTTTGTTTATTCTAATCTGAAGCAATACAACCTCAATTTTATGAGTTAACATATCTAAACAGTTGCATATGAATAAAATATGTAATTGTTTACTCTAAAAGGGTTAAAATCCCAAAATAATTCAAACTATCTTCATCAATACCAAAGTTATTAACAGTACCTTTCTAACTGAATTATTTAGCCTAGGGCAAGACTAACCATATACAACCACCCTGGAATAAATAATTTCAACAAAAACTATATTCTGCACTCCAATTAATGAAACATCATTTTGATGTCTTTTAACATAGCACTTCTCTCCTGTAAGCGGAAGATCCGTGTACCCCCATTAGCCCTCCTCATTCTCCCAACCATATTATGTGGGAGTGTGACGAAGGCACTTATTCCCCTGAGAGAGATATTTATTCTCTTTCACGGGTAAATTGTGATTACTTGCAAAAAATAATTTATACAATGTATCATCTAATCTCATATGTTTTTTGTTTACTCTTTACTCCAGAATTCACTGGTTTCTTTTCTATCTATTCATCTCTTCAGTCCACACAGGTTGATCTGCGCAGTCAGCTCTGCATAACAAAAAGTAAGTCAAAACTATTTGATCTATTGCCATGGCACCACTGAATATACTTTCCCTGAATGTTCAGGGAATAAATGTCCCTCAAAAAAGGACCAAAGCCTTCCGTACTTTCCATAACAAGAAGGCTCACATAGTATGCCTCCAAGAAACACACTTCACCAAAGATTCTACTCCAAAATATATTTCTCCTTTTTATCAACAAATTTACACGGCTTCTGCCTGTACCAAGCAAAGGGGAACTCTAATTGCATTTCACCGATCCACACCATTCACCTTATCATCAGAAATTAAAGACCCAGAAGGTAGATACCTGATACTCATGGGTTATATAATGGATACAGCAATCACGGTGATTTCCTACTACGCTCCTAACAAACAACCTACACCATTCCTCTCACATATATTACAAGTGATTAATACACACAAAATAGGAACAGTGATAATGTGTGGGGATTCGAACCAGGTCCTCCTCCCATTTCTAGATAAATCACCTTTTACACCATCCAAAATAACCTCTAGATTACCTTTTTCTCAACTTCTTTCCAAATACAATCTGGTAGATTGATGGAGAGAAAGTAACCCAATGAAAAAGAAATTCACTTATTTCTCGCACCCTCATCAAACCTTCACCAGAATAGATCATATTTTTCTAACAATAGGAATGATACCAGAAATTATTGCATCAGATATAATTCCGATTCCGTGGTCTGACCATAATGCAGTATACACTACTATAGCCTCAGCCATACCAAAAGCGCATGACCCAACGTGGTACTTACCAGACATAATGCTCAAACACCCACTACATCAGATGGCCATTGAACAAGCTTTAAAGGAATACATATCAATTAATAATACAACAGACATCTCCCCAATAACACTGTGGGAAGCTCATAAGCCTGTCTTGCGTGGTACAATACAAAGACAAATGGCACTATTTAAACGGGAACGCAAAAATCTAGCAAAAAAACTAGAACTCAATTTTAATGCAGCCTACATATCATTTCAAGATAATCCATCTCAGAGTACAAAATCTCATCTGGAAAAATCTAGATTGGAATATGATCTATTTCTCACTGAGTCAGTTGATAAATCCCTCAAACGCTCCAAACACAATTTCTACATGAATACAAACAAACCAGGTACATATTTGGCTCGGGCATTAAATTCAACTAACAAATCTTTCAAACCAATACGTTTGAAATTATCAAAAAATGTTTACACTTGTAATCCAGTTAAAATAGTCCATAAATTTCACTCACATCTCGCAACTTTATACAAGACAAACAATGAATTTAATCCTACAGAGGCTGAATCCTTCTTCTCAAAAATAACCTTACCTGAGTTATCTCAGAATCAAAAAAGCAGTTTGGATGAGCCTATAACTATAGATGAAGTTGCTAACGCCATAAAAGACCTAAAACTTAACAAAAGACCAGGCCCAGATGGCTACTCGGCTTTATACTATAAAACATTCTCAGAAATACTCTCTCCCATTCTCACTGAAACTTTTAACAAACTTCTAGATGGACATTCTTTTCGGCAAGAAACACTAATGGCAATTGTTTGTATGATCCCAAAACCCCTTTCTGATGATACTTCCTGTGTGAATTATCGGCCTATCTCTCTGTTAAACCTCGATATTAAATTATTAGCAAAAATAATAGCAAAACGCCTCAATAGCATTATAGGAAAATTAATACATAGAGATCAAGTAGGCTTCATGCCAAATAGACAGGCAGGCGATAATATACGCAGGGCAGTGTTATTGGCACATATAGCTAAAAAATGGAAAATCCCTTTATGTTTTCTATCTCTCGATATTAAGAGGGCATTTGACACAGTATCCTGGCAATATATGCAATATTCATTACAAAAATGGGGTTTTGGACCCCACTTTTTAACATGGATCAAAGCATTATATAATAAACCCAAAGCCTATATAAAATATGCTGGATACAAATCTGAAGCCTTTAATATCGAAAGAGGTACCCGACAGGGTTGCCCATTATCTCCCTTATTATTTGCCCTTATACTCGAACCCATGGCCCAATACATCAGAACAAACCAAACTATAACTGGCATTGAAGTAGGAGGTATTACACACAAATTATGTATATTTGCAGACGATATATTACTTTTTCTATCATCACCACAGGTCTCTGGTCCTAACTTAATACCAGCTCTTGATGGATTTGCAGCCCTATCCGGCCTTATGATTAATCCTAAGAAATGCCTAGTGCTTAATATTTCACTCACAAACATGGAATTGATCCCGGCTAGGGCTGCACTCCCAATCACATGGGCAGAAAAATCAATCCCATATCTTGGAATTCATTTAACAGCCTCTCATTCTGACTTATTCTCAACCAATTATCCTCCTCTATTAAGACAGATCACAAATCTAATAAAACAATGGTCGCAACTTCTTTTATCCTGGATGGGGAAGATTAATGCAATCAAAATGACTATTCTACCCAAATTGCTTTATCTATTCAGAGTCCTCCCTATTCCAATTCCTTCCTATTTTTTGAGAATAGTACAAAAAAGAGCAACTTCGTTTATATGGGGCTCTTCTAAACCACGTATACCTATACACACACTACATCTTCCCAAAAATAAAGGAGGCCTGGGATACCCTAATTTTACTAACTACTACAGAGCAGCACATTTGGCCAGTCTGTCCAAATACCATGCAAAACAGGAAATCCCATTATGGGTATTTATAGAGGCTTCAGAAAATGACCCTCTATTAATATCAAATTTATTATGGCTTAATCCTAAAGACCGCTTTAAAATTGATAATCCCATAACTAAACACTTCTTATCTCTCTGGGATAAACTAAAAACCAAATATCAGTTACAATCTCCACACAATCCTCTCCTTTCTTTTATCAGAAATCCGGCCTTTTATCCGGCATGGATCTACCCAAATTCTTTTAAAGCTTGGAAAACATCAGGCATTCAGACACTAAATGACTTCATAGCATCTAAATCATTCCTTTCATTCCCATCGCTTAGAGAAAAATATGATCTACCAAACTCTGAGATATTTAGATATCTCCAAATCAAAAATTTCTATACACCATTCCTAAAGGGGGATACACCATTATCCTAATTATCCATTTTTGAATCAATCTGTACAAAAGATCCATTTGCTAAAGGTACAATTTCATCACTTTATAATCAATTATATGGAGTAGCAAATCTTAATAGACCCTCTTACATTCAGAGGTGGGAGGAGGACCTGGGACGAACTTTAGAAGACACGGAGTGGTCTAACATATGGCTCACATCTAAGTCATCTTCACCCAACATCTTAGCACTGGAGACAAATTATAAAGTCCTAACTCGCTGGTACCTTGTACCCGCTAGAGTGGCAAAATATTCACCTAATACCTCAGCTCTTTGTTTGAGGATGCCCAGAAATAGGCACATATTTACACATATGGTGGACGTGCCCAGTAATCCAAACCTTCTGGAAGGAAGTCTTCGTGATTGCATCTAAAATATTTAAAAAAATAATACAACCAGATCCATATTTAACTTTACTTAATCTAAAACCGGAATGGTTAACACTCTCTCAATTCAAACTTATGATCCAACTAATAACGGCTGCAAAACAAACAGTGGCCAAGGCATGGAAATCTCCTACATTGGTACTAGCAGAAACAATTCACAGAATGAATAATACAATGTCCCATGCTAAGATGGTAGCCATCGATCAAAATCAAATTCCAAAATTTGAAAAACTTTGGCATCCTTGGATAAAACAACAGTTCCTGTCAAACTTCAATGACTCTGTCCTGTTGCCATGGTAACAGATTAAATGACTTACAGAGACACCCATTCTAAGGCTTCAAAGAGAACTAAAAAGAATAATAAACTGACGAGCGGGACAACCTTGTGGACCATACCTCTACCTTTCAACCCTTTTTCTTCTCTTTCCTTTTCTCCACCTTACGATTAAAGCTCATTATCAGAATTTATTTGACCTATATACACTCTACTTGTAAACAATATGTATAGTAGGTATAAATCATTTAAATACCTACAAAAGTAACTAAGGAAATGATATATATCTTTAATTTAGGTTTACGTGAACCCAATGTTTAAATATTTGAAATTTCATGATATTTACCTATATAAACCCTACTGTAAAACAATGAGCTTACTTTATAGATCCTTGTAAACTTACTTTATGTATCTTTATAACATTGTATACTCAAACTTCTTTTGACAAGGAATCCAGGGGCTAAAAGATAAATGGACGTGTGCATGTCGCCTAAGGACTGGAAGAACAGAAATACAAAATTCTTTGTATATACATGCATTTTAACTGTGTATTCATCAGTTGCTTGGAGCACAACTTGAGGGCTGACCAGACACCATTAGAATGAAGCTCCATGTGAGGCAGTGGACTGCGATACACTAAGTTTCAAAATAGTACTGCATGAGTTTCCCCAGAGCGCATGACTGCAACACAGTGGTGTGAACCGGCCAGGTTGGAGACCAGCTATTTTGCCTTGCGGTGAGACTGTGCCAGAATATCCACCAACGTAGTTCTATTGTACTTGGTTAGAATCACCCCTTAAAGTGAATGTAAACCCAATTCATGAAATTTGAGCTGGGCACATCTGCAGTGTCTTGTTATCTCTCTTCAAAGCACTGTCCCGTAGCCATCTCCTGCTCCATTCTTCTGTAAATAGCCTGGTAACTCCTGACAAGCTAAGTCACATATAATAAAAGCAGGGGGAGTTTCATGTTGGGGAGGATGCTATTAATAGATTCGCACAGAGCTGAATGATTCAGAGCTGAAAGTGTTTACCTATGAGGAGAGGGTGTGTGCGCCTTTTCCTCCAATCAGCTGTCTTGGCTGTATGCCCAGGCTTCACTGCAGTTCTGACCAGAAGAGAAAATCTAACACAACGTACACTTTCTAAACGGTATATAAAGATGAAGACAGCAGATATACATGTAAAACGTATGTAGGGAGATTTGTTTGAACTCTGTGCATCATCTAAGGTTGTTCACTTCTCTGGATATATGTGAGGGTTTACATCCACTTTAAATTTTACCAAGCATCTGTGTAGTACACATCAATAGGATTTTCTTATGTGAAAGCATTTACCAGGGAAATAAAATAAACAAAACACACAATAAAAGGGAGCAAATGAGAGTTCATTGGGTTTTGCATACGCTTTAATTTTTTTTTTTTTTACTAAAAAGTAAATTAGTTTTTGAATTAGTTTTCACATTATGCTTCATATTGGATGCTTTGGTTGGTACATCCATTATTATATGTCAACAGGACTGACTACCTATGAATTCTATAATTTGCTGATGCTTACTCATGCCAAATGGCAAGAAGAGGCAGAGTATCCTTCACTTTTGGTGAAAATGGGTAAAAGCAGCTTTTGCATGTAGAAAATGTCCAAAATACTTCAGTATGTCAATGAAAACCATTATATGAGAAAAAAAAAAAAAAAAAAAGAATCAAAGTATATTTTTATAATTAGTGGACAAATATTTTTGGAATTCTAAATAAATGACTTGTAAAAAATACACTTACACACAGGGAAAACCATAAAAAAAAAAAAAAAATTAGGGAAGACGAGGACTTCTCATTTGGAAACAAAAAACAGTTCATAAAAGAGCCAGTGTATTACTAAACTAGAGAAAAAGCAAAAGGAAATAAATTGGAGTAGATCTGTGTCTACAGGCAGCTTCAGCTGCATTTGGAAGTTTTGTAATTATATATATATATATATATATATATATATATATATATATATATATATATATATATATATTATATATATATATATATATATATATATATATATATATATATATATATATATATATATATATATATATATATATATATATATATCCTGTTGGCCATGTGCCTTGCATTCCAAAAATGTAAGATTAGGTTACAGCCTGTCTACACAGACACCTGAGTGAAGAGAATAAGAGAACTAGATTTTGGCCTATAGCTCATGCTTATTATATTGTGGCATTTCATTATGTTAAAAAAAATAAATAAACTGAAAAAATTGCCAGAAATAGTATAGAGTTTTCAGGAAACGTGCAAAAACATTGCACATATATTTTCGCGTAAAGATTCTGGCCCTGCCCACTGTATGCTGCTGATCTCGTCAGAGACCAACATCAGCCAAATTTTTTTTTTTTAATCTATAGAGCAGGAAAATGTTTTGTTCTGTCTGACAGCCAATCACCTGGGCAGGAGGTGAGGGTGCATCTGCCTCAAGTGAACAGAGACCGAAATAATATCCTGACAGAGGTCTAAGCCTTCCTCGCGGTGCTCAAAAATGTATTTATTGCTTTCCGTGTGCTCATCGTGGGTAGAAATGTTTGTTCTGCCTGTCACGGAGACAAGTAGTAAGGAGAAATCTTTCAATTGGGGACACAGAAAACAATCATATGTGATAGGTTCTTACCCTTTCCTTTTTTTATTGAATGCACACAAAAACAATCAATAATAATAATAATAATAATAATAATGTTTGGGCACAGCATCTGATCCCCATTCAAGCACATTTCTTAAAAGGTACTGTACTAAGGTAGTATGAATGTCATCAGTGCTGACCTCTGATACAGAAAATGCTAGTTCACTGGCTGTCAAACTCATCCAAGGTCATCAGGACCTTCTGAGCCACAAACACAAAAATAGGCTTGGTTTTGGTTGATTGCATGCATCCTCATTGTATACACACACACACACACACACACACCCCCACTATATTACTAAAAGTATTGAGACGCCTGCCTTTACACGCACATGAACTTTCATGGCACCCCAGTCTAATGCTGGCCATAGACTATACAGAAAATCGGCCGAACCCATTTTCGAAAAACGAACGTTCGACCGTGACCGCAAACGATCGTGCCATCATATAATGACCGATAAATTGTTCAGTGGACATGAATAAATAATTTTTTGTTTGTTTTTTTACATATACCTAGTGCAGACAGTTCGGACGGGAAACACATTAACCTTGCAATTTATCGTACGTTCGGCAGAAATTTTCCAAACTTCCCGATCGTTTTTGTCCCACAAAAACGTCACAAACGATTATCGATTTGTGCCCATTAACTTGCCGAAAAACGAACGAAGTGTCTATACGAACGATTTTTCGGCCGATTTTTCGTATAGTGTATGGCCAGCATTAGTCCTTAGGGTTCAATATTGAGTTGGCCCACCCTTAGCAGCTATAACAGCTTTAACTCTTCTGGGAAGGTTGTCCACAAGGTTTAGGAGCAGGTCTATGGGAATGTTTGACCATTTTTCCAGAAGCGCATTTGTGAGGTCAGGCTCACTGTCTCTGCTCTAATTCATCCTAAAGGTGTTCTATCAGGTTGAGGTCATCCATGAATTTATGGACCTTGCTTTGTGCACTGGTGCGCAGTCATGTTGAAACAGGAAGGGGCCATCCCCAAACAGTTCTCACAAAGTTGGGAGCGTGAAATTGTCCAAAATGTCTTGGTATGCTGACGCCTTAAGAGTTCCCTTCACTGGAACTAAGGGACCAAGCCCAACCTCTGAAAAACAACCCTACACCAAAATCCCCCCTCCACCAAATGATTTGCACCTGGACCTCAATCCCAGGCAAATAACATTACAAGTTCTTTGGCAGGCAAGCTAGGTCCCATTACATTCAAATGGTCTGAGGAGCTGTTCTTGCGGTGAGCATAAATTCACTTAAAATAAATATACAGAATAATTATATATATATATATATATATATATATATATATATATATATATATATATATATATATATATATATATATATTACACACATATACACTCTGACAAGCCATAACTTTACAAACTGACAGTTTATGTGAATAATATTGATTATCTGGTTACAATGGCATCTGAGAGTAGGTGGGATATATTAGGCAGCAAGCGAACATTGCAGTCTTGCGTATGGGGCTGCATAGGCGCATACTGGTTAGGGTGCCATGCTGACCTATGTCCATGGCCAAAAGCACCTACAGTGGGCACATGAGCATCAGAAATGGACCACGGAGCAATAGAAGGTGGTCCGACAAATGACGTTTTAGCCAGGTGCATGTGCATCACTTACATGGGGAGGACATTGCACCAGGATGCAGTGTGGGAAGAAGGAAATGTAATGCTTTGGACAATATTCTGCTGGGAAACCTTGGTCCTGCCATTCATTTAGAGGTTACTTGACACATACCACCTACCCAACATTGTTGCTGATCAAGTACACCCCTTATGAAAAAATATATTCCATGTTGCCAGTGGCCTCTTTCAGCAGGATAATGCAGACCTACTGAATTTTAGGTGGTTGGTCATAACGTTATGGCTGATCAGGGTATATCTATCTCACACTGGGTTGTTGAAGGCATATCAGTTTGTAGCAGTGATTGGAATCCCTTATAGGGTTCATTACTATAATAGCCAGCTATGAGGTTGTTCTATTCCATTCATTGCCAATATGTAATATGTCCTTTGCCGTAGAGCTGCAGGATTCTGGTTAAAATGAGAATCACAACTTTTTTGCTTAAAATAAAAATCATGATTCTCATGGCGTAACATCCTTCACATTATACAAAAAAAATTGGGCTAGCTTGACTTTTTTTTTTTTTTAATAAATTAATGTGTATTTTCTCCAACCACCATTTTATTCTCTAGGGTCTCTGCTAATTATATATATATATATATATATATATATATATATATATATATATATATATATATATATATATATATATATATATATGTTTGGGGGTTCCAAGTAATTTCCTAGCAAAAAATACTGATTTTAAACTTGTAAGCAACATGTGTCAGAAAAAGGTTTAGTCGTTAAGTGGTTAAACTGAGCTCATTTACAGACCAAAGTTCATTCTTTTGATCTAAGAATGAAAGGTTACTTTGTTTATAGTCATCTCTGATGTTGAGATAAATTTGGCAGGCTGCCTGGATTTTTTTTTTGTCAGAAGTGAGCAGAGAAATCTGCACTTGTTACATAGGTTCGGGAAATGCTGCTTTAAGATCGGGGGGGGGGGGGGGGGGGGGGGGAGGCGGGAGAATAGATTTTTCGATTCTTTAACGATTAACCATGCAGCTCTACTTGGCAATTAAAGAATTAGGCCTCATGCACACGAGACGCTGTTAAACTCGAGTTCAGAGGCAGTTGGACACTTTTTTCAACTGCCCCTGAACCCAATGTTATCCTATGTGTCCATGTACACAGTCTCGTTTTTTGGCGTTTCTAGGCAGTTGTGTTTAACCTAGTTTTTTCAGAAGCAAAAAAATGGGTTCAGATGCAAACGTGGCTAGACGCCGGTACCACGTTTAGCCGCGTTTGCGTTTATAAGTGTTTTTTACAACCCGACTTTGGGGCCCCATATCTCGGGGCCACTTGGTGCCAGGAACCCCTACAAGCACTACAACATATCCAAATTTGGGGTTCCTATCATAAAGTGACCCCAAGATATGGGGCCCCAAATTCGGGTCACAAAATGTCATTCTCTGCTGCAGAAAAGTGCTTGACATTTTGCAACCCGACTTTGGGGCCCCATATTCTGGGGTCACTTGGTGCTAGGAACCCCACATTTGGATATGTTGTAGTGCTAGTTCAACTGTGTTAGCACACCAAATTTGGGGTTCCTAGCACCAAGTGGCCCCGAGATATGGGGCCCCAAAGTTGAGTCACAAAATCTCACTCTCTGCTCTGCAGACGCTTCTAGACGCAAACGTGCCTAAACGCAGCTAAACGCGGCATGCAAACGTGGCAAAACGGGTGTTTCTAAACGCCGGTTTCAGCTTTTAAAAACATGTGTTCAGCAGAGTTTGCACCGGCGTCTCGTGTGCATGAGGCCTTAAAAGGTCAACAGCACCCAAAACTGAAACTATTGTTGGCTGAATCACTCAACTTCTAATAGATCTTTTAGTTGAATTTCAAAGCAGTCATTTTTTTCCCAAATGGAGAAAAAAGATAAACAATATAGATCTCCTAAATTGAAAGCTCATATAGTTTAAAGTTAGACGACACAGCACAGTGTGGCTATACATATATTTACGATTGTATTAAAACAGTTTTTAACCTAAAATTTAACAACATTTTCTACAGGCTTTTAAATAAGTCACAGAAGTTTTATTAAGCAGAAAAAGAATGAAATTAATACATAATATTCTTTTCCTCTTCATCAGACTGTAAAGCTGTCTTCCCCCAACAGCAAAAATAAAAGAAAGGTCTGCTTGAAACTCATGCATGATAAACAGCAGTCATTAAAAAACAGAAATAATCTCCATAAAATGGCATTTATTTTCCCTTTCTTGGTACCAGCTTTCTGCTACACAAATTTGACTTGATTTGCCAGAAAAAATATTGTCGAAGTTCATTTATTTATACATCTAGTGCCAAGTTCTGAAGGAACATGGCTTTGCATTAAATATTCAAACGAGCGCGTTTATGACCTACTTGCTAGTTTGTGAGGATAGTAAAATAGACTAAATATTCCGGCTTTGTAAAATTAGCTGGAGTGGCAAGTATGTAACCTAGAAAAACAAAAATCCGTCATATCCAGGCTTAGGCACTGTATACAGGGAGAGGCATCCGACCCTGCAAAACAGCGTCAGAAGTCTTTCAAATATCATAGCTTTTCCATCATAAGATAAAATTAAATAAAAAAGTCAATAATACATATAAAAGTTAATGTAGCTCTGTAGACATAAATTGTAGAACTGGTCATACACTAGTAGATTTTCATACGAACAGTCACACCAGAATTCATGACAATCGAAGACTTGACGAATGTCCTTCAAAACTACTTACAAGTTTTATTTGATTTTAACATTCGATTTTGGAATAGACTTTCCCTGAATGAAAGCCACATTCCGGGAGAAATTTGTTTGTTCAAGATAAAATTTTCCTATACTCTTCCCTGGAATTTTCTCATCATTGCAGTCAAAAACGAATGATTAGAACAGCGGGGGTGGGGGATGTGGTTTGCTTGTAAGCATTTCTGCAGTGCATTTTGCCGCAAAATATCAGCAAAAGAAAGCTCTATTTATGGGGAAAAAAATGATAACAATGTCATCTGGGTACAGTGTTGCTTGACCGCGCAATTGTCATTCAAAGTGTGACAGCACTGAAAGCTGAAAAATGGCCTGGGCAGGAAGGGGGTGAAAATGCACTGTATTGAGGTGGTTAAGTGGAATTTATTCTGCATTTTTAAAGCCTCATATCCGCCCCTCAACGCCTGCTGTGAACATTACAATGGCACCACACAGTGCTGTAGACACAGGAGCATTAGTGTGGTGTTAAAAATTTAAGCAGCATGTCACTTTCAGGAGGCATCCACGCTGGTAAGCCGCTTCCATTAATTTCAATGATAATGATCTGTAAGCAAACCTTAAGCATTTATGTGGGGGTTAGTGAAGCATTTATAAAGTGTTAACTGGGCAATGGAGTTGAGGCAGTGGAGGTTCAGGTATCCCAGAATGTAATGAGAAAATAGAAAACTAGGACAGAGCAGCTCCAGGCACTTCCTGTTTGTAGAGAGCAGCCATGTAGTGAAGCCATTTAGTTCAGTGTGCAGGAAAATGTATTAAGCCAGCAATACTGACAGTGCCAGGCAGGAGCAAAAGCATGGAGCAGTGTTGCCAGTGACAAAGCTTTGTTTCAGCAAAGTTTTGCTGGACCAAGCCAAGTGTTAAAGAGATCCTAGTATACAAATCCATCTTGCAGAGAAAGCAGAAAAATGCCTGCTATCACACCACAACCTAATCATTTCCTCTACATCACTTGCTCTTTAACCACTTCAATACAGGGCATTTCCCACTAGAAAAGCAATGCTTTCATGGACATTTTTCAAGCACTCTTGAAGCTTGAAATTCTTCAAATGCTACAGGCACGTTAACGAGCATGGCTTCATTCTTCATAATCAACATAGGCGTAAAAAGATCCCCATTTGTCTGAATTTGACTTGGAATCAACCTCTTTTCTACTCCCTATACAGAAGCAAGCAGTCTGGGAGAAGGAAGGGGCAGGGCTCCAATCAGGTGTGTTGTATGTAAAATGTTCCAACAAGGCACATAATAAAAAGATGAGTGAGACGACCTTATCAGTGTCCTGCTGCTCCTTTGCAGTCTACTCTGCTGACTTAAAAGTAGAACTATAGCGCCCCCCCCCCATTTTGGATATAGTAAGGGAGAGTTATAACCCCGGCAGATTTTTGCCATGGTCTATTGTGGAGATTTTTCTTAATTTCCTTTTCCCATAGGCAAACAGGAAGTGAAGAAATCTCTGTAAATTAAGAGAATTCCTTGGGGACCCCCAGGTCACCAGAACTAGGGTCCCTATGAGAAGATTTCCCCTTCATTACTTTTCTGGGGACAAGCCAAGATTTGGGAATTTACTTTTACTTTGATAATGGTACACAGGACAAATCGAGGGGGTGTATCTCCTTAATGGGGACACAGACAGCAATAAAAACCTGACAAGCATTGTAATCCCTCTCCAATCTACCCAAAACTGAAAAAAAATTAAAAAAAGTTATATTTTAAAAGTAGAGAAAAGACACCATTTATCCCCTTTTACTGGTCTGTAATTGCAAAAGAGAAAGTGGCATCATCTGCAGGGGTGTGTGCTGTCTGATGGGGCTGTGTTAACCTCAAACATAGATGGGACAGAAATCTAAATCTTTTTCCAGGTAAAAATGCAATTCAGCGGTGTATTTAGCCATCAGCTTTTAGTTAATCATGTAAAATATTGATAAAATGTGATGTGCACGAGAGCAATTTACCCAATTTACTAAAAACGGACAACAGAGGTCCCCCCCAATAGCTTAATATCAAATTGAACTGGATTGTCCCATCTAGTGAATTAGCCTAAATCTTGATCAAGAGTCAGTCTACGGGTCTATTTTAGGAAATCCTTTCCACATCAGTCTACCTTCTAATTCTAAAAGCAATGTCTTCCCTTCCACATACACTTCAACTACCTTTCCCCCTGCTTGACAGTACATAATTTAGTAAATACACTAGGCACCTACGAGGACAGAAATGATGGTTGGTGAGGATTTGCTTTAATAAAGTACAGGCTACAGGTCTGTCATTGTGATCCTTGTGTCACTACTTAAAAGCGGAGCTCCACCCAAAAGGGGAAGCTTCCCCCGCTGCCACATTTGGCACCTTTTGGTGGGGGGAGCCGATACCCGTCAACCCCCACACCACCTTCTGGAAGACATGTCCCAGAAGACAGCAGGACCATTCAGAAAGTGCAGCGTGACTTTCGCATGCGCAGTAGGAAACCGGTTGTGATGCAGCAAGGCTTCATTTTCTGTTTCCCTAAGTGAAGAAGATGCCGGTGTTCTGTCAAAACAGGCAATTCATTGAGATCTCCAATCATGTCAGTTCTGGTTATTGTAAAGCATCAATAATTGGAGATTTAGACAAGTTGCAGTTTTGACAACACCGGCAAACATGTACATGCCAGTACACGACTTTAACAGAACAGCCAAGGAGGAAAAAGTTGGTGCCGCCTCAGAGGCGGCCACGTTGTTGGTTAGTACCGGGTGGGCCAACAATGTCCGCTCAGAATATCGTGTACCAGAGTGTATACGGTTGCTGGTGTTGTGTCAAAACAACTCATCTAAATCTTCAATTACTGATGATTTACAGTAACCGGAAGTGACGCGATCGGAGATCTCGATGAATTGGCTATTTTGACAGAACACCGGCGCCTGCACCCACAGCAGATGGACATATTGGCTTGGGGAGCCAACATCGCAGGATCCCTGGACAGGTAAGTATATTAAAAGTTTATTTTTTTGTACAGGCTGGAAAGCCTCTTTAATAAACTAAACTAACCTAGTAGGAGAGATATTTTTACATGGACAACTGATACTACTTCCTCTGAGTTAAAAACTTTGGTACAGTTTCCATCAATGAAAAGTGCTCTATTAATAGAGGATGGTGCATGAATGACACATCAGCCAATTTTAATATGTCTATATATGCAGAACACATGCTTAGACTTCTGTTTTGATATATACTATTTAACATATTGAAGCAAGTATTATTTCTGACAGAGCACAGTACACCCCCCAAAATGCCTTTAGCTGCCAATTCTCATCAGAGGCACGGCTCTCTTTATTCAGGCATCACCCAAGTCAGCATCTTTCTGGACTGAGAAGCTGGCTCAAAAAAAAAAAAAAAAAAAAAAAACGCATGGTCATGTAATCCTAGTGCCCTTTCCTGGTTTTCTCAGATTGTCCAACACAGATCAGCTCCCTGTAGTAGTTTTTTGCCTTGCTACAAAGTTGCAATCTTATTACTATAGGAAAGGAGAAAGAGGAAATGCTTCCTCCTGACAGCAGTGGCAGATAGCCTAGGCTTTGCCTACTGGGCCATTTCTGAAACTCAACGATGGCTTTTTTTTTTTTTTTTAATCAAAGTACTGTTGTAAATTAGGACATCAATAATTAAAGGCCCCATTCGCATCAGACACGGTGGAACTACGCTGGTGGTTATTCCCATCGGCGCTCCATAATGAAGAGACATGGCAAAATGCTTTGTTTCTTATTGTGCCATTTTACAACACGGCATTGCTGCAGTAAGAGGGGAAAAAAAAAAAAAAAAACACACAGGGCTTTCTAGGACGGCAACCGTCCCATTTTACAGATAGCAGGTTGTTGTCAGTGCATATTGTAGATAATTCCCCTTCATGAGGGCTGGCAAAGAAAAAAAAAGTGACAAGACATCTATGCAATTCCAGTGATCTCAATATGGTGGTGATAAATTAGTTTAAGCATCATATGGTTACATCAACCTAAAGCTATGCTCATCTCTACAATAGAATAGCTTAGTGGGTTATTGCTATGTAGAATTAAGAGGTAGAGATGTCCAGGACTTAATATAGTCGTCCTGTTATAAAGTGCAAATATTGAAGGAGACCTCCTTCTGTCCTGATTCACAGGGTAGGAATGAGCCCAAGGAATGTTGCTGTTGTGGGGGGGTAGTACATCATGCAGTACTTTATCAGCCAAGCTGGTTGTAATACAAGCTACCACATCACTGTCATAGTGAAGCAAGTTCTACTGAAATGTCACTCATGACATTTCCATAAAAGTTCTGCAAGAAAAAATAAAAAAAAAATAAAAAGTAAATGGTGCCAAGTCTGACAGCACAAGCCACTGGCTGCGCTTGGAGGTCCACATTGACTAATTTTTAAAATCTCAACTGTGGCCACTTGGTACAAAAAAAAAAAAAAAAAAAAAAAAAATGTGGAGGAGGAATTGACAAAAACTGTTAATTGTTTTTTCCAGAGCCTCAGGGTTTTTTTCCCTTCCTTATTTACTGCAGCCACCTGGGACAGAAAGTGAAGTCTCCCTATGAGGTCCCAGAGTGCAAAAAAAAAAAAAAAAAGTAAAAAAAATAAATTATATTATATGATAGAGAGATACAGATCTATATATACACATGCACACTATACTGCTTTGAACTACACGCTCCCCCTACCAGACACTGCAGCCCACAGGAGGAGTGTTTCTGCAACAGAGACAGTATTGGTAATCTAGAAAGCATTGGACAGGGCTAGATGGGGCCAGGTGCTGAATGAAGCTACAGGCTGGTGGATCAGCATTGACAATGAAGTTGCAGGGGTGTGGCTTTCTGTCCTCCCACTGTTGTGCAAGCAGGCACAGCCTACATGAGTGCAGTACTGTTGCCACTCCATCACAGTATGCCTCAATAGGAACATTTAATGGCAGATTCAGTAGGTACTTGTGGGACTTAAAGGGGGACCAAGAATGCAGATACACTTTCTAATTGAGAGTTGCAGCAATTCTTTTTTTGTTTGGGAGGCCACAGCTCTCTTTTAAACTGAGAAGCACTGATACCCGCTGTAATGACGGCTTCCAATTATTTTGCCATCAATGTGCAGGGAAGGTCAAAGAAGAGTTTTATCTTTCTACATGTTTCAAAGTTTCTTTGTCAGACTGAGCTCAGGTCCAATCACACACATACACAAACCAACTGTCACTAAGGCCCCTTTCACACTGGGGGCGGGGGCGTTGTCGGCAGTAAAGCGCCGCTATTGTAAGCGGCGCTTTACCATCGGTATTGGGCCGCTAGCGGGGCAGTTTTACCCCCCTGCTAGCGGCCGAGAAGGGGTTAAAACCACCACAAAGCGCATCTGCAGAGGCGCTCTGCCGGCGGTATAGCCGCGCTGTCCCATTGATTTCAATGGGCAGGAGCGGTGAAGGAGCGGTATACACTCCGCTCCTTCACCGCTCAGAAGATGCTGCTGGCAGGACTTTTTTTCCCCGTCCTGCCAGCCCACCGCTCCAGTGTGAAAGCCCTCGGGGCTTTCACACTGGAATTAAAGCAGCGGCACTTTCGGGTCGGTTTGCAGGCGCTATTATTAGCGCAATAGTGCCTGCAAACCGCCCCAGTGTGAAAGGACCCTTAGGCTGGCCATAAACTAGTCATTTCTCTTTGTTCAACTAGCAGGTCGCTCAACACCATGACTGCCCCTTCCACACACACTTAACGTGGATGGGGGAATCCCTCCTGCAGCGCTATGGTATTTTGACAGCAGGGGTATTAACCTGCCATCAGAATACACCAGCAGTAAAAATTTTCCAACAGACTAGATAAAATGACTTGTGTACAACCAGCTGACCATACATGGATCAAAATTTGGCCTATCCCTGAATTTTGATCCATGCATACATAGCCAGATTTACTGGCAATGCCTGCACTTGCTTGTCCTTAACATAGCCAAAATTAGAAAGATTAAAACGAGAACAATTATTTCTATAGTATTAAAACAAGCCAGTTCATCAGGAGTGTAAACCCATTAATTGTGCAACTTGCCATGTGGTCCGGAAATGAGATCTTTCAAAAAAAGTTGTCTACAAGTAGAGTCTGAAGAATAAAGGCTGTACATACAATGTGGAATATTAAGAAAATGGGTTTTCCAAATTATTTGCTTCTAGCCATATCTGCAAGTATTAATCAATTTCAGATTGAGCTACTGAAGTTGGTAAACAAGAGTTTATACAATAGATTGTACAAACTGTATTTGGCAAGGATGGAAAGTCATACCTGTAAAAATGTGTAACTAAATTAGAAGGGCAAATGAGGGCTTTCTGTAACTAAAAGCGGTAATAGCTGGCATTTCAAGTGGTCTATTCCAGTGTTTCTCAACTCCAGCCCTCAAGGCGCACCAACAGGTCATGTTTTCAGGATTTCCCTCAGATGAAAAGGCTGTGGTAATTACTAAGGCAATGAAACTGATCAAATCACCTGTGCAAAATAGTGGAAATCCTGAAAACATGACCTGTTGGTGTGCCTTGAGGACTGGAGTTGAGAAACACTGGTCTATTCTTAGGAAAGGCGTTGTTTTCATAAACTCCTTAAAAAAATAAAAAAAAAAAAATGAAAAAAAAAAAAAATCACACACTAAAACATGATTAACTCCATTAATGTTAGGATATTCTGTATAGCAAGATGTTTTAATATTTTACAGAAAGCGCTAAAGGCACAAGAATCTCTGGTAGTTGGTGAGTTTTAACCTAGTCTGTAGCCAGCATAGGCCACTGTAGCTTCGGCTTCTGCAGCAGCTCTTCACTGGTTTCAGGAAGCCTTGTTTTCTTCAAGAAGCCATTAGTCTGATTGCACCAGTAGTTAGCGTCACAATGATTCCAGCAGAAGCACCTGGCTTCATGGTAATGCCTTGACCATATACTCTAAAACGCAGAGCGTTACTGACATCAGGTTTACGAGGAGGCAGGAGCCCCGCCATTCATTCACATAATATAGGGTTGGGGGGGGGGGGTTTATTAACACAATTGTGACATCACAGGTTTATTTGTTGCTCCTATATATTTAATTTTTTTAAAAATTATTTTAGCTAATATATATTTGTTGAGTGATGGTTGATTTAACTGCGGTCTGCACTTTAATAAAGGGTTTCAATGCCATCCTGCCGTATTGGTCCATGACATTTGACAGAAAAAAAAAAAATACAGTGCACTATTGGATAAGCAAGTGTGCTAGCAATTACTTTTATGGCAACACACCAATTACCCTTATAGGGTTTTATTCAATAATCAAATTATACATTTTTTTTCAGTTTTTCCCACCAGTTTGGAAAAAAAAATGATGGGAGAACACATTATGAAAAGAAACAAGGCAGAATTGAATACACTAAAGTGGCACTTTTTTTTATGCCCCTGAAAGCCTCTCTAGATCATCTAATGGGCATACGGACATTGTGTCGTTTACTGGCGTATTTTAGAGCAGCGATCGGGGGCTTTAAAAAAAAAAAAAAAAAAAAAAAAGCCCCAAACCTACTTTCAGAGGAGTTTTCCTGTGTACTTTATGCCTGTATGTGTATAAACATGCCTAAATGCAGGCATATGTGCATAAATGTATTCTACTAAGTTTATGCACATACCTGCAGTCTAATCATCACTAAAGCTGGAAACATGTAGCACAAGGCCCTTTTAAGTGCAAAAGCTGGGTGGAAGTGTGATGATGCAGGTGTAGCGTCACATATGGCGACCCATCACATTTTGCTACCCGCTGCAGTGCGCATGCGCGACGCCGCCATATGGGCAGGGGGCACACTGGCAGCATTTGATATGGCACAGTGGCGGCGACTGATGGGGCAAAGTGAGGCTGCGATTGATGGTTTTTTCAGAATTTGTTTGCCCCCCCAAAAAAAATTTGGAGCACCAGCCGCCACTGGAACAATCCTTCATATATTATGAGAGAGTCTGGGTAGAGCTATCAGAAGCTGCATGCATAGCCACAACATGAAGGTCATTCACCTGCTTGCTACATATACACACTGATGTTATTGGTGTTTATTTACTAAAGGCAAATCCACTTTGCACTACAAGTGCACTTAGAGGTGCAGTCGCTGTAGAGCTGAGGGGGACATGCAAAGAAAGAAAGAAAGAAAAAAAAAAAAAAAAAAAAAAAAAAAAAAAACACACACACACACACACACACACGGCATTTTTGCTTGCACATGATTGGATGATAAAAATCAGCAAAGCTTTCCCTCATTTCGATCTTCCTCTCATATATACAGCGACTGCACTTCCAAGTGCAAAGTGGATTTGCCTTTAGTAAATAAACCCCATTGTTTTTTGGGCTTCGGATAACTTCTCTCACTCTTGTTTTCTTAAAGGAGTTAAAAAACCTTCTTCTGTCTTTTACATCTTGATGCATAGAACGCATTAAGATAAAACCTGTGTAGCAGCACCCCCCTAATTACCTACCTGAGCCCCTTCTCTTTCCAGCGATGTCCACGATCCCCTCAGCCATCCAGGACACTGCTCTTGATTGGCTGAGACAGTGCAGCGGCACTATTGGTTCCCGTGGTTGTCAAAGTCAGTCAGCCAGCCAATCGGGGGAGAAAGGGGGCGGGGCTCCATGTCTGAATGGATACACGGAGCTCTGACTCGGCTTGGGTGCCCCCTGCAGCAAGTTGCTGGCTGAGGAGCACTCAAAGGAGGGAGGGGCCAGGAGAGCAGAAGAGGGACCCAAGAAGAGGAGGATCAGGGCTGCTCTGTGCAAAGTCAACTGCACAGAGGAGGCAAGTATAACATGTTTGTTATTTAAAAAACAAAAAAAACAAAAAAAAAAAAAAAAAAAAACACACAAGATTTTAAAAATCACTTTAACGGTTCATGAGTTGAGATACACATCCCACCGTACCTCCCCCCCCCCCCCCTTTTCCCTCCTCCTTTCTCCCCCCTCTTGGTATGTTTGTTTGTTTATAGAGGAGAACCCAGCAAACAAATTAACACACACCGTGAGTCCATCACTTTGCTGCTGCTGCACACCAGGACTAGTGGTGCCATCTTCCATTTTTACATCATCCGTGCACCAGCTGCATGGTTGCCAATCAATAAATTCACGGAGAGTTGGTAAAACACACAAACTATCCATGAATTTACTAATGACCAACCTTGACCAGCTGTCTCTACCTGGTTCTCCAAACCCCTGACATGCCTCGGTGTACATGTGGTGTGATATAGAATGCCCCAAAGCTTCATGGGATGCATGGCATGAGTATCCTAGCAGGCTGCAGTCAGTAAGAGATAAGTCATTCTCACCTACGCAAGAAAGTTGAAAGTGTGGGACCGGACAAATAAAAAAAAAAAAAAAGAAGAGATGGAGTTTAGAGAATGAGGGCCTGGTATCAGACATTAACTACCTGATAGGTGAAATGCTGTAAGGTAGGAGATCATATTTTTAGTATAGCACTGATTGCCAATTTCCTTCCATTACACCTGTACAGGTTTTTGCAGCACCCACTGTATCCAATAAGAAATGTACACATCCTCCTTCTTACCATTGGGAAACTACAGGCGTAGTTCTACAAAGCCACCAATAGCTTGTATTACCTGCCAGCTTCTCTACTATCCTATAATTATCAACAAGAACAAATCTCACTTGACTGGCATTTATAGGTTGGATATACCCAATGACCAACAAAATTCTTCAGTGCTGCCACATTCCTACTGATAACATACGCTATAGCCAATTTGAATAGAAAAAAATTTAACCTTCCAGTAGGTTGCTGGATTGCAGAACAAACAAAGGAGAGAGTGAAATGAAAGCCCCTTGCAACAGCTGTGGCATGTAGGCAAAGCCAGTATGAAGGTCTCACTGCAGGATTTCCTATTAGATATTAGAAGTGGCTAGCAGTATAAAAAGGTGCTTCAAATGGAATACGACAAAGCTTGCCAATAGAAAACAAAAAATACACGACCATGCATACGTTTTTTCCATTGCCCTTCTAAAATGAGCACCTTCAAAAAGAGCACCATAGTGCAATCTTTTGGAATTTTTTTTTTTTTTGCTAAAAGCAGGCGGCCTAGGAAGCTCCTGTCACATGAGCAAATTAAGTGTACTGTCAAGCACACTGTGCTATATATAATGAATGGCTTTTTAGAGCCGCTTTGTCCAACAGCTGTTACAGGATTATACAAACATTTGCCTTTGCTCTTGAGGTCCTTATAATTTCTCAACAAATTTAAAGCGTTGGATTCTCAGAACTATTCTAATAGTATTCTAATCGGCAATTCCAAACACTCATAACACCAAAGCGTGTGCAAGAAACAGAATTCTATTCTAGTAAACAACAAAAAAAAAAAAAAAACAGCTGTACTGCTGTCTAATCTACACATGGGCTGAAATAGGAAACAAAACAAGTACAGCAGATACATATTTAGCATCTATAATTAGATTTTGCTTTTTACTCCAAGCCCCCAATCACTCTAGTATAGCGTGACGTGCCAAAGACACTCGTGTATTTTTGAGCTTTGGACCTACATTATTGTCATGCATTTTGTATTTGCAAAAACTCGCTTCTTGCTTGGGGTGCCGTTACCATTAATTGTGCAAAAAACATGTTGCGCGTTCTGAGTATGCATAATTTTGCAAGGGATATCGCACTAGTGTGAATGGGGCTAACACCACAATCATCGGTAAACTGTGCCACAAAAGGATTATATATTGGAGTGCTTAACTTGCTGGATTTAGCACAGGCACACAACGGATGCTTTTAGCGGACATTGTGCTCTGCCAGATCCATCCATCCATCCACACACCCCATCAGAGAAGATCACTGGACGGCACTATACAGAGGGGCCCTGACAAGGCACTGTTGCTTCCAAATATATAAATTGTTACAGTGTAATTTGTTTTGTTTTTTCTGGCTAGCTGGTAAGTGTGCTGCTAAATACATTTTAAATGATTAGAATGATCTAATAACTGAACCATTTTTCCTGATTAGTTAATGGTTAATAAGCATTAAATTGTAAAGCAAGTCAAAAAGCCATGGTACAGATTTGTAACATTACTATAAGGCTGTATGCACATTGGAGCCGGGTGTCTTGGGTCATTTTTAGAGGCTTTTTAAAAAAAAAAAAAAAACTCTTCGGGCGTTTCAAAGATTTTGATAGAAAATTTATTATTTTTAGTCAATGGAGATCTAATAAGTAGGGGGGAGGAAATGCATGCTTTTGTACATTTCCCATTGAATATTACTAAGGCTAACAAGCAACACTAAGCTCAGGTGTTTACAAGCACTATTGAAAACCTTTTTTGGACATCGAGCACTTTAGAGCTTCAAGCTAAAAAGCACTTGGGTACAAATGGGGTCTAAAACAGCATTAAAGTGCCTTGAGTTTGCATGCTCTGTGTGCCTGTATGGGTTTCCTCAAAGACATGCTTATAGCCAACTGGCCCCAATATGTGTATGAAAGCGAGTTAGTGACTTTAGATTGTAATCTCCTTGAGGGCAGGGACTGATGTGAATGTACAATATATATGTAAAGAGATGTGTTAATTGGCAGCACTCCATAAGTACCTGTAATTAAACAAAGTGTAAATAATCTCTCCAGTTTTTCCTGTTACAAAAGCACAAACATGGCAAAATGAAACTGTCATTGTATTCTCCCACCATCCCTTTTCTTTCAGCAGACTCCCTGTTCTGTGATCTTCATCAGCAAAGTGCAGACAATAAATTCCAGCCTGACAGCTCAGCTGTACTGCATGGTGTATAGAGTGGAAATAGATGAGAACCTGCAGCAGATGTCATAGATCTCAGTGCTGAACTCACACTGCCCTGCCTCTCACATGGCCCATATGCAAGCTAAGCACTGTCTAGGGGCCAGCCACCCCTAATAGGAACTGATTACTTGTGTCTAGTAAATCAGGAACCCCAGACATGCCAGACACTGCTGAGAAAGGTATAAAGACACACACATTAATAATTACCTGCATGGGCAGTAGGTTGTTTCCATTATCCGTCCTGAAGACGTTGTCCTCCACCCAGGATTTGGGGGCTATTGGTGAGGCTCTGGGGAATTTGGGAGGTGCGATCACATTGCTGGAGAAAGGCTTCTTGAGTGGGGAGATGGGATTGAGGGGTGAGGGGACCCCAACTCCCACACCTACCCCGACGCCCACTGCCCGGCGGGGGTCCCTCCCAGGCTGCAGCCCCCCCCAGGGGTTGGTGGGGTTGTTCCAGGCAGCGTTGTGCTGGTTATTCCAGCTGGAAGGGGATGAGGAGGAGGAAGAGGAGGAGGAAGGTTTGTTGGTGAGGATGGCCTGGTGGCTATAAGCGTTTCTCTGGTTGTAAGGGGGGTGATTGCTGGGGCTCACTGGGGATCTCCTCTGCTGCTGATTCTGGTGGGCGAGCCCCAGCTGGGGGGAGAAGGTGCCCCCAAATACTGGGCTGACGTGGTGGTGGTGATGGTGGGGGAAGTTCTGGAAGAGCATCGTCCCATTGACAGGGGGGATCCCCTGGAAGAAGCTGTCATCCACAGCGCTGCTCGTCCCTCCGGTGGACCAGGTGCTGCCGAATGATGGGGACAGGGAAGGGCCGGCGGGGGGCTCCTGCTGGGGGAAGCTGAGTCCCGGGAGGATCGGAGATTCCATCTGCATCTTCTCCTTCAGGGTGGGGGCGCTGACACTGTTCTCCGAGCTGGGGGACTCTGCGGCACACGGGGCTTCCGAGATGTTACCGCTGTCCTGCTGCTGGGAGGCTGACTGCTGTTGCCGCTGCTGGGATTTGGTTTTGTCCATCAGTAAATCATCCTGCATGGCTTGTACGGCTGGAACAGGAGGAGAGAAAAAAAGCAGATGTGGGTTATGTCAGCTGATGGACGGCCGGCCTCCCCTAATACACAACACCGATCACACCGCACAGCCCCGAGCATCTCCGCTACAGAACCCCCTGTGTGCTGCTGTCAGCCCTCCCCGGGGGATCCCAGACACATTACACTGCCAGTCCGCCACGTCTGTCCGCTCCCCTACCGGAACTCTGTCCGCACTCACCGCCTCATTCTGGTTCCTGTTATTGCCAGGCCACGCCCCATCCCCTCTACATTTGCATACGTCAATAAAGGCTGTGCGTCCTTCAGCAAGGTTACCGGGCTGTGCTACACCGGAGGGGACCGTTCACCGCTATGTCATCCCCCCTCCTCCTACACCCGGAGCTGACCAGTCACCATCTACTATGTCATCTCCTCACCACCACACTGATCTCCCCACCAATCCACCACCTCCTATGTGATCCCCCACCACACTGATCCCCCCACCAATCCACCACCTACTATATCATCTCCCCACCACACTGATCCCCCCACCAATCCACCACCTACTATATCATCTCCCCACCACACTGATCTCCCCACCTCCTATGTGATCCCCCCACCACACCGATCTCCCCACCACCTCCTATGTGATCCCCCACCACACTGATCCCCCCACCAATCCACCACCTCCTATGTGATCCCCCCACCACACTGATCCCCCCACCAATCCACCACCTACTATATCATCTCCCCACCACACTGATCCCCCCACCAATTCACCACCTCCTATGTGATCCCCCCACCACCTCCTATGTGATCCCCCCACCAAACTGATCCCCCCACCAATTCACCACCTCCTATGTGATCCCCCCACCACACCGATCTCCCCACCACCTCCTATGTGATCCCCCCACCAAACTGATCCCCCCACCAATTCACCACCTCCTATGTGATCCCCCCACCAAACTGATCCCCCCACCAATTCACCACCTACTATGTGATCCCCCACCACACTGATCCCCCCACCAATCCACCACCTACTATATCATCTCCCCACCACACTGATCCCCCCACCAATCCACCACCTACTATATCATCTCCCCACCACACTGATCCCCCCACCAATCCACCACCTACTATATCATCTCCCCACCACACTGATCCCCCCACCAATCCACCACCTACTATATCATCTCCCCACCACACTGATCTCCCCACCTCCTATGTGATCCCCCCACCACACCGATCTCCCCACCAATCCACCACCTCCTATGTGATCCCCCACCACACTGATCCCCCCACCAATCCACCACCTCCTATGTGATCCCCCCACCACACTGATCCCCCCACCAATCCACCACCTACTATATCATCTCCCCACCACACTGATCCCCCCACCAATTCACCACCTCCTATGTGATCCCCCCACCACACCGATCTCCCCACCACCTCCTATGTGATCCCCCCACCAAACTGATCCCCCCACCAATTCACCACCTCCTATGTGATCCCCCCACCAAACTGATCCCCCCACCAATTCACCACCTCCTATGTGATCCCCCACCACACTGATCCCCCCACCAATCCACCACCTACTATATCATCTCCCCACCACACTGATCCCCCCACCAATCCACCACCTACTATATCATCTCCCCACCACACTGATCCCCCCACCAATCCACCACCTACTATATCATCTCCCCACCACACTGATCTCCCCACCTCCTATGTGATCCCCCCACCACACCGATCTCCCCACCACCTCCTATGTGATCCCCCACCACACTGATCCCCCCACCAATCCACCACCTACTATATCATCTCCCCACCACACTGATCCCCCCACCAATCCACCACCTACTATATCATCTCCCCACCACACTGATCTCCCCACCTCCTATGTGATCCCCCCACCACACCGATCTCCCCACCACCTCCTATGTGATCCCCCACCACACTGATCCCCCCACCAATCCACCACCTCCTATGTGATCCCCCCACCACACTGATCCCCCCACCAATCCACCACCTACTATATCATCTCCCCACCACACTGATCCCCCCACCAATTCACCACCTCCTATGTGATCCCCCCACCACCTCCTATGTGATCCCCCCACCAAACTGATCCCCCCACCAATTCACCACCTCCTATGTGATCCCCCCACCAAACTGATCCCCCCACCAATTCACCACCTCCTATGTGATCCCCCACCACACTGATCCCCCCACCAATCCACCACCTACTATATCATCTCCCCACCACACTGATCCCCCCACCAATCCACCACCTACTATATCATCTCCCCACCACACTGATCCCCCCACCAATCCACCACCTACTATATCATCTCCCCACCACACTGATCTCCCCACCTCCTATGTGATCCCCCCACCACACCGATCTCCCCACCAATCCACCACCTCCTATGTGATCCCCCCACCACCTCCTATGTGATCCCCCACCACACTGATCCCCCCACCAATCCACCACCTCCTATGTGATCCCCCCACCACACTGATCCCCCCACCAATCCACCACCTACTATATCATCTCCCCACCACACTGATCCCCCCACCAATTCACCACCTCCTATGTGATCCCCCCACCACACCGATCTCCCCACCACCTCCTATGTGATCCCCCCACCAAACTGATCCCCCCACCAATTCACCACCTCCTATGTGATCCCCCCACCAAACTGATCCCCCCACCAATTCACCACCTCCTATGTGATCCCCCACCACACTGATCCCCCCACCAATCCACCACCTACTATATCATCTCCCCACCACACTGATCCCCCCACCAATCCACCACCTACTATATCATCTCCCCACCACACTGATCTCCCCACCTCCTATGTGATCCCCCCACCACACCGATCTCCCCACCAATTCACCACCTCCCATGTCATCTCCCCACCAATTCACCACCTATGTGATCCCCCCACCACCACACCGATCTCCCCACCACCTACAATGTGATTCCCCCACCAATCCACCACCTATGTGATCCCCTCACCAATTCACCACCTCCCATGTCATCTCCCCACCTACTATGTGATCTCCCCACCAATCCACCACCTACTATATCATCTCCCCACCAATCCACCACACTGATCCCCACCACCACCACCACCACCAATCCGTCACCTATGTGATCTCCCCACCACCACACTGATCTCGCCACCAATCCACCACCTAATATATGATTCCACCACCAATTCACCACCTACAATGTGATCTGCCCACCACCACACTGATCTCCCCACCAATCCACCACCTACAATGTGATTCCCCCACCAATCCACCACCTATGTGATCCCCCCACCACCACACTGATCCCCCCACCAATTCACCACCTCCCATGTCATCTCCCCACCTACTATGTGATCTCCCCACCAATCCACCACACTGATCCCCCCACCAATCCACCACCTACTATATCATCTCCCCACCAATCCACCACCACCAATCCGTCATCTCCCCACCAATCCACCACCTATGTGATCCCCCCACCAATTCACCACCTCCCATGTCATCTCCCACCAATTCACCCCCTATGTGATCTCCCCACCACCACACCGATCTCCCCACCACCTACAATGTGATTCCCCCACCAATCCACCACCTATGCGATCCCCCCCACCACCACACTGATCCCCCCACGTCATCTCCCCACCTACTATGTGATCTCCCCACCAATCCACCACCTACTATATCATCTCCCCACCAATCCACCACACTGATCCCCCCCCCCACCACCACCACCACCAATCCGTCACCTATGTGATCTCCCCACCACCACGCTGATCTCGCCACCAATCCACCACCTAATATATGATTCCACCTACAATGTGATCTGCCCACCACCACACTGATCTCCCCACCAATCCACCACCTACAATGTGATTCCCCCACCAATCCACCACCTATGTGATCCCCCCACCACCACACTGATCCCCCCACCAATTCACCACCTCCCATGTCATCTCCCCACCAATCCACCACACTGATCCCCCCACCAATCCACCACCTACTATATCATCTCCCCACCAATCCACCACCACCAATCCGTCATCTCCCCACCAATCCACCACCTATGTGATCCCCCCACCAATTCACCACCTCCCATGTCATCTCCCACCAATTCACCCCCTATGTGATCTCCCCACCACCACACCGATCTCCCCACCACCTACAATGTGATTCCCCCACCAATCCACCACCTATGTGATCCCCCCCACCACCACACTGATCCCCCCACGTCATCTCCCCACCTACTATGTGATCTCCCCACCAATCCACCACACTGATCCCCCCCACCAATCCACCACCTACTATATCATCTCCCCACCAATCCACCACACTGATCCCCCCCCCCCCACCACCACCACCACCAATCCGTCACCTATGTGATCTCCCCACCACCACGCTGATCTCGCCACCAATCCACCATTTAATATATGATTCCACCTACAATGTGATCTGCCCACCACCACACTGATCTCCCCACCAATCCACCACCTACAATGTGATTCCCCCACCAATCCACCACCTATGTGATCCCCCCACCACCACACTGATCCCCCACACCAATTCACCACCTCCCATGTCATCTCCCCACCTACTATGTGATCTCCCCACCAATCCACCACCTACTATATCATCTCCCCTACCAATCCACCACACTGATTCCCCCCCCCCACCACCACCAATCCGTCATCTCCCCACCAATCCACCACCTATGTGATCTCCCCACCACCACACTGATCTCGCCACCAATCCACCACCTAATATATGATTCCACCACCAATTCACCACCTACGATGTGATCCCCCCCACCAATCCACCACCTATGTGATCCCCCCACCAATCCACCACCTACTATGTGATCTCCCCACCAATCCAACACCTACTGGTGTCCGTTTATGAAGCAGTGAAAAAAATTCACTGCTTCATTCTCTGGCATCCACAGAGGAGATCGTTCTCCTCAGTGTGCAAGTTTATGAAACTTTGTAGATCACTTCTCCTCCGGAGAAGTGAAGCGATCTACAAACGCTTCAAACAGTGGAGAACGCCCCCTGATACTGAAATCTCGTGAGACTTTACAGTACCAGAAATTCACCGAAACACCAAGATGTCAGTTTATTAAGCAGTAATAAATTATCACTGCTCAATACACAGACAGACAGCATGGTTAATGCTAATAAAATAAAGAGTCCCCATACAAAAAAAAAATAATAATATATATATATATATATATATATATACATACATACACACACACACATAAATATGACAGGGGGACATGGTTACTGTCTTGGGGGGTCTGAACGAGGTAGATAATAATAATAATAATCTTCCTCCTCGATCCCCCCAGATTCCCTCTTCACTCCCCGATTCTCCACCTGTGAGCTGGTGAATCGGGAGGGTGAATTCTGACTCACCAGTGAAGCGCTGATATCGCAGGGTCATAAACTGGCCGTTTCTGTGTCAGTCAATGAGGATTCTCAGTGTGTGGAGATAATCGGCGGGAGAACATGTTCAAACTTGTTCTCCCCCGATTATCTCTGTTTCATAAACTGTTTATGGACTGTGATCAGTGGCGATCCTCTGGATCACCGCTTCATAAAACAGACACCCATATGTGATCTCCCCACCAATTCACCACCACACCGATCTCCCCACCAATCCACCACCTATGTGATCCCCCCACCACAATGTGATCCCCATCCCCCTCAGACCTGATCATTCACTACCACCCCCCAGACCTGGCAATTCATCACTGCCCCCACAGCTACACAGTGATCTCCCTTGGTCTGGCAATTGACCACTGCCCCCACTACACAGTGAAATCCCCCCCCCCCCAATACCTGGCAATTGACCACTGCCCCCACCCACCCCCCACCGCTACACTGTGATCTCTCCCCCAGACCTGCAAATTCACCACTGCCCCCACCCCTACACTGTTACCCCTCCAGACCTGGCAATTGACCACTGCCTCCATCCCCCAAAACTGTGCCCTCGCTCCCAGACCTGACAATTCACCACTACCCCAACACAGTGATTCCCCCCCCCCCCCAGACCTGGCAATTCACCACTACCCCCCACAGGTAAACTGTGATCACCACCCCCCAGACCTGGCAATTCACCACTACCCCCACATCCACACAGTGATCTCCCCTCAGACCTGGCAATTCACCACTGCTCCCACCGCTACACTATGATCTCCCCCCTGGACCTGGCAATTCACTGTGTAGCAGTGGGGGCAGGGATGAATTGCCAGGTCTGGGGTGAGATCACTGTGTGGGGGCAGTGTTGAATTGCCAGGTCTGGGGGGAGGTCACTGTGTAGCGGTGGGGGATGGGGGCAGTGGTGATCTCCCCCAGACCTGGCAATTTACCACTGCCCCCACCCAACACAGTGATCTCCCCCCCACTCCTGGCAATTCACCACTGCCCCCACAACCACTGCTACACAGTGATCTCTCCCAGACCTGGCAATTCACCACTGCTCCCACACCCACCACTATATAGCGATCTCCCCCCAGACCTGGCAATTCACCACTGCTACAAAGTGCTCTCCCCCCAGACATGATAATTCACCATTGCTCCTATGTGATTCCCCCCCCAAGACTTGACAATTCACCACTGCCCCCACCCCCACTGCTACACAGTGATCTCCCCCTAGACCTGACAATTCACCATTGCATCTCACCCCCCACTGCTACTATGTGACCCCCCCCAAGACCTGGCAATTGGCCATTTCATCTCAACCCATTGTTACTATGCGATCTCTCCCTAGACCTGGCAATTCACCACTGCCCCCCACAACCGATGCTACACTGGAGCTTCCAGGTTTTACTGCCAAAGCTTAATTGAACAAGCTGAGGTTAGAAGCTGATTGGCTTCTCTGCAGAAGTGAGACTGATTTGCACTCTCCAGCTTTAGTAAATAAACCCCACTGTGATCTTTCACCTGACCTAACACTCCCATTGTAATTCCTCCCCCCCCCCCAACTCCCACCCCCACTGCTGTACTGTGATCCCCCCTCATAAACCTGGCAATTCACCACTGCCCCCCACTCCCACTGCTACACTGAGATCTCCCCCCCAGACCTGGCAATTCACCACTGCCCCCCCCACCCCACACAGTGATCCCCCCCCCCAGACCTGGCAATTCACCACTGCCCCCAACCTCCACTGCTAATACCTGCGTTGTCCTTTACATGGGGGGGGGGGTCACTATAGCATCCTATTGCTGCCCATTAGTTAGTCCCTTTAAATGGAACACCATCTGTCATGCTGCAAATGTCAATTATAGCTGTCTGAAGAAGTCTAGCAAAAAAGAGAAATGTGCAATGTGCAGGATTCCATAGCAACTGATCTGTACTGCTCTAAATTAATGGAAAATTTCTAACTGGTTGTCATGGATCAATGCACTGGTTTATCAAGTCTCTAAACAGTGCCTTTTTAAAACATTCAGTTAAAAAAAAAATGCATTCTAGCCGTAAAAAGCATACTAAACTCAAAAATAAAGATTTATGATATTGTAGTTTACCAATCCTAGGATGATGTTTCTACATTAGTTTTTTAGGATATTTTCCCTTTTATTTTTACTTGATAATTCTGCCAATAATAAACTTATTGTCCTAGGGTGGCTATGCTCACTCCTCCATTGTATTTATGGAGAGCCATGGTTGCCACCCAGGCAGGACTACTAATATGTCTGCCTTTGTTTATCTCCCTTATATGGGGGATGGGGTAATTAGTAGTTTACCGAAAAAAAAAAAAAAAACATTACTTTTGTTTGCAGCTGAGCTTAAAGGAAACAACAGGGACACCGCATTTGTGCCGATCAACAGGCATTTTTTGCAATTGCTGAAATGTTCTAGTCATAAAAAATAAATAAAAAACAAATGCAACCAATGCATCTAAGGAATAGTAAGCTACAATAGATAACATTGTTCGTTTTAATCTTCAAAAGAGGAACTTAAATACTCCATCTTGTTTTCCTCCCTCTTAGGCTCCTGATTAAGGATGAGCTCCGGCGTGTTCGCATGCTGCACGTGCCGATCCCGCCAGGAAGTCGGCACGGCGCAGCGCTAATCACAGGCAGTGAGACATTTCCCGATGTGTGGCTGCGGAGCTCGGGAAATGTCTCACTGCCTGTGATTAGCGCTGCGCCGTGCCGACTTCCTGGCGGGATCGGCACGTGCAGCATGCGAACACGCCGGAGCTCATCCTTACTCCTGATCAGACCACCCATTGCCCTCCAAGGATCTGTGGATGTCAACGAACATGTGTCTGTAGACACCCACCGACAACTAATCCAATCCTATCCGCTAAAAACAGATGGATGGGGGATCTGTTCCCCATCTGGCGGATCGGGTGACAGTCGGTCCATTTTAATCCAATTGCCGAGTAAAGTGGGCTGTGTTTGTATCTGCTCTACATCAGGACAGATTTGCTGACGGACTCTGGCAGTGTGAAAGGGGCCTTACCTGTCAAGCAGCTTTGTCCTTAAAAGTGGAGCTCCACCCAAAAGGAGAAGCTCTGCTTATATGCCTCCTCCCTCCTCCGCTGCCACATTTGGCATCTTTGGTTTTGACAAGTATCCGCTCCCAATTCCGGATGACTTTGCCTCGGCAAACTTATCCAGAAGTTTGGCACCCCCTCCTCCTTCCCCCGCCACTGGGCCATTCACAAGGCGCAGCACACTTTACGCACGCGCAGTAGGGAACCGGCTGTGAAGCTGCAAGGCTTAACTGCCAGTTTTCCCTGCGAGATGGCGGTGGCACGTGAGAGCCGATTGAAATCGGCTAAGGTGAAGGCACAACTGGATTCTTGGGCAGGTAAGTGTTCTTATATTAAAAGTCAGCAGCTACAGTATTTGTAGCTGCTTACTTTTATTATTTTCGGAAGAAGCCTGGAGATCCACTTTATTCACATACTAACCAGCCCAGAGTATCCAGCTTTGTCCTGCTGTAAACACTGTCAGATCCATCTACAAGGTGGAGGTCCTCCCTAAGCAGGCTATACACCAGCAGAATTTTGTTTGAAAATTGCCATTTTGAGAACATTAGATTTTCTAATCGTTAGTGGGCTCAAATCGATGATCGTGTTTGTCAAAATGCGAAGAAGCAGGAAGGAAAAGGTTTCTCAGACAAACCAAGTTAAAACTGTTAATGTTTTGCATTCGGGAAAAATCATAGATATTGTAATAACCACGCAGTTAAAGTGATATTAAAGTCCAGTTTTGTTTTCTTTAAAAATAATAAACATGTTATACTTACCTGCTCTGTGAAATGGTTTTGCACAGAGCAGCCCAGATCCGCCTCTTCTTGGGTCAATCATTGGCACTCCTGGCCCCTCCCTCCTGTTGGGTGCCCCCACAGCAAGCAGCTTGCTATGGGTCACCCGAGCCAAGCCGAAGCTCCGTGTGTCCATTCAGACAAGGAGCCACGGTTTGGCCCACCACTCTCTCCTGACTGGCTAACTGACTAAATTACAGCAGCGGAAGCCAATGGTGCCACTGCTGTGTCTCATCCAATCAGGAGGAGAGTCCTGGACGGCCGAGGCACTTCGCTGGACAGAGATGGGCTCAGGCAAGTATTAAGGGGGCTGCTACACACAGAAGTTTTTTTTATCTTAATGCATAGATGCAGCTACACCCCCTTTCTTCCTTCTTTCCACCCTTCATGTGTTCTCAGCCTCTTTCCTCTACCTTCCTTACCCTTCTTTCTCTTTCCCCAACCCCCCCCCCCCCCAATCACCCAGACATGTTATGTGACCCCCAACCTGATACATCTACCGGTATGTTTTTCCACGCATCAGCCTCTCTTAGCAGCATCACAGTCTGCTTTCATGTGATCCCTTAACATGTAATATATCAGCCTTGCTGTACCTTGTCTGCCTGTCCATACTTCTCCATATACTTTTAAAGGTGCCATATTTTTTTTTTTTTTTATCTTTGTTGAGCTACTTCTGGAATTGCTTTATCATTTGAATGTAATCTCACCTGTTGATGTTCCCAAGCTGCTCAAACTACTATTTCCGTCCACTTTAACCATCCAAAACTATTCTGTATCTCAGTTCGCTATGGCTATTTTTGGCTTTTTTTTTTGTACGATGCAAATTTCTGATAAAGGGATTAAAAAAAAAAAAAGCCATATACCTCTCTGGACTCAGAGACTGCGCATAGGGATGTATGCTTGTACACATACGTGGGTTTATGCAAGTACCAGCGTATTTCTGTGTACTGTGAGCAGCTGTATGCAGAAGCAGCGTCTCCCGGTTAGGAAAATATGACCACATATTTATATTGTTTGGCCCCTGAATCCAGCGGTGTATGTCCATATAGATGCACAGGTTTCTTCAATACCCATGTATTCCTACACATTCATTACTGTTACTGCCAACTGGCCATACACTGATCGAAATTTGGACGTTTCAGCAGAGACTGGAAAATTTTCAACCAGTGTATGGCTGCCCCCAATCGACTTCTGTCAAAGGGAAGTGCTGGAAAATCTTTCCTCGATCAGTAGCTGCAGCTGCTTGAATTTTGAATTGGCTGCAATTGCACAGAACCCAAAGTAGTGCATGCACTACTTTTGAGAACTCACTTCAACCGCATTGCATGGTACTGGTGCAACCTGCATTTGGGGTATCCGTAACTTAATATTGACACAACTGCAGATCGCAACTGCAGTGTGTTTTGCTTTTGAACGTGGTTCAGGAAATGCACACTGCGTTCTGGTGTGATGCTGGTCTTTAAAGCGGGGTTCCACCCAAATTTTGAATAATATCTGTATGTATTCTCTTCCTTGCCTAGATGCTGACATGCCGTTTAAAAAAAATTTAAATCGCTGTAATTACCTTTTATTTTTCTATTCTTCTTTGCACTTCCTGGTTCTCCTCCCGTGGGAGTAGGCGTGTTTCTAGCCTCTCCCAGACTCCTGGGAGCTAGTCTCAGGCTTCCCAGGATGCCACTGAGCATGTGCGGGAACGAGCGGTGAATGCTGGGAGCACAGCATTCACCACATCCAGGAAATAAATGCTTGTGGGCTTCAAATGCCCACAATGAAGATGGAAACCGCCTGCAGTGAATAATATAAGTTATTCTTGCTGATGAAACCTGACACAGGCGGACATATTACACACAATATGTGAGTATGTAATGCTGAGAAGAAAAGTTTGTGAATGAACTCAAAAAAAAAAAAAAAAACGATAGATAGGTGGACCCCCGCTTTAAGAGAAATTTTAAGGGCCCATTTGGGAGTGATTGAACCCTGGGTGATTTTACAGCTTAACAGTTGTGTGAGCAGGCTCATATAAAAATCGCCATTTTTCTATTCTCTGTTTACTATTTCTGAGGAAGCCACTCATGATAAAGTTAAAATATTTAGGTTTAGCCCTGGTTGACATCACATCAGTGCTTTTCGCACTGCCAATTTCATTGCGGCTTGCGACTTCATTGAACAGAAGTCTATGCAAGTCGCAATGAAATTGGTAAAAAGTAGTGCAGGAACCTTTGTAATAAATGGCTGCGACATGAGTTGGGGCGATATGAATGCTTCCATTGCCGGCAATCGGGTGCGACTTGTCATGCAATTTGGAACTGTTGAATCACATGAAAAGTCGCACCCGTGTGAACGGGGTCCAACTGTCTTGCTATGTGGCCAGGCATTCAGAGTTAGCTTCTATCTGAGACTTTTCTAGCAGGTATTTTGCTTTAAAATGCCCTTTTAGGCTAATTGACCCTTTGTTTGCTTCAAGGAAAATGAAGCGAATTAAAGGAGATAATACACTGAGCCAAGAAAATTCATAGAGTATGTTTTTCTGTGGTTGCAGGAAAGAAAATCATTTGATTCACCCATCAACACAGTGAGTGTTGATGGGGGAATCCCTCCCACAGAGCTAATGTGTTCTGCCAGCAGGGAGCCTTCCTGGCGATCGGAACACAATGATTACTGCTAGCAGCCATCTCATGCAAAAAATCCAACAGGCTGGTTGTACTGAAGTTGATTGATGGATTGACTTCAGTAGAAGCAGACTGCCCATAGATGGATCGAATCTTAGGCAGTCCCTGCTGAATCACCCGAAATTCAATCCATTTATGACGGGATTTAAAGTGCAAGTTCACCTTTACAGAAAATCTGTAAGGTGAACTTACACTGGATCCCCTCCCCATCGTACCCGGTCCCCCTGACCTAGTCCCGCAATCACCCATTCTGACACGTCGGAGAGCCGCTTTACTGGTCAGGGGATTTGAAATCCCTGCGGCTTTCTCTGCTCTTCTCCAGCTCTGACAGGTTGGGCTACACGGGTACAAATTGGTTGGCACCGCCCATGTGACGGCACCGACCAATTAGAATGCCTCCTATACGTACCTTCAAGAGGTACTAGAGCTGCACGATTAATCGTTAAGAATCAAAATTGCGATTCTTTTCCCTTCCCGATCCTAAAACAGCATTTACTGATTCTATCTAACAAGTGCAGAGAGTTCTCTGACAACTAAAAAAAAAAAATCAAGGCAGCCTGCCAAGTTTTATGAGAACATGCAGCTTTCCTTCTTAGATCAAAGGAATGGACTTCTGTCTGTAGATGAGGGAAGTTTAACCACTTAAAGACTAAACCTTTTTCTAACACTTGCTGCTTACAAATATTGAAATCAATATTTATTGCTAGAAAATTACTGAGAACCCCCAAACTATTATATATATATACACACACACACACACAGAGACCCTAGGGAATAAAATGGAGGTTGTTGTTAAATTTTATGTCACACTGTATTTGCGCAGCGGTCTTTCAAAAAAATGCACTTTAATGTGTTAAAAAACAAAACTAAACAGTAAAGTTAGCCCAATTTTTTTGCATAATGTGAAAGATGATGTTAAGCCACGAGAATCGTGAGAGAATCGTGATCTTTATTCCAAGCAAAAAAAAATCATGATTCTCATTTTAGCCAAAATCGTGCAGCTCTAAGAGGTATGTTTAGGAGATTAAGCCCTGGGGATTTCAAATACCCGGACTGGTAAAGTGGTGATCCGATGTGTCAGAGCGGGTGATCCAGGTCAGCGGGACTGGGGGGGGGGGGTTCGGGAGGGCCCAACAGTGTAAGTTCACCTTACAGATTTTTCTGTAAAGGTGAAGTTACCCTTTAACTAAATAACAAATGCATCAGATGTTAAGTATCCTTAAGGCTTCGTCCACACCAAGTCGCAATTTCGCATGACAATGGAAATCGATTTTTTTTACCAAAGGGTTCCCATTCACATCAATGCAACTCAGCACAGCACAATTTTGAAAAAGGATCCCAAACTACTGTTGTGCAATTCAAGCACAATTTTGGCCCCATAGTATATGCAAAGCACATCCAAGTTGCACTACAGAATCGCACTGAAGAGCAGATAAAAATCGGATCGCAGCAGTGTGATGCTAGCCTAAAAAACATTTACCCATAATGTTTGCCAAGCTAAAGAAACTGCAAATATGGATTTGTTTTGCAAGATTTACTTTTCACTGGTATAAACAGTGCAGTTGTAATCACCAGAAATAAACTGTATCTCTCTGGGATCCATTTTTGTAATTCTCAGAACTGTGTGCTTGAGTTATCTTATATATAATATATAAAATATGAAAGCATATCTACAGTCTAAAATGTAAATCATATATTCATTTCCACGTTGTATTTCAATTATTTATAGCCTGCTCCTATTAATCTGAATAATCCTTAAACCTGTAATGCCGCGTACACACGGTCGGACTTTTCGTCTACAAAAGTCCAACGGACGCTGACGGACTAAAGCTGGCTGGTAATCCGATCGTGTGTGGGCTTCTCCGGACTTTCAACTGACTTTTTTAGCCTCAAATCCGACGGACTTTAGATTTGAAGCATGCTTCAAATCTTTGCGTCGTAACTACGACGGACCCCGAAGTCCGCTCGTCTGTATGCTAGTCCGACGGACAAAAAAACGACGCATGCTCATAAGCAAAAACTAAACGGAAGCACTCGGTCTAGTAAAACTAGTGTTCGTATTGTAGGTAGCACATTCATCACGCTGCAAAATCTGTGATCGTTGAATGCAGCGCATTTTATTTCTTCTTTACGAAGGCTCTAAAGAACGAAGGTGTTTTTCTGTTCATAATCAGTTCTCCCAAACTGATTTCTGGATTCTTTTTCTCTTTGATCTCATGAATGATATAGTATGCATTTTAAAAACAATGTTTCCATACTAATAATACTTTTTCCCCTTTTTTTTTTTTTTTTTTTTTTAGGTTTGTAAAGTTACCACAAAGAACCCATTATTCTGTTTTTTTTTTATAGTGATTATTTTTTAGTTTTTAGATAAAGTTAACCCAAAGCACCGTTTTTGGTTATGTAAATTTTTTTATTTTCTAGACTTACCACTTGAACATTATTAATATTAGTAATGTATTTTTGGTGTGTTTTTTCCAAACTCAATGAGATTGTTGTCCCTTGTTAATTTAACATTGTGTGTAAAATCAATGATTTCAAAGAAAACACATAAAGTCTTTTGCTAAACTCAAAAAAGATCCATTTATTCATGGTCAAAATAAAATAAAGAGGAAGTCAACGCTGGAAAAAGTAGGTGTACCAGAAAATTGGGATCTTGCGGAGTCCATATAAGAGGGAGCACAATCTGGTCCAAGAATCCCAGAGATCAACAGCACCAGCAGATGATCTAGATGTCCCCAGACTGTGGTCCTACAACAGCCTGCGTCTTCTGTCAGACCAGACTGAACCCAGGTCATCACTTTCTTCTCTTCCCTGCAGCCTTTCCTCCACGCTGCCCTGCAGCCTTCCCTGTAGCCTTCTTTTGAGGCTGTGGCTCTGGTGTTTCAGTTGTGGCAGGAGGAGGAGGAGGAGGAGGAGGAGGAGGAGGAGGAGGAGGAGGAGGAGGAGGAGGAGGAGGAGGGGGGGGCTGCCTCATGTAGTTGGGTGTTTTGTGTTAGCGTGCCCTGCAGCCCCTTATGGATTGTTTCCCCAAATAGGCGCTCACAAATGAGGCGCTGCTCCCAATCCATCTGAAGAAGCCTGCTGGCTAAGTAGCAGCCATAGGATTCTTCCGCTTCGGGGGGGCTCCTTAAAAAACGGGTGGCCTCTTGCATGAGGCGCAGGGATGCGTCCTGTGTGACCATCCCCTTCCTGGCCCTTTTTTTGGGAAGGTGGAGGGGAGGCACTTGGGATTCGGTCAGGCTCCTACTGGGCCCAGCCACCTCACTTGGCCCAGCCACCTCACTGGGAGCAGCCACCTCACTGGGAGCAGCCACCTCACTGGGAGCAGCCACCTCCTGCCTGACACTGGGCCCAGCCTCCTCCAGGATGATGGTGAATCCGGCCTCCTCCAGGCTGTCCATGGGCCCGGTCTCCTCCTGCCTGCCACTTTCCCCACATTCCTCCTGGATGGACTCATCCTGTGTATAAAAAAAGGACAATAGTTTGAGTATATTTTTTTGGGTTCATCAATGACACACAGTTTGCTTCTCATGACTAGCAAATTCAATGTGAATACATCTCTTTAATAAAAGAGTCTAATCAGACACCCTAATTATTTCAAGCAGGTGCCAAACATATTTAGCCACTACTGTCAATTGATATGTATACACAATTTTGAGTGCCAAATTATTTTAGACAATTATAACATCCAGTTAACATCATTAATATTAGTACAGTAAATATTTGTTAAAATAATTTACCTGACTCCAGATGGTCATATCTGGTTCATCCAGGATGGAAGACCCAGCTTGCTCCTCATCAGCCTCTGCTGGGGTGGAGGGAAGGGTGGAGGGAAGGGTGGAGGGAAGGGTTGAAAGTGATGGCCTGGCTTCATTCTGGTCATCCAGAAAACGGAGTTGATTGTAGTACCACAGCCTGGGTACATAAACATCATCTGCTGATGCTCCTGATCTCCTTGATTCCTGGATCTTCTTATGCTCCCTCTTATACATGTTCCTCAAGACCCCAATTTTCTTGAGCAATGTCTCCATTGTTGCTTCCGGGATGGTCGCCTGGACAAAGGCCAGAAGTCTCTCCAGCGTTGACTTCCTCACATGCTTTGCATAATACTGAGGGTGTTTCACCTCCCACAAATTCCTCATCTCTCGATATTTCGAAATAAAAGCTGTAAGGAACTCTGGATCCTTAAATAGGGGATTCATTATATCTGGAAAAAATGAAGTCACAAGACAAAAAACACTTTTATTATAGGTTTCTGCTAACCCCTCATCATCTTCTCCCTATGTAGGCCTCATCAATCTATCAAGCCATATAGGCCGCTTGCTACAAAGTCATGACCATAAAACCCAAAAAATATATATCTAAAATTACCTTCGTTTTGTAACGTCCTGGTCCACTATCACCTACCACAGAACGTACGTACGACACGTGCGCAAGGGCCCTCTTTATACACTACGCATGTGTGAAACTCCGCCTGCGTCGCCCGCCCCTGACGTTCGAAATTAACTCATGTTCTCCGCCCCCTAATTCGACGCACAGAACGTACGTACGACACGTGCGCAAGGCTCTTTATACACTACGCATGTGTGAAACTCCGCCTGCGTCGCCCGCCCCTGACGTTCGATTTTAACTCATGTTCTCCGCCCATTTTTTGTTACGGCGCGTAGTGGAGTTAAAGAATGGCGGAGACACCTGAAATGTTGACGACCTCAGGTAGTGGAGACAGCCCGGAGGCTGGAACGTCAACGAAATCTATGAGGCCTAGATTTAAGGCCTCTAATATGAGTTTTAAAGAGATGGTGGAGATGGTGGCCATTCTTCACAAAGACGACTATGATGGCAATTATGGGCCGTACGCACGGCCAAATTTGCGCAAGGCCAAAATAATGGCGAAGGTCGTGGAGACTTTGCAGGCATCTTTTGGGGTCCAGCGCTCCAAAAGATCAATTGAGAAAAAGATGGTCTGACCTGAAACTCAGGGAGCCGGATCAATACCGACGTATCCGGAAAGTTCTTAAAAAAAGTAAGTACTTGTCGTGTTTTTCTCTTGTGTTTATTACCTTGTATACTGCTCCATGTGCTTTTCCTTCCTATACGATTTTTTGTTCATTGTTTTAACCACTTGCTTACCGGGCACTTAAACCCCCCTCCTATCCAGACCAATTTTCAGCTTTGGGCGCTGACGCACTTTGAATGACAATTGCGCGGTCATACAACACTGTACCCAAATGAAATTTTTATCATTTTTTCACCACAAATAGAGCTTTCTTTTGGTGGTATTTGATCACCTCTGCGGTTTTTACTTTTTATTAAAAAAATGTAAAAAACTGAATTTTTTTTTAAAAAAAAGTTTATTTTTTTATATTTTGTTTTAAAAAATTTTAAACGGGTAATTTTTTTCCTTCATTGATGTACGCTGATGAGGCGGCAGTGATGGGCACTGATAGGCGGCAGTGATGGGCACTGATGGGTGGCAGTGATGGGCACTGATGGGTGGCAGTGATGGGCAGCACTGGCAGGTGGCACTGATTGGCACTACAGGTGGGCATTGATAGGTGGTACTTGTGGGCACTGATAGGTGGTACTTGTGGGCACAGTTAGGTGGCACTGTGGGCACTATTAGGTGGCACTGTGGGCACTGTTAGGTGGCACTGTGGGCACTATTAGGTGGCACTGTGGGCACTATTAGGTGGCACTTTTATTGGGCACTGATGAGGCAGATGTGCCTCTTCCACTTGGGGACCGATGTCCCTCACATCCGATCCGGTGATCGGCTTTTTTTTCTACTCGCGCTGTCAGCGTGAGTAAAAAAAAAAACCGATTACCGATCTTTTGTTTACATCATGTGATCAGCTGTCATTGGCTGACAGCTGATCACATGGTAAGGGGCCGGGACCAGCCCCTTACATAGATCGGTGATCAGCCGAGTCTCAGTGACTCGGTGATCACAACGCGCCCGGCGCGCGCCCTGCAGGGCGCGCGCAGGGAGCGTGCACAGGGGAGGACGTCATATGACGTCCTCCCGGGAATGTAGGTCCGCGCTGTAGCCGTCATTCGGCTATAGCGCGGATGCCAAGCGGTTTAAACGATCTTTTAATAAACCTCGTTACATATCTATAGATAGATCTATATATATATATAGATATATATAGATATAGATATATATATATATATATATATATATATATATATATATATATATATATAGATATATAGAGATATATATATATATATATATATATATATATATATATATATAGATATATAGAGATAGAGATATATATATATATATATATATATATATATATATATATATATATATATATATATATATATATATATATATATATATAGATATAGATATAGAGAGAGAGAAATATATAGAGAGAGAGAAATATAGAGATAGGGAGATAGATAGATATAGAAATGTAAAACATTCTTTTTGAATATTTGAAGTTATCTTAATTTTTTTGCTTTACATTTAGTTAGATATTTAGAGATTTTGTTCCAGATATAGAGAGAGATCAAAAGATTATTAACTATATTTTGAGATATTGATATCTATCTATCCGATATGTCTTTATAATTTTAAATATTGAGGTAAAATAGGAACTCTACACAAACCACTTCACTACAAATGTTGGAAAATTACTATGTACTAAAATATCTGTGTGCTAATTAGATTAATAATTTTTTGTTTCACATAGGGGAAAAATCACTCAGCCAACAACAAGAAGACAGTTCACCCCAAGCAAAACATGATTGGGAAATCAGCCCAAGTCCCATTGAGGATGTGGAGGAAGGAGAGGTGGGCGACATGGGCACCCCACCAGGTGAGTGTCTGACACACCAGCTTACGTTAATCTATGCATGGCTGCCTTTTGTTTAATGTAATTTGTCTACTCTATTTTAGGGGATCTGGTTGTGCTTGATTCAAGCAACAGTGCCACCCCCGAGGATGTGGAGGAATTAGGCTACATGGGCACCCCACCAGGTCAGTGTCTGAGACAACAGCTTTATTTATGGTAAGGTAAACTATGTATGTGTGCATATTTCTAAAGACATTTTTTGGTTTCATTCCACTTTAGGTACAACAACAAGAAGTGACTATTTCACCTCTGAAAGTGCCCAACGGCTAATTGGTCAAATAATGGCCTGGAATAAAGACATTGATGAAATGCGTAATCGGCTGGATCGTATGCAGCAGGAAATGAAGGACATGATTGATGTTTTGGGTCGAATCTAAATGCCCTTTTTTAAACCCCAAAACATCAATCATGTCCTTCATTTCCTGTTTTGCTGACCCCATTCTGGGCCTTCTCTTTCTTTTTTTGGCAGAACATAAATGGCTGTTTAACCTAATGTAAAAAAGGAGGGCTGTTTCTCGTAAATACCTCAAAAATCCACAAAAAAATAAAACTTGATTTTCTAAAAAACACAAAAAAAAAAAAAAAAAAAATTGATTTTAAAAAACCAAAAAAATAAAAAACTTGATTTTAAAAAACCAAAAAAAAATAAAAAAAATTGATTTGCAAAAACCAAAAAAAAAATAAAAAAATTAATTTTAAAAAACCAAAAAAATAAAAAAATTGATTTTAAAAAACCAAAAAAAAATAAAAAATTAATTTTAAAAAACCAAAAAAAAAATAAAAAAACTTAATTTTAAAAAACCAAAAAAAAATAAAAAAACTTGATTAAAAAAAAAAAAAAAAAAAAAAATTGATTTTCCAAAAAAAAAAAAAAAAAAAAAAAAAGCCTGTTTGCGAAAATCAAAAAGCCAAAAATATTTTTTTGTGGATTAGGTAGAAATATTTAAATATAATTATATTTTGCTACATTATTAAGATATCATTATATTTTTGTCTATGAACATTTTATACTAAATGCAGAACTGAATGCATAACAACCATTAATAAAAACATCTCCTTATAGGATTTTAAAAAATGTGTGGTTTGTTATTTCAAGGCTCAGTATCAGTTTGGTTATAATTGTAAAAAAGTTGTTTACAGTGGCAATGGAGCTTATTTAGACATTTTTAAAATTAAAATACAGTTGGCACTACAACTGCTCGACCATAACCTAGGAGACAGCCCAAAAGAAAGGCAAGCAATAAATATAATGCCAGATTTCCGCAATATTTTTTTTATTGTAAAAAATTATGTATCCTGGCCCATTGCAATGGCCCCCCTACCCATAAAATAATTAACATATTGCTGTCTAACTTGACGGGCACTTTGGGGGGCCAAGCCAGTACGGACAGTATCCAGGCCTGTAAGGTTGGCTTCTATTTGTCCGGCCTCAGGCCCAACTGTGCCTATATAATTGGTAGAATGCTTGTTTAAAAAGTTGTGCAGAATGCAGCACGATAAAATGATAAAATTAAGTTTGTATTCCGCCAAATTAATGGCTGTTTGAAACAGGCGGAACCGGCTGGCCAGAATTCCAAACGCATTCTCAACCACTCTTCTAGCTCTGGCCAGCCGGTAATTAAAAACCCTCCTCTCCGGGGTGAGGGTTCTTTGGGGGAATGGCCTCATGAGGTGCTTGCTGAGAGCGAAGGCTTCATCGGCAATTTAGACAAAGGGGAGTCCTTCCACGTTATCCTCATCAGGTGGCAATCCCAGGCCACCACTCTGGAGACGCTGGCAGAACTCCGTCTGGGCAAATACTCCTCCATCCGACATCCGGCCATTCTTCCCCACGTCCACATATAAAAAATCATAGTGTGCCGACACCACCGCCATTAAAACAATACTGTGGAACCCCTTATAATTAAAATAATATGACCCCGAATGGGGTGGTGGCACAATGTGGACATGTTTCCCATCTATAGCCCCTCCACAATTGGGAAAGTCCCAACGGCTGGCAAAATGGGATGCCACAGTCTGCCATTCCTGTGGCGTTGAAGGAAACTGGGGAATCAAACAAGAAAACCAAAATCAATTAATTTGGAAGCTAACATTGCAAGAAAATTAGACAATTAAAAACATTATTCCCCAGCATCAGTATAACATTCAATAATTTAATTCTTCTGGAATAACTAATATGGAAAGGCACACTTATCAGATTGCTCACCCCCTCTGATGGAACATTGATTACATTTTAGGGGGTTGTGAAATCCCTAAAAAAAATTACTTTTAGGACACGCAGGAATTTAGGGACTAAAAAGGATACAAGACTGCAGTTGTCGCACTCTGCAGGTGCAGTTGCTAACCAGCTTACAGTAAATGAGGTAATGTAAAAAGGCATTCGTGTTGCAAGGAGTACACAATCACAGGCAAGGGCAATTAATGAAAACACTTTGAGGCTTGCATATGATTTGATGATGGAAATCAGCAGAGCTTCTGCTCATTTACTAAAGCACTGGAACAAATGCACTTGTAGAGTGCACATGCATTTTGCAAACTGCAACATATATTTGCTTTAGACAAATCAACACCACAGAACATTCAAGCAAATTTTAACGAGGGTGGGGGTGGGGGGGTTGTGAAATCTAGATAATTGCTCATTAGCAGCACACTATTTGGAGTGAGTTTAGGTGGGGGGGGGGGGGTGGGGGAGTTGTGAAATCTAGATAATTGCTCATTAGCAGCACACTATTTGGAGTGAGTTTAGGTGGGGGGGGGGGGGGGGTTGTGAAATCTAGATAATTGCTCATTAGCAGCACACTATTTGGAGTGAGTTTAGGTGGGGGAAGGGGGTGGGGGGGTTGTGAAATCTAGATAATTGCTCATTAGCAGCACACTATTTGGAGTGAGTTTAGGTGGGGGGGGTGGGGGGGTTGTGAAATCTAGATAATTGCTCATTAGCAGCACACTATTTGGAGTGAGTTTAGGTGGGGGGGGGGGGTTGTGAAATCTAGATAATTGCTCATTAGCAGCACACTATTTGGAGTGAGTTTAGGTGGGGGGGGGGGGGGGTGGGGGGGTTGTGAAATCTAGATAATTGCTCATTAGCAGCACACTATTTGGAGTGAGTTTAGGTGGGGGGGTGGGTGAGTTGTGAAATCTAGATAATTGCTAATTATAAGCACACTAAATACACTCAAACAAAATACATTCAAAATGAGTAGACTAGGTGGATATGTTCCCATCACTTCATGCTGGGAAGGTTATTGAAGGAAAATATACATGCATGACAAAAAATAACAGGAAAAAATTCCAGCATGTGTGAGGATAAAAAGGGGACATTCACACTATATTGCAATGATGGTAAGTAGTGTTTGAAGCAAGAAATACATCACATTATCAAAGATTACATAAAAGAACATGTGATGCTAATAAAAGAAAAATATCTTACCTTAATATAGTCCTTCTGCAGGACCTGTATGATGGCAGAACAGGTCTCTGGGATAATGATCCCCAGAGCCTGGGGGGAGATGCCTGTCGAGAACTTAAGGTCCTGCAGGCTTCTCCCTGTGGCCAAATACCGCAAGGTAGCGACCAGCCTCTGCTCCGGAGTGATGGCTTGCCTCATGCAGGTATCCTGCCTGCTGATATAGGGGGTCAGCAAAGCCAACAAACGGTCAAAAACGGGGTCCGTCATCCGGAGAAAGTTCCTGAAATCCTCAGGATTATTCTCACGGATCTCACGGAGCAAAGGCATGTGACAGAACTGGTCACGCTGAAGCAACCAATTCTTGGTCCATGAACTCCTCCCCACCCTGTTCATGGACTGGTCTTGGGCTGAAGAATAAACTACAGCACCAAGCACATACAATGCACGAGCTCTACGACGAGTACGTACAGGTAACATGGCTTCAAAACGGTCGGCTGGTCAGAACGCACTAAACAGAACGCACTGAAGAACAGCAAGGCCTGTGAAGAACGACCTGAAAATCAGGAACGAGCGGCCAATAAAACAAAGATTTCTCAATGCCAACTGACCAAACGCACTGAAAAGCAGATACAAACCTCACAAGCACAGACTGAACAACAGTTAAAACGAACTGAAAAATACGAGTCTCAAAAGCGCGAATCGTCTCTCACCAAACTTCTACTAACACGAGATAAACACGAGATTAGCAGTAGGAGCCCAAAGGGTGTCGTACGGGCTATTGAACTTCCGTTTTATAGTCTCGTCGGACTTGGTGTACGTCACCGCGTACTAGGCTGTCGTACTTTTGTGTGGTCGTGTGTGCGCAAGTCCGTTCGTAAGAAAGTCTGCCGCAAGTCCGCCGAAGGTACGTCGGAAGTATGTCGGACAGGCTGTCGGACTTTTGTAGGTGAAAAGTCCGACCGTGTGTACGCGGCATAAGTCTGTAAACTTACTTTGAGGATCCATGTGCAGTGACAAACAAAAAAAAAAAAAAAAAACACCGCTTCTAGAGGAGTTTTGGCTTTTTGCCTGTAGAAGCAGCTAATGTTATCTTATGTGTCAATGCACATTAGGACATTTAGAGGCATATTTTAACCACTTCAATACCGGACACTTTCACCCCCTTCCTGATCAGGCCAATTTTCAGCTATCGGCCCTGTCGCACTTTTAATGACAAATTGTGCGGTCATACAACACTGTACCCATATAACATTTTTATCATTTTTTTGAGGCAGATAGAGCTTTCTTTTGGTGTTATTTAAGGCGGGATTCCGGCCAGGAAATTTTTTTTTTTAAAAGTCAGCAGCTACAAACAATGTAGCTGCTGACTTTAAATAAGTACACTTACCTGTCCTGGATGCCCGCGATTTATTTTAGGGTGGCCCTCCACTTTAATGACCACTGGGTTGTTTGCTAACAAAAAAAACAAAAACAAAAACAAAAACAAAAAAAAAAAAAAACATTTTTTGTAAACATTTTATTTAGTTTATGTTCTAAAATTTTGCAAAAAAAATATTTTTTCTCCGTCACTGATAAGGCTGCATTGATAGGCGGGACTGATAGGTGGGACTTCTGGGGCTGCACCAATAATCATTGTAAACGCGCGTGTGTCAGAATTGAATCTTTTGGCTATAGCGCGGTCGGGAAGTAGTTAACCTCAGCAATTAGGCCCCTTTCACACTGGGGCGGTTTGAGACGTTATTGCGCTAAAAATACCGCCTGCAAACCGCCCCAAAACAGCCTCCGCTGTTTGTTCAGTGTGAAAGCCCGAGGGCTTCCACACTGAAGCGGTGCGCTGGCAGGAGAAGAAAAAAATCTCCTGTCAGCCGCATCTTTGGAGCGGTGAAGGAGCAGTGTATTCACCGCTCCTAAACCGCTCCTGCCCATTGAAATCAATGGGACAGCGCGGCTATACCGTGGCAATACCGTGGGGGGTTAAAACCGCACCGCTAGCGGCCGAATACCGTGGTAAAATAGCGCTGTTTTACCGCCGACGCCCCCTACCGCCCCAGTGTGAAAGGGGCCTTAGGGTCAGAAAAAAAAACCTTGTTTTGTGTTTTTTAGCTAACAAAAAGCTGCTTTTGAAAGCATTTAACAAAAAAAAAAAAATGAAAAAGCTTTATGCGCCTAAACGCATGTTGATGGATTTAGAGGCTTTTGACGTTAATGGATTCCAATAGCCAGAATGTTCTGGGCAATGGAATTCATTAATGCTCAAAAGCTCGACTTGCCTAAACACACCTAAGCACGTGTGCAATACACAGTTTTAGATACATTTTTTAAGCAGCTTTTGGCGTTCAGGTGAGAAAATATCCCCCGATAGTGGACTCAGTGAAAGCAGCGGGAGCTAATGGCTCCTGCTTCTGTCAATCAAATCCAGTGACAAGGAAACTGGGGGGGGGGCTGAGCAGCACTGCATGCATCTATTGAGCCCACACAAGTGCCCCAATAGGAGGCGGCTTACTATGGGGGCAGTCGACAGGCAGGAGGAGCCAGGAGTGCTGGCGAGGGACCCCAGAAGAGGAGGATGAAGGCTGCTCTGTGCAAAACCAATATATTAAAAAAAAAAAATACAATAACTTTAAAATGATGATTCATGATATAAAATTACAATTCATGAGAAATAATGGATTTTAGTGATAAGTCTTTCATAAGGAAAAAAAAAAAAAAGCTTATCTATGGGATATTTGATATGTGACTGGAATTTACGGGTTGTAAAATAAATAATACAGTTTAGTGACTGCCAGAGGAAAAGGAAAGGTCAAATGTTGCAGTTTTCTTAACTGAAAATTCTTAAGTGTTTTGCCAATGCTGAGTTGACAAACACAGAGTCAGTCCTCTCTGTGTGGGCTGTCAGACGACGGTTCCCCCAACTTTTGGTAAATGGATAGTGAATTGAGCACAAATGTTGGCAAAAGACAACCTCTGCAGAGTGAGGGTTATGAAAATTGTGAACAATGTCCCATCATTCTTCATTTTGAATGCAGACTTTCCACTGCTTCTGTGGTCCACAACCTATCATTCCGTTGTATTATGTCTGAAATCAAAACTATGGAAATCTGGGAGTTGGAAAACTGGTCTGGTAGACAAATGTTTTCATATATGGGGACACAAATTAAAAAAAACTCTGTTACTAAAAAGTGTCCCTATCAACAAGGTGCTTTGGGGGTGACTCCAAAGCCCCCCCCCCATGTTGAGGGCATGTGGCCTGGTATGGTTGAGGGGGGGCTCTCTCTCTTCCCCCCTCCCTCTTTTCCTGCCGCCTGGCAGGTTGCGTGCTCGGATAAGGGTTATTATGCTCGGATATGGATTTTAGGGGGAACCCTACTCCATTTCTTTTTAATTTGGCGCAGGATTCCCCTTAATATTCAAACCAGACCCAAATGGCCTGGTAATGGACTGGGGGGGAACCCATGCCGTTTTTTTTCAATATTGCCGAGACCTGACAATTCATTACAGCCGCGATCAGTTTGAAAATTACTTTTTTTCCTTTAGAAATATCATTTTGCTGTGGTACTGTTCTAAACACTGGAAAAATGAGCCACTTTACAGGCATACTATAGACACCCCCCAGACATGATTTTTAAAGGAATATTTAATTTTTATTGTTTCACTTTAAGCATTAATAAAGTCACTGCTCCTGAAAAAACGTCCCTTTTTGAAACTTTTTTTTGCATTGATACATGTCCCCTGGGGCAGGACCCGGGTCCCCAAACACTTTTTATGACAATAACTTGTATATAAGCCTTTAAAATGAGCACTTTTGGTTTTTCATGTTAGTGTCCCATAGACTTTAACGGTGTTCTGCGGCTTTTGAATTTGCCGTGAACACCCCATAACGTTCGCTGTTCGGCGAACGACTTGAACATCGGGCTCATCCCTAGTTATAATACTATAGTCTATGCACTAAGGCAATTGAAAGAATGGAAATCAAGTCTTAACTGAGATGTCTTCAGTAAACTGAAATCTGACTGGGGAGGGTTACTTTCCTTTTGAATATTATCATTGCTCTTTCAAATGCCTTACCTAATAACCCTAAAGCCTAGTACACACAATGAGATTATCAGATGAATGATCGTTTGAATGCTGAGGTTACTAAAGTACGAAAATTCTCATCAGACAGAACATAATTCTCGTCATACATTACATCAGCAGTGATGTAATGTACTGTATTTGTATTGTGTTTTCGAACTAAAACTGTACCGATTAATCAAAAATCATATGATCTGGTAGCGTACGAGAAAAAAATGGTAATTTCGGACAAAAGCTGTGTACGAACGATCAGAATCACTTCTAAAGCGTATTTTTTGTACAGTTTTCCGATTGTGTGTATGGGCCTTAAGGCTACCCAAAGACGCAAGACTGTTTTGTCAGACTTGTAATAGATCTTATACACAAATGATCTTTCCATGAACAGCAAAAAAGGTAAGGGGGGGGGGGGGGGATTTACTAAAACTGCAGCACACAGAATGGGGTGCAGCTGTGTACAGTAACCAGCTTATTGTCAAAAAATTAATTGAGCAAGCTAAAGTTAGAATCTGGCTTGTTACTGTGGACAGCTGCGCCAGATTCTGTGTGCTCTGGTTTTAGTAAATAACCCCCCCACCCCCCCAGTGTCTTATCTATATAAAAAGGATAATTTGTTTCTAAATACATAGGTGACAGTGCCAGATAGGGTTGCCAACTTTTCGAACCCAAACATTTTAGCGGCACAGAGCATTATTTCTTTGTAGTATACACTATATGATTGTCCTACATGGAAAAGCCTTGGGACGCCTCCTATGCACCGTGGCAAACTGTGGGTGTGGCCAAATTGCATTAAGAGAGGAAGGGCCTTAAAGCGGGGTTCCACTCAAATTTTTAACTTAATCTTACCCCCTTCAGTTAATTCCATAGATGTTCAAATGCCGGACGAAAAATTTTTTTATCGCTGTAATTACCTTTTATATTGTACTTTATTGTGGCACTTCCTGTCTCTCCTCCCATGGGAGTAGGCGTGTTTATTGCCTTTCCCCGGCGCCGCACTGTCTCCTGGGAGCTTAGTGTCAGGCTTCCCAAGATTAAGTGCGGAAACAATGATCATGCGTGTGAACAAGCTGAGAATGAACAGCATTCACCGCATCCAGGAAATCAATGCTTGTGGGCTTCACATGCCCACAACAAGATGGAAACAGCCAGCATCACATTATTTAAGTTATTCTTCAGTACGAAAACAGACAGAGGCAGAAATATTACACCCATACTGTGAGTATTATTTTGGGGTTAGCAAAGTGTCTCAATGACCAAAAAAAAAAAAAAGATTGGTCGCCGGACTCCAGCTTAAAAAGGGGCATGGTTAAATAAAACAAAGGTCTCTAGTATAATGGTACATGGTCCCTAGTACACAGTATCTAGTTAGTATATAGTCACGAGTAAATAATACACAGTTCCTAGTATCTGGTCCATACTAAAGAGTGCACTGTTCATAATAAATAGCATAGTATAATGGGTGTCTCCAATGGGGGGTACTGACTGCTGATATAATGGTTGGCCAGCAACCATTATATCAGCAGCCAGCATCCCCATTACATACCCCAATTAGCTCACAGTCCCCTTATATCAGACCCCCCCCCCCCCCCTTACTTGGATACCTCCATCAGAGAGAGACCCCCCTTATAACCGCGCACCCTGCCCTCTAAGACATAAATCGTCTAATGCCTTACCAGCGGGAGGGACTGTGAAGCGGCTGCAAGCATGGGAGCCGGAGTTCAAGGGCAGAGCTGGGAGGTGGAGCTAGGGAAATCCCACTATGCATGTTTGCACAGAAGCAAAGGCGTCATTAATCCGAAGTCTTACCAACCAATGACTGAACAGGAGATTATTGAGAGGGGCGAGAGGCGCCTGGCAGGGGATAAGGCAGAGAGCACACAGCACAGGCATGTGCAGATGGCAGGATTAAATCCTCACTTGGTTTGTGTGTCTACCCCACTGAGTTCCCACACTGGCTCCATCCCCAGGACAGATTTATCTGAGGATTGGGCACAAGTGATTGTGATTGGATACAAGTGTCAAAACTCAGACTGTCCGGGTCAATCCCTTAAGGGAGGCAACCCTAGTGCCAGGTAGTGTCAAAATGATGTCTATGGGTACAGGAAGTTCACATGTGTACTGTATACAACCAAAAGTATATATTAAGAGATGTATGTGTTTTTTCTATAGAATCATACTTACCCAGGTGGATGCAGCATCGGTTCGAAGCTGCATCTGCCCCCTGGTGCCTGTAATACTGAGCACTTGGTTCTCACAGCACTGTCAGTCAGCAGCTCTCTGCTCAACCAGCTGTCTGATGAAAACGGGTCACAGAACAAACTGCCCTCCTGTGACCTACAGGAGAAGTACAGCCAAAGGAGCTTTGGCTGTACTTATCCTTTAAAAGATATCTAAAAAGGCAAAACTTTTTGGTTTTGGGTGGAGGGGGATTAGAATACCGTATATACTCGAGTATAAGTCGATCCGAGTATAAGTCGGTAGTTAAGGGTTCCTAGATGCCCCCTAGCTGCAGCCAAAATTTGGGGTCTCTGAACCCAAAGGGTCCCGAAATGACATTGCTGCAGATGGACACAGTTGACCGACTTTGGGGCCCCGTATCTCAGGGCCACTTAGTGCTAAGAACCCCAAATTTGGTGTGCAAACCCAGGGGAACTAGCACCATAAAATTTTCAAAGCTGGGGTTTCTAGCACAAAGTGGCCCTGAGATACAGGGCCCCAAAAATCAGTTCAGAAAATGTCAAGCACTTTTCTGCAGCAGAGAATGACATTTTCCGAACCGGGTTTGGGGCCCCATATCTTTGGATATGTTATGGTACCAGTTCCACTGGGTTTGCACACCAAATTAGGGGTTCCTAGCACCAAGTGGCCCTGAGATATGGGGCCCCAAAGTCGGTTCAGAAAATGTCAAGCACTTTTCTGCAGCAGAGAATGACATTTTCCGAACCGATTTTGGGGACCCGTATCTTGGGGCCACTTAGTGCTAGGAACTTTAGCTTTGGATATGTTGTGGTACCACTGGGTTTGCACACTAAATTTGGGGTTCCTAGCACCAAGTGGCCCTGAGATACGGGGCCCCAAAGTCAGTTCGGAAAATGAAATTTTTTGCTGCAGAAAAGTGCTTGACTCGAGTATAAGTCGAGGGGGGCACTTTCAGCACAAAAAAAATGTGCTGAAAAACTCGACTTATACTCGAGTATATACGGTACCTGTCAGGTTTTAATGCTGTCTGTGTCCCCATTAGAGAGATTCACTCTCTATTTGTCCCATTTTCCATTATCATTGAAAGTGAAACTAAAAGAAAATCCCAAATTTTGGGCTGTCTCTATAAAAGTAAGAGGGGAAATCTTCTAATGGGGACACTAGTTCTGGTGAACTGTGGGGTCCCAAGGAATTCCCTTAACCACTTCAGCCCCGGAAGATTTTACCCCCTTCCTGACCGGGCCATTTTTTGCGATACAGGACTGCGTCACTTTAACTGACAATTGTGCAGTCGGGCGACATGGTACCCAAACAAAAAATTGACATCCTTTTTTTCCCACAAATAGAGCTTTCTTTTGGTGGCATTTGATCACCTCTGCGGTTTTTATTTTTTAAAACAAAAAAAACAAAACAAAAAAAGAGTAACAATTTTGGAAAAATAAAGCAAAAAAACAAAAAAAACAAAACATAATATTTTTTACTTTTTGCTATAATAAATATCCCAATTTTTACATTTTTTTTCCACAGTTTAGGCCGATATGTAATCTTCTACGTATTTTTGATAAAGAAAATCACAATAAGCGTATAGTGATTGGTTTGCGCAAAAGATATAGAGTCTACAAAATAGGTTATTGATTTATGGCATTTTTATTATTATTATTTTTTTTTACTAGTAATGGCGGACATCGGGGCCGCCAGGCACGCGCATTGGCTCCTCAGTGATGCGGTGGGCGTGCGCCCCCTATTCCCCTTAAAGCGGCTGCCGTACTGCTACGGCTATACGCGCAGGGGAGCTATTCTGGCGCAGTCGGTCGGCATTTGGTTAATTTGCAGGGATTTCCTCTCACTTACTGGTTGGTTATGGGAGAGGAAGTGAACGTAAATCTCCCCCATGGGACAAAGAGGGCAAAAAATAACCCCTAAAAGGGGTTAAAATGTAGAGATTACATTGAATCTACCCCACAGTGGAACCTAATTGTTGGCAGTGCGGAGATAGACCTGCAGTCTTTTTTCATGTTTTTTGGTCCTGTTCCCACATACAAGCATTTTGGGCCAATTTTTTTACAAATTATTTGTTTAGTAACCACAATTTCTGTCTCTCAAATGGTGGCCATTTGTCTCCTGGGCTTGGTCAATCATCTAGCCTTTTCTAGGGCCTCCAAAACACTTTTGGGTCTACTCCTGTTCTATGCTAGAAAAGCCGTTTTGGCATGGAAATCGGATAGGCCCCCTACTTTGGAGAGCTGAAATAAAATTGGTTAATTTAGTGGTCCCATTGTATAAAATTACATATCTCTCCCAAGGTTCCCCCCAAAAAAATTATTAAGGTCTGGGACATTTGGATTGAATTTCCTCCACCACTAATGCTAGAAAGGATACTATGCTTGACTAAAGTGGATGGTGTGTGAATTCTATGTTCCTTGAGGAGGAGGGGCTATAAGGGGGTTGACATTGGCTGCCCCCCCACTGGGTATCTCCTCTTTACCTTTTCTCAGCTTTCTGGGACAATACTGTGAGGGAAAAAAATAATTTGATCCTTTGATTTTGTACTTTTGCCCCCTGACAGAGAAATGATCAGTCTATAATTTTAATGGTAGGTTTATTTTAACAGTGAGAGACAGAATAACAACAAAAATATCCAGCAAAACGCAGTTCAAAAAAGTTATAAATTGATTTGCATTTTAATGAGTGAAATAAGTATTTGAACCCTTTGCAAAACATGACTTAGTACTTGGTGGCAAAACCATTGTTGGCAATCACAGAGGTCAGATGTTTCTTGTAGTTGGACACCAGGTTTGCACACATCTCAGGAGGGATTTTGTCCCACTCCTCTTTGCAGATCCTCTCCAAGTCATTAAAGTGATTGTAAAGCTTTTTTTTTGTTTGTTTTTTAAATAACAAACATGTCATACTTGCCTCCACTGTGCAGTTTGTTTTGCACAGAGTGGCCCCGATCCTCGACTTCTGGGGCCCCCCGACGGCGCTGGTAGCCCCTCCATGCATCGTATAACCCCCTAGGAGAAGCGCTCTACCAGGAGGGTTGCCTTGCGGGCACGCTCCCAAGTCCAGCAATTGCGTCCATAGATGCAGAATGCCGGACTCTGCCACGCCCCCTGGCGCCCGCGTCATTGGATTTGATTGACAGCAGTGGAAGCCAATTGCTGCGCTGCTATCAATCTATCCAATCAAGAGCCAAGACAACGGGCAGAGGAGAAGAGCGCGTCTCCGGCGTGGGAATTACGGGGCTCAGGTGAGTATAATGGGGGGCTGGGGGGGGGGGGCAGTCAGTGACATTAGTTTTTTCACCTTAATGCATAGGATGCATTAAGATGAAAAAAAACACACAAGGGTTAACAACCCCTTTAAGGTTTTGAGGCTTCCATTCAGCATGCAGTAGTGATGATCCCCCACCCGATGTGCCCTCATCTGGGGGACAAGACCAACCAATGATCTATATGCACCATTTCCCTCTCCGGAGGCCTGAGATGATGTTGTTTTCTCCCTTAGGGTTACCTTTGGGTTCAACTCCTCCTCTCCTTGTGGTTATCTCCACTCATCCAAATCACAAAAAGAGAAAGCTGGACAAAGTGCTTATCCTTTTTAAAGTCAACTGGTTTTTATTTAAAGCGGAGTTCCACCCAAAAGTGGAACTTCCGCTCATCTGATTCCTCCCCCCCTCCGGTGCCACAATTGGCACCTTTCGTGGGGAGGGGGATGCAGATACCTGTCTAATACAAGTATTTGCACCCACTTAAAGCAAAAAGAAAAGCAGCGCTGCTCTAAGGGTAGTAGGTAGTTAAAAACACTTTATTACGAATTGTACACTCACATTTGTGTGATAAGAAATAGGCATAGGTAGGTTCTCCTGGGCAACGCAGAGTCACATCACGAACCAGCTGGGCTGCCGTGTGGCCGTCGCGTGCTCACGTTCCGAGCATGCGTGCTCCTTCCTCAGGCATGGGGAAAGAGGGGGTGAATGCCTGAGGAACGCATGCTCCGAACGCGAACGCGCTACGGCCACGCCCCCCGCTCTCCTCCACCTGACCTCATGATAGAGGTTCTAACTTCCCTTACTATACTTCAAAAGAGTTTATTTCTAAATGTCTATATTTAGAACTGACATGGATTGTAAGTCCTTTAGAAAACGCTGACAGCTGTGATATCACCAAAGAAAAATGTAATCAACATAATTATACCAACAACTAACATACCTTGCACTACAGAAACTAAGAAACTCCCAGGAGTAATGAACTCATTTAGATTAGAATTCTCTTAAAGCAGAATTAAACTGTATCTGAGCAGCACAAATGGAAAATGCTAGTTAATTCATTTTAATGTCAGCATTTCTAGCCACGGACATCTTGAGTAAGGGCAGATAAATTATGCAGTACTCACTTCTTGAATTCCATCTGCCCTTAAAAGTGACATTATACGTTCATTAAAAAACTAAACAAACTAACATGTCATACTTACCTGCTCTGTGCAGAGGTTTTGCACAAAGCAGCCCCAATCCTCCTCTTTTTTTAGGCTACTCTTCAGCCAGTGCCCCATCTGCTGCATCTGCCTCCTGGCGCCTCTAGCATTGAGCACTTAGCGATCGAACATCGCCGATCGCTCGGTTCTCACAGCACTGTCAGTCAGCAGCTCTCTGTTCTGCTTCAGCCCACTGTCTGCTAAAAACGGGTCACAGAACAAACTGCACTCCTGTGATCCACAGGAGAAGTACAGCCAAAGGAGATTTGTCTGTACTTCTTTAAAAGATATCTACAGGCTAAACTTTTTTGGTTTTGGATGGAGAGGAGAGGGATTAGAACACCTGTCAGGTTTTAATGCTGTCTGTGTCCCCATTAGAGAGATTCACTCTCTCTATTTGTCCTGTTTTCCATTATCACTGAACGTGAAACTAAAAGAAAATCGCAAATTTTGGGCTGTCTCCAAAAAAGTAATAGAGGAGAAATCTTCCAATGGGGACACTAGTTCTGGTGAACTGTTGGGTCCCAAGGAATTCCTTTAATTTGCAGGGATTTCCTCTCTCTTACTGTTTGGTTATGGGATAGGAAGTGAAGGGAAATCTCCCCCATGGGACAAAAAGGGCAAAAATAATCTTTAAAAAAAGGTGTTAAAACGCAGAGATTACATCAAATCTACCCCACAGTGAAACCGAATTGTTGGCAGTGTGGAGATACACCTGCAGTCTTTTTTCATGTTTTTTGGTCCTGTTCCCACATGCAGCATTTTTGGATGATTTTTTACAATTTATTTGCTTAGTAACCACAATTTCTGTTCCTCAAATGGTGGCCATTTGTTTCCTGGGCTTGGTCAACCATCTAGCCTTTTCTAGGGCCTCCAGAACACTTTTGGGTATACTCCTGTTCTATGCTAGAAAAGCCGTTTTGGCATGGAAATCGGATAGGCCCCCTACTTTGCAGAGCTGGAAGAAATTGGTTATTTAGTGGTCCCATTGTATAAAGTTGCATAGCCCTCCTGAGGTTGCCCCCCCCAAAAATTCATAAAGTCTGGGATTGGATTGAATCTCCTCCACCACTAATGCTAGAAAAAAATACTGTGCTTGACTAAAGTGGATGGTGTATGAATGCTGTGTTCCTTGAGGAGGAGGGGCCATAAAAGGGGGTTGACATGGTCTGGTCCCCCCTACCTTTTCTTAGCTTCCTGGAACTATACGGTGAGGGAAAAAAGTATTTGATCCTCTGCTGATTTTGTACATTTGCCCACTGACAAAGAAATAATCAGTCTATAATTTTAATGGTAGGTTTATTTTACCAGTGAGTGACAGAACAACAAAAATATCCAGAAAAACGCAGTTCAAAAAACGTAAACATTGATTTGCATTTTAAATGAGTAAAATTGACCCCTTTGCAAAACACGACTTGGTGGCAAAACCCTTGTTGGCAATCACAGAGGTCAGATGTTTCTTGTAGTTGGTCAACAAGTTTGCACACATATCAGGCGGGATTTTGTCCCACTCCTTTGCAGATCCTCTCCAAGTTATTAGGGTTTCGAGGCTGACGTATGGCAACTCGAACCTTCAGCTCCCTCCACATATTTTCTATGGGATTAGGGTCTGGAGACTGACTAGGCCACTCCAGGCCCTAATGTGCTTCTTCTTGAGCCACTACTTTGTTGCCTTGGCCTAGTGTTTGGGTCATTGTCATGCTGGAATATGCATCCAGGACCCATTTTCCGAGGGAAGGAGGTTCTCATCCAAAATTTGGCAATGCATGGCCCAGTTCATCGTCCCTTTGATGCAGTGAAGTTGTCCTGTCCCCTTAGCAGAAAAACACCCCCAAAGCATAATTCTTCCACCTCCATGTTTGACAGTGTGGATGGTGTTCTTGGGGTCATAGGCAGCATTCCTCCTCCTCCAAACACGGCGAGTTGAGTTCATGCCAAAAGCTCGATTTTGGTCTCATCTGACCACAACAATTTCACCCAGTTCTCTGAATTCAGATGTTCATTAGCAAACTTTAGACCGGCCTGTACATGTGCTTTCTTAAGCAGGGGGATCTTGCAGGCACTGCAGGATTTCAGTCCTTCATGGCATAGTTTGTTACCAATTGCTTTCTTGGTGACTATGGTCCCAGCTGCCTTGAGATCATTGACAAGATTCTCCCGTGTAGTTCTGGGCTGATTCCTCACCGTTCATTGAAACTCCACAAGGTGAGATCTTGCATGGAGCACCAGGCCGAGGGAGATTGACTGTTATTTTGCGTTTCTTCCATTTGCGAATAATCACACTATTCTCACCCTCTCATTGGCGATGGTCCTGTAGCCCATTCCAGCCTTGTGTAGGTCTACAATCTTGCCCCTGACATCCTTGGACAGCTCTTTGGTCTTGGCCATGGTGGAGAGATTGGAATCTGATTGATTGGACAGGTGTCTTTTATACAGGTAAACAAGCTGAGATTAGGAGCACTCCCTTTAAGAGAGAGTGCTCCTAGTCTCAGCTCATTACCTGTATAAAAGACACCTAGGAGCCAGAAATATTGCCGATTGATAGGGGATAAAATAATTATTTCACTCATTAAGATGCAAAACAATTTATAACTTTTTTGAAATGCATTTTTCTGGATATTTTTGTTGTTAGTCTGTCTCTAACTGTTAAATAAACCTACCATTAAAATTATAAACTGAACATTTCTTGGTCAGTGGGCAAACCGACAAAATCAGCAGGGGATCAAATACTTTTTTCCCCTCACTGTATGTTGCTCATACTGCACTTTATTATTTATTGTGTTATATTTTTAATATTCTAGCTTGTTTTTCTAAAACCTGATCACTATGATAGTACCTACCTTTTACCTCCTGATTTTCTACCTTGGTCATGTGATGCTGCTACCCTCGATGATCAAGGGGTACCGGAGTTGACTACAGTTGGGATTGCTTTGTTATTTTATTTATTATGTTTTCTTTTGAGCCGGGGAATGCCCAAAGGCTCTGTTTTGTAACATAGTTTTCTAAGAATTAATAAAAAGACAATTTTGGGAAAAAAAGGAGTTAAAACCCTACCTTGAAAAACAATGTGTGTACTTGGTCGCTGCTATGCTGTAATCAGTGTACTCAATCTACCAAATGACTACTTACTGTAGATCGCGCACACCTATATACACTCTCATAAAAGTGTACCACCTATATACACTCTCATAAAAGTGTACCAATGTGCAAAATTATAATCAGAATTGGTGCCGTGCTCCTAAAAACAGTGTTACTATCTCTTTAAATCTGCATTATACAATTAAAAACAGTGTTTCAAATATTAACTATAAATCAAAATAACGTGATGTGAACAGTAATCATTCAGTCTTTAAAAAATTGATTTTTAAAACAGCTTACCTGTACAATCCTTTTCTTGGAGTACATCATGGGACACAGAGCACCATAGTAGTGATTATCTGGGTTTACATGCTACCTTTAGGTGATTGGACACTGGCAACCAATAGTAAGAAGGTTCCTCCCATATAACCCCTCCCATACAGGAAGTACCTTTAGTTTTTTTGCAAGCAATGAAGATCCCAGAAAAAGAGGGGAGGGACCTCTGTGTCCCGTGTTGTACTCCAAGAAAAGGATTTTACAGGTAAGCTGTTTTAAAAATCCATTTTTCTTTATCATACATCACGGGACACAGAGCACCATAGTAATGACTATCTGGGATGTCCTAAAGCAATGCCTTTGAGGGGAGGGAACATTCCTAAATCCCCCTTTTTTAGGCTTCAAATTATAAAGCTGCTTGCAGCACGCTCTGGCCAAAAACAGTCTCCCTTTGAGATCTAACATCCAGTCGGTAAAACCTGGTGAATGTATGAACCGAAGACCAAGCGGCCGCTTTGCAAACCTGAGCCATAGACACTTGCGCCCAGCCCATGACATACCAACTCCTCTGGTAGAGTGAGCCTTGAGATATCGAGGTGGAACCTTGTGTTTCAACTCATAGGCCTGGATAATAACCTGACGAATCCACCTAGAGATTGTAGAACTAGTTGCTGCCTGTCCTCTTTTAGGACCCTCAGGCAGAACAAAAAGTGAGTCAGATTTCCGAAAAGGGGCTGACATATCCAAGTAAACTTTGACAGCTCTCACCACATCCAGTGAATGGAGCAATCTTTCCTCCTTAGACTTAGGGTTAGGAAAGATGGAAGGTAAAACGATATCCTGATTCAAGTGAAAACTGTAAACCACTTTGGGTAAAAAATCCGGACAGGGCCGCATTACCACCTTGTGCTGATGAACAAAAAGAAAGGGTTTCTCACCAGAAAGGACGGCCAACTCAGAGACCCTTTTTGCTGAGGTTATAGCCACCAAAAAGACCAATTTTCTAGTTAATAGGATCAAAGGAATACACCTAATAGGCTCAAAGGGTTGACTCTGTAGAGCTGAAAGCACTAAGTTCAAGTCCCACGGACATAAGGGCGCTTTAATTGGCGGCCTTAAATGTAGTACTCCCTTGACAAAGGTTCGTACTAAAGAATGAGATGCGATTGGCCTCTGGAAAAAAAACGATAAGGCTGAAAATTTGTCCCTTAATGGTTCCTAAGGATAAGTTTAAGTCAATTCCTGCTTGCAGAAAGGCAAGGACCCTCCCAATTGTATACTTGCGAGGGTGCCATCTTCTCTTCTCACACCATGAGATGTACAACTTCCACACTCTATGGTAAATTTTCTTAGACACTGGCTTTCTAGCATTTATCAAAGTAGCCAGAACAGAACCTCTGATACCACGGTCTCTTAGTATTCTGGTCTCAATAGCCATGCCATCAAATTCAGCTACCGTAAAGAAGGATGGTATATGGGACCTTGGGACAGCAGGTCTGGGCAGAAAGGAAGACACAATGGGTCCCCCACCGCCATCCTCACAATCTGTGAGTACCAAGACCTCCTTGGCCACCGTGGGGACACCAGAATTACTAATTTCTGCTCCACTTGTATCCTGCGTAACAGGTGCGGCAGCATCTGGATCAGAGGAAAAGCGTAAATTAGAGAGTACCGATCCCAGGGAACCACCAATGCATCCGTCCCCACGGCAAGTGGATCCCTGGTCCTGGACACGAAGCTGTCCACCTTGGCATTGAACCTGGATGCCAGGAGATCCACCTCTGGCATCCCCCAACGCTGGCATATTTGAAGGAAAACTTCGGGGTGAAGGGACCATTCCCCCAGTAACAATTGCTGACGACTTAGGTAGTCTGCCTGCCAATTGTCCACCCCTGGAATATAGACTGCCGATAGAAATGGCACGTGTGTCTCTGCCCAAGTCAATATGTGATTTATTTCTCTTTGGGCTGCCCAGCTCCGGGTACCCCCTTGGTGGTTGATGTATGCCACCACCGTGGAATTGCCGGACTGGACTCTGACCAGAGACCCCCGCAGCCTGGCCGTCCTGAATATGAGGGCCAAGCGGGCTGCCTGAATCTCCAGCAGATTGATAGGCAAGGTTTTCTCTACGTGGGACCATTTTCCCTGTACGGAGGCCTCTTCCAATACCGCTCCCCAGCCGAGACGACTGGTGTCTGAAGTTACCACCTTCCAAGTTACCGGTGGAAAGGGCTTCCCGTTTTTTAAATTGCTGGTCTTTGACCATCAAGAGAGGTCCTGTTTTACCCTTGGGTATAGAGACATTGGATGATCCAAGGCTAGGACAGACTTGTTTCAAGCCTCTAGGATAGTTCTCTGGAACAACCCAGAGTGAAACTGCGCATAGGGAACTGCGCTGAAAGATGACACCATCTTTCCCAGCAGTCTCATGCACAATCGAATTGAGGGTCTTTCTACCCTTTTAACCTTCCTGACCAGCTCCACTATTGAGCTGACCTTCGAGGGGGGTAAAAACACCCTTTCCTGGGTCGTATCCAGGATCAGGCCTAGATATGTCAAGATTTGAACTGCATGAAGAGCCGATTTGTCCATATTCAGAATCCAGCCTAGGCATCTCAGAAAATGAACAGTAGTTGAAACGTTCTCTATCAGGGTGGAATAGGACTGGTCCTTCAACAGAAGGTCGTCTAGATATCCTATCACCGATATCTTCTGGGACCTTAGAGAAGCCAATACCGGAGCCAACACTTTTGTGAAGACTCGAGGGGCCGTAGCCAGACCGAATGGAAGTGCTACAAACTGGAAATGACACCCCTCTACTGCGAAGCGAAGAAACTTTTGATGTTGGCCGAAAATCGGCACATGCAGGTACGCATCCTTGATGTCTCTGGATGCTAAAAAAATCCCTTTTTAAGGATGCAATTACTGAACGAACCGATTCCATCTGGAAGGTTCGGATCTTTAGAAAGGCATTGAGGGACTTGAGGTCCAGAATGGGCCTTACCTCCCCATTTGGCTTCGGCACTGAATAGGCTCGAATAAAACCCCTTGAACCTTTCTTTGTGCGGAACCTCGATAATCACCACTTGCCTTCTTAGCTGTTTTAAGGCTAGGGATAGGCTTTTCTTCTTCTCTGGGTCCGATGGGACTCTTGATATCAGAAACAGATTTGGGGGAAAATCCTGGAATTCTATTTTGTAACCTTGTGTTATAGTGGAAATAACCCACTTGTCCTGCACCAACCTTGCCCAAGCATCTGCGAACCGCCGCAGTCTGCCCCCCACCTGTAAAAGTATGGGCCCCCCTTCACAAGGAGGACTTGGCATTTGCCTTGTTTGGCTTCTGAGTCCAAGGTCTTTTTTGACCTTGAGGTTTCTTAAAGGCAGGTGGTTGAGGCCGTCGATACTTCTTGGGAGAAGAAGCGCCTGGCCCAGGAGCGTTTGGAATTTTAAAGGAAGGCTGCTTATTCCTTCTTTTCACAGGAAGCAAGGAGCTCTTTCCGCCTGACATTTTTTGGATATACTTATCCAGATCTTTTCCAAACAAACGTTCCCCATGAAAGGGAAAAGCCGCGAGCAACCTTTTGCATGGCATCTCGGCTGACCAGTTCTTTAGCCACAAGACTCTACGCATATGTATTGAGAGTAGCGCAAAGCGAGCAATCTGCTGGAGTCCTTTAATGTGTCTACTGCAAAACATAAAGCGTGAGGAAGTTCTGACAATTCATCAGAATATTCCTCCTGAACAGGTAATCTTTTAAAACGGTCTTTCAGGGATTGACAGATCCCAATAGCCGCAACAGCCGGTTGTACTGCTGACCCGGCCACCGCAAAGGAGGCCTTTAGTAAGGATTCCAGCTTTTTATCCGCTGGATCTTTAAACCCTTGGGTATTATCCACTGGACAGGTTAAGCATTTATTTACTGAAGAAATAACAGCATCCACTAAAGGCGTATCTCACCTTTTTTTGAATTTTTCCTCCATCGGGTACAAAAAGGAAAACCTCTTTGGAGGGAAGTATATTCTGTCCGGGTGGTTCCAATCAGCATAAATCAGCTGCTCAGGAAACGCCCCGGAACCTTGCTCAGGTCGCAAGGATCCCAATGTAGAACAGGAAAGTTCTGGCCCTTGTACAGGGGGCAACCTGAATCCTGTTCTCACCATTTCAGTTAAAGATTGGATAAACAATTTTTGGGATTGCGAAGCCGACAATGGTTCTTCAGAACCTGATTCCCCTGCTGAGGACTCTTCAGCCTCTGCATCCTTATCTCCTACGGCCACCTCCTCAAAATCCTCTGCCCATTCTGGATCCAAATCACAAGGACCCAATTGGCTAAGGGAGTCCTGGGGCTCAAGTGACTCAGCACTGGGACCAGGCTCAGGAGAGAGAGATCTATGTCGTTTCTTCCCTCCCTGTGTTACTGAGGCAATCATACCTGCTATTTTGCCTTCAAGGCCAGCGAGGACTGACGTTAAGTCATCCTTAGTAACATAAGCTGAAGCAGGGATATTGATGGTGGCCACAACGCCTGACAAATGCAATGGCTCAGCCAGGCCAAATGCCGCAGGTCTTTCAGGGGAGACAGGTGCTGCAGTAGCCTGAGTTTGATCTCCTGTTTTTGAAGGAGTCACTTTAACCCCTGGATTAGCCCTGTTCCCTACACCTCGTTTTCTGGAAGACATCGCTTACAAGATCTTGAGGAAAACTCACCGTGCTATATGGCTGTATTTACAAAGCCAATACTATAGCCTCGTTACAGAGTTTGCAAATGCCCGACTCACGTGCCCAGCGCTGTGTCCCACTGCAACTGGCTCCTGGCTCACCTGAGCCAAAAAGAACAGCACTGACACACACAGGCGCCTGACTTCCCTATACGTGCGCCGTCACGTGACGTACGCACGCCCGGGACTTACTGCGCATGCACACGCCCGCGGGGAACATGCAGCTGCAATGCCGCCATCCCGCGCGCTACATCGCGCACAGGAGGAAGCTGGTTGCGCGCGCACACACGCCGTCTGCATGTGCGCACTACCCACGTGCACGTGCCCGCGACCAGTCCGCGGCGGAACCTGCCTGAGTGCAACCGCTCTCTGGAACCATCACAGTGGGCACAAAAAGACACCACAATCTGACATAACAATTTGGCATAACATTACTTTCAGAAATAATGTAATAAAATGGGGCCCCCAAAGGAAGCACTCACCGATCCTCGCAGCAGGGCCTGAGATAGGCCCAATCTTCCCCCATCACTGCAGGTAACACCACTGAGGACCTTCAGGGACTGGGTCCCCTTTTGTTTAGGGTCCACACCCCTGGACCTGTAAAGCACCCTTTAGGTTTCCTTGGGCAAATAAAAGACCAGGAATACCATATCACAAGGGTCCAGCTCCATAAGGAAACATTACAGGCAAGACCCTGTTCTTGAACCAGGGCTCGGGTACCATCCACTTTAGCATGATATGCCATCCGAATGGATCCGATTTATAACATCCTCACTGGGACATTATCCTGAAGAAACAGCTTTCACAGCCGTGACCATCACCTTCAAGACACTGACAAAAAACTAAAGGTGCTTCCTGTATGGGAGGGGTTATATGGGAGGAACCTTCTTACTATTGGTTGCCAGTGTCCAATCACCTAAAGGTAGCATATAAACCCAGATAGTCATTACTATGGTGCTCTGTGTCCCGTGATGTACAATAAAGAAATGTCCTTAAGTGTATAGCTGCTTGCACACACTTCCATTAATGTCAATACATTATGGATGTATCCAAACATGCATATCCCTAAATGGTGTCCACCCCTATGTGCTCCAACATACAGCATGCAGTAGTGATTATCCCCCACCCGATGTGCCCTCACATCTGGGGGATAAGACCAACCAATGGTCTATATGCGAGATGTTATTTTCTCCATTATGGTTACCTCTAGGTTCAAATCCTCCTCTCCTTGTGGTTATCTCCACTCATCCAAATCACAAAAGGAGAAAGCTGGACATAGTGCTTATCCTTTTTAAAATGGACTGTTTTTTATTTAATGCTTCTATAGTAAAAACACTCATATTTTCCCTATGCTGGGAGCACACCAAACTATACATGGCATACAGTCCTCATAACACGAGTATGAAACCACCAAACAATGTGTGTTACCGCTGTCCTCTCTCACTGTGTGCCTCAGCGTGACGTCAGACTGGCCCTTCCCCTGGCACCAATTATGATTATAATTTAAAACTCTCCCTTACACTATCCAAAAATGGAAAAAAAAAAGTTTTCCCTATAGTTCTACTTTAAAGGTGGAATGGACAGGCTAAAAGTCTGTTCACCTGTTTGGAAATGGCAAAAAAATTCCCGCTCTACAGGTCTGAGGTTTGCCTTTAAAACATCTTTCATATGATCCTTCTTACACAAACAAATAGTCATCTCAAATTAGCATGTTTTTTCATTGCTTCATGTCCATAGGTAGCCTCACTTACTGTACTAAAGATTTCTGCTACAAGGACAACAAGTGTGGGGGAAGACGGTACTCTCCCCAATGGGAACACAGCAATAACCTCATGATAGAGGTTCTAACTCTAACCTTACTATACTTCAAAAGAGTTTATTTCAAGAATTCTATTTTAGAAAAACTGACATTGATTGCAAGTCCTTCAGAAAACGCTGACAGCCATAATATCACCAAAGAAAAATCTAATAAACTTAATTATATCAACACCTAACATACCTTGGACTACAGAAACTAAGAAACTCCCAGGAGTAATGAAGTCATTTCGATTAGAATTCTCTTAAAGCAGAATTAAACCATCTGAGCAACACAAACCAAAAATGCTAGTTAACCCATTTCAATATCAGCATTTCTAGCCACGGACATCTTGAGTAAGGGCAGATAAATTATGCAGTACTCACTTCTTGAAATCCATCTGCCCTTAAAAGTGACATTATACGTTCATTAAAATAAATAAATAACAAACATGTCATACTTACCTGCTCTGTGCATAGGTTTTGCACAAAGCAGCCCCAATCCTCCTCTTTTTGGGTCCCCTGTCGGCATTCCAGGCTACTCCTCTTCAGCCAGTGCCCCCAATAGCAAGCTGCTTGCTCTGGGGGCAATGTTGCGTTCTCCCTCATGAGCCCCACTCTATGCGTCCATAAACTACACAGAGCCGTGGCTCCGCCCCTCCCCAACTCTCTCCTCATTGGCTCATTGGCTGAGATGGACAGTAGCAGGTGCCAAGGGCTCCTGCCGCTGTCTCAGCCAATGAGGAATAAGAGACCTGGGAGGAGCTCAGCTCTGCTGCATATCCTTGGATTGAGAGGGGGCTTACGTGCGTATTAGGGGGGCTGCTGCACACAGAAGGTCTTTTAACCTTCATGGAAAGACTACAGGACGGTAAAGAAACCTGGAACCTTTAAAACCACTTTAATCATCAGAGGATGATGCCTTAGAAAATCTAGTGCATGCACAGTGCATTATACATGAGCTGTCAGTACACTTTTGCTAGGTCATGCATGCAGGCTGGACGGCATGCTTAACTGAAAAAGCCCCTCCTCCAGATGAAAGGAAAAAAAAATGCCCAAGACTCCTGGGATATATGACATAATTTTGGCATAGGCCAGAAACCAGGAAGCTACTGAAGAAATGTAGGAAAAAGAAACAAAAAGCAAAAAACAAAAACAAACTACAAGTGAATATAATATACTTTCCCATCTATTTTCTAAGGCTAGCAGCATAAGGATTTCAAATACTTAGTGGAACTTCCGATTTAAGGACGCCTCACCCCCTCACATTTGGCATGTCATTTTTTTTTTCTGGGGGGTACCAAGTTTTGAAAGGTACCCAGCTCCCACTTCCACTTGGGCTGCCTAGGCGACTCAATCAAAAGTTCCCCTCTCCCCCTCCCTCCCTGCAATCTTCTGGGACACGTCACAATTCCCAGAAGATCGCCCGGCCATTGAGGAGTCACAGCACGACTCGAGCATTCGCAGTGCGCAACCGGCTGTGAAGTCGAAGCTGTCAGTCGGGTGCCCACACTTGTGATGCTGGCGCCAGAAAGAACCGAGGGTTCGGGCGGCCACATTGCTGGTTCGTGGGACAGGTGAGCGTGTGTTTATTAGGAGGCAGCAGCTACAGTTTTTGTAGCTGCTGACTTTTAATAAACACAAAACTGAGAGGAACTCCGCTTTAAAGGAGAGCCTGCCAGAATAACATATAGTATAAACTGACATAACCATAGGGAGTACCACATTGTATATGAGCTGTATATTAGAGCACATCTGGTTTTGGTGTCCCAGGATGCTCAAAGAGCAGCGCGGGAGCCGATGGGCGTGCCCGGTGGCCGTGATGCCACCCGCGATCGCTCCTCACACAGGCAGAACGGGGATTTGCCTATGCAAACAAGGCCGATCCTCGTTCTGACAGGGGAGGAGAGAGAGATTAGCTGTTCCTAGTGATCAGGAACAGCAATCTCTCCCTCTACTCCCAGTCAGTCCGTCCCCCTGACAGTTAGAAAGCTCCTCCCTAGGGAACACTTAACCCTTTAATCAGTGTTAACCCCTTCCCTGCCAGTGCCATTTATACAGTGATCAGTGCATTTTTATAGCACTGATCACTATATTGGTGTCATTGGTCACTAAAAAGTGTCACTTAGGGTCAGATTTGTTCGACGCAATGTCGCAGTCCCGCTGAAAACAGCTCATCCCCCTAATTAATAGTAAAAACAAATTAAAAAAAAAAAAAAAAAAGAAAGAAGTCCCTAAATCTTTCCCCTATTTTGTAGACGCTATAACTTTCACATAAATCAAACAATATACCCTTATCTGGATTTTTTTTTACCAGAAATATATAGAAGAATACATACTGGCCTAAACTGATGAAAACATTATTTTTTTACTATTTTTTATTTTATATGTTATTATAACAAAAAGTAAAAAGCATTGTTTTTTTTTTTCAAAATTGTCGCTCTTTTTGTTTCTAGCGCAAAAAATAAAGGGCATGCACGTCCGCGCAATTGTCGGTTAAAGTATCGCAGTAACGTATCGCAAAAAAATTGCCTGGTCATTACGGGGGTAAATCCTTTCCGGGGCTGAAGTGGTTAAGGTATGTACTAGCACTGGAGGGAGCCCGAATTACATTTATATTGCTGTTTAAAATTGCTGGTTACCTGGGTATCGATCTATCTACACCAGGGGTCAGAAAACTTTTTCCACTTGAGGGCTGGATTCAATGTATGTGAAAGCATGGAGGGCCGCATTCACCTGCTAATAAATGAAGATAACATTACACAGCCCCCGCACCTCTGGACCCCTTTACATTACACAGCCCACCCTGCACAGCTGTGTAAGCACAGAGGGATGGGGCGCTGTAAAAAAAAAAAAAAAAAAAAATATATATATATATATATATATATATATATATCTCTTTTTTTTTTTTTTTTACACTGTCCCGAGTCTCCAGCCAGCCTGGGGACATGCCGGCTGGTTGCTCGGGTGGGAGAGCCCAGGCAAGCCACAGAAGGCGGCGGGAAAGGGGGGGGGACATCCCCTCCCGCTGCTTGGGATAACGGCCAGGTGGCTTCTTAGCCGCATCGGTTGTTATCCAAAGAAAGCTAACCGTTGGCTCTAGAAAACAGTACCGGGGTGATACGTGCAGCTGCATGCATCACCCCAGTACAGGTCGCGTGAAGTGGTTAAAATGTCTATGGGCCAGGTGCACGTGAATTTATCATGTGTGCCGACAGGCCGGACATTTAGCATCAGCGGCACGGGCCGTAGGTTGCCAACCCCTGATTTACACATACAGAAAAATTTTAGGATGTCATTAGACAGTACATATGCAATACAACAGGTTTAATTCACAAAGCTCTACCACAAGAATACGGATCTTCTTTAGCCATAATCTTAAAATCTCGATTGACTCAAATTAACTGTCACTTTCATTATCCTGGTGTGCTTTATGCATGGAGGAGAGTTTGTAGAATATGAAATGTGAATACACTAACCAGCGCAACCTCCAATTACCCAATAACTAAAAGATATAGATGTATGTGCAAAATAAGTGTTGATGTAAAATAAACAAGTGAAACTTGTGAATTGCCACCAACACCAAAAAAAGTGTTTTCACCTTACTTGGAAGGAATCTTAAATCTATACAAGGTATAGCGCAACTCCTTAATACAAAGTGCTATATTTTCTTACATTACCAAATAAACCTTATGTTATACATGTACCAGTTAATATAATCGATCAATGAAAAATTCAAAACATAATATAAACTCTTATAAACATGTAGCCAGTTCAAGAAAATGAAAAAAAAATAAAATAATCAGTCTCCAAAAAGTTTAAGCTCGATTAAAAAAAGTCCAAAAAAATAAAAAATATCAGTGGAAGTATAAATATAAATGTCCTCTTCTACCTCTGTGAAGATATAAATAGTGATGTAAAACACAACACGAAATGTGCCCGTGGAATCCACCACCTGTGCTGACTGGCCGCTCACCTTACGTTAGGACTCCTGTTTTACCAGTGAGTCTTAACAAGCTGTTCCCCTTAGGGATAAAATCCAATCGCAGTGGCTGGTAAACCATCGTTCCCTCTGCCCGACTCTCTCCTTAGCAGGTGTAGTCACAAAATGGCAATCATATGTAACAGAAGATAGAGAATCTGGTGCTCTCTATTTAAAAATCACTTTATTCTCACTGAAATATAATAAATTCCACTCACAAGAATGGCACTTGAGCCATGCCAGCTGTTATCTGCAAACAGACATAGGCTTGCCACCATATATCCAGGAACGGCCGCGGGATGATAATAAAACAAACAGTCAGGCTCCTATCCCATACGCGTTACATCCGAGTCTGGAGTTCGTCAGTGGGGGCCCGGATGTAATGCATATGGGATAGGAGCCTGACAGTTGCCGTGTCTTGCCGAAAAGTTCCCCAGCCCCGTACTGCGCAAGCGCTGCGCCTGCGCAGTACAGGGGGTCCTTAAATGCCGAGGGGAACTTTCTCGGCAGAACACACCGGCCGCTCCTGCACTGAGCGGGGGGGGGGCTGCATTGAGGGGGGGCTGCACTGAGGGGGGAGGCTGCACTAATTGAGGGGGGGCTACACTAATAGAGGGGGGGCTGCACTAATAGAGGGGGGCACCTGATGCAAGGACGGAATCTGCCGGGGGCACCTGATGCAAGGACGGACTCTGCCGGGGGCACCTGATGCAAGGACGGACTCTGCCGGGGGCACCTGATGCAAGGACGGACTCTGCCGGGGGCACCTGATGCAAGGACGGACTCTGCCGGGGGCACCTGATGCAAGGACGGACTCTGCCGGGGGCACCTGATGCAAGGACGGACTCTGCCGGGGGCACCTGATGCAAGGACGGACTCTGCCGGGGGCACCTGATGCAAGGACGGACTCTGCCGGGGGCACCTGATGCAAGGACGGACTCTGCCGGGGGCACCTGATGCAAGGACGGACTCTGCCGGGGGCACCTGATGCAAGGACGGACTCTGCCGGGGGCACCTGATGCAAGGACGGACTCTGCCGGGGGCAGGCGACGTGGCAGGTGACACGCTCAGGGATCTCACTGATTCGGCATTATGGTGAGTTGAATGATTTAATTTTATATTACAATGTAATAATAGAAATAATTCTCTTCAATCATCCTGACACCATAACAACCATGGTGCCGGGATGATTGAAGTGTTAACACCAGGTGTTTGGAGTATCTTTATCTGCTGATTGTTAAACTTTCTAGAATACACATATTTCTATTGTGTAGGATCTGGGGCTGCTGTCCCGTCATTCTCCCCCTTTTCTTCTCCCTCTTTTCCTCTCCCCCTCCATCCCTCATTCATCTCAGACTCTAACCACACCCTCTTGAGCCTCGCCCATTTAAGCCACGCCCACTTTTCCACGTAAGCCACACCCTTTTTTCGCCGCTTCGCGCGCCACAGCCAAAAAAGTGTCCCGCATATTTTTTTTGCAATGTTGGCAACTATGCTCCTGGCATGCTCATACACAAAAGAAAATTATCTGTGGCCACATAAACTACAACTCCCAGAAGTTGTTGTGGCTGTTTCAGATCATCATGTGTGCTGGATAAATCATTCTATCAAAAATGTGACTATGTTTGGATGGATGTCAGACACACAAAAGGAACTACATTACTGAACAAGGCAGAGGAGTGATGACAGCCATGTGGTCCAAATTTTACCAGGCAGCTGGAGAAGCCAGTTTCAACCACAGCAAGAATATATATTAAAGAAAAAGTTTGGGTCTGTTACAAAAAAATAAATCATACTTACTCACCTTTATGCTGCACCATCGGTCCGATACTGCAGCTGACCCCCATTGGCTCTAAGCCTGAGAACTGTGTGATCACATGACCACTGATCGATCGCTCAGTTCTCCGTCAGATCTGAGCAGAGAGCTGTGACTATCAGTCACTGCTCTCTGCTCTGCCTCTTCCAGCACACACTGAAGCCGTCTTGGGAGGGGGTGGGAGCTGTAGGCTCCGGCTCTCAGCAGCACACGTAGAAGCTGAGCCAGCTGCCGATCAGGCATCTGGGTGGATCCCAACAATATGGTTGGGATCCTTCCAGAGCATGAAGTGGCTCTGTAACGTCAGACCACAGCGGGCTTTAGCCCGCTGTCAGTTAATTCTGGGTCGCAGTGTAAATTTTGATATCAAATTTCAATTTCGTTTTAGACATAATTTTTTGACTAAAATTTTGTTTTAGTTATATTTTAGGTATCTGAATTGTTTTAGTTTGGATCATATTTTAGTTGACTAAAATCTCCAGTACATTTTAGTAGAAATTCGAATGGGTTAAGATAAATTGTAATGCAACATTTAGTCATTTCTGTGTTATTTCCAAACTCATTATATACTCCTGAAGTAAAAATCTAATAACATGTTATTATTTATGGTATTAAGGTTTGAACATGCACTACAGCCGTTGTGATAGATAAGTTAAATATCGGTGTCTGTAATGTAGTTTCATTTTAGTCGTAGTCTTTTGTAAAGGAAATTTGTATATTCTGTATAAAACTGTATTCTATTTTTGTATGGTTTGCCTATGTATTGCACACGGCACTAATAATGTTTTCATTACATGTTTGCATTCTTTCGAGTCCTAATTAGAACTAGCCTACTTATGTTACACCCCTTGTTACCATAAAAGTACAATTGTAATATTACCTACGTAATCATGTGAATAAAAAAACTTCAATTGCGTCAAACATTACAGTTATTTTGGAAAGATGCTGAGTGTACCTTTTTGTGTCGGTTCCCTACTGCAGTAGGTATTATTAATTTGGAACCACCAATCAATATTTGGATAGGAGTTGCCTATCTATGAAATTTCCAGACCATCTTCTGACTAAAATGCCATTTTAGTTTTAGTTGTATTTTAGTCATCTGAATTATTTTAGTCGACTATAATAGTGTCAATTTAGCCGATGAAAATAATTTTTTTGGCTATGCTAGGTTTCTTGAATAACTGGTCTATAGGGAAAGATAAAGCAGATGTAAAACCACCTGTTTTTCTGTGTTTAGTACAGGCAGTCCCCGAGTTACGAACGACTCCTACTTACGAACGGCCTCAAATGCCGGCCACTTGTGCTCCACACTGGTCCTGGATACCTCCAGACACATCTCATACTGCAGTACTACATGTACTGCATGGCCAGAAGAGCCCCAGGTAACATAACAAGCACCCGGAACATCCCACATCCATGCACAGGTGGACGTTACACTTACGAATGTAGTGTTCCAACCAGAAGTTACACTTACAAATGCAGTGTTGTGACTTATGAACAACTTTGACTTACGAACAAACCTACAATCCCTATTGTGTTCGTAACTTGGGGACTTCCTGTAAAGACATAATAATAGGTAAGAACTGCAGGTATTTTGTGGGTGGCACCACCTCTTTTCAGGCATCAGCTAAGGCCGGTATCTACTTCCGGACTGAAGATGTTGCCCCACAGGTGATACAATCATGTAAATCCTGGTGCCCGCACAGCAGACTTTAAATTCCTGCTTGTGTATACGCATAGCTTCCAACTGTCCCTGATTTCGAGGGATTGTCCCTGATTCGGATAAAAGTCCCTCTGTCCCCCTTTCCTCGTCATTTGTAAAATGTACTTTTTATCCTTAAAAAAAGTGTTTCCCAGTGCTAAACCTTTCATCCAATTTCTAAACTACTGCATCCGAAAATTTCATAAACCAGAATTAAAAAAAAAAAATGTGTTTAACCAATATTTTTTTTGTATAGTTCTCCTTTAGGGGGCATGGCGGGGTAATGCTTTGTAAACAAGACTGTTGTTATGACATGCAAGGAATGCAATCATGCAGACTTATAAAATGACTGATTGTTCCACTTTATGTCTGTACCTTTCCATATGGTTTTGACTGTGGGAATAGTTGGAAGCACTTTATGGCTCTGAATAAAGTATTGCTAGCCTATATCACACCACCACAAAGCCACATTTCTTCATCTCCACTTGATTATAGTAAGGAATGCAAAGATGGTAGCCCTTGCATAGCTGCTATCATTATAATCATATTAATGACTTTTCTTCTCCAGATGTCTTTTGGGAAAAAGGGGTAATGGGTATGACTAGCCTACATTCACATAAGCACCACATGCACTCAAGCGATTGCCACCCTTTACCTAGCAAAATACATAAAAAGAGGAATCGATATTGAACAGGGAAGCATGCACTGACCACTATTACTATTTGCCTTCTTTGAAGTGATAGATGGGAGGCAGAATGATAAACAATAGAAACTGAGCTAAACAAGGAAAATAATACTCTTTACCACATCTTTCATTTCTGCTGTCAGTTTTCAGCTCCCTTTCTCATTGCAGTAATGCTGCAGAGTAAATATCTTTCTTTCAATAGGCTTGCAACTGGAAAGTCAGTGATGGTAGAAGATGCAAGATTATTTCCCTACCTCGCTGTAGTCCACATACCGGTTTTAGTCACTGGTATGCTACACTACTGGAGGAACCAATGATTACTACATATTTCTGCATCACAAAGTGATCCTTCTGCATTCTTTATCTATGACCACGCAGAAAATTAGCACCAGAATGGGAAGGGAGAGAACTTGCAAGACACGAGAAAAGTAAATGCAGCCTCCTATCATACCTCACAGTGAGAATGATAATGTATGCAGCTGTTGGTAACTAACCAAGTCATCCTGCATTTTCTACTGATGAGCATGGAAAGATTGGCACCAGAATAGTACTAGAGAAAAGATGCAGGACAAGAGAATACCTCAACATGAGAAAAATTCTGTATATAGCATTTTTTTTCAAAAATCATAATATCCTTCTTTTAATAACCTTCCCAAATTTTAGGATACTCTGTATAGTAATTAGATACCTTGGTTAATGTCAAATGAGTTCTTAGCTAGCCTCCAGAAATGCAACATTAAAGAATTTCAAGTTTAATGTGTATTAAAGGTCCTGGTATCATTTGCCTCTCTACAAGCCCTATACTCGCTACCTGCACACATGCTTTTTTTTTTTTTTTTTTTTTTTTTTTAACATACAGCTACGGCATGCAGTTAGGGCTCAGGGTGATATGCATGAATGACGTTTATCCCCCACTAGGTAGAAAGACTCAGGCTACATGGATTGGTTACAAAGTCATACTATGTTAACTAAGCATTGGAGTGGAATATGTTAATATCTGCATATCTTTAATGTGTAGAATGGCACAATTTTAAACAAACATTTTCCTGATTTTTTTTTAAAAAGTGTATTAAAGAGAAGTATGGGTTTGGATTTTTTTTAGATTCATACTTACCTAGGTGGATGTAGCATCAGTCCGATGCTTCATCTGTCCCCCGGCGCCTCTGCACTAAGAACCGAGGAATCAAACACCCGGTTCTCACAGCTTCGTGAGCAGAGAGCTTCTGTCAGTCAGCAGCTCTCTGCTCTGTCCCCTCCTCACTCATTGGAGCGCTGGGCTGTGGAGGGGGTGGAGCGGGCGGCTCAGGCTCTCAGCGGCTCGCTGAGAGCCTGAGCTGGGTATCGGTCCAGGGATCTGGCGGATCCCAAGTCCATGGTCTTGATAACGAGAAGACTGGACTGACTTCTGTGACGTCAGCAGAGAGTGGACTGAAAAATTAACTGCACTCCTGTGATCCATAGGAGAAGTACAGCCAAACAAACTTTGCCTGTAATTCTCCTTTAAAGAGTGTGTAAACCCAATATTTCATATTCCTGATATGTGCCTGTTATATCATATACTTGTATGAAAATATATTCTGCTCTCCTTGTATTGCTTTCTTTGTGTGAAATCCCTGGTGTTCCTGTCAGTCCCACTGCTTTCCTATTAAAAACTGACTACACTAAGCAGGAGAGTCAGTTCTGCAGCTTTGCTGGGAACTCAGCCTGCTCTCCTACAACGATCAGACCCCGCACAGCCTTTCAATGAGGAATTCAGTGTGCTGCTGTTTCTCCCTCTCCCCCAGTTCTTATGCAGCAGAGGATATATGATCACTTATAAAAAAGGGGAAGGAAAAAAAAAAAAAAGAACAAAAAAAAAAGTTGTACATTTTTATATCTATACACAAATGTTCATTTCTATTTTAAACTGAATGGGATGTTTTACAAGGTGAGAGTTTACGATCACCTTCATATTCCTGATATGTGCCTGCTGTACCACACTTAAAACTGACCACACTGAGGCTCAGTTCATACCTAAACCGGCCGTGGATCGCACAGGAACACTGTGCATCCCTGTTCTCCGTTTCAGGGGCTAATCTTTGCCTGAATTTGGCACTGAAACGGAGCCAAAGATGCACACCATTTTTGAGCAGTGCGCGCCGCAACGGAGATGTGAACCGGTCACATTCTCCTGCTATGCGAATTGGATGCAGGGAAATCCGCATCCAATTGGCATAGGTGTGAACTTATAATGGTCAGTTCTCTGGCTGTACAGGGAACTCAGCCCGTTTTCCTCGAATGACCAGACATCCTGAGACACACCCCCTGCACAGCCTTTCACTGGCAAGTTCAGTGTGCTGCTGTTTCTTCTTCCCCATCTCTTATGCAGCTGAGAACAGAGAATATGTGATCACTTATGAAAAAGGGGAAAAAAAAAAAAAAAAAAACAGTGTACATAATGTTTTTTATATCTATACACAAATGTGTTGCTTTTCCTTTCTATTTCAAACTGAATGGGTTGTTTCACAAGGTAAGGGTTTACACTCACCTTAAGACTGCAGTTTTAGAGATCTAGGTAACTGAAAAGTGCTTATAACGGAGTGGCAACTAGGGCCTTTTTTTAATATCAACAGAAAAAGAGAATAGAGCTTTTACTTATTTGAGGCAATTACCGTATAAGCCAAGTTTTTCAGCACATTTTTTTTGTGCTGAAAATGCCCCCCTCGGCTCATACTCGAGTCAAACACTTTTCTGCAGCAGAGAGTGACATTTTCCGAACCGACTTTGGTGCCCTGTATCTCAGGGCCACTTGGTGCTAGGAACCCCAAATTTGGTGCAAAGTTGGTGTGCAAACCCAGTGGAACTAGCACTACACCATATCCAAAGCTGGGGTTCCTAGCACCGAGATACGAGGCCCCAAAGTCGGTTCGGAAACTGTCATTCTCTGCTGCAGAAAAGTGTTTGATATCTTTGGATATGTTGTAGTGCTAGTTCCACTGGGTTAGCACACTAAGTTTGGGGTTCCTAGCACCAAGTGGCCCTGAGATACTGGGCCCCAAAGTCGGTCAACTGTGTCCATCTGCAGCAATGTCATTTCAGGACCCTTTGGGTCCAGAGACCTCAAATTTTGGCTGCACCTAGGGGGCATCTAGGAACCCTTAACTACCGAGTTTGAAGCTCGGGGGACCTATGGCCTCAAATGGGCACAGTGAGGCATGCAAATGGGCATTGTTGACCCTCTTTTCCACTTACAGTAGCTGCGCATTTCTCACCCTCGTCTTATACTCGAGTCAATAAGTTTTCCCAGTTTTTTGTGGTAAAATTAGGTGCCTCGGCTTATACTCAAGTATATACGGTAGGTTTCAACCTACATTGTTCAACTTGCCTTGTGATGACAAAAGGTGCTATTTTTTAATGCAACAGATCCAATGTTTATAACTCCCAACTGTTCATAAATGGCTCCCATTATAACAAATGATTACCTCTTCAACACAGTTTGCAGTATTAAAGCGCAGTAACCAAATCAGACGTCAGGTAGTACTGTTCTGAGCTCAGCAAAGTGATTTATGGTTGGTTATTTCACTTTTAAAATCAAGAGTAGAATAGGAAACACATTTCTGGCAATTCCAGAGCAGGTAAACATTATAGGATGAATCAACCATGTATGTGCCACAGGCCATACAATTGGTGCAACAAACGAAAGACCCCTTAACGGCAATGAAGAATATCTCTGGGTATTCAACCATCTATCTAAGACCACTAACTGAAGGGGTATACATTAACCTGCAAGGAGTCTGTCCATAACCAAGTCAAGCAGTCTCAGGCTTGGGGTGTTCAGCCAAGTGCCCCCAAGGTTATCATATTTACAGGAGCAGCCTATACACACACACACACACACACACACACACACACACACAGTGCCTTGCAAAAGTTGGCTTTTTACCTATTTTGTTACATTACAGCCTTTAGTTCAATGTTTTTTTTAATCTGTATTATATGTGATGGATCAGAACAAGATAGTCTAAGTTGGTGAAGTAAAATTAGAAAAATATATACATAAAATTATTTTTCAGAAATAAAAAACTGTTAATTGACATGTGCGTATGTATTCATCCCCTTTGTTATGGAGCCCATAAAAAGCTCTGGTGCAACCAATTACCTTCAGAAGTCTCAATTAGTGAAATGATGTCCACCTGTGTGCAATCTAAGCATCACATGATCTGTCATTACATATACACACCTTTCTGAAAGGCCCCAGAGACTGCAACACCTAAGCAAGAGGCACCACTAACCAAACACTGCCATGAAGACCAAGGAACTCTCCAAACAAGTAAGGGACAATGTTGTTGAGAAGTACAAGTCAGGGTTAGGTTATAAAAAAAATATCCAAATCTTTGATGATCCCTAGGAGCACCAGCAAATCATAACCAAATGGAAAGAACATGGCAAAACATCAAACCTGCCAAGAGACGGCTGCTGCACATCAAAACTCAAGGATCGGGCAAGGAGGGCATTAATCAGAGAGGCAGCACAGAGACCTAAGGTAACCCTGGAGGAGCTGCAGAGTTCCACAGCAGAGACTGAAGTATCTGTACATCATCTGGACAACAATAAGTCGGACGCTCCATAGAGTGGGGCTTTATGGCAGAGTGGCCAGAAGAAAGCCATTACTTTCAGCAAAAAAACAAAATGGCACGTTTTGAGTTTGCGAAAAGGCATGTGGGAGACTCACAAAATGCATGGAGGAAGGTGCTCTGGTCTGATGAGACTTAAATTGAACTTTTTGGCCATCAAAGAAAAACGCTATATCTGGCGAAAACCCAATACATCACATCACCCAAAGAACACCATCCCCACAGTGAAACATGGTGGTGGCAGCATCATGCTGTGGGGATGTTTTTCAGCAGTCGGGACTGGGAAACTGGTCAGAGTTGAGGGAAAGATGGATGGTGCTAAATACAGGGTAGGTATATTCTTGAGCAAAACCTGTACCACTCTGTATGTGATTTGAGGCTAGGACAGAGGTTCACCTTCCAGCAGGAAAATGACCCCAAACACACTGCTAAAGCAACACTTGAGTGGTTTAAGGGGAAACATGTAAATGTGTTGGAATGGCCTGGTCAAAGCCCAGACCTCAATCCAATAGAAAATCTGTGGTCAGACTTAAAGATTGCTGTTCACAAGCGCAAACCATCCAACTTGAAGGAGCTGGAGCAGTTTTGCAAGAAGGAATGGGCAAAAATCCCAGTGGTAAGATGTGGCCAGCTCATAGAGACTTATCCAAAGCGACTTGGAGCTGAGATAGCCGCAAAAAGGTGGCTCTACAAAATATTAAGTTTAGGGGGGAGAATAGTTATGCACATTGACTTTTTCTGCTATTTGTCCTATTTGTTGTTTGCTTCACAATAAAAAAAAAAAAAAATCTTGAAAGTTGTGGGCATGTTCTGTAAATTAAATGATGCAAAACCTCAAATAATCCATGTTAATTCCAAGTTGTGAGGCAACAAAACACGAAAGATGCCAAGGGAGGCGAATACTTTTGCAAGAAGATTTTTGCAGATTTATTCAAAAAGAAAAACTGAAATATCACATGGTCCTAAGTATTCAGACCCTTTGCTGTGACACTCATATATTTAACTCAGGTGCTGTCCATTTCTTCTGATCATCCTTGAGATGGTTCCACACCTTCATTTGAGTCCAGCTATGTTTGATTATAATGACTGGACTTGATTAGGAAAGCCACACACCCGTCTACAGTATATAAGACCTTACAGCTCACAGTGCATATCAGAGCAAATGAGAATCATGAGGTCAAAAGAACTGCCTGAAGAGCTCAGAGACAGAATTGTGGCAAGGCACAGATCTGGCCAGGATTACAAAAAAAAAAATTCTGCTGCACTTAAGGTTCCTAAGAGCACAGTGGTGTCCATAATCCTTAAAGGGAAGACGTTTGGGACGACCAGAACCCTTCCTAGAGCTGGCCGTCTGGCCAAACTGAGCTATCGTGGGAGAAGAGCCTTGGTGAGAGAGGTAAAGAAGAACCCAAAGATCACTGTGGCTGAGCTCCAGAGATGCAGTCGGGAGATGGGAGAAAGTTGTAGAAAGTCAATCATCACTGCAGCCCTCCACCAGTCAGGGCTTTATGGCAGAGTGGCCCGATGGAAGCCTCTCCTCAGTGCAAGACACATGAAAGCCCGCATGAAGTTTGCTAAAAAAACACCTGAAGGACTCCAAGATGGTGAGAAATAAGATTCTCTGGTCTGATGAGACCAAGATAAAACTTTTTGGCCTTAATTCTAAGCGGTATGTGTGGAGAAAACCAGGCACTGCTCATCACCTGTCCAATACAGTCCCAACAGTGAAGCATGGTGGTGGCAGCATCATGCTGTGGGGGTGTTTTTCAGCTGCAGGAACAGGACGACTGGTTGCAATAGAGGGAAAGATGAATGTGGCCAAGTACAGGGATATCCTGGACGAAAACCTTCTCCAGAGTGCTCAGGACCTTAGACTGGGCCGAAGGTTTACCTTCGAACAAGACAATGATCCTAAGCACACAGCTAAAATAACGAAGGAGTGGCTTCACAACAACTGCGTGACTGTTGTTGAATGGCCCAGCCAGAGCCCTGACTTAAACCCAATTGAGCATCTCTGGAGAGACCTAAAAATGGCTGTCCACCAACGTTTACCATCCAACCTGACAGAACTGGAGAGGATCTGCAAGGAGGAATGGCAGAAAATCCCCAAATCCAGGTGTGAAAAACTTGTTGCATCTTTCCCAAAAAGACTCATGGCTTTATTAGATCAAAAGGGTGCTTCTACTAAATACTGAGCAAAGGGTCTGAATACTTAGGACCATGTGATATTTCAGTTTTTCTTTTTTAATAAATCTGCAAAAATGTCAACAATTCTGTGTTTTTCTGTCAATATGGGGTGCTGTGTGTACATTATTGAGGAAAAAAATGAACTTAAAATGATTTTCGCAAATGGCTGCAGTATAACAGAGCGAAAAATTTAAGGGGGTCTGAATACTTTCCGTCCCCACTGTATATATATTTTTTTTATATATTTTACACACACACACAGTATCTCACAAAAGCGAGTGCACCCCTCACACTTTGCTACAATGTAAAGTAGTGAGTGTACAGATTGTGTAACTGTAAATTTGCTGTCCCCCCAAAACAACTCAACACACAGCCATTAATGTCTAAACCACTAGCAACAAAAGTGAGTACACCCCTAAATTAAAATGTTCAAATTGGGCCTAATTAGCCATTTTCCCTCCCCGGTGTCATGTGACTTGTTAGTGTTACAAGGTCTTAAGTGTGAAATTTGGTGTTATCCCATATATATATATATATATATATATATATATATATATATATATATATATATATATATATATATATATATATATTACTGGATACACTGGATAGGGGCAAGAATGGCAGACATTGAGTTTTTATCACAGTGATATAATAAAATTCGACTTTTTGTACTTGCAGTGGGCTGTGCATTTCCTTTCCCCTTTTCCCTATCCCATTTATGTCATTGGAGTCAATTGAGCCACAGAGTTTTTAATATGAGTTTTTGATGATATGACACCAGGGGCTCCCACTTCAATCCTTTTCCCCCGTCTCCCCTTTTTGTAGTTTCAAGCGTATAGGGTTTTTTTTTTATATATATTTATAGATGTATTCATAACTGGAATTAGCAGGGTTTTACACTTTGAGGGATGCTTATTTTTAGTTCTCACTCTACATAAAGATGGCCTAGGCTATAAGAAGATTGCCAAGTCCCTGAAACTGAGCTGCAGCACAGTGGCCAGGACCATACAGCGGTTTAACAGTACAGGTTCCATCCAGAACAGGCCTTCCCATGGTCGACCAAAGCAGTTGAGTGCACGTGCTCAACATCATATCCAGAGGTTGTCTTTGGGAAATAGACGTATGAGTGCTGCCAGCATTGCAGAGGTTGAAGGGGTGGGGGGTAAGCATGTCAGTGCTCAGACCATACGCCGCACACTGCATCAAATTGGTCTGCATGGCTGTCATCCCAGAAGGAAGCCTCTTATAAAGATGATGCACAAGAAAGCCCACAAACAGTTTGCTGAAGACAAGCAGACTAAGGATATGGATTACTGGAACCATGTCCTGTGGTCCGATGAGACCAAGATAAAATTATTTGGTTCAGATTGTGTCAAGCGTGTTTGGCGCCAACCAGGTGAGTACAAAGACAAGTGTGTCTTGCCTACAGTCAAGCATGGTGGTGGGAGTGTCATGGTCTGGGGCTGCATGAGTGTTGCTGGCACTGGGGAGCTACAGGGAACCATGAATGTCAACATGTACTGTGACATACTGAAGCAGAGCATGATCCTCTCCCTTCAGGGACTGGGCCACAGGGCAGTATTCCAACATGATAACGACCCCAAACACATCTCCAAGATGACCACTGCCTTGCTAAAGAAGCTGAGGGTAAAGGTGATGGACTGACCAAGCATGTCTCCAGACCTAAACCCTACTGTGCATCTGTGGGGCATCCTCAAAACAGAAGGTGGAGGAGCGCAAGGTCTCTAACATCCACCAGCTCTGTGATTTCGTCATGGAGGACTGAAAGAGGACTTCAGTGGCAACCTGTGAAGCTCTGGGGAACTCCATGCCCAAGAGGGTTAAGGCAGTGCTGGAAAATAATGGTGGCCACACAAAATATTGACAAAACATTGACACTTTGGGCTCAATTTAGACATTTTAACTTAAGGGTGTACTCACTTTTGTTGCCAGCAGTTTAGACATTAATGGTTGTGTGTTGAGTTATTTTGAGGTGACAGCAAATGTACACTGTTATACAAGCTGTACACTCACTACTTTACATTGTAGCAAAGGGTCATTTCTTCAGTGTTCAGTGTCACATGAACAAAAATACAAAAATGTGTGTGTGTGTATTCTAAGAGTATCTCCTACACACTGCAGCCATTCCTTTTGGGATGGAGGATCTGGAGACTTCCAGTGCCGTAGAAGAACTCTCCAGGCATGAAACAAGGCCCTGGCTACTGTTTCTGTAGTGTGGGCTGGCAATTGTAGATCATCTAGAATTTCCAGCAAATAGTTGCTTCACTTTAATACTGAACAATCTTCACCAAGCAAGGTCAGATTTAGCCACAGTGAATCCAACATGATCTGATATGCTGTATATTGTTACACACTGGTTCAGTCCACAAAGTGGCCTAATGATGAGGTAATAGGTACACTTTAATGCAGGGGTCTCAAACTGGCGGCCCTCCAGCTGTTGCCAAAATACAAGTCCCATCATGCCTCTGCCTGTGGGAGTCATGCTTGTAACTGTCAGCCTTGCAATGCCTCATGGGACTTGTAGTTTCGAAACAGCTGGAGGACCGCCAGTTTGAGATCCCTGCTTTAAAGTGTACGCATTACCTAATCATTAGGCCCAGGAGCCTGTATTCACTATATCTGGTTCCCCACAGAACATGGAAATGCAACTATTTGAGTAAATATAAACTGCTAAATACCTTTTCTCATCAGCAGTATATAGCAGTCTTGTGACTTCTATCAGTGTCTGGTTAAAGTTTTCATTCTCCTCTGAATGTCCTATGAGGCTGTAGGACCCCCTGACCCTCTGTCTGGGCAGCACTGATTGGCCGGGTGCTGATCACATGCACCCTCCCAAGAAAAAAAAAAAAAACCTCTCTAGCAATACACACCAAACTGAGCATGTGCAGAGTGACTCCAAAGGCTCTGTCTTATCAGGAGATGGATTGGGGACAGTAAAAGAAGGGGAGGATTAGAGAAGACAGGATCAAAGAGCCTTTTTACACAATGCGGAGGATTAACCCCTTAGGTTCCACAGTGAATATAAGTATGCTTTACTGCATATACAGACTGATTTTACTGTTGTGGGTTTGGTAACACTTTACAAACATGGTTTTGTCAGCACCATCTAAGTGAATAATCACCAATGTCTTTAAGGACATTTAAATTGTGAGCTACATCTTTGTTCTTCTACCCACACATATTTCAACTGACTGCCTATGTGTTGTAGGAAATAAAAGAGAAATGTAATTAGTCCTCTTGGCAGTCATGAGTTTGGACAACGCAAACTGATCTGTCAATGCTACTTTTGGCAGTAGCAGATATGTGTAAATCTGTAGGACCTGGGTGGCATTCGTTCTGGCTGCTGTTTGGTAGGATATGAAGGGCATCCAGCTAGAGGAAGCCAGGGACCAAGTCCTATGGGTCTGCAGAGAGGCACAGTACACAGAAAGATTTTCTCACATCTTCATGCTGCAGTACAACACTGCAGCAAACCAGGATCAGCTGCCTCAATGCTGGCACAGTATACATAATACCCTGAGGCCCCACAAACCTTCCATGAGTTCAGTGTGACAAAGTCCTGCGTAATGAACTCTCACACATTTAATAGGGCTGCTATTCATATAACCTTTGAAATAACCCTGTTATGCTGGCAGATATGCAAATAGCTGCTTTGTCACCTGTTATTATGAAATATTTTGACAGTGACAGCACAGTCAGCAGCCACAATGTTTATACACAGCCATACACTAATTGCACCTTTTTGCTTATTAAACAGATTGGGAAGGGAAGATATTTTTTGGATGAATTATTTGTGTTTTGCATATATAATGGAATTTCAGTGGAATGTAAAAGCATGCACTAATATACACAGAATACAGCAGCATTCCATTACAGCTTCCTTAATATTCAGAACTTAAAAATAACCCAAGCCCTAGAGTTTTCCACTGACATTACTCATCATGAACTATGCATGCTATGAGAGGAAGCTTGCATACTTGTTTAATAGGGTGTATGCTCATCTGTCAATAACAACACCCAACATGAAGGTGCAAAGTAGCAATAAAAAATAAAGCTTTTGTATTATAGTTAGATGGCTAATGACAGGTGGTGATGTATATGCACCACCCAATAAAACCTGTTTTTTTTGTCTTATGTTACAACAAAAACTATGAAAACACCTATAACAAGAGAGTCCTGTCTCTGGCAGATCACCTATAATGCTTTGCACAGCTAATGGGAAAATTCCCCTACCGATAAATAGCAAGTGGACCCCTCAGTATAGCAGGCAGTGGTCAATATGTAATCAACCACTTCATTATCTCCCACAACAAACTCGCCTGCCCGCTCAAGGTCAAGTCCCATCATTCATCAGCCACAGCCTGGTGGTCTTTATAACCGGGAAACCGGTAACTTTTGCATATAACACCGATCTAGAAAGATCACCTCCGACCAGCACTAAGCAGGTGACCAGAGCAGATTACCCACTAATTAAATGCAATATATTGGCAGTGAAAATTGATTTTTAACATGCATTAGATCGCGGTGATTGGTTATAGTTACCTTTTTGTGACCACTTTTAAAGATCGATAAAAGAATGCAATGTGTCCTTCTTTCGCTTTGCTTACTGCTGGCGAACGACCGATCGCCAAGAGCACTTTGACAACTGGAAGGCAAGTGCGCAGGCGCTCGCAGAGGCTCCTGGGGGATGTAGTCTTTGCAGACACAAGCGCATGACAGCGAGGGTAGCTTTCCAGAACTGCAGTAAACGCGCTGAGCCTGCCTACCGCACATCAGCTGATACATTGCGCAACCAGCACTTGTACGGGCAGGCTGGGGAGACAATGACACACTCACATGTCCATCAATAGCAAGGGGCAGATACACAGCAAACCTACTGCTGCTATATATATATATGGAATGACACAATGATCTGACTATAATACATCATGTGATGGTGAGCACACATTGACCATCTGCAGCAGCACAGCAGTCTAAGCAGTGGCGTCTCTAGCTTTCATATTTAGGGGGGGGGCACATGGGGGGGACAAAGGACAAAAGTGGGGGGGGCAACCATAAAACGCAAATTTATACACACACTTATCAAGATGCAAAAAAGTCCCTAGGTGTACTTCAGAGAAGGAAGCTGGAGAGTCCCTTTAACATTACCCATAGCCATAGACAAAAATTTGCATTATGAAGGGCCAACTATAATGAGCTAGCTATTCCTGTAATAAAAGAGGATTTGCAATGCGCACGAAACACATAAACATGAAATATTCCTGACAATGCACACAAAATGTATAAACATGAAATATTCCCGACAATGGGCATCAAACACATAAACATGAAACATGCCATCACGCCGCCAACATGAACGCCTGGTCTGAACCTGTCCCTGAATGAATAGGCGCTGCAAGGGTGCGTTTTGCAGCTGCGGCGCCTATTTATTGAATTTAGTGCTCTACTCTCTTCAGTTGAAAGCTGGTGGTGCCAACATATTGATGTTATGAAGCAAGAGAAATGCAATTCAATGTTTGAACATAATTTAATGTTAATAGCAAAAAAAGGAGGTTTAACAAAAATAATGCATCAGTGCCCATCAATGCAGCCTCACCGGCGCCCATCTATGCAGCCTCACCGGTGCCTGGTGGGTGGAGGGGGGGGGGAGGTGAGCACCGCTGGATTACACAGAGCAGGGAGCTCCCACTTATCCAGTGGCCACTGTCATACGAAGTACCGCCTCCTGGATGGGCTCCTATGATAGACTGCACACAGTGGCCATGCCGTGTAAGCGGGAGATATTTGTAATCCGGCGGTGCTGGGAACTTATGGTCACCCTAGGCTAGTGGCCAGCAAGACCCACAGGTCAGTGGCCAGCAGGACCCACAGGTTTGCAGCCTGTTGGTCCTGCTGGGAGCTGGCTGCGGACCTGTGGGTCCTGCTGGGAGCCGACCATGGCATGTGGGTTGGAGGTCCTGCTGGCCTGTAGGCCATGGGCAGCTCCAGCAGGAATCACAGGCCATGGGCAGCTCCCACTCCCAGCAGGAATCACAGGCCATGATAGGAAAGGTAGATGAGGTCAGATGTATGGGGGGGGGTGTGGTGTCCAGGCAGAGGCAGGCCAGGCAATATCCGACCGCGGCGAATGGGAGTTGTTGTAGCACGCAGGCACCAGGCTCAGGCAGGCTGCGCAGCTATTCTCCTCTCCTTATGCCCTGTACACACGGTCGGATTTTCCGATGGAAAATGTGTGATAGGACCTTGTTGTCGGAAATTCTGACCGTGTTTAGGCTCCATCACACATTTTCCATCGGATTTTCCGACACACAAAGTTTGAGAGCAGGATATAAAATTTTCCGACAACAAAATCCGTTGTCGGAAATTCCGATCGTGTGTACACAAATCCGACGGACAAAGTGCCACGCATGCTCAGAATAAATAAAGAGATGAAAGCTATTGGCCACTGCCCCGTTTATAGTCCCGACGTACGTGTTTTACGTCACCGCGTTTAGAACGATCGGATTTTCCAACAACTTTGTGTGACTGTGTGTATGCAAGACAAGTTTGAGCCAACATCCGTCGGAAAAAATCCTAGAATTTCGTTGTCGGAATGTCCGAACAAAGTCCGACCGTGTGTACGGGGCATAAGACTGACTCCACCCACGGGAGTGGGAGCTAAGTTGAGCACGTAGCCGCCGCGGACTACACTACAACTCCCATAAACAACAGCAGCGGCTGGCAGATGTCGTACGACCGTGACGTCACCTGTGCTCGTAGCTAGCCCGGCTTACTACTGGCTCAGACTCCTCTGACTGACAGTTATACAGGCCCGGCCAGCGGCCATGGTTATTAGTACCTGACATTCACAGACAGTAGTACTTAACATTGGGGGGCACTCAGTAAAATTGTGGGGGGAGGAGGGTCGTGGCCCCCTCAGGCCCCATGTTGGTAACGCCAATGGTCTAATGTGAGCCGATAACAAAACACAATGATAATACATATTGTATATACACATGGCTATGGCATCATGCCTGACAAAGGAACCTACCATGAAGAGAACAAATATACACTATCTCACAAAAGTGAGTACACCCTCCACATTTTTGTAAATATTTAATTCTATCTTTTCATGTGACAACACTGAAGAAATGACACTTTGCTACAATGTAAAGTAGTGAGTGTACAGATTGTATAACAATATAAATTTGCTGTCCCCTCAAAAAACTCAACATACAGCAATTATTGTCTAAACCGCTGGTAACAAAAGTGAGTACACCCCTAAGTGAAAATGTCCAAATTGGGCCCAAAGTGTCAATATTTTGTGTGGCCACCATTATTTTTTAGCACTAGAGAAAAGGGATTGTCCCCCATGAGGGGTTTTCTAGGCAGCAAAAAAAGGTTGAAAGAATGCTAAAGAAGAATAAATAGTAAAAATAGTTTTTTATTATAACAAGTTATAAAAAAATAAATAAATAATAGACATATAGGGTCAAAGCATGAGCTGTGATCTAGCATAAAAACAATAATAACATTGCGAACATAACAGTACACAATAATGCACAGTGCTCAAGTAATTAGGATAAGATGGCGCATGATTCCTATGTATGAATACTGACGCGTTTCGACCCCACCGGGTCTTCTTCAGAGGATTTTTTTGAGCTGCAGAAATGTTAACATGTGTTGAAATTCATAATTGCAATCAAAAGATACAAAAAGAGAAAAGAAAGAACAACAATAATAAACATGATCTTATATAGTTACCGATCACATTATATTAAGCAATGTTTTTTGGAACCTCTAAAGGAGGGCCCCTTAGCTTGATCCAAGAATTCCAGAGTGGCCCGTGCAGTCGCAGGATGAGGCCAACTGTCCGTATGTGTCTTGTGAGGAGTCACACTACAGGCAATCCCAAAAACCTAGGGAGGGACCAACAGGGGCAGATATGCCGTGCCTGTATTGGGGATATTGTACTTTCAGTATTAAATATTAAATGGTAAAAAAAGTAAGGAGAGGTAAAAATAGGGAAAACGGCTGAAGAGTGTGAGTGTATATATGTATGTCCTGATTTAAGTATCTGTGATAATTTACTCTAATAATGGTCATTGTTGAAAAGTGAGTGGTGGTGAAAGAAAAAAAAAAAAAGGGGAGGAGGGGGGGAAGGGGGGGAGAGAACAAGGCAAGGAGGGGGAAAGGAAAGCTGGGGTGGGATAGGAAGGTGAGGAAACGGGGAGTGAGGGGAGGAGATGGGGTGGTGAGATGAAGGAGAGTGGGTTGGGAATGGGGGGGGGGGGGGGGGAACGGAGGGAGGAAGGAAAGTGGGGGAAGGGGAAGGAACAATGGGATGATAAAAAAAAAAAAAAAACGCTATGGTGTGATTGTGATGGTGCCATGTGAATAAAAAAAAGGGAAGCAATCAAGCCAAAAATAACACACTGAAATCAAACAGAACAAAAAAGGAAAGTGATGTGGGGAATAAGTGAATATGTGAATGCAAAAAAAAAAGAAAAAAAAAGAAAGCAGTGGAAAGTGATTACCTGGTGTATATCGAGGAAAGAATTTCCAACAAGGGAGAAGAGTCACCCTGGGAATCTTCCGACTAGGTAAGTGGGTAGTGTGAAAAATCTGCAATATCAAAAAATGTGTCAATTAAATAATAAAATCATCTATGGTGTAAGGATGGGGGGGGGGTGTCCATATTATGCCCCCTAAAAACAAATGGTAATATGAAATTGTTCTTACCAATCTTCAGTCAGCGCTTCGGCTGCGTGGCCGCCTAGGTGGAGCAATAGGGATCAAAACAGGATCCTCAGAATGTTCCATCCCTTTATATAGGAGGTGTCATACCTTTAATGCATCATCCCAATAGTATACAGGTGCTGGGGGTCCGCCTATCCTGTTGTCCTCACTGGTAGGGATAGTGTTTGGCTCCCCCAGCGTTCCGGAAGATGGATGTCCCGGTGTTACCGTCATTTGTCCCTGATATATGCTCTTGCTTATCTGATGTAATAACATACTTTTGTGGATGGGCATTCTGACAAGAGAATGTCCTAGACAGTTTAACTAACGTCGCCTTCTTCGTTTGATGTTATGGCAAAAATTTAGCCACTATACTACCTTCTATATATATCCTGTTGCCTCTGGTGAGGCAACATGTAGATGCCCTGCTGCATCACAGCAGCTCATAGCTCATAAAGATCCCTTTTTTCTGAACCTAAAGAGTTCATCTTTACTGTAACCCTACCTAAAATATTGTATCATCAATGCTCATGTACCAGACAATTTTGTATATCATAATGGTATCTACGTCTATGTATGTTCTGTAGTTGGTTCACCCCCCCCCCCCCTTTCCTTTCCCCTGAGTAGCCTGATCCTTGACCTCCGGTCATAGGCCAATCCAGGGTGGTGGCCTCTGCCACCACGTGTCTTCCTGGCAGGGTAGGGGGGCACCCTGTGCCCCCTATGCGCCCACTGGGTGGCAGCACCACCTATGGTGCAATCATTTCCTGCCAGCGGCATTCCAGATAATTTCCGAACGCCGTGTTATATCCGCGCACGCGCACCACCGTGCGCGACGTCACACCGTTACGTAATTGCGGCGGAAATGACGGTAACAACGGGACATCCGTCTTCCAGAATGCCGGGGGAGCCACACATGGAATGTCGCCATGCGACACTATCCCTACCAGTGAGGACAATAGGATAGATGGACCCCCAGCACCTGCATACTATTGGGATGATGCATTAAAGGTATGACACCTCTTATATAAAAGGGATGGAACATTCTGAGGATCCTGTTTTGATCCCTATTGCTCCACCTAGGCGGCCACGCAGCCGAAGCGTTGACTGAAGATTGGTAAGAACAATTTCATATTACCAGTTGTTTTTAGGGGGCATAATATGGACGCCCCCCCCCCCATCCTTACACCATAGATGATTTTATTATTTCATTGGCACATTTTTTGATATTGCAGATTTTTTCACACTACCCACTTACCTAGTCGGAAGATCCACAGGGTGACTCTTCTCCCTTGTTAGAAATTCTTTCCTCGATATACACCAGGTAATCACTTTACCTCTGCTCACGTTTTTCTTTCTTTTTTTTTGCATTCACATATTCACTTATTCCCCACATCACTTTCCTATTTTGTTCTGTTTGATTTCAGTGTGCTATTTTTGGCTTGATTGCTTCCCTTTTTCTTATTCACATGGCACCATCACACTCACACCATAGCGTTTTTTTTGTTTTGTTTTTTATCCCATTGTATCTTCCTCTTCCCCCACTTTCCTTCTCCCTCCGTTCCTTTTCCCCCCAATTCCCAACCCACTCTTCTTCCTCTCAGCCTCCATCTCCTCCCCTCCCTCCCCTTTTCCTCACCTTCCTATCCCACCCCGGCTTCCCTTTCCCCTCCTTGCCTTGTTCTCCCCCCCCCCCCCCTTTTTTTTTCCCTTTCACCACCACTCACTTTTCAACAATGACCATTATTAGAGTAAATTATCACAGATACTTAAATCAAACATACATATATACACTCACACTCTTCAGCCGTCTTCCCTATTTTTACCTCTCCTTACGTTTTTTACCATTTAATATTTAATGCTGAAAGTACAATATCCCCAATGCAGGCACGGCATATCCGCCCCTGTTGGTCCCTCCCTAGGTTTTTGGGATAGCCTGTAGTGTGACTCCTCGCAAGACACGTACGGACAGTTGGCCTCATCCTGCTTCTGCACGGGCCACTCGGGAATTCTCGGATCAAGCTAAGGGGCCCTCCTTTAGAGGTTCCAAAAAACATCTCTTAATATAATGTGATCGGTAACTATATAAGATAATGTTTATTATTGTTCTTTTTCTCTTTTTGTATCTTTAGATTGCAATTATGAATTTCAACACCTGTTAACATTTCTGCAGCGCAAAAAAATCCTCTGAAGAAGACCCGTTGGGGTCGAAACGCGTCAGTATTCATACATAGGAATCACGCGCCATCTTATCCTCCTTACTTGAGCACTGTGCATTATTGTGTACTGTTATGTTTGCAATGTTATTATTGTTTTTATGCTAGATCACAGCTCATGCTTTGACCCTATGTCTTATTTATTTATTTTTTGATACCTTGTTATAATAAAAAACAATTTCTACTATTTATTTTCTTCTTTAGCATTCTTTCAACCTTTTTTTGCTGCCTAGAAAAACCCTCATGGGGGACAAGCACTTTTCTCTAGTATTACCCGCGGTGTGCAGCTACCTCTTTTCTCATACGAGTGTCTTTTTACTTTGAACTTATTTTTTAGCACTGCCTTAGCCCTCTTGGACATGGAGTTCACCAGAGCTTCACAGGTTGCCACTGGAGTCCTCTTCCACACCTCCATGACAGCATCACGGAGCTGGTAGATGTTAGAGACCTTGCGCTCCTCCACCTTCTGTTTGAGGATGCCCCACAGATGCTCAATAGGGTTTAGATCTGGAGACATACTTGGCCGGTCCATCACCTTTATCCTCAGCTTCTTAGCGAGGCAGTGGTCCTCTTGGAGGTATGTTTGGGGTCGTTATCATGTTGGAATACTGCCCTGCAGCCCAGTCTCCAAAGGGAGAGGATCATGCTCTGCTTCAGTAGGTCACAGTACATGTTGGCATTCATGGTTCCCTCAATAAACTGTAGCTCCCCAGTGCCGGCAGCACTCATGCAGCCCCAGACCATGACACTCCCACCACCATGCTTGACTGTAGGCAAGACACACTTATTTTTGTACTCCTCACCTGGTTGCCACGCCACACGCTTGACACCATCTGAACCAAATAAGTTTATCTTGATCTCATCAGACCACAGGACATGGTTCCAGTAATCCATGTCCTTAGTCTGCTTGTCTTCAGCAAACTGTTCTTTAGAAGAGGCTTCTTTCTGGAATGACAGCCATGCAAACCAATTTGATGCAGTGTGCAGCATATGGTCTGAGCACTGACAGGCTGACCCCCCCCCCCACCCCTTCAACCTCGGCAGCAATGCTGCCAGCACTCATACATCTATTTCCCAAAGGCAACCTCTGGGTATGACGCTGAGCACGTGCACTCAACTTCTTTGGTCGAGGCCTGTTCTGAGTGTAACCTGTCCTGTTAAACCTCTGTATGGTTTTGGTCACCGTGCTGCAGTTCAGTTTCAGGGTCTTGGTAATCCTCTTATAGCCTAGGCCATCTTTATGTAGAGCAACAATTCTTTTTTTGATCCTCAGAGAGTTCTTTGCCATGGGGTGAGATGTTGAACTTTCAGTGATCAGTATGAGAGCGGAGAGCGATAACACCAAATTTAACACACCTGCTCCAAATTCACACCTGAGACCTTGTAACACCAACAAGTCCCATGACACCAGGGAGGGTAATGGCTAATTGGGCCCAATTTGGAAATTTTTACTTAGGGGTGTACTCACTTTTGTTGCCAGCAGTTTAGACATTAATGGCTGTGTGTTGAGCTATTTTGAGGGGACAGCAAATTTACACTGTTATACAAGCTGTACACTCAATACTTTAAATTGTAGGAAAGTGTCATTTCTTCAGTGTTGTCACATGAAAAGATATAATAAAATATTTACAAAAATGTGAGGTGTACTTACTTTTGTGGGATACTGTATATATTATATATCAACTTGTATAGCAATTGTATCTGTTTGTAGTTTTTGCACCAATGTATGATTATCAGATTCAGAATTGTAGGTATCATGCTTGACAAAGAAACCTAGATACCTCTCGATGTGGAATGATAGTTGATGGTGGGATCTCGTGATAAACTCAGTGCCAGGCTGCCTACAGATAATTTAGTGCCAGTGGTGGTCAACTTTCTTGCTATGGGTGTCCTCAAGTGCAGCCCCTAACATCATCCAAGGGCCACACATAAAAGTCAGTAAAATACTCAGTGTCAGAAACACAGAAGATATAGTCCACGACTATGGGCATTATAGAAGAGATGGTCAGAGACTGCGGACATGGTATATGAGGAGGTCAGAGAAAGGGGGGCAGGGGAGAACACTGCTGGGGGGTGAAGGGGGGCAGAGGAGGACACTGCTGTGGGAGGGTGAAGGAAGGCAGAGGAGGACGCTGCTGTGGGAGGGTGAAGGAAGGCAGAGGAGGACGCTGATGTGGGAGGGTGAAGGAAGGCAGAGGAGGACACTGCTGTGGGAGGGTGAAGGAAGGCAGAGGAGGACACTGCTGTGGGAGGGTGAAGGAAGGCAGAGGAGGACACTGCTGTGGGAGGGTGAAGGAAGGCAGAGGAGGACACTGCTGTGGGAGGGTGAAGGAAGACAGAGGAGGACACTGCTGTGGGAGGGTGAAGGAAGACAGAGGAGGACACTGCTGTGGGAGGGTGAAGGAAGACAGAGGAGGACACTGCTGTGGGAGGGTGAAGGAAGGCAGAGGAGGACACTGCTGTGGGAGGGTGAAGGAAGGCAGAGGAGGACATTGCTGTGGGAGGGTGAAGGAAGGCAGTGGAGGACAATGATGTGGAAGGGTGTAGGAAGGCAGAGGAGGACAATGATGTGGAAGGGTGTAGGAAGGCAGAGGAGGACAATGATGTGGAAGGGTGTAGGAAGGCAAAGGAGGACACTGCTGTGGAAGGGTGTAGGAAGGCAGAGGATGACATTGTTGTGGAAGGGTGAAGGAAGGCAGAGGAGGATACTGCTGTGGAATACCAGAAGAGGGGGTGAAGGAAGGCAGAGAAGGACACTGCTGGGAGGGTGAAAGGGGGGCCAAGGAGGACGTTGCTATGAGGGGATGGGGCAGGAGGACACTGCTGTTAAATTCCATGCTACACCTTTCTTGGACTGCTCACATTTCTAGCAGAAAATGGGTAATATATAGCCTGTAAATGCGGGTAAACAGCTTCAACAGAACAGATGTGGCTAAATGTCTGCTGGAGTACTAGTCTCTGACAAGCGTATACATGTGCTAGATCAGCATTTTTCAACTTTTTTTTCAGTCAAGGCACCCTTTAGAACTGTGCACAGTCCCGGGGCATACCAGTCTGAGGGCTTGTTCCCACCAGGTGGTGTGACCAGGCACATGCTTTTTTTGCACAAACATGCATGCATTTGCTAGATGTGTGGGAGTGTCATTAAGAAATAATGGCACCCACATGCAACTGCAGAAGGCAGCACATTTTTGTGCGGTGCAGGAAAACGTTCGATTTTGCACATGTTACCTCACTACACCTGGGGGAAAGAAGCCAGCATATGTACGCTGTGTGGCAGAGTTCAGTGATCTTAGATTTGTTTCCTCCCTTTCAAATTCCCCCTTCCCCCCTTCTATCCCCCCTTCTAGCACAACCTTTCCCCCTCCAATTCCATCTCCTAGCACAACCCCCCATCCCCCTTCCTAACAGAAACCCCCCTGCACTCAAATCCCCCCTCCTAGCACAAATGTGGGCTGTGCTCTCTGCTCACTCTCCCCCCACGCTCCTCTACCTCCTCCCTCATCTATGATTTCTGCTGCCTGTACAGGAGCAGTGTGGCGAGGAGATAGGGGCAGTAGTCAAATCCTGCTACTTTGTGTTAACTCCTGTGGGGGGGGGATCCTGCACAGCTCTCGCCTCCTCCCTAGAGCTATGTGAACTATTGCCAGTGTTCTATAGGTTTATGCCCTCCGGCGAAAAGTGCCAGCGCATGCGCAGAACAGAAGGGCACTCCAGCTGAGTTGCTGATCATATGGAGTGACGTCACCATAGTGCATGCACACATCGTAGGAGGTTTTTTTTCGACGGGCGATACCGGGCACAACTGAAAGCTACCGTATGCAAAGAGCAGAGGGACACCATAGATGTCAGATTGTGCCTCGCTGTAAACCTGCTGTGCAACAGCGAGGCACAATATGACAAATACGGTGTCCCTCCGCTCTTTGCATAGCTCTAAATTGTGCCTGAGAAATGGCATCTCCCGTCGAAAAAAGACTCCTAGGATGTGGCACCCCCCGTTGAAAAACCCTGTGCTAGACTCAACAAAAACATTAATAAAAGCTACCCATATTAAATAATTTGAGAGATGACTCTGCAAATTTATATTTGTATGTCCGGGAATTACAATATACCTTATGTAAAGTGTCTCAAAAGTGGCTTCTCAATTTTAAAGCTGTAGAAAAAAAAATGACAAAGCCAAAAAAGCATTCTTACATAAGAAAAGGTCAAAGCAGAAAGGGCACACAGCAGCTCTTCCATATCCTGTTTTGATTCTCAGAAACATGCGGCACAAGCACCCATGCTCACACCCATACTTAAATAAACTGTATAAAAGAGGATTTTTACTTTACAAGGGAATTTTTTTTTTTAGTAAATGAGATTAAGCTGCGCAGACTTTGATCATCCAATTATGTGCAAGCAAAAATCTGTTTTTTTTTCAAATTTTCCTTGCATTTGATTGTTTGCAAAGCGAATTTTCAGCAAGGCTCGATTCACATCTATGCATGTTGCTTTTGAGCGTTTCTACAGTGCTTTTTGCTGTGCTCTCTGCAGGTTTTTACAGCGATTTTACCACGATTTGCATTTTTATGCTTTTTTTATGTTTTTGGAAAATTTGTTGTTTGGCAGATTTAAAAAACGCAAAATGCAAATTGCGGCAAAATTGCTGTAAAAACCCACTACATGCTTTTCTGCAGCTTCTCCATTATAGTCTATTGAACCAAAAAAAGCACAGGTTTTGCTTTTAAAAAAAAGTCCCTCACCTATCCAAAAACAAACATGCATTGATGTGTACATCATCCATGGGAACCCATGTTAAAAAAAATACCTGCATTTCTGTAAAAGGCAAAAAAAGCATGAAAAAACGCATTGGTGTGAATGGAGCTTAACTAAGCAAAACTTTCCTTGCAAAATATAAAATTTACTTTGGAAAGTGGACATGCGCTATCCATTTAGTAAATCAGAGTTTTGCAATGCTGACTGCCATATACTGTATGCATGATAACATATGCTGAGCATAGAGGTGAATAGAGGTGAAAAGGAATTGGGAGGGGGGCTTGGAAGTATTAAAAGAAAGGTGTCACTGGTTTCTTGGGTGTTTTGCCGATCCTCTCACATTAATACTTCAAACAGGTACAGTATGCAGATCAAGAAAAGACCCAATCAAATCAGAACTCCTAGCCTGCACAATAGTCAGGGTCACTGATTCTGGTGTATTAAAGCCATTAGATGAGCTTTAAATTAATACACCATAAAAAAGAGCTTTAAAAAACCCAGAAAAACACATTTATAGCAGGCATAACCCACTTCTAGGAAGCTCCATCCTCAAGGGCCCTCTGCTCACCTGTGTTGCCATTGTGTCCTCCTCTTCCACCAGCCTGTATGGAAGCAGCACCCTGCCAACAGTGACATTAATTAATCTCCCCCCTCCTTATTGGTGTCAGCTGCAGTGTCAGCAATAATAATGCCCCTTTCATTGGTGAAAGTATCAACAATAAAGTTAGTGGCAGATATAATAAACTCCCCATCAGCAATAAATATCCCACCAATTCCTCTGTGTTAGTCATATAAAAACAACCCCCCCTTAAACAATAAATATCCCTGTTCATTGGTCTCCATGGTATAAAGATAAACTCCTCCCCTCAGTAACACATTTCCCCACTAAATGGTGTTCTCATGCTGGTGACCCAGGACCTTGTAGGTTGCAAAATAAGGCCCCATGGGCAACTAGTTGGACGGCCCCAATCTAGATCTTCACCCTGCAGCAGCAGCAGCACCCTTACATGAATAAGCCTATTTCTGACATTTGGTGTTTACAAGATAAAATCTGTATTTTTTGCTAGAAAATTACTTAGAACCCCCAAGGATTATGTATATTTTTTAGCAGAGAATCTAGAGAATAAAATGGAGATTGTGCAATATTTTATGTCACACGGTATTTGTGCAGCGGTCTTTTAGACGCAACTTTTTGGGGAAAAAGACACTTTCATGAATTTAAAAGAAAACGAAACAGTAAAACTAGTCCAATTTTTTTGTATAATGTGAAAGATGATGTTACGCCGAGTAAATAGATACCAAACATTTCACGCTTTGAAAATGCGCACACTCGTGGAATGGCGACAAACTACGGTACCTAAAAATCTCCATAGGCGAAATTAAAAAAAAAAAACGGTTACCAGGTTAGAGTTACAGAGGAGGTCTAGTGCTAGAATTATTGCTCTCACTCTGGCAATCGCAGCGAACCCTCACATGTATGATTTGAACACTGTTTACATATGCGGGCGCGACTTCTGTACACGTTTGCTTTGCTGCGCGAGCTCGCGGGGACGGGGGCGCTTTAAATTTTTTTTAAATTTCGTTTATTTTTATTTTTTTACATTGTGTTTTTTTTTTTTTTTTCAAATTTTTGATCACTTTTATTGCTGTCTCAAGGAATGTAAACATCCCTTGCGACAGTAATAGGTGGTGACAGGTATTCTTTATGGAGGGATCAGGGGTCTAAAAGACCCCATATCCCTCCTTTGCACTTCAAAGTATTCAGATCACCGAAAACTACGATTCTGAATACTGAATATTTTTTAAAAACGGGCGCCATTGGCAGCTGAATAAACAGGAAGTGCCATTTCCGGCTTCGTACCAATCTGTCTCTAGCCGCCGGAAGTGGCGGATCGAGGAATGGGTCTCCCGGTGGGACGGGAGGCCTGGTAAGAGTGGCGGAAGGCGGCAGGAGGGGGGATGTCCCCTCCTGCTCCTCTGGGATAATAACCGAGTGGCTTTTAGCTGTTATCTCTGGATAGCCGATTGCCCGCTCTAAAAATGCAGCTGCAGCTGCGGGCATCATCCCGGTATAACCCCCTAAAACCGACACCGCATATCTGCGTACGCTCGGCGGCAAGGGGTTAAAGAGCTATTGGTGGGCATTCTTATTAGAAATTCCAGCATGTCTACACACACTAGAGCAATACCGGGAAGAACTACCCTGTATTAATGATATATAAAATTCAACCCAAAAATTAATTAGTAATCAGTTTCCCGTTTTCAGAAAGTCTTAACCTGTGATGTTATCTGGGAATACATAAATATTGTGTTTCAAAAGAGAGAAATACAGAGTGTTTACTGCCCCAAATTAGGCAGAATGGTCAAATATGCTCTTCAGTGTATAGACAGACACAATGGAATTCATTTACTGCAGCTCTGTATATAAACCAGCTTCCATTTTTTTTTTACCAAAGCTTAATTGAACAAGCTGAAATTAGAAACTGATTGGCTACCATGTACAACTGCAACAGAGGCAAACAAGTCAGCACACTTGAGGGAATAAAATCATATCCGATTTAGTATTGTTAGAAGCAGACAACACAAACAAGCTGCACTGATAAAAGAAACAATTAGCAAAAACACAAAACAAAAGGTGGTCCCACACTATGAGCCCTTTCACACTGGGGCGGTTTGAAGGCGCTATTGCGCTAATAATAGCGCCTGCAAACCGACCCGAAAGTGCCGCTGCCTTAATTCCAGTGTGAAAGCCCCGAGGGCTTTCACACTGGTGCGGTGCGCTGGCAGGACGGTAAAAAAAGTCTTGCTAGCAGCATCTACGGAGCGGTGAAGGAGCGGAGTGTATACCGCTCCTTTACCGCTCCTGCCCATTGAAATCAATGGGACGGCGCGGCTATACCGCTGGCAAAGCGACTCTGCAGAGGCGCTTTGCGGTGGTTATTAACCATTTCTCGGCCGCTAGCGGGGGGTTAAACCGCCCCGCTAGCGGACGCATACCGACGGTAAACCGCCGCTTTACCGCCGACGTCCGCCCCAGTGTGAAAGGGCTCAAACTGTTTTTTAGAAACAATGTTCCAGACTTAACTATCTAAAGCAAAAGTTATCTCATGTGATTTCCAATTTGTTGAGAAATCTCTTTCTGAGTGGCTCCTGCTCCTTTACCTTTTCTATGCAGAAGATGGAAGGATCAGGGGATCCCATGGAGCAACAGTTCCAAGTACATGTCTATGGTTGGACAGTCTAAAATAAATGACAAATGCAGGGACATACGTGTTCTGTTTGGGTTGCTCATGTAAAAATAGCCTATACTTTGGGGAAACTGCATTTGCATTATACTATTGTTTCAGTGTTGATAGTAGTCACTATTTCTATTTACTTATAAATTTGGGGACAATAGCAATTACACCTTGCCCTGATTAATTCACTCATAGTGACACTACTTGTATGACTCAGATGACAGCTATTAGCTAGTAGCCAGGTGTGAAACTTCTGCCAAAAGAAAATAGGAGGCATCATTTTTAACCTGGCTGTTAGGCTGACTCTAGACATGTGCAGAATAAAAAAAATCATTTCGTTTTGATTTGTTATTTACATAAATTCGATTAAATTCGTTAAATCCATTTCATTTGTTTCCATAATTCCTTCCGTTTATTCAAACTCAAAATTGATTAGAATTTTACAGATTGAACTCAATTCGACTGAATTCAGAAAATTTGAATGGAATTCAAATTCAAATGGAATTCCATTCAAATTTGAATTTATATTATTCAAATTTTGGAAGATGGTTATATTCTTTCTATTCCATTCTATTCTATTGTTTTTTCTATTCTTTTCTATTCTATCATATTATATTTTTTTCTATTCAAATTTGAATTTATTCTATTTGAAAGTCCAATTTCGGAAGGTGGTTACATTCTATTCTATTGTTTTTTCTATTCTAAAAAACAAGGGGAAGGGGAAGGGGGGAAGCCCTATAGATGGGCTGAAGCAGGGGTTACTCTAGGCAACAGGATTGACATAGGATTGTTTCTTTAAAAAATTAAGCTTTATTTGGAATACCCAATATAAAATTCACATAATAATGTAGCATATATTCCTCATGAATTATTAACAATTATTGGCCATAGACATACACAAGACAGACAAGACTAACATGTTAAAAGAAAGTGGAGCTATTGTTATTGCTTTGTACCACTGGGACCTTGCAAATTAGACTATTGGTTGGTGATACGATTGTACCATACAAATTATTAGGGTCAGCTGTGGTTCAGAGAAATATGGAGGTGGAGTGAGAGAGAGAGAGGAGGAGCGCGCAAGCTGTTAACTAGATGTAATAATATTGCACAGGATGGGCTGCTTATGTTTATAAAGAAAGGAGCAGAGTTACTTCAGGTGATCAAGAGTGATTCCGGAAAAACAGTATTTCATATCCAGGAGTAATCAGTCCAGTGATTTAAGCCTTGAAGAGGATACTATAATTATTCATCACATGGCATTTATTCACAAAATAAATCTTTGGGCTAGTACCAGTGGAAGCTCGCATTACCCATTCCAATCTCCCCTTCCCCTTCCCCCATCCCAATATCAGATGACATTTTTTCTATTCTAGTCTTTTCTATTCAATTATTTTATTTTGTATTATTTTCCATTCTATTTGAATTCTCATTATTCTATTTAAATTTCGGAAGATGGTTATATTTTATTTTATTCTATTGTTTTTTTTCTATACTAGTCTTTTTTTTTTTTCTATTATTTTCTAATTTATTCAAATTTATTCTATTCGAAATTCAGAAGACAGTTATATTCTATTTTATTCTATTCTATTGTTTTTTTCTATTCTATTCTTGTCTTTTATTTTCTATTCTATTCTAATCTTTTCTATTCAAATTTTGAGAAAAAGCTATATTCTTTATATTCTATTGTTTTTTTTCTCTTCTATTCTATTTTATTTTCTATTCTATTCCATTCTATTTTATATTCAAATTTCAGAATATGGTTATATTCTATTTTATTTTATTCTACTGTTTTATTTTCTATTCTATTCTTTTCTATTATATTCCTATTCAAATTCTATTTGAAATTCGAATTTCAGAAGATGTTTATATTCTATTTCATTATATTTTGTTCTATTCCTTTATATTCTATTCCTTTATTATCCATTCTATTTTATTCAGTTTTTTTTAAATTCTATTTTGTTCTGTTTTACTCTGATCTTTTCTATTCTAGTCTAGTTTTCTATTCTATTCCAATATTTTCAATTCTATTCCTTTATTTTCTATTCTATTCTTTATAGGCTTTTATTTTCTAATCTGTTTTATTATTTTCTATTCTATTATTTTTTTCTATTATATTCCTTTATTTTCAAAAACAAAATCAAAGATGAGGAAATAGAAGTCTCTAAGTCCTTCCTACAATCCCAGAATCTTGGACCTTTTTGATCTGAAAAGACTTAATGGTAGTATCAAATTTTAGGGCTAAGTTCAACTTTAGGCACATGTTACACGTTACACCCATATTTAACCACTTGCCGACCGCCTAACGCAGATATACTGCAGCAGAATGGCACGGGCAGGCAAAACCTGGTACGTGATCTGCCTCCCGAGGGCGGGGGGTCCTATCGCAGGTCGGCTTCTGACTGGGATCGCTCCCAGCCAATGAGAATCTTCCCCTGCCACTGTATAGTACACAGAGGCAGAGGAAGTGATGTCATCTCTCCTCGGCTCGGTATTTTCCGTTCCGGCGCCGAGGAGAGAAGACATCCGAGTGAGTTACACAAACACACACACACAGTAGAACATGCCAGGCATACTTTACACCCCCCCCTAATCACCCCCCCCCCCCCCCCCGTCACACCGACACCAAGCAGTTTTTTTTTTTCTCTGATTACTGCATTGGTGTCAGTTTGTGACAGTTAGTGTGGTGGGGCAGTTAGTGTTAGCCCCCTTTAGGTCTAGGATACCCCCTAACCCCCCTAATAAAGTTTTAACCCCTTGATCAGCCCCGGTCGCCAGTGTCACTAAGCGATCTTTTTTCTGATAGCTGTATTAGTGTCACTGGTGACGCTAGTTAGGGAGGTAAATATTTAGGTTCGCCGTCAGCGTTTTATAGCGCCAGGAACCCCCATATACTACCTAATAAAGGTTTTAACCCCTTGATTGCCCCCTAGTTAACCCTTTCACCAGTGATCACCGTATAACTGTTACAGGTGACGCTGGTTAGTTCGTTTATTTTTTATAGTGTCAGGGCACCCGCCGTTTATTACCTAATAAAGGTTTAGCCCCCTGATCGCCCGGCAGTGATATGCGTCGCCCCAGGCAGCGTCAGATTAGCGCCAGTACCGCTAACACCCACGCACGCAGCATACACCTCCCTTAGCGGTATAGTATCTGAACGGATCAATATCTGATCCGATCAGATCTATACTAGTGTCCCCAGCAGTTTAGGGTTCCCAAAAACGCAGTGTTAGCGGGATTAGCCCAGATACCTGCTAACACCTGCGTTTTGCCCCTCCGCCCGGCCCAGCCCACCCAAGTGCAGTATCGATCGATCACTGACACTTACAAAACACTAAACGCATAACTGCAGCATTTGCAGAGTCAGGCCTGATCCCTGCGATCGCTAACAGTTTTTTTGGTAGTGTTTTGGTGAACTGGCAAGCACCAGCCCCAGGCAGCGTCAGGTTAGCGCCAGTACCGCTAACACCCACGCACGCACTGTACACCTCCCTTAGTGGTATAGTATCTGAACGGATCAATATCTGATCCGATCAGATCTATACTAGCGTCCCCAGCAGTTTAGGGTTCCCAAAAACGCAGTGTTAGCGGGATCAGCCCAGATACCTGCTAGCACCTGCGTTTTGCCCCTCTGCCCGGCCCGGCCCAGCCCACCCAAGTGCAGTATCGATTGATCACTGACACTTACAAAACACTAAACGCATAACTGCAGCGTTCTCAGAGTCAGGCCTGATCCCTGCGATCGCTAACAGTTTTTTTGGTAGCGTTTTGGTGAACTGGCAAGCGCCAGCGGCCTAGTACACCCCAGTCGTAGTCAAACCAGCACTGCAGTAACACTTGGTGACGTGGCGAGTCCCATAAGTGCAGTTCAAGCTGGTGAGGTGGCAAGCACAAGTAGTGTCCCGCTGCCACCAAGAAGAAGACAAACAGGCCCGTCGTGCCCATAATGCCCTTCCTGCTGCATTCGCTAATCCTAATTGGGAATCCACCACTTCTGCAGCACCCGTACTTCCCCCATTCACATCCCCAACCAAATGCAGTCAGCTGCATGAGAGGCATTTTCTTTATGTCCTCCCGAGTACCCCTACCCAACGAACCCCCCCAAAAAAGATGTCGTGTCTGCAGCAAGCGCGGATATAGGCGTGACACCCGCTATTATTTTCCCTCCTGTCCTGACAATCCTGGTCTTTGCATTGGTGAATGTTTTGAACGCTACCATGCACTAGTTATTAGCGTAGAGTACAGCACTGCACAGACTAGGCACACTTTCACAGGGTCTCCCAAGATGCCATCGCATTTTGAGAGACCCGAACCTGGAACTGGTTACAGTTATAAAAGTTACAAAAAAAAGTGTTAAAAAAAAAAACAAAAATAAAAAAAATATTGTTAAAAAAAACAAAAATTGCTGTCGTTTTATTGATCTCTCTCGCTCTATTCTCTCTCTATTGTTCTGCTCTTTTTTACTGTATTCTATTCTGCAATGTTTTATTGTTGTTATGTTTTATCATGCTTACTTTTCAGGTATGCAATTTTTTATACTTTACCGTTTACTGTGTTTTATTGTTAACCATTTTTTTGTTTTCAGGTATGCCATTCACGACTTTGAGTGGTTATACCAGAATGATGCCTGCAGGTTTAGGTATCATCTTGGTATCATTCTTTTCAGCCAGCGGTCAGCTTTCATGTAAAAGCAATCCTAGCAGCTAATTAGCCTCTAGACTGCTTTTACAAGCAGTGGGAAGGAATTTCCCCCCCCACCACCACCACCGTCTTCCATGCTTTTCTCTGGCTCTCCTGTCCCAACGGGAAACCTGAGAATGCAGCCGGTGATTCGGCCAGCTGACCATAGAGCTGATGGCCTAAGAAACCGGAAGCTACGAGCATTTCATGACTTAGATTTCACCGGATGTAAACAGCGCCATTGGGAAATTGGGAAAGCATTTTATCACACCGATCTTGGTGAGGTCAGATGCTTTGAGGGCAGAGGAGAGATCTAGGGTCTAATAGACCCCATTTTTTAAAAAAAAAGAGTACCTGACACTACCTATTGCTATCATAGGGGATATTTACATTCCCTGGCTTAACAATAAAAATGATAAAAAAAAAAAAATTAAAGGAACGGTTTAAAAATAAGATAAAAAAGCCAAAAAAATAATAAAGAAAAAAAAAAAAAAAAAAAAAGCACCCCTGTCCCCCCCTGCTCTCGCGCAAAAGTGAATGCAAGCGTTGGTCTGGCGTCAAAATGTAAACAGCAATTGCACCATGCATGTGAGGTATCACCGCGAAGGTCAGATCGAGGGCAGTCATTTTAGCAGTAGACCTCCTCTGTAAATCTAAAGCGGTAACCTGTAAAGGCTTTTAAAAATGTATGTAGTTTGTCGCCACTGCACGTTTGTGCGCAATTTTAAAGCATGTCATGTTTGGTATCCATGTACTCGGCCTAAGATCATCTTTTTTATTTCATCAAACATTTGGGCAATATAGTGTGTTTTAGTGCATTAAAATGAAAAAAAGTGTGTTTTTTTCCCCCAAAAATGCGTTTGAAAAATAACTGCACAAATACTGTGTGAAAAAAAAATGAAGCACCCACCATTTTAATCTGTAGGGCCTTTGCTTTAAAAAATATATATAATGTTTGGGGGTTCAAAGTAATTTTCTTGCAAAAAAAAAATATTTTTTCATGTAAACAAATGGTGTCAGAAAGGGCTTTGTCTTCAAGTGGTTAGAAGAGTGGGTTATGTGTGACATAAGCTTCTAAATGTTGTGCATAAAATGCCAGGACATTTCAAAACCCCCCCAAATGACCCCATTTTGGAAAGTAGACACCCCAAGCTATTTGCTGAGAGGTATAGTGAGTATTTTGCAGACCTCACTTTTTGTCACAAAGTTTTAAAAATAGAAAAAAGAAAAAAAAAATGTTTTTTCTTGTCTTTCTTCATTTTCAAAAACAAATGAGAGCTGCAAAATACTCACCATGCCTCTCAACAAATAGCTTGAGGTGTCTACTTTCCAAAATGGGGTCATTTGGGGGGGTTTGTGCCATCTGGGCATTTTATGGCCTTCAACACTGTGATAGGTAGTGAGGAGTGAAATCAAAAATTTACACCCTTAGAAATCCTGAAGGCGGTGATTGGTTTTCGGGGCCCCGTATGCGGCTAGGCTCCCAAAAAGTCCCACACATGTGGTATCCCCATACTCAGGAGAAGCAGCTGAATGTATTTTGGGGTGCAATTCCACATATGCCCATGGCCTGTGTGAGCAATATATCATTTAGTGACAACTTTTTGTAAATTTTTTTTTTTTTTGTCATTATTCAATCACTTGGGACAAAAAAAATTCAATGGGCTCAACATGCCTCTCAGAAATTTCCTTGGGGTGTCTACTTTCCAAAATGGGGTCATTTGGGGGGGTTTTGTACTGCCCTGCCATTTTAGCACCTCAAGAAATGACATAGGCAGTCATAAACTAAAAGCTGTGTAAATTCCGGAAAATGTACCCTAGTTTGTAGACGCTATAACTTTTGCGCAAACCAATAAATATATGCTTATTACATTTACATTTTTTTTTACCAAAGACATGTGGCCGAATACATTTTGGCCTAAATGTATGACTAAAATTGAGTTTATTGGATTTTTTTTATAACAAAAAGTAGAAAATATTTTTTTTCAAAATTTTCGGTCTTTTTCCGTTTATAGCTCAAAAAATAAAAACCACAGAGGTGATCAAATACCATCAAAAGAAAGCTCTATTTGTGGGAAGAAAAGGATGCAAATTTTGTTTGGGTAACGCATTGCATAACCGCGCAATTAGCAGTTAAAGCGACGCAGTGCCAAATTGTAAAAAGTGCTCTGGTCAGGAAGGGGGTAAATCCTTCCGGGGCTGAAGTGGTTAAAGGGGTTGTAAACCCTCGTAGTTTTTCACCTTAATGAATTCTATGCACTCAGGTGAAAAACCTTCTATAGTGCAGCACCCCCCTTTTACTCAACTGAGCCGGTCTTTCCAGCGCAGAGAACGAGCACACCAGTTCCAGCTGGCGTCTCGGTCCTGACTGGATAAATTGATAGCAGCACAGCCATTGGCTCTCGCTGCTGTCCATTAAATCCAATGATGTGGGAACCGGGGGAACGGGGCCAAGTCTTGCCGTCTGTGTCAATAGACGTAGCAGCAGCAGCCCCGTTGGAGAAGGAGCGCTTTTCCAACGAGGCACTCGAGAAGAGGAGGAGCCAGGAGCGCCACTGAGGGAACCCAGAAGAGGAGGATCGGGGCCACTCTGTGCAAAACCAACTGCACAGAGGAGGCAAGTATGACATGTTGGTTATTTAAAAAAAACAAAAACAAGGTTTAGTTATCCTTTAAGCCTAGTACACACAATGAGATGATCAAACTAATAATTGTCCATTTATTTTTGCATGCTAGTCTCCATACTAATAATAAATAGGTTACTAAAGTACCAAAATTCTCGAAAATTCTCGTACAACAGAAAAAATATTTACAAGTGATGTAATGTATTGTATTGTATTTTTGGACAAAAACTGTACTGATTAACTAGTTGCAGCCTGCCCACCGTCCAATGACGGAGGGGGGATGCGGCTCTTGTTCTGGGACGGCGTGCTGCTAGGACACGGCGTGACCCCGATCTCTGTAAAGAGCCGCATCTGCGGCTCTTCAACCATGTGATCAGCTGTGTTCAATCACAGCCGGTCACATGTAAACACAGAGATGCCGGTAATCGGCACTCCACGCCTCACACTGACAGAATGTCAGCGGCATCTCCACACAGGGGGACATCTAGGCATGTAATCAGGGCACTGATCATCAGTGCCCTGATTACAATATAGCGCCAACAGTGTCACCAATCAGTGCCCACAATTGCCCACCAGTGCCAGCAATCAGTGCCCACCAGTGCCAGCAATCAGCCCACCAGTGCCCACAAGTGCCACCAATCAGTGCCGCCTATCAGTGCTGCCCATCAATGCCCATCACTGCTGTCCATCAATGACCATCAGTTTCGCCCATCACTGCCACCCATCATTGCCCATCAGTACCGCCTATCAGTGCCCACCAGTGCCACCTCTTAGTGCCCACCAGTTCCACCTATTAGTGCCCATCAGTGCCACCTAACAGTGCCCATCAGTGCCGCCTAACAGTGCTCATCAGTGCCGCCTAACAGTGCTCATCAGTGCTGCCTATCAGTGCCACCTATCAGTGCCCATAAGTGTGGCATATTAGTGACTCCTCATTAGTGCCACCTAATCAGTGCCCATAAGTGCCACCAGTTCAGCCTATCAGTGCCCATGAGTGCTGCCTCATCAGCGCACATCAGTGAAGGAGAAAAATTACTTAGTTACAAAATTTACTGACAGAAACTAAGTAAAAAAAATTTTTTTTTTTAATTATTTGGCTTTTTTTTTTTTTTTTTTAGTAAAGAAAATAAAAAAATAAATAAATAAATACCACCAAAAGAAAGCTCTATTTGTGTGAAGAAAATTATAAAAATTTCATCTGGGTACAGTGTAGCATGACCGCGCAATTGTCATTCAAAGTGCAACAGCTCTGAAAGCTGAAAAATGGCCTGGGCAGGAAGGGGGTGTAAGTGCAAGTGGTTAAACAAAAACAGTACGATCTGGTATCGTACGAGAAGTTTTAGTTTTTGTCTCTTTGGATAATATGGGAGAAATCAAAAGTGCTAATTTTAAAGGTTAATATGCAAGCTATTGTCATAAAAAGTGTTTGGGGACCTGGGTCCTGCCCCAGGGGACATGTATCAATGCAAAAAAAAGTTTTAAAAACGGCCGTTTTTTCGGGAGCAGTGATTTTCAAAATGCTTAAAGTGAAATATTCCTTTAAATTTCGTACCTGGGGGGTGTCTATAGTATGCCTGTAAAGTGGCGCATGTTACCCGTGTTTACAGTGAAACAGTCTGAGAGCAAAATGACATTTTTAAAGGAAAAGAAAGTCATTTAAAAGTACTAGCGGTAGCGCCCGCAGCTATAATGAATTGTTGGGTCTCTGCAATACTTGCGGATGCGGATGAGAAGACCAAAGGAAGAAGCAGAGGATCGGAGGAAGAAGAGGAAGAACAAGATGGAGGAAGAAAACCGAATGAAAACCAGAAGAAGCGGTCTTTTTTAACATTTTTGACACTTTTTTTGTACATTTGTACCCCATTACCATTTCACACAAGGGGGTCGGGATCTGGGGGTCCCCTTGTTAAAGGGGGCTTCCAGATTCCGATAAGCCCCCCGCCCACAGACCCCCACAACCACCGGGCAAGGGTTGTGAGAATGAGACCCTTGTCCCCATCAACATGGGGACATCCTCCCTCATGTTGAGGGCATGTGGCCTGGTACGGTTCAGGAAGGGGGGTCTCAGGAAGGGCTCTCTCGTCCCCCCCCCTTTTCCTGTGGCCTGCCAGGTTGCGTACTCGGATAAGGGTCTGGTATGGATTTTTAGTTGGACCCCCACGCCATTTTTTTCGGCGCGGGTTCCCTTTAAAATCCATGCCAGACTTCAGGTCTGGTATGGATTTTGAGGGGGACCCCCACGCCATTTTTTAAAAAATTTTGGCACGGGGTTCCCCTTAATATTCATACCAGACCCAAAGGGCCTGGTAATGCACTGTGGGGGAACCCCAGGCCATTTTTTTCAATGACTTTTATGAGTATTGCAGAGACCCGACAATTCATTATAGCCGCCGGCGCTACCGCTAGTACTTTTAAATGACTTTCTTTTCCTTTAGAAATGTAATTTTTTAGAAATGTGTGTTCGCGTGTTCAAACAAATTTTTTGCCTGTTCGCATGTTCTGCTGCAAACCGAACAGGGGGGTGTTCGGCCCATCCCTATTGGATAATTTTGTACGAAAACTGTGTACTACCGATCAGATTATAGTATCGCTTCAAAAGCGGTATTTTTTTCAAGATTTTCTGATAGTGTGTACGGGGCTTAAAGGGGTTGTAAACCCTTGTTTGTTTGTTTTTTTAAAATAACAAACATGTCATACTTACCTCTTCTGTGCAGTTAGTTTTGCACAGGGTGGCCCTGATCCTCCTTCTGGGGTCCCCCGGCGGCTCTGGTAGCTCCTCCCCGCATCGACCAGTGTGGGTGTGCTCCCGAGTCCTGCTTCGTCCCCATTCACACAGCATGCAGGACTCAGACCTGCCCCCCGGCGCCCACATCATTAGATTTGATTGACAGCAGCGAAAGCCAATGGCTGTGCTGCTATCAATCAATCCAATCAAGAGCCGAGACAATGGGCAGAGAGGTAGAGCGTGTCACATGTGAACAAACTGGCTCAGGTGAGTAAAACGGGGGGCTGGAGGGCTGGTCAGTGACAGATGTTTTTTCACCTTAATGCATAGGATGCATTAAGGTTATAAAAAAAACAAGGGTTTACAACCCCTTTAAGGGTGTATTGTGTAACATGCTCCTATATACCCATCTCCTGCCGCCAGTACTCCCAGCTCTGTGACAGATCCTCTTCCCACATCTGCTATCACAATTTGAAAACAGTGTGGCTGTGCGGGGCTCCACCCACACAGCCACATCACTCATTCACAGTTTCCTGTGAATGGATGAACTACAAGCATTGTCAGCAGCCACAGCTGCCGGCCTGTAATTTGCAATGAACTGCAAGGGTGCACCCATAATCTGCTGATCACAGGTGCAATGCTTTACCGGCTGTGGCATAAAAAAAAAAATTTTTTTTTTATTTGCAAAAATATGTGCATTTATCATTATTATTTTTTTTGAAAGGTGAACTTATCCTTTGATCCAACACTTCCAACCTTTCTGCAAACTTCTATTGGCTAATAAGGTAGACCAGGGTAGTAAAGGGTCAGTAGGAAAAGATGTGAAGCAGGTAAGAGTTGTCACTGAAAGATGTCAAAATTACTCAAAAAGACATCCTAGGACCTGTGCAATGCTTAACAGATCATTATGTGCAAACCATACTAAACCATGTTGTCTGAAGATTAGAATTTTCAAAAATGGCAATTTCTCCCACTAGCCTATATCAGCGGCATAGATAAAGGGAGGGTCAGGGGTGTTCAAACCCCTTCCCCCTAGAGCATCCTGGCAAAATGCACAGTGTCCCTGCTGTTTAGCCTCCACATCAGCACAGTAGAAGCAATCAGATTTTTGGAGTGCAGCAGCCAGCCCCCCTTCTATTGTGCCCCATCCCCTCAGTTTAATAAGGGGTCCCCCTGAAAAGCATGAATTTACTGCGAGGTCTCAGATGCCGGCAATTGACAGTGCACGGTTGAGGGAACTCCTAGACTCCTCCTCAAGGTATCATATGACACAGCTGAAGGGAGACTGGTGATGCAGACGTTTTCCTACTTCTGTGCCGTGCTGAATCTGAGGTCTGGTAAGTGGAGAGGCATCAATTTTCTGTTTTGGGAAGGAGGAAGTGAGAATTCCAGCATGGGGGAGTTTCTTTTGGTGGGGAGTTAAGGAAAGGGGGGTGGGTTTGCTTTTGGAGAAGGGGGGAGTTTCTTGTAGAGAAGTTTACAGGGGGTGGTTAATGGCAGGGATTTGCTTCTGGGAGGGAGTTTGATTGGATGAAGGGAGATTTTCTTCATAATTAGGAATCTTTGCTGGGGGAGAAGGTGTTGACTGTGGAAGATGTTTTTGCTTTGGGGGGGTCGGTTTAGAGATAGGGGGATTTAATTTTTGGGGGGATATTTGAGGAAGGGAGATATTTTACATTGGGAATCTGCTTGGGGAGGGAGAGGGGGATTTTCCTTTAAAAGAGATGTTTTTTTAAAAATTATACTTACCCAGGTTGATGGAGCACTGATCCAATGTTGCATCTGTCCCCAGCTGCTTATAAGACAAACAACAGAGCAATTAAAGACCGCTGATCAGTTAATTCTCAGCCTTCAGTGAGCAAAGAGTGGCTCTGCCCCCCCCCCAAGCTCACTGGGATGCCAGGCTGTGGAGGGGGCAGGAGCGGCTGGCTGGCTAGCTGCTGGTCCAGGCATCTGGGTGAATCCTGACTTTAAAGTTAGGATCTTTCCACAGCCTGGACCTGCTGAGCGATGTCAGCTGACAGCGGGCTATAGCTGGCTGTCGGCTAAAAATGGGTCACAAAAGTGCAGACTGAACTGCACTCCCCTCCAGAAGAAGTACAACCAAACGGTATGCCGTCCCTTCAGAGCACATGCATCGGTGACATCACGTCTGCTTTCCATGTGAATATCTCTTAAACACCACAAGTTTAGGAGATATTCACTGTACCTACAGGTAAGCATTATTATAGGCTTACTTGTAGGTAAAAGTTCAAAAGCTGGGTTTACTACAGTTTAAGACTGAATAAAAGCCAACCATATTGACCAGGTGCAAAGGTCACCATTCTTTGGTAGGCAGTGCACAAAATTTTTTTTTTATATCTCTTAAAACATTTCATAAAATTTCTTAGGACACAGTTTTTTAAGGTTTAAATACATCACTGAATTTACTGCCCACCACAATATGTTGCACCTTGCACCTGCTCAACTTGCACAGTAAGGTTAGCTAAAATCCAGTCCTGGGTCTCATTCATACATCCTACATGACCATGGTGCAGCAAGTATACTGCAAATACCTGCACCCGGGATCTCAGATGTTCCAATCTCTGCTCAGCCTGTACACCTGAGTGATGGGCTGAAAAGAGCCAAGGTTGTCTGCTGCTGTAAACATGTATCCACCTGTATCTGAACATCCAGTGGTTACCTGCAGGTAGGGATACATTTTTGCCCTTGGTTAAAATCTCTCTGCATCCAGGGTCAGAAATTTGTCCCTAACAGCAGGTAACCACTGTGACTGATGTTTTTTTAGTGTGTCGCTCAAGCTTAATCGATGTGGGGAGTAATGCAGATGATACCGAATGTGCTGCAGGAGTGCCGACAAGGGATGGAGCTCATCCCAGCTCCTGTAGTCACTAAAGGGAAGAGAGAAAAAAAAAATCCCTGGTGCTGCACATCCACGGAGTCCTATGGTAATGTAGTAGTGATGGGAGAGACCTCAGCCTGGATTCCCGCCAGGCCACACCCCAATGTGCTTTGCTTTGTCCCCCGGAGCTTAAACATGGGGACCATTGGATGTGCAGATACATGTTAACAGCAGTGGCTCTTTTCAGACCATCACTCAGGTGAACAGGCTGAGCAGCTGACAAAAATTGGAGCATCTGGAATCCTGGCTGTAGGTATTCATTGGTACATTTGCCATTCAGAACATATGAATGAGATCAAAAACCTGGTTAACACAGTAAGTTTTTTTTAGTTCAACCCAGCGGGCTGACCGAAAAAAAAACTAGGGAGCTTAGGAGGAGCTCGCTGTACTAATGAGTACACTACCGCACCACAACTGCGTGCACTGCGTTCTATTCAGTTGAATGGGGATCATTTTTGCTGTGCTGCATTGCAAAGACTTGTGTCCCCACTCTGCTGTCACATGTTTTTACCGTACCTCCCCCAACATAAAACTGTAAATGATGCCTTTAAGTTTGAAAGACCTGAACCCCCCCAAGGAAAAAAAACAATCTACGGCCCTGGCCTATATTAAAGATGAACTAAGCTCTCTCATAAAACATTAACTATTTTGCTGCTGGCATTAGTAAATAGATAGGAATTTATATTATATTTACTTGTTTTCAATTTTTGTATGCATTTCTTTAGTTGCTTCCTGGTTTCTGCCCTAGGCCAAAATGATGTCATGCATCTCATGAGTCTTCATGGGCAACTTCTTTCTGTAGGAGGGGCCTTCTTAGCTAAGCATGCAGTTGGCCACGGCCAGAAATGCTAGGGGGGGTGTTTTTCAAATGACTTCTCAACAAAATAAAGCATGGAGACATGGATGGGTGTGTGAGTTTGCTTTGAATATTAAAAATGTATTAAATAGCATTTTCAGTTTATGGTGCATAAAGCTACTGAGGTAGAAGGATTTTTTTTTATAGCATACTGCTGCCTGTAAAATATATACATTATTTATTGTAAACATACTTGGGCAATAGCATTCTTATCAGACTTGCCCTTTTAATGCAGGCAATAGCAGGGTTACCTTTAAACTGTAGTTACCTGCAGAGCAGTCCAACAGTTTCAGAGAACAATAACCTGTGATGTCACTTTAGAACACATTCAGGTTTTTGGCTGAGGTCCACACTGGCCACGTGGCAGATTGCTTACAGCACAAAACAGATAAATCCTTTTAGCTCAGTGCACTTCCTTATATCAAATGTTTGTTTATGCAAGTCTTACACCATGCTTCACTTGACTGTATGACGTTAGTTGTGCTCAAATACTAAGCTCTAGACTACAGAAGTCTTAACCCTTAAAGTACTGTAAGGGTGATACAAACACACAGAAAATGACAAAAACAGAATTGAACCCTCCCCCTTGAAAAAAATAAATAAAATAGAAATTGCCTATCAATGAACAAGACCTGGAATGCATACCTAATTATTATTGATTGACAGCAGCAGGAGAAAATGGCAGCTGCTGCTGCCTCTGTGCCCTGTGAGAAGAGTGAGAGAAAGCAGCACCACTGCAGATGGACACAACACTGGACTGATAGAGGACTCCGGTAAATATTTAGTGGGGAGGCATACAACTATAATTGCAGGGTAAGGTAAACATTTTTTGACTTTAGAACCACTTTAAGGGACACAGGATAAAGCAATTCAGGTACACTGGGTTATGCTGGCAAGCAAAGCTGTAAGGACAGCCTAGTACAGTGATGGGGAACCTTGGCACCCCAGATGTTCATTGCTCGGGGAGCACATTGCAGGGGCTTCTATCGTTAAGGCTTCTTTCTCTAATAGGGCGTACACACGGTCGGACTTTGTTCGGACATTCCGACAACAAAATCCTAGGATTTTTTCCGACGGATGTTGGCTCAAACTTGTTTTGCCTACACACGGTCGCACAAAGTTGTCGGAATTTCCGATCGACAACCACGCGGTCACGTACACCACGTACGACGAGACTAGAAAAGGCCGGTTCAGAACCAAGCGCGGCACCCTTTGGGCTCCTTTTGCTAATCTCGTGTTAGTAAAAGTTTGGTGAGAGACGATTCGCGCTTTTTCAGACTCGTGGCTTTCAGATCGTTTTCTGCCGTTCAGTTTGTGCTTGTGGGTTTGTATCTGCTCTTCAGTGCGTGCAGTCAGTTCGTATCAGAGTTTTCTGTGTGATCTTGCCTGCTCGTTGCTGTTTTTCAGGTCGCTCTTCACAGGCCTTGCTGTTCTTTAGTGCGTTCTGTTACTTCGTTCTGAGCAGCCGACCGTTTTCTAGCCATGTTTCGTATGCGTACTCCTTGTAGAGTTCGTGCTGTGCGGGGGCTTGGTGTTGGGGTCCTGACCTTGACACAAGTCCAGTCCATGAACAGGGTGGGGAGGAGTTCATGGACCAAGAATTGTTTGCTTCAGCGTGACCAGTTCTGTCATATGCCTTTGCTCCGTGAGATCCGTGAGAATAATCCTGATGATTTCAGGAACTTTCTCAGGATGACGGACCCCGTGTTTCACCGTTTGTTGGCTTCGCTGACCCCCTATATCAGCAGGCAGGATACCTGCATGAGGCAAGCCATCACTCCGGAGCAGAGGTTGGTCGCTACCTTGCGGTATTTGGCCACAGGGAGAAGTCTGCAGGACTTGAAGTTCTCGACAGGCATCTCCCCCCAGGCTCTGGGTATCATCATCCCAGAGACCTGTTCTGCCATCATACAGGTCCTGCAGAAGGAGTATATGAAGGTAAGATTTTTATCCTTTAATATCACATTTTATTGTATTGAATGTTTGCTAATATCTTGTATTTCTTTCCTCATTCCATAATTACCATGATTGTAATATGCTGTGAATGTCCCCTTTGTTCTCATGCATGCTGGATTTTTATGTAATTATTATTTTATGTCCTTCATACATATTTGCCCTTCAATAACCTCCCCAGCATGGTGTCTCCTGCCCTATATTCACCTCATGTAGTCACTTAACAATGTATTTTATCAGCTCTATAGTAGTGCTTTACCCCAAACACCCCCTAAAATGTTTGGAAATGTTATTTTTGATTTAAATTCAGGCAGAGTGCCAGAGGCTTTTTTTTGTGGTGTCCCCAAATTTTTGGTAACCCTCCCTCCCCCCAACTGCTAAGTCAGCTGATCACAATTCTCTATCCTCAATCATCTATCTGCTGACTTTGCCAAACCCATACACACTATACCCATCTCTTTACTGGTCAGATTTATGGATGAATTCCCCAAAGCATGTAGTGCAAGGGCCTGCCTGTATACTTTCCAATGGTACTGTTTAAAGTTTTTGTATCCTATTATTATCTTGATAGGTAATATCAGAATGTTCAAATGTCCTCAAATGTGTATTTATATCTTTGTATTCAGACACTTCTTACCTGTCCAGTGGTCTGCCAATAGTGTAACTAAGGAGGGGCTGTTCCAAGTAATACCCATTATTTAGGCATTCATCTCTAAATGAAGTGAAGAGGGTTACCTGTCCAAGAGTTCCCCCCCCCCCTATAATGTTAGAAATGGCCCATGAGAGGGGGGGAGGGGGAATATGATAGGTGTACCTTATACTTTGTTGTTGTTAAATTCCCCTTAATAAATGCTATCTGGAGGTTGCCCCATAATGTTTGTGTCTAATCTGCTTGCCATGTTTCTGTGAAAAAATAGTAATGTTTATTGTTTTTTCCTCAACAGTTTCCTTCAACGCCACAGGAATGGCAGACTGTGGCCTCCCACTTTGCCCAGCGGTGGGACTTTCCTAACTGCGGAGGGGCAATTGATGGGAAACACGTCCACATCGTCCCACCACCCAACTCGGGGTCGTACTATTATAATTACAAGGGGTTTAATAGTATAGTGATGTTGGCGGTGGTGTCGGCTAATTACGAGTTCCTGTATGTGGACGTGGGGAAGAATGGCCAGATGTCCGATGGTGGAGTCATCGCCCAGACGGAGTTCTACAGGCGTCTCCAGAATGGCAGCTTGGACTTGCCACCTCCAGAGGACAATGTTGAAGGTCTCCCATTTGTGTTCGTTGCTGATGAAGCGTTTGCGCTGGGGGACCACCTGATGCGGCCATTCCCGATGAGGACCCTCACCCTGGAACAGAGGGTTTTTAATTACCGGCTGGCCAGAGCCCGAAGAGTGGTGGAGAACACATTTGGAATCCTGGCCAGCCGGTTCCGATTATTTCTGACACCCATCCATATGGCGGAGTATAAACTGAACCATATAACACTTGCCTGCTGTGTTCTCCATAATTTTTTAAGAAAACATTCAGCCAACTATGCTGGCTCAGTTGGGCCTGAGGCCGGAATCCCAAATCCATCAACACTGACGGCGCTTGAAAGTGGCCGTCCTGGCTTGCCCTCCCTGAATGCCCGTGATGTCCGGTTACGATACCTGGAGTTCTTTGCGGGTAGGGGGGCTATCAATATGCCAGACAATCTGTGAAACCTTTTTCAAATAAAAAACAACCAAAAGAAATTCTTTGTGGACATTTACTGCTTGTGTTTGTTTTAGCTGACCCTGACAGAAATGTGTTGAGTGCAGAAAATGTCGTGATTGGGTAACCTTATAAAAAACACTGTTGGCTGGTACTTCCTAAATGCAAAAACACATTTCACTACAAGTGCACTTGCAACTGCACTGAAACTGCACTTGTAGTGCAAAGTGTATTTGCCCTTAGGAAATAACCCCCATGTTTGCATAAAACAGCAATTACATCACCCCAAAAGTGTTGTAGCGTTGAGACAATAATCCACACATTCTTGAGTAACCAACTTTTTTATAGCTGCACAATCACATGTGCATTTACCAAAGGTTTTTAAAACGAACCAACATGTTTGTTGTATAACAATTTTTGCTGTAGCATTATCAAAAATTGAAATGTCCTTTTCTGATAAAACAGGCCTGTGTAAAACCAACAAGAAAGCCAAAAAAATTGAACTTACAAAGTTCACATATGGTAAAACCTGAAGGCTATATCAGACATGAGTATTTAGGAACTGTGTTTGATATAGCGTTCAGATGGGGGGAAATCACCCCTGGAAAAGCCAAATTTGGAAGATGCACACCAAGTTCAGAATGTCAACATGTGCTATCTGCCATCAGGGGGGATCAAGGGACGTGTTTTGGGGGAGCAAGCCCTTCCTCACCGCTACTTTATAATTGAGGAAGGTGTTGCACCCCCAAAACGCGTCCATTGATCTCCCGTGATGGCAGATAGCACATGTTGGCACACTGTGTGCATCCTCCAAATTTGGCTTTTCAAAACATTGCAAAAATATTTTAAAGATTGGACCACAATCCAAAAAGGTGATTTTGTGGCCTTTTAAATTCGCCCCAAAACATCAATGATGTTATTATTTTTTTTAATAACATCACTGATTTGTTGCTGTATGTTGTGCAATTCGAGATTACACCCCATGATCTCCCCGATCAGGATCTGGGCACTTTCAGAAGTAAAGCGTTCTCGCTCCCTCACATCATGATCACCTAAAAAGAGATAAAGAAAACAAAAATAGGTATCAAAAATCTGCCACCATCCATCTCTTTTACCTGAGCCTGTGTTCGCAGACACTCACCTGTTGTGGTGCCAATCTCCACCACATCTTCTTCTTCCTCCTGCTCTTCTTCTTGGGTTTGCGGTATTTCACCTTCTTCCAGAGGTGGGGGGTCTCTGGTCTCCTGGGATGAGGGGTGTCCTCCGAGTCTTTTCTCCCCTATGTAAAACAAAAATGGTATAATTAGCACACAGATATTTGATGGCAGAACTAGAAAGAGGAAACATTGCTTGGAAGTGGGGTACAATTGTCTATTTTAGCAGAGTTCCAAGATGTATATTTTTTATTGGCCTTTGTCAAGCTGCAATACTTTACCTGTTTAGTACAAGCTTCACAGATGGAGACCCCCCTCATAGTATACACTGGAGCACCTGTGTGGCCCCCTAATAAAAAGGGTGTTCTGGGGTCCCACACTAGTGCTCCAGTGTCCAGATGTGAAAACAGCTGTTCAGTGTCCTCTCCTTACACACAATCTAGTTTGCATTTCATTCTAGTAACAAACCCATCTACACAAACAAATATTTGGCATCCAAGTAGGCCCAAAGAAAAATGTTTGATACGAACGAATAATGGGCCCATGAACATTAAAGTTGCCCTTTTAAACGTTACAATTACTAAAAGCATATGGAGCAGAACGAACGGAGTAAAGACAGAAAGAATAGGAACACAGCACAACTACTTACTTTTTTGCAGCACTCTCCGGATCTTTCGGTACTGCTCTGGCTCTCTCAATTTCAGGTCCGACCACTGCTTCCTGAGCTGATCTTTTGATCTTCGGACCCCGAAATTCCTCTCAAGACTCCTGACCACTTTCGCCATGATCTTGGCCTTTCGGATGTTCGGGTTGGGGTAAGGCCCATATTTTCCGTCATAGTCGGACTTCTTCATGATGTCGACCATCTCCAACATCTCCCCAAAGAACATATTTGTGGCCTTAAAACGTCTCCTTCTGGATCGGGACGTGCCTGGATCCGGGCTTTCCTCCTCCTCCTCCTCGTTCCTGCAATTATCACGCACCTGCTGTGACTCCGCCATCATGCTCTTCACCCACTGCGCCGAACGAAAAGGGGCGGGGAATAGACTAGAAAGAACGTCAGGGGCGGGCGGAGTTACACGCATGCGCAGTGTATATAAAGCGTAACACGCCTGCGTATTACGTACGATCTGTGAGCGGAGGAAGGAGCATTGGAGGCGCCGATCGTAAGAACGAAGGTAAGAGACAAACTTGTGCCTATACTGCTTCTACATTGAGGCCTCTATTGTAAAAGATTAGGAGAGTTTTGTCTGAAATTAGGCTTTGTCTTGTGTTGTGTCTTGCAGTGAACATGGATATGGTACTCAAAGATAATGACTTCATGTCAGTATTCGTAGATATGTTAAGGGAGCTGCCCTGTCTGTGGGAGATTAAACACCCCCATTTAAAGAACCAAGCAAAGAGGAAGGCAACACTGGTGCAATTGTTGGTAATTGTGAAGCAGGTGACCCCCACGGCAGACATCACCTGTTTAAAGATATTAATTGGTTGCCTGAGGAGCACATATCTAAGGGAGCGCAAGAAAGTCCTGGATTCACAGAGATCCAGAGCAGCAGATGACATCTATGTCCCCAGGATGTTGTACTATGACAGGCTGCACTTTCTGGCAGGCCAGACTGAACCCAGGCCATCCCTCTCCAGTCTTCCTTCCACACTTCCTTCCCCCCCCGGCTGAGGCTTCTGACGCCCAACCTGGGCCTTCCAGGCAACAACACATGGAGGAGCCCAGATTGAGCCAGGTATAGCATTCCTCTAAATATTTCTGCTTGTCCAATCAATGATGTTAACTAGATGTTAGTTGGGAGTACTAATTTAGGATTGTGATTGATGAAGCAACAACTAAAACCATGTCCCTTTTTCATACACAGGGAAGTCTCAGCCAGGAGGTGGCCGGGCCGAGCCGGCTGGCTGATCTGCAGGTCCCTCCACCCCCCCCCTGAAAAGAGAAAGTGGCAGTAGGAGGAGTGCCCTAGAGGAGGCTACCGGAGGACTCTTTTGGAGGGCTACAGAGGTCCTGGGAGCACGACAGACCATGGAGGAGGACATTGCTGCCATCATTGCATATAAAATGCAGAGGATGGAGGAGGGCCAACAAGTAATGTATCATATCGGAGGCTCTGGAGAAAGGTATGAGGGGCCAAATTACACCTCAGACACACCTTTGTGATGGTCCTCCTCCTCCTCCTGCAGGTCCTCCTCCTCGTCCTCCCTCTCCTCCAGGTCCTCCCAGTCCTCCTCAAGGTCCTACTCCTCCTCCTGCCACATCTCCAACTGCACAGCCACAGCCGGGAAGGAAGCGTGAAAGGAAGACCAGAAAGTGAGGACCCTGGATCCAGTCTGGTCAGCCAAAAAATGCAGCCTCTTGTGGTACCACAGCCTGGGGACACAGATGTCATCTGCTGCTATCCGGATCTCTGTGAATTCTGGACCAGACTGCCCTCCCTTACATATGGACTCCTCAGGCCACCAATTTTGATGTTCAAGAATCGATGTCTGCCGTGGGGGTCCCAGGCTTCGCTAATTTCTCTTGTTGATCCAGTGTTGCCTTCCTCTTTGTTTGGTTCTGATCCCTTAATAAAGGATTTTTTGTTTGGAATTATACTCTCCTATGTGTTTTACTTCAAAAATGACAGTTGGTTTGTGAGGATTCAGGTACATTTCAAATATACAATGTGAAATGAACAAGGGACACCAACACCAAACAATCTCCTTGAGATTAAATAATAAAAGATATCAATGGTGTTGGGGTAACTTGACACACAAAACACACACAAAAATATTATGGAGTAAAAATAAAAACAACATTGAACAAAGATCAGCCTTGGAAAAAATCCAAACATTAAAGAAAAAAAAAGGCTTAAAATACAAAAAAAAAAGTCAGATGTGACAACTAATAACAATATATTCAGGGAATCCCACTAAAAAAACACAAATAAAACTTTGTGAGAAGTGTGTGTGAATATGAGCAGCAAAACGACTTAATTCTTGTCACATTATAAAGAAGAAGAGAGTGCGCTGTATTAAACCATTTTGAACATTGCAGCGTGACGAAAGTGCTGTATCCATTGCGAACGCTAAGTTTACCAGAACGAGCTGTCCCGTCTCGGAATTTCTTCTGAGCATGCGTGGCACTTTGTGCGTCGGAACAGGCCACACACGGTCGGAATTGACGCGATCGGATTTTGTTGTCGGAAAATTTTATCTCCTGCTCTCCAACTTTGTGTGTCGGAAAATCCGATGGAAAATGTCCGATGGCGCCCACACACGGTCGGAATTTCCGACAACACGCTCCGATCGGACATTGTCCATCGGAAAATCCGACCGTGTGTACGGGGCATAAGTGATTCTTTCTACAAGTGATATGCACTTCAATCTCTGCTTCAAGTTCTGCCTCACCTGATCATTCCTTCTCTGTCTCTTACAGGTATGTGTCAGCTCACCCACATCTTCCACCGTTAACTGAAATTGGGATCTGCCTGCTGTCTGTATGTGTGTGTCTCTGGTATGTGGCCTCCTCTATCTGTTGCCCTGTGCGCACAACCATGACATTATTTGTTGCTCTGGACTGTCTTACCTAAGTTTTATGTGTTGATCTTATCTTGGCCTCTTGCTATTCTGACTTTTGAAGCAAAAAGTCCACTTTGATTGTTAGGCATTCTTATAGTCACTCATGATTAATTAACGAACTTCAACCCCACCCTTATAACAGTATAAATTTGAGCATCCTTAGGGGTGAGCACATTGCTCGGGGAGCACATTGCAATGGCTTCTATCCTTAAGGCTTCTTTCTCTAAGTGATTCTTTCTACAAGTGATATGCACTTCAATCTCTGCACTTCAGCGATTGCACGAAGCAAACAAATACAGCAATCTGCACTGGAAAGCACCTAACAGACTGCAGGTGACCCTGTCTCTCTAATAGGCTCTCCTTCCGCTCTGCAACATGCACTCTCTACCACTGCTTCTGACACTCCTCTCCTCTCTCCTCAAACTCTCTTACCTTTACCCCCCTCTCCACCCGCCTGCTTATACATATCACCCTGCCTTCTGTTTTCTCCCTACTACTGCTCCTACCAACTCTCGCTCATTCTACATCCATACACTGATAAAACCTCCAGTACTCTGAGACATGCCCCTTCACATAAATCACAGTCCCACATTACCTCCCTCACCCTCCTGCTTCTCCTAATCTCTGGTGACATATCCCCAAACCCTGGGCCACCATCATCTGTCTTTGCCCATTGCTCCCATCCCCCTACACCCTCTGGCAGGAGCCGTAACCCACAGAACTTGGTCTCTATTCCTCTTTCCAAAACCAGCCCCCCCTTTTCCTGTGCCCTGTGGAATGCACGTTCTGTCTGCAACAAACTCACCGCCCTTCATGACCTCTTTATCACAAATTCCTTTAACCTACTTGCCATTACTGAAACCTGGCTTCATGAATCGGATACTATTTCTCCTGCTTCCCTCTCCCATGGGGGCCTTCTCTGGACCCACTCCCCCAGACCAAGTGGACGGAAGGGAGGTGGAGTGGGAATCCTTCTAGCCCCATGCAGCACCTATCAGGTTCTTCACCCACCTCCCTCTCTGACACTCTCCTCTTTTGAGGCACATTGCATTCGTCTTTTTTCTCCCATTTCTCTAAGAATTGCTGTCATCTACCGGCCCCCTGGACCAGTATCAGCCTTTCTTGATGACTTCTCTGCCTGGCTACCCTACTTTCTCTCTTCTGAAATCCCCACAATTATTCTAGGGGACTTCAACATCCCTGTCAACACTAACACTACTATTACTTCTAAACTTCTCAGTCTAACCTCATCGCTTGACCTGTAGCAATGGATACAGGCTCCTACCCACTCCAACGGCAACACCCTTGACCTTGCCTTCTCCTACCTGTGCACTCCGTGCAACCTTTCTCCTTGTCTTCCACCTCTTCTCCCTCCAACCGCCTAACAATTACACGTAGAAACCTTCGCCACCTCAACCCTTCTCTTCTCTACTCTGCTACTGATCACCTCTATGACAAAATCTCACCTCTGTCCTGCCCCAACCTAGCTACTTTCATCTACAACAGCTCACTGTCTTCCTCCCTAGACAAGCTTGCCCCCCTCACTACACGCAGAATTAGGCCCCGACTGCTACAACCCTGGCAAACAGATGACACCAGAAGTCTCAGAAAACGTAGCCGCGCTCTTGAGCGCCTGTGGCATAAGACTAAGACCCAGGAAGACTTCACACAATATAAATCTGCCCTCCTAAAATACTACTCCTGCCTTCACACTGCCAAACAGACCTACTTTATCACACTCATTAACACCTTCTCATCCAGTCCACGTCAACTCTTCTCTACCTTCAACACTCTACTCTGTCCTCCACTGCCTCCACCCACCAACTCACTCACTGCCCAGGAGATTGCCAATCACTAAGATTGATACAATTCATGAGGAGATCACCAATGCGCAAAAACCTCCCCCATGCAACACCCCATGTCCACAGACACAATCATTACTTCCCTCATTCAACCCTGCTACTATTACTGAGGTTGCTAAACTTTTATCTAGCACTCATCTAACCACTTGCCCCCTGGATCCTGTTCCCTCGCAAATGCTACGCTCACCCTCTGACTCGATTCTACGCTCTCTAACTCACATTTTCAACCTCTCCCTCTCTTGTGGCATCTTCCCAAACTCTCTAAAACATGCGCTAGTCACCCCCATACTAAAAAAGCCCTCACTGGATCCCACCAATCTCAACAACTTACGTCCCATCTCCTTACTCTCCTTCTCCTCCAAACTTCTTGAAAGACTGGTCTACAACCGACTAAGCGACCATCTGACCATGAATAAACTTCTTGATCCCCTTCAGTCCGGTTTTCGCCCTCAACACGGAAACTGCTCTCCTTAAACTCTCAAATGATCTACTAATGGCTAAAGCCAATGGACACTATTCTGTACTACTTCTCCTGGATCTCTCTGCTGCCTTTGACACAGTGGACCACCCCCTCCTCCTCAAAAAACTCCACTCCTTCGGTCTCCGTGACTGTACTCTTCGCTGGTTCTCATCCTACCTATCCCACCGCTCCTTCAGTGTCACTTACAACTCTACTTCCTCCTCTCCTCTTCCTTTTTCCGTTGGGGTCCCCCAAGGTTCTGTTCTTGGACCTCTCCTTTTCTCAATCTACACCACCTCCTTGGGTCAGTTGATTGCCTCCCATGGCTTTAAATATCATCTCTACGCTGATGGCACCCAAATCTATCTCTCCACCCCCCAGCTCTCTCCATCTGTCTCCTCACGCATTACCAACTTACTAGCAGACATATCAGCCTGGATGTCACATCACTTTCTCAAACTCAACCTATCCAAAACTGAGCTCATGATATTTCCTCCCTCAGGTGCCACTTCCCCTGATTTCCCTGTCAAGATCAACGGCTCAACTATCAACCCATCTCCCCACGCCAAGGTCCTAGGTGTAATCCTGGACTCTGAACTAACCTTTCGACCCCACATTCTATCACTATCCAAAGCTTGCCGCCTCAGTCTTCGCAACATCTCCAAGATACGCCCCTTCCTAACCAATGACACCACAGAGCTTCTAATCCACTCCCTGGTCATCTCCCGCCTCGATTACTGCAACTCCCTCCTCATTGGTTTACCTCTAAATAGGCTATCCCCACTTCAGTCCATCATGAACGCTGCTGCCAGGCTCATCCACCACACAAACCGCTCAGCGTCTGCCACACCCCTCTGCCATTCTCTCCATTGGCTGCCACTCAGTCACCAAATTAAATTCAAGATACTAACTATAACTTACAAAGCCATCCACAACCTGGCCCCCAGCTACATCTCTAACCTAGTCACAAAATACCAACTTAATCGTTCTCTTCGCTCCTCCCAAGACCTCCTGCTCTCAAACTCCCTTGTCACCTCATCCCATGCTCGCCTTCAGGATTTCTCCAGAGCCTCCCCCATCCTCTGGAATGCTCTACCCCAATCCGTCTGATTTTCTCCTACTTTATCCACTTTCAGACGATCCCTGAAAACTCATCTCTTCAGAGAAGCCTATCTGGCCCCCATCTAACAACTGTACATTTATCTTCTCAATCAGCACATCACCCATAGTTATTACCTCTTGTATCTCTTGACCTTCCCTCTTAGATTGTAAGCTCTAAGGAGCAGGGCCCTCTGATTCCTACTGTATCAAATTGTATTGTATTTGTACTGTTTACCCTCAAGTTGTAAAGCGCTACGTAAACTGTTGGCGCTATATAAATACTGTATAATAATAATAATAATAATAACTACCTTTCCCATGATGCTCAACTACACTGTAAAGTGCATGAGCATCATGGAAAATGTATTTCTAAAACATCTGGGGTGCCAAGGTTCGCCATCACTGGCCTAGTATACCCCTCCTGCTCCTATCATGCTTCAGTTTTGCAGCTAAGCAACCGTTGGTGTTTATTATAAGATCAAAGGGGAGAAACCTGTGTTCCTTAAAGTGGAGTTCCACCCACTTTTACAACTCTTCAGCATCCCTCACTAAACTGTGCACTGTAAACGAATTGGATATTTAAAAAAAAATTTTCTCAGCACCTACTGCATATCTGCTGTATTCATTTTTCACGTCCTCCTCCCTGGCCGTGGCCCTTCCCAGAAGGCACTGCAAACAGGAAATGATGCGAAGGGGCGGCAACTTCCTCTGACACTGCCGTTGCTATGGAAACCTGACCTGAAACCTATTACACTGCTTGTGCTGCACTGAGCATGTGCGAGATCTGCAAGGATGAGATCCAGGAAGAAATACAGTCTGGCTTCAGATGCCCACACTTAAGATGGCCACGGCCTGCTGTAAGTTTATAAAATAACAAACTACTGCTATAAACTAACAAAACAAACCTTAGTTTACAGACTAACTTTACTAGAATACATTAAGCTTGTGTATTATAGGGGTATGTTTATTCAAAAAGTATAATTTCCAACACCACTTTAATGTAATCCAAGAAAAGGATTTTGCAGTAAGTCAAAAATCCTATTTTCTTAATTGTACATCAAAGTGGGAGTAAACTTCCATCTCTGATATGATATAGAGCATATGTGTCTTGTCCCAGCTGTGTCCTCTGCATACAGGCAGTGTCTGCACTGTAGAGATATCATGCACATGTCTCATGACAAGAATGAGGAGACCTGAGAGCGGGTTTTAGAAGGGCAGTGAGGGAATATAAATAGAACTTGAACTTTGTCCCTCCAGTGGAAATACCCTCTAGAGTAGGGGTAGGCAACCTAGGCACTCAAGGTGTGGTGAAACTATGAATCCCATGTGACATTGGAAAGCACTGATAGCCACAGACATGACCCTTCAAAGGCAGGGGCATGATGGGATTTGTAGTTTCACCAGAGCTGGAGTGCCAAGGTTGCCTGTCCCTGCTCTAGAGGGTCCTCAGTGACAGGTTTCAACAGGTGAAGCACAGCCTTGGATCTGTAAATGTTCTGCAGCTGACGCCCATGTTATACACAGGTGTTTAGTCAAGCGCCTATTTAGCCGGCTTAGCAACATGCACCCTAAATACGAGTAACATGCATTTCCACTTTTGCAGCCAAACTGAGATAATACCTACTTTATATTTGTTGCATCTCATCATTCATATAGCATAACAAAAATATTTAAAAATTGCAGCTTATCGTTTGGATGCTCTTTTCAGAAACTTCCAGCAAGGAAAACTTCTACTTAGTACTCTTATGGGGGTGCTGGGAAGATGTGTTTGTTTACCATAATTAACTCTGTCTGGAGGTAGATATCTCATCAATAGTACTAGATTTGAACAATGGCTGTCTAAACACAAGGTTAAAGATTTAGGAGCTGTGCTTCTCTATTGTATGTTAAAAAGAACTGGACTCAGGCAGTCCCCAGCACAGCTATTGGGACACATTACACTGAGCTAGCTGAGAAACTCTTGCAGCCAGCCATAACACCTTCTCCTCAGAAACATAAAAAATATATATATATTTCTTACCTTTTATAATTGTTAGGTATGCTGTGTGAATAGGAGCACATAACAAACGTATAGTGGGGTTTTCTCAAATCTGACTGCAAAAGTGCAGATACACTTTAATCCAGTTCCTGTATAAGCCAGCCTCCAACTGCCTTGCACTTCAATGAAGGGCAACAACCAACTAAAAATATGGTATGTGGAATCTAGTATAAGGAGATCTTATGCTACGACACGAGAACAGCCACATATAGCTGTGGCCCTCAACAAGCTGTCATTGAAGTGTATGGGCTCCACGGCCAATGCTAGCCGCTCACAGGTGTCAAACATAGAAGCAGGAATCGGAAGATCAGAAGATTCCTGCTGCTGGCCTTTGCACTGTGGCAAAACGCCTGTGCAAAGACAGACCTTAGTAGGGAATCAGTGACATACCTAAAAGTAAAAACATCTTATCTAATACTATGTTTGGTATGAATCACTGGAGCACTGCCAATTCCTTTTCAAAGGGAAAAAGCTCCTTCACATGGTCAGGGAGAAGCCATGGCACCACAGGTAGTTCCCAGTGCTCAAAGAAGAAGAAGGATTTACATACCAAGTGCATAGGAAGGTCTTAGGAGCAACTGCTTTAAGGGCTCATGCACACTGCAGATCAAGCTCACTCAGCTTTTACAGGCATTTGAGCTTTTATTTCAGCTTGAAGTGGTCTGCGCTGGTTTGTGCTCTTTTACACATCTTTATTGAGCTTCTTTGAGCATATGCATTTTTTCCCACAATCCCTCCCCTCAGCTAATTTTTCCTATTTTGTTTTGTTTCACCAGAGCTGGAATGCCAAGGTTGCCTGTCCCTGCTCTAGAGGGTCCTCAGTGACAGGTTTCAACAGGTGAAGCACAGCCTTGGATCTGTAAATGTTCTATTTTGTTGTGTGTTTTCAAGCTCTTTTGAGCTTTTTTTGTGCTTTTGCACGCTTTTTGTGCATTTTGGGGTACTTGGGCATCTTTTCTGCTCGAAAGCTCCTCTCAAAGTTTGGTGGGGGGTTTTTTCTGCCTGTAAGAGCATATGCCTGTAAACTCCTGCAAAAGCAATAGTGTGCATGGACACATTGGCTAACAAAAAATAAGAGCTCAAAAACCTGTAGGAGCAGCTCCTTTGAGCTGCAGTGTGCATGAGCTTTAGGGCTCATGTACACTGCAGGCATTTGAGCTTTTATTTCAGCTTGAAGAAGCTTTTACTTATTTTGGGCTACTTTGCACTTTTTTTTTAGCTTCTTTGAGCATAAGCATTTTTCTTCACAAACCCTCCCCCTCAGCTAAATTTTCCTATTTTTTTTGCATTTTTTTCATGCTCTTTCCTGCTTTTAAGGCACTTAGGCATCTTTTCTGCTTGAAACCTCCTCTCAAAAACGTGAATTTGGTGGGGGGGGGTTTCTGCCTGTAAGATCATATGCCTTTAAACTCCTGAAAAAGCTATACTGTGAATGGACACATTTGCTAACATGGAGGGGAGTTTCCAGGCAGAAAAAAACGAGAGCTCAAAAAAGCTCAAAAGCCTTTAGGAGCCGCTTCTTTGAGCTGCAGTGTGCATGAGCCCTTAAAAGACATTGTGCCTGAAACAACAAGTTGATCCTCCAATTGTAGGGCAGAATGCACTGCGTCAGAATATCAAGGAGTCCTTGAAAAGTAGAGCTTTTTGAAATACAGGCTCCTCAAGAGAAGGCCGTGAAAGTCCACTAGGATGAAAGTGGGATTCTATTGCGAAAGGTGCTGAAGCACGCTGAAAACCTCAGCAAGCAGATTGCTGCCTTAACTGTGGACAAACCGATAAAAAATCTGAAGTGGATAATAAAGTCCTTGTGGACAGATGGGGGGGGGGTCTCAGTGGATCACCCTAGAGTACTAAGGGTCCCAAGGTCCCGATTGCTGGCGTCAGACTTTTCTGCAGATACTGAAAAATCATCCCTATCTACAATGGAGGTCACCACTTGCAGTGGGACTATTCTCTGTATGTCTGTTAAGAAACATACTGCACTACACAGCGGACAGTAACTATGCCCAAAGTGTAATGTGAACCAGATTCCCGGGATGAGAAAACCAATGTAAATTTATGCTCATGCATGTGCGCATTGCACAGCTCATACTTCTAAGCAAAAGGATAACACCAGATGTACTCTGACGATTCGCCACGTGTACGCTTGGCGACCAGCAGCCTATTTAAACTGATGTGTCACAGAGAGGTTGCTGAATGTTCTTCAGCTTGTTCCTGTGTGTTCTGAGACCTGATCCGTTGCACTTGCCTACCCATGTATGACTCAGCCATCCCCTGGACTTCGCCTCTACTTTCTGCCTAAAATCTGCTCCTCTGGTTACCTTGACCTCAGCCTGATTACCGGATTTCTCTCTGCCTGCTGATTCTGTACTGCTCTGCCAGGCTGTTACCGACCTTGGCATACTTTCTGGACTTGTCTTGTTTGCTGATTCTGTACTGCTTTGCCCATCTGTTACTGACCTTGACCTGATTCCTTGAAAGGGCCTGTCTGCTGATTCGGTCCCATGCTGCCTGGTTGTTACTAACTTCAGCCTGCTCTCTGGTTTCCTCTACTACCCCCTGCTCTGATGCCAACGCTGCTCCTGTGTCCTGAGGACTCGGGCTTCAAGTTGTACCCTTCTGCAGGGCAGATACCGTCAGTCAGATACCACAGCACTTGTGCCACTTCATGCCTTCACACTCTTTCCACTTTCAGGAGTGTTGGGCAGTAGGTGCAAGAGAAGCCCCAACAACATTTCAGGTTTGTGATAGTGAGGTAAAGCCTTGCTTAATCACAAACCTTGGCAAATAACACTGAGAAGATTCGTAGATGGTGGAAGGTGACCAAGTCACAGAAGGTGGGCAGCTGAGTCAAACGAGAACAGTGGATCCACAAAGAAAAAGCAGCAGCAGGAACTCATTTGTTTTAGGAAGCAAAAGGCAGGAGAAAGAGCCCAAAAAGTGCACACTTCACCTATTGGATGATGTCAGAGTGCAGTTCACTTATCCATTACCGCTACCAAATCGCAATGACAGGAATTCTAATATGATGCTCAAAAGTTTCAACTGTTAGGTAGCTCCCAGTGCTTGAGCATGACAATTCTTAAGCCGTCCACAGATGATGCGATTTTCTTTCCTGCAACCATAGGTTGCAGAAAAGAAAATTGCTTGATTAACCCATCAACACAATTGAACTGCCCCATGGACTCACTATGTAAGTCTTCAGAGACTGTGTCACACCAGAAGCTGTGCTACTGCTTAGCACTGAAGGCGGCTGTGTGGCTACTCAAGACAGTACACAGATGTTTGAAAAGTGCCACAATGCAAAGCCTAGTGCTCAAAGGTGACACTCCAAGCTAGACTTACCATGACCAGAGGCTTACTTACAACATGAGTCTTGAGAGCCTTGGTCACACCAGAGCCTGTCCCATGAAGAGCACTCTGCAGCTAAGACAGCACACAAACATCTGGAAAGTGCCACAAGCAGAGCTCAGTGTCCAAAAGTCACATTCCAAATAAATCCCTTAATTCTCAGTCCAGTGGGGTTCAAGTACAGTCTTCTAAGTTTTTGCTGAAAAAAAAACAGCCCTGATAGCTGCTGTGTAGAGACTAGTTTAAACAGTGTTTTTAAAGTCTTGAATGAAGCCATTGAAGAGAAAATATCTGTGGAGTACAGAGTTTCTTGTTTGAGGAATAAAATAGAACACAAAACATAATAAAAAGGCCTATAAAAATATACAGGTAATACAGAAAAAAAAAAGTTTCTTCAGCAGAGCTGAGCAAAAGGCTTCCAACCTCCTAGAACAGCAGCAAAAAATTGAAGTATGATGGTTAGAGGCGGGCTGGTCTAAAGCGGTATTAAACCCAATGCCAAAAATGTAACATTTTGCAGCATATCAAACCTTGGATGCTTGGTAGCTGCATTCATTTTCTTTTTTAGTTTTGTTTTCCCTATGTTTTCACGTGGTAATCTGTAACACGATTTATGTATTAGAGTGCCTAAACTCTGGATGAGGAGGCAACAGAAATATCTTTTGACAGCATTGTTAATTTGGAGGGAAGGAGAGTGTCATGCCCCGTACACACGAGCGGAAATTCCACCAGCAAAAGTCCGATGTGAGCTGTTGGTCGGAAATTCCGACCGTGTGTATGCTCCATTGGACTTTTGCTGGCGGAATTCCCGCCAGCAAAAGGTTGAGAGTAGGTTCTCTATTTTTCTCTATCGGAAATTCCAATCGTCTGTACCAATTCCGACGCGCAAAATTCCTACGCATGCTCGGAAACAATTTGACGCATGCTCGGAAGCATTGAACTTCAATTTCTCGGCTCATCGTAGTGTTGTACGTCACCGCGTTCTTGATGGTCGGAAGTTCAGAGAACTTTTGTGTGACCGTGTTTATGGGAGCCAAGCTTGAGCGGATTTCCGTTGGAAAAACCATCCAAGATTTTTCTGACGGAAATTCCGCTACGGGGCTTTAGATGCACTAGCAAATTTACAACTCAATTCCAAAGAAGTTGGGACGCTGTGTAAAATCTACATAAAAACAGAATACAATGATTTGCAAATATTTATAAACCCATATTTTATACACAACAGAAAATAGAAAACATTTCAAAATTTTAAACTGAGAAAATGTACTAGTTTAAAAAAAAAAAAAAAAAGGTAATTTTGAAATTGTTGGCAGCAACATGTCTCAAACAAGTTAGGAAACAAGGGCCATGTTTACCATGGTTCAGCATTCCTTCTTCTTTTAACAACACTCTGTAGACGTCTGGGAACGGAGGAAACCAGTTGATGGAGTTGTGGGAGAGGTATGTTGTCCCATTCTTGCCTGATATAAAATTCTAACTGCTCAACAGTCCTGGATATTCTTTGTCTTATTGTTTGTTTCAAGATGCACCAAATATTTTCAGTTAGGCCCCTTTCACACTGAGGCGTTTTAGCGCTAAAATTACCGCCTAAATACCGCATGAAAAACGCCCCCCATGTATCTCAGTGTAACCTTTCACACTGAGGCATTGCGCTGGCTGTGCGTTGGAAAAAATCCTGCTAACAGCTTTATTGGAGCATCTTTGGGGCGCATAAAATAGCGCTGTAAAAACGTCTATCCCAATTGAAATGAATGGGAAACGCTGTAAAACCGCGGTAATACCGCGGTGAAAATGCTTGAAAACCACCCAGAAGCTGTGGGGGAGGTCACATGACCGCAGTAAAGTGGAGGATGCTGGGATACCAGGAAATCCTGTTGAAAAGGGGAGAGGAGACCAGACAAAGCAATACAGAGTATGGAAGAGGAATCTATAGAGATGCAGCCTACAGCTGCAGAAGTCATAGCAGAAAGACCCTCTGGCAGTGGAGATCAAGAGGAATTCATTGACACAATGCGGAGGCACCCAGAACTTTGGGACAAGAAACATAGCTGGTACTCCAACCGCTTGAAGAAAAGTGCTGGATGGAATGCTGTTGCCGACCTACATATACAAAACTGGAATTCACTGTCAAGAAACCAAAAAGCTGAGAAATGTAAGCTGAAATTCCAATCTAGTTCCTATTCCCAATGCCGGTATTCTTTACCCTATTCCATGTCTCTGTAGTCCCAAACCCCCAATCATAACCCTAATCCCACCCCTCCTAGTCCCAAACCCCCAATCTTAACCCTAATCCCACCCCTCCTAGTCCCAAACCCCCAATCCTAACCCTAATCCCACCCCTCCTAGTCGCTAACCCCCAATCCTAACCCTAATCCCACCCCTCCTAGTCCCAACCACCTACCTAATCCCATCATTGTACATGTGACTTTAATCTCTTTATGAAATATGGTTCATAACTTTATTATGTAATGTAGTAATTTAATTATTGACTCAAGGAACATATGAACAATTGAATTTATTATAACATGTAACAGAAGCAAATAGATACATGGCTTTAATAAACATACATCAAACTATTCAAAGGAAGTATTTAGTCGGAATAAATTGAAGGTTTAGATCATGTTTTCTTGCTAACTCAGTGCACCAGCCGGACTCATAAAATAGTCTGCAAAAGCATCTCTAATTGTGAATCCTACTATTGGTCCACGTACATGCAGAAAATCGGCAGGTTCAATATTGTGTGACAGAGTATCCTCAAAATTTACTCCATCTCTCACCACATTATGTAGTATACACGCAGCCTTAATTACCTTACATGCGTTTTCAACATTAAGGTTTATTGGTTTTAGAAAAATTTGCCACTTGTTCGCCAGTATACCGAAAGCGCATTCTACAAGTCTACGTGCCCAACACAGCCTGTAATTGAAGATCCTCTTTCGTGTATCTAGATTTCTCAGCGAATAAGGTTTCATGAGATGTTTGTGAATAGCAAAAGCATCGTCAGCTACAAACACAAATGGCATTTCGGGTCCCTCTGTTCCGGGCAGTGGTCGGTTATCTGGTAAATCTAATTCATTATAGGCAAGACGTTTTCTGAATTTACTATGCTGGAAAACAGCGGAGTCTGCACTGCTGCCAAATGATCCAATATCTACATAAATAGTCAGCAACGACAACTGCCATTAAAACAACAGAAAAAAAACTTTTTATAATTGTAGTACTGGCTTCCACTATGACATGGTTTTATTAGCCTAATATGCTTTCCATCAATAGCTCCTAAACAGTTTGGAAAATTGGTCTTGTTCAAAAATCGCTGTGCAACATCTTCCTATTTAGCCTTGTTTGGAATTGGCATGACTGTACTTCGCAGATCCCAGATTCCATCACATGTTTGCTTCACAATTTGGCTTATGGTTGATATCCCAATGCAAAATTCATATTGCAGCGATGAGTATGTATTTCCGGTTGCAAGATATCTGTAAAATAAAAAATGTAATTTATCTTTCAGTAAAACTGATCAAGCAGCGATGGAAAACATTAAGAGACAACTTCAAACGAGAGTTGATCAGACAACAACAAATCAGAAGTGGATCCAGCAGGAAACAAGGGAGAATTCACTGTCACTACTACGAATTAGAATTTTTAAAACCAGTGATGCAGGACAGACAGTAAGTAGTAACATTTTTCTTAAAAGCAATGTATAGAAATAATAGCAATAATCACGTAGCACTGTCTAATCATTTATATTTTAATCAGAACAGAAAGCAATTTCAATAGTGAGAGTGAGGCAGAGGAGCTTACTCAAGAAAACAACACTACTAATGAAGTTGCAGAAGAGGAAAATGTTGAAGATATCAGAGAAACAACATCGCAGCCACCACGAAAGTCAACTTCAAGATCCAAACCTAAAAAAAACCCAGCAAACGCAGGAATTCATTGATGTTGTCAGAAACCTGATTGATAGCCAAAAAAATGAAAACCACGAGATATCATCTTTTACTAAAAGTTTGATTCCTCTGATTGCACAGGTGAACCAAGAATTCCAATGTGATCTTCGAACTGACATTATGAAAGTGAATAAATCTTACCAACAAAAATCAAATCATCAAAGTGTACACGTCCAAACCTCAGAAAACCCAAACCCACAACAATATGTTCATTATGGGAATCCATGGGAAGAATCATCTTATCGTGCCCCTTCTTATAATTCTCCATGTGGGCCAAAAATTATGTCCATGACCCCCTAATTTAATAAAAGGTTCCATGCAGGCCAATACGACATGCCCCCTAATTATTATCCCCCAATTCAAGCCCCTCCTCCTCCTCCTCCTCCTAACACCGCTAGAGGATTCGCACCCTCACCCCTCATTTTATCAAGATCTGTAATTATGAAATAGTTACATAATTTGAGTTTGCAGATAACGTTTGAATTAGGCCCCTTTCACACGTGCGGACCGTATGTCCGTATTTCATCCATCCGTTTTCGGATGAAATACGGACATACATGCATCCCTATGGGATAGTGAGTGCCAGAGGATGAACATCCGCTGACACCCGATATCATCCGTCCCCGCTCTCGTCCGATTCAGCAGATGGCGGAAAATCCTATTTTTCTATCCATCTGCAGAGCGGATCGGATGAACATGGACAGACGGTCCGTGCTCATCCGATCCCCCATCAGGGAGAGCGGAGATATGACAGGGCGGTCCCTGCACAGTGTGCGGGTCCCGCCCTGTCATCCGCCGGCTCAGCTAGGAAAAACGGAGAGATCCCAGCTGAGCAGCGGATGTTCACGGGTCGGATCAACACGAATCCATCCCGTGTGAAAGGGGCCTTACAAGTGTTAGTAAACCTTTATGTCATATGTTTTTCATGTTTATTGATTATTTTCAATCAAAGTTTTTATAATTCAGCTATTTGGATATATTAGGTCCCTTTCACATGTGCGGACCGTATGTCCGTATTTAATCTATCTGTTTTTGGATGAAATACCGACATACATGCATCCATATGCAGTGGATGAACATCCGCTGACACCCGATATCATCCATCCCCTGCTCTCGTCCATGCTCATCCGATCCCCCATCAGGGAGAGCGGAGATATGACAGGGCGGTCCCTGCACAGTGTGCGGGTCCCGCCCTGTCATCCGCCGGCTCAGCTAGGAAAAACGGAGAGATCCCAGCTGAGCAGCGGATGTTCACGGGTCGGATCAACACGAATCCGTCCCGTGTGAAAGGGGCCTTACAAGTGTTAGTAAACCTTTATGTCATATGTTTTTCATGTTTATTGATTATTTTCAATCAAAGTTTTTATAATTCAGCTATTTGGATATATTAGGTCCCTTTCACATGTGCGGACCGTATGTCCGTATTTAATCTATCTGTTTTTGGATGAAATACCGACACACATGCATCCATATGCAGTGGATGAACATCCGCTGACACCCGATATCATCCATCCCCTGCTCTCGTCCATGCTCATCCGATCCCCCATCGGAGAGAGCGGAGATCTGACAGGGCGGTCCCTGCACAGTGTGCGGGTCCCGCCCCGTCATCCACCGGCTCAGCTAGGAAAAACTGAGAGATCCCAGCTGAGCAGCGGATGTTCACGGGTCGGATCAACACGAATCCGTCCCATGTGAAAGGGGCCTTACAAGTGTTAGTAAACCTTCATGTCATTTGTTTTTCATGTTTATTGATTATTTTCAAAGTTTTTATAATTCAGCTATTTGGATATATTAGGTCCCTTTCACATGTGCGGACCGTATGTCCGTATTTAATCCATTCGTTTTCGGATGAAATACGGACATACATGCATCCATATGCAGTGGATGAGTGGATGAACATCCGCTGACACCCGATATCATCCGTCCCCGCTCTCGTCCGTGCTCATCCGATCCCCCACTGGGGAGAGCGGAGATCTGACAGGGCGGTCCCTGCACAAACCCTGTCATCCGCCGGCTCAGCAGAGAAAAACGGAGAGATCCACGCTGAGCAGCGGATGTTCACGGGTCGGATCAACACTCATATAGTAAAGATGATAATTTATTATTATATAGATTTCTATATTCTTGAAAATATTATTACAGTATTATATTTTATGCATATGTTGTGCAATTTGAAAAAATAAATGTTAGTTTTTTCAAACTAAGAATTGTAGTATGTTTATGGTTTATGAATAAATGCATGGAATCATAACATAGCTTACCTCAGCGTTATAAGTAAGCGTTCGCATGGTGACATTGCATCTCTGCAATTAGTATGCCGTCTCAACAACACAGGTGTCAGCAAATCAAGAAGAAAGTCAAATCTATGGAAAGAAACAGATTTGTTGTTAAAAACCACAGCTAGTAGGAGTTTGTGACATTGTTTTTTGGAGTTTGGGACATTGGAAGGGTGGGATTAGGGTTAGGGTTGGGAGTTTGAGACTAGGAGGAGTGGGATTAGGGTTAGGAGTTTGGGACTAGGAGGGGTGGGATTAGGGTTAGGATTGGGGGTTAGGGACTAGGAGTGGTGGGATTAGGGTTAGGATTGGGGGTTAGGGACTAGGAAGTGTGGGATTAGGGTTAGGGGGTTGGGACTAGGAAGGGTGGGATTAGAGTTAGGGTTAGGAGTTTGGGACTAGGAGGGGTGGGATTAGGGTTAGGATTGGGGGTTAGGGACTAGGAGTGGTGGGATTAGGGTTTAGTGAACTAGGATATACTTACGTTGCAATGCTCATCCGAGTGTAGTTTCTGAATTTATCAGGGTGCTCTCTCAGGTCACGATAGAGCAGCACAAATTGTCCTCTCTCAGAGTGCATTTGGGTGATGGGATGAACCCATAAGCGACGTTGTGGTCTGTTGTTGGAGAATATGTTCCCAAACATATAGCACAAATAACAACAGCAGCTCATGGAACCCCATCTTCTCCCTGTTCTACTTCTTCTCTGACGAAAAAACAGGAAGTGCACAGGATGTGATATAAGGGGGACTGGTTGTTTAATGACGCGAACGCTTAAAAAACGCTACAAAAACGCAATTAAAATGCATGGGCGTTAGCGCTATTTTCAACGCTAACGCGGCAAAAACGCGCTAATAAAGCTCATCATTTTTACCGCGGTTTTGCAATGCCCCAGTGTGAAAGGGGCCTTAATGAAAGGTCTGGACTGCAGGCAGGCCAGTTACTCCAATAGTACATACTCCAGGCTCCAATAGTATGGCCACAGTTTATTCTTTTATAGGAAATAATGTTGGGCCTCTAAGTGTACACCATGGCAACATGGTCACCATCTTTTTACATTTTTGATGACGGCGAGCAACACACACCCTCTGGAGATAATTGGTTGTTCTCATAAATATAACTTCAGATTGTATTCACCGCTATACTCCTTTATCCCTTGATAGTGCCCTTTTGAACGATACTAGTTAGGAGGCGCTACAGTGGTGTCTTTATCACACCCGCTGGTGTGTCTGCATGTGAGTGTTTTATATGCAATTTTACTTCTTGTAAGTAGTTTGAACCTTCAATAAAAAGCCTGCATTTTTAATTACTTAACTTTGAGTTCTTCCCTTGTCTCTTCCTTTTGCTGAGCCCACTGTTGAACATCCTGGTTGTATGGTAATCCATCCTGGAATCTTGGCTCCCAATATCTATCCCATGGGATAAAGTGCAGCCAGACCCCCATCTTAGGGTCAGTGTAGCTGGTAAGTGGCCTGAGAGTTGAGTGTGCACTTTTGGGTGTGAAGAATTTGCGATCCACACTTAAGCACTTTCAGACTTGCTCACGCCAATATACATCAGCACTTTGAAGAAGGATATCGTTGTTATGGCAGCAGTTAGCTACCATAACCCGGTATCCTCTGCTTTAGTGAAAGGTCCGGTTTCAGATAAAAGTGGTCTCTGCGGTGGATTCTCCGCAAGATCACTTTTATCGGCGGCGGGAGAGGGTCCCCCCATGCCCTCCGCCACTTACCGGAGCTGTAGGTAGCGGCGGAGATGATCGGTTCTCTCCCTGGCTTGGTATGGAGATGAGTGAGGGGAAGATGGCCCCCACCCGTCTCCATACCATTGCAGGGCGGAAGTGACGTCAAAATGTCACTTCCGCCCATAGCTCTTATATCAACGTTTTTTTCTTTAATTTTTTTTAAAATGACATTTGTTTTTATTTTTTTTATTGCATTTTAGTGTAAATATGAGATCTGAGGTCTTTTTGACCCCAAATCTCATATTTAAGAGGTCCTGTCATGCTTTTTTTTATATTACAAGGGATGTTTACATTCCTTATACTAGGCATAAAAGTGACACAATTTTATTTTTTTTTTAAAAGAACAGTGTAAAAATAAAAAATAAAAGGTAAAATAAATAAGATAAAATCAATAAAAATTTTTAAGCGCGCCCCGTCCCGCCAAGCTCACGTGCAGAAGCGAATGCATACGTGAGCAGCGCTCGCATATGAAAACAGTGTTCACACCACACGTGAGGTATCGCAGCTATCGGTAAAGTGAGAGCAATTCTAGCCCTAGACCTCCTCTGTAACTCAAAACATGCAACCTGTAGAATTTTTTAACCACTTCAGCCCCTGGAAGAATTTACACCCTTCCCGACCTTTTTGCGATTCGGCACTGCGTCTCTTTAACTGACAATTGCACGGTCATGCAACGTTGTACTCAAACAAAATTGACGTCCTTTCTTTCCCACAAATAGAGCTTTCTTTTGGTGGTATTTGATTGCCTTTGCAGTTTTTATTTTTTGCGCTATAAACAAAAAAAGAGCGACAATTTTGAACAAAACGCATTATTTTGTACTTTTTGCTATAATAAATATCCCCATTTTTTTTTAAAAAAAAGCTAATTTTTTCTCAGTTTAGGCTGATATGTATTCTACATATTTTTGGTTAAAAAAAAAAAAAAAAAAAATCGCAATAAGTGTATATTGATTGGTTTGCGCAAAAGTTTTCAAAATAGGATATAGATTTATAGCATTTTTATTATTTTTTTTTTTTACTAGCAATGGCGGCGATCTGAGATTTTTATCATGACTGCGACATTATGGCGGACACATCTGACAATTTTGACACATTTTTGGCACCATTGTCATTAATTCAGCGATCAATGCTATAAAAATGCATTGATTACTGTAAAAACGTCACTGGCAGTGAAGGGGTTAACACTAGGGGGCGATCGAGGGGTTAACTGTGTTCCCTGGGAGGTGATTCTAACTGAAGAGGGAGGGAACTGACTAGAGGAAGTTGCGGATCATGGTTCCTAGCTAATAGGAACACATGATCTGTCACTCCTGTCAGAACAGAACAGGGAAGTGTCTCCTGGTCACGATCGCTCGTGGCTGGCGGTCATCGTGACCGTCGGCCACGAGCATTGGCACCCCTGCTGTGCAGCGGGCGGGCGCGCACTGTCGGAGCTCGCGCAGGGGAGCGTAACTGCGGCGGTTGGTCGGGAAGTGGTTAAACGTCGCCTATGGATATTTTTAAGGGTAAAAGTTTGTCGCCATTCCACGAGCGGGCGCAATTTTGAAGCGTGACATGTTGGGTATCAAGTTACTCAGCTTAACATTATCTTTCACAATATAAAAAATAATTGAGCTAACTTTACTGCTGTCTTATTTTTTAATGTGTTTTCCAAAAAAAAGTGCGCTTGTAAGACCGCTGCGCAAATACGGTGTGACAGAAAGTATTGCAACAACCGCCATTTTATTCTCTAGAGTGTTAGGAAAAAAATGTATAATGTTTGGGGGTTTTAAGTAATTTTCTAGCAAAAAAAAACTATTTTTAACTTGTAAACACCAAATCTCAGAAAGAGGCTCAGTCCTTAAGTGGTTAAAGCGGAGGTCCACCCACCGCTGCAAAAATTAAAAGCCAGCAGCTGCATATACTATACCTATCTCTCCACAGTTACTCAACTGTTGATGATATCCTGCTCGTCAGTCCTGCCTACTTAAGCCGTCCAGTCCAGAGGAGCTCTGCCTTCGCCTTGGTCAACATCACAGAAACTCCTGCGACCGTGTTCAAGACTTGCTTTGCTGACATCCCTTCTGGCTCCAGATCCTGCTTGCTGTTCCACTACATTGATCCCTGACTTCTGGCTTGGCTGTCTATCCATTCCGGTAACTGAACTTTGGCTATGTTTTGACAATGTTTGTTCTTTTTACTTTAATTATTAAACAAGTGTGATTGAACTGTACCTTTGTTTTGGCCTGATTTCATGGTTTTTGACAGTTACAACCAAAAACGTAAATTTATTTTATTGGGATTTTATGTGATAGACCAGCACAAAGTGTCACATAATTATGAAGTGGAAGGAAAGTCAATACTTTGTAAAACCACCTTTCGCTGCAATTACAGCTGCAAGTCTTTTTGGGGATGTCTCTACAAGCTTTGCACATATAGAGAGTTACATTTTTGCCCATTCTTCTTTGCAAAATAGCTCAAGCTCTGTCAGATTGGATGGAGAGCATCGGTAAACAGCAATTTTCAGGTCTTTCCACAGGTTCTCAATTGGATTTAGGCGTGGACTTTGACTGGGCCATTCTAACACATGAATATACTTTGATCTAAATCATTCCATTGTAGCTCTGGCTGTATGTTTAGGGTTGTTTTCCTGCTGGAAGGTGAACCTCTGCCCCAGTCTCAAGTCTTCTGTAGACTCTAAAAGGTTTTCTTCAAAGATTGCCCTGTATTTGGCTCCATCCATCTTACCATCAACTCTGACCAGCTTCTCTGTCCCTGCTGAAGTAAAGCATCCCCACAACATGATGCTGCCACCACCATGTTTCACGGTGGGGATGGTGTGTTGAGGGTGATGTGCAGTGTTAGTTTTCTGCCACACATAGCATTTTGCTTTTAGGCCAAAAAGCTCAATTTTGGTCTAATCTGACCAGAGTACTTCCTTCCACATGTTTGCTGTGTCCCCCACATGGCTTCTCACAAGCTGCAAACGGGACTTCTTATGGCTTTCTTTCAACAATAGCTTTCTTTTTGCCACTCTTCCATAAAGGCCAGATTGTGGAGTGTATGACTAATAGTTGTCTTGTGGACAGATTCTCTCATCTGAGCTGTGAATCTCTGCAGCTCCTCCATGGTTATCATGGGCCTCCTGGCTGCTTCTCTGATTAATGTTCTCCTTGCCCCAGCCTATCAGTTTAGGTGGACAGCCATGTCTTTGTAGGTTTGCAGTTGTGCCATACTCTTTCCATTTTTGGATGATGGATTAAACAGTGCTCCATGAGCTATTCAAAGCTTGGAATATTTTTTTAATAACCTAACCCTGCTTTAAACTTCTCCACAACTTTATCTCTGACCTGTCTGGTGTGTTCCTTGACCTTCATGATGCTGTTTGTTCACTAAGGTTCTCTAACAAACCTCTTAGGGCTTCACAGAACAGCTGTATTTATACGGAGATTAAAATACACACAGGTGGACTATTTACTAATTAGGTGACTTCTGAAGGCAATTGGTTGCACTAGATTTTAGTTAGGGGTATCAGGCAAAGGGAACTGAATACAAATACATGTCACACTTTTCAGATATTAGTAAAAAAAACCCTGAAAACCATTTATCATTTTCCTTCCACTTCATCATTATGTCCCACTTTGTGTTGGTCTCTCACATAAAATTCCAATAAAATACATTTACGTTTTTGGTTGTAACATGAAAAAATGTGGAAATTTTCAAAGGGGTATGAATACTTTTTCAAGGCTCTGTATATGAACTGTTTGCACAAGAGCACTTCTCTTCTTTTTTCTGATGGACTTTACTGATTTTTCATTTATGATTTTTTTTTTTAGCACATTCGTATTTATAGTTTTTGATATACCAGTATATTAATTTTTTACTTGATTAACTGTTATGAATTCATGCACTATATATTTATAGTGCAACATGTTCTTCATTATTAATATTAATTTGTATAATGTTTATGTGGACATTTTGTGAGTGTAGCTGTCACTGAGATTTTATTATTTTTTATTATTTGGTGACACTTTACGCAACTTATTTTTTCGCTTAATTTTTTTTAAGCCAGTTAAGTACCCGGACTTTTCCTCTCTGAAACCATGCTGTTGTTATAGATGCAGTATGCAGTTTAGCGTTGTCCTGCAGAAATATGCAAAGCCTTACAGAACTGAAAAATAAGTGGTCTGGATGGAAGCATATTTTGCTCTACAACCTGGATATACTTTCAGCATTGATGGTGCCTTTCCAAATGTGCAAGCTGCCCATTCCATACGCACTAATGCACCCCATACTATCAGAATTCCAGACTTTTGAACTGAATGCTAATAACAAGCTGGAAGGTTCCTTTACTTTTTAGTCTGGAGAACACAGTGCCCATGGTTGCCAGAAAGAATGTCAAATTTCGATTTGTTTGAGCACAGAACAGTTTTCCACTTTGCAGCAGACCATTTTAAATGAGCTATGGCCCAGAGAAGGCAGTGGTGTTTCTGGATCATGTTCAAATTGGGCTTCTTTGAATGATAGAGCTTTACCTTGCATTTTGGATGGCGCAGCAAACTGTGTTTACAGACTGTGATTTTTGGAAGTATTCCTGAGCCCATGCAGTGATGTCCATCACAGAATCATTCCTGTTTTTAATGCAGTGCCGTCTAAGGCTGGATTCACACCTATGCATTTTTAGTGCTTTTTGCATTTTGCAGATTTACACTACAGAATGTGTTCCATAGAAAACCATGTTAAATGGACTGTAGTGCAAATCTGCAAAATGCAAAAAAAGCACTAAAACTGCATAGGTGTGAATCGAGCCTAAGGGCCCGAAGATCATGGGCATCCAATATTGCATTTCAGTCTTGTCCCTTGCATGCACAGATTTCTCCAGATTCTCTGAGTCTTTTGATAATATGTACTGCAGATGATGATATGCTTAAAGAGGAACATTCTTCTAAAATTGTTTGAGAATTTTAAACGCAGTTTTTCACAGAACCTCTCAACCTTGGTGAACCTCTGCCCATATTGATGGCACTCAGAGTGCAAGTTCAGCCATACAATTGCACAGACATCACATGTGATCGGCACAGCAGTGCGGGTGCGAATCACAGTAGTGAATCGCAATATCGTGAACCCAGGCTAAAGGTTTGATATGTTTTCTATTTTTATTGTGAATAAAATATGGGTTTATGAGATTTTCAAATCATTGCATTCTGTTTTTATGTAGATTTTATACAGCATCCCAACTTTTTTGTAATTGAGGTTGTAGATACATTAACATATTTAACCCAAACTCCAGCTCACGCTTTTTACGTTGTTATACCCTGTACACATGATCAGACTTTCCGACAACAAAACCGTGGAATTTTGTTTGAAGGTTGTTGGCTCCAACTTGTCTTGCATACACACGGTCACACAAATGTTGGAGGACAATTACGAACGTGGGAACATGGTGACGTACGGCGAGCCGAGAAAAAGGAAGTTCAATAGCCAGTGCGGCTCCTTCTGCTTGATTCCGAGCATGCGTGAACTTTTGTGCGTCGGACTTGTGTACACACGATCATAAGTTCCGACAACAACGTTTTGTTGGTGGAAAATTTGAGAACCTGCTAGTCAACATTTGTTGGCGGAAAGTCCGACAACAAATGTTCGATGGAGCATACACACGGTCGGACTTTCAGCCAACAAGCACATCCAACATTTGTTGTCGGAAAATCCGATCGTGTGTTACATTACAGTGACAGTTTTTGATTCATCTTAAGATAAAAGCAACAGAAAACAAATACAACCATCACAACTAACAATTGGTAAGCTGCAATTTAATAAATGTTTGCTTGTGGGTTTAATACTGCTTGAAACATTTTTTGCCAGTGTCTAAAACTCCTGAATATCTAAGGAAACTATCTTCCAGCATCCCTTATTGGACAATAAAGAAAAGAAAATGCAGTATGTTGACACAAGTTATAAATGTATTTAACAGAAACATGGCAAATATATACAGAGCTCTGTTTTATCATCTGCAGTTTGTTATAATTTCCCTTAATTGTACAGAGAAGACTGCTTAGTAAATAAAATCCTTTGTTCTCAGTGTAGCTTATGATAGTTTAATAAATGTTACAGCTGATCAGCATGTTCCAAACTGTTTGCTTAAAAGGGAAGACAACAGGTGTTCATTGTCCCTTGTCCCCATATTTGGTCTAAATGCAGGAACAAAGCACAATGCTGAAGGTGCATTGAAATGATCAACTGCTATGTTTTTTATCCTTCAGAAAAGAGAGAGAAGTTTGTTATTTTTGATGCTGTGTTATAACGCTAAGATGTTATTTCCCCATACATTAAAGTCATGCAGACTTGGCTATTCTTTGTATAGTGCTGCAATCATCATCCTATGTATGTTGTGGCATTATCTGTTCACTTGTCAAATAAGCAGGCCTGAACACTTCCAAACTGCCAAACATTTAGAAAACAAAAATCTGACCGTAAGCCCCCAGTCACATTGAAAAAACAATATAGTGATTATTATGTGATAGTCAAACCAGCTGCAAGGTTAACGTAAGCTCGCTAGCAAAACTTCAGTAATAAACATAACTATACATCTCGCTAGGTATTTAACATTTTTTATTTACATCAATCCATAAATAAAATGAAACCAAACAGATAGATAGCAAGTCCCATAGTGTGATATGAAACTTGTAAAGTTGTGCTTGTGCTCATAATCTTCAATATAAGACAGGTGCTCCTCTAGTGCTCAATTCAAGTGCCCCACATGGATGCGCACTTACCCTGGATGTGGACCACCTATCTCTAGTGTGGTCACTTGCACTTAATGGGGAATCCATCCTTGGGTGATGTTCTTGGTGGTAGCCTTCTCAAAGGTTTAATCCCTGGATCTCCTATTTCTAGTGTGATCTCTTGCACTTATTAGGGGATCCACCCCTGGATATACAGTGCCTTGCAAAAGTATTCACCCCCTTGGCATTTTTTGTTGCCTCACAACCTGGAATTAACATGGATTGTTCGAGGATTTGCACCATTTAACCGGTTCAATACAGGGCATTTTCACCCCCTTCCTTCCCAGGCCAATTTTTAGTTTTCAGTGCTGTCGCACTTTAAACGACAATTGCGCGGTCGTGCGACATTGTACCCAAACAAATTGACGTCCTTTTTTCCCCACAAATAGAGCTTTTTTTTGGTGGTATTTGATCACGTCTGCGGTTTTTATTTTTTTGCGCTATAAACAAAAGAAGAGCGACAATTTTGAAAAAAACGCAATATTTTTTACTTTTTGCTATAATAAATATCCCAATTTAAAAAAAAAAAACACAACAAATTTTTTCCTCAGTTTTGGCCGATACGTATTCTTCTACATATTTTTGGTAAAAAAAAAAAAAAATCGCAATAAGCGTATATTGATTGGTTTGCCCAAAAGTTATAGCGTCTACAAAATACAGGATAGATTTATGGCATTTTAAAAAAAATATATATATATATATACACTACCGTTCAAAAGTTTGGGGTCACCCAAACAATTTTGTGTTTTCCATGAAAAGTCACACTTATTCACCACCATACGTTGTGAAATGAATAGAAAATAGAGTCAAGACATTGACAAGGTTAGAAATAATGATTTGTATTTGAAATAACATTGTTTTTACATCAAACTTTGCTTTCATCAAAGAATCCTCCTTTTGCAGCAATTACAGCATTGCACACCTTTGGCATCCGTCCACAACACTTTTTTCCAGTCTTCCTCTGTCCAATGTCTTCTGGAAGGAGCTAGACTGTTTTTAGATGTGTGAACATGATTGCACAAGGGTTTGCTAATCATCAATTAGCCTTCTGAGCCAATGAGCAAACACATTGTACCATTAGAACACTGGAGTGATAGTTGCTGGAAATGGGCCTCTATACACCTATGTAGATATTGCACCAAAAACTAGACATTTGCAGTTAGAATAGTCATTTACCACATTAGCAATGTATAGAGTATATTTGTTTAAAGTTAGGACTAGTTTAAAGTTAGCTTCATTTAAAAGTACAGTGCTTTTCCTTCAAAAATAAGGACATTTCAATGTGACCCCAAACTTTTGAACGGTAGTGTATATTTTTTTTTTACTAGTAATAGCGGCGATCGCGATTTTTTTTTCGTGACTGCGACATTATGGCGGACACATTTTGACACATTTTTGGGACCATTCACATTTATACAGCGATCAATGCTATAAAATTGCATTGATTACTGTGTAAATGTGACAGGCAGTGAAGGGGTTAACCACTAGGGGGACACAAGGGGTTAAATATGTTTCCTAAGGGAGTGTTTCTAACTGTAGGGGGTGGGGACGTACAAGGGGAGGAGACCGATCAGTGTTCCGCTGTAGAGAACACAGATCGGTCTCCTCTCAACTGACAGGACGTGGATCTGTGTGTTTACACACACAGATCCACGGTCCGGCCCGGTTAAAGGGCAATCGCGGGTGCCCGGCGGACATCGCGGAAGCCCAGGCCGTCATATGACGTCCACCCAGGATGGGAGATCCCATCTGTGGACATCATATTACAATAGCCGGGTAGGGAAGTGGTTAATTTACAGAACATGCCCACAACTTTGAAGATTTTTTTTTTTTTATTGTGAAGCAAACAACAAATAGGAGAAAATAACAGAACAAGTCAATGTGCATAACTATTCACCCCCCTAAAGTCAATACTTTGTAGAGCCACCTTTTGCTGCTATCACAGCTCCAAGTCGCTTTGGATAAGTCTCTATGAGCTTGCCACATCTTACCACTGGGATTTTTGCCCATTCCTCCTTGCAAAACTGCTCCAGCTCCTTCAAGCTGGATGGTTTGCACTTGTGAACAGCAATCTTAAAGTCTGACCACAGATTTTCTATTGTATTGAGGTCTGGGCTTTGACTAGGCCATTCCAACACATTTACATGTTTCCCCTTAAACCACTCAAGTGTTGCTTTAGCAGTATGTTTGGGGTCATTGTCCTGCTAGAAGGTGAACCTCCGTCCTAGCCTCAAATCACACACAGAGTGCTACAGGTTTTGCTCAAGAATATCCCTGTATTTATCACCACCCATCTTTCCCTCAACTCTGACCAGTTTCCCAGTCCCGAATGATGAAAAACATCCCCACAGTATGATGCTGCCACCACCATGTTTCACAGTAGGGATGGTGTTCTTTGGGTGATGTGATGTGTTGGGTTTACGCCAGACATAGCGTTTTCTTTGATGGCCAAAAAGTTCAATTTTAGTCTCATCAGACCAAAGCACCTTCATCCATACATTTTGGGAGTCTCCCACATGCCTTTTCCCAAACTCAGAACATGCCATTTTGTTTTTTGCTGAAAGTAATGGCTTTCTTCTGGCCACTCTGCCATAAAGCCCAACTCTATGGAACGTACGGCTTATTGTCGTCCTATGTACAGATACTCCAGTCTCTGCTGTGGAACTCTGCAGCTCCTCCAGGGTTACCTTAGGTCTCTGTGCTGCTGATTAATGCCCTCCTTGCCCGCTCCGTGAGTTTTGGTGTGCAGCCGTCTCTTGGCAGGTTTGCTGTTGTGCCATGTTCTTTCCATTTGGTTATGATAGATTTGATGGTGCTCCTAGGGATCATCAAAGATTTGGATATTTTTTTATAACCTAACCCTGACTTGTACTTCTCAACAACATTGTCCCTTACTTGTTTGGAGAGTTCCTTGGTCTTCATGGCAGTGTTTGGTTAGTGGTGCCTCTTGCTTAGGTGTTGCAGTCTCTGGGGCCTTTCACAAAGGTGTGTATATGTAATGACAGATCATGTGACACTTAGATTGCACACAGGTGGACATCATTTCACTAATTATGTGACTTCTGAAGGTAATTGGTTGCACCAGAGCTTTTTATGGGCTTCATAACAAAGGGGGTGAATACATACGCACATGCCAATTATCAGTTTTTTATTTCTGAAAAATAGTTTTATGTATGTATTTTTCTATATTTACTTCACCAACCAACAGCCTTCTAAACACCTTAAAATGTGAGTGAATATACCTCTGTTTTATACTTACATTTGAATAAAATGTACGGTTTTACTCTATGTGGTATCCCTCCACTGTTTTTTTCCCACACTTTCCTCTGAGGAATAACCCAGTGAGGTGCCTGCTAATAAGGATTATAACCAGGGGCAGATCCCCTAATAAGTGCAAGAGATCACACTAGAAATAGGAGATCCAGGGATTAACCCTTTAAGAAGGATTCCATCAAGGACATCACCCAAGGGTGAATTCCCCATTAAGCGCAAGTGACCACACTAGAGATAGGTGGTCCACATCCGGGGTGAGTGTACATCCATGTGGGGCACTTGAATTGAGCACTAGTGGAGCACCTGTCTTATATTGAAGATTATCAGAAAAAGCACTTTATAAATTTTATATCACACTACGGGATATGCATATCTATTTGTTTGGTTTAATTTTATTTATAGATTGATGTAGATAAATGTTAAACACCTAGCGTGATGTATAGTTATGTTTATTGTCATGCGATTTGACAGATAAAATCGAATTACAAGTTGCATCCTATTGCCGGCAATCGCACTGTTAAACTATCTTCAATGACTATAGAGAGGACTGCTCATGCAAGTGCATAAAACAAACACATTACCAAGCACTCAACACCGCAAGCCAGAAAAAGGACTTGTTTCTAGAGATAACATACTCAGAGGTTGATAATTGCAATCTACAATTGCTGCACAAGCAATTGTGGCACACACATGCAGACCAACTGTGCGTACATGTTTATAACCTGCGCAGAAACCAATATATTAGTCTTACGTGAGGAAAACAATAGTAATAGTTTCACTGGGAAAAATCAGAATAATATTTTTGCCAATATCGGGTAGCTGAATGTGAAACACTGGTCTTCTTCACTACAAGAAGAGGTGCTGAAACTGATTACGTAAAGGCAGACAGAAGGGTTTTGGAGTAACGGGGATGAGGATGACAACATTTATCTAGAGATGGGCTTTAAGAATGTGTACATACTTAATATACAGATCATAACAGCATAAATTCAACTGCCTTTTAGGTTCATAGACTGTACTGGTTTAGCTCAACTATTTCTATCATAACATTTTATATGGGAAAAAATAAAATAAAAGAGTCATCCGCTGCAGAAAGCATCCCAGGTTACAGCGTGAATCATGTAAATTTTCTGTCTATTCAGCAACTGTCTTTGCTACTGCTTGTGAAAATGCAGCTGGTAAGAGCACTGAAAGGATCATGGCTAGCTTTCACAATGACAATCGACATAGTGGCCAGCTGCAGAGAGGTAGAAACAAAAATAACTGTGTGCCCATATCATTTTCTGTAGAGGCAATCAGTACCAGCTGATCACAAGAGCAAAAGTTCGCTATCTGGAGAAGATATAGGCCAAGCAAAAAGCTGACAAGGTCCTAACAGACAAGAAAGGAGATTATAATCACATCCATGATGATTACCCCCCCCTCAGCAAAATGTTTGAATGTATGACATTGATGTCATCCTCTTGTTCTTTCACAACATAATGATGCATGGGAAGTGCTTCTAAAGCCCTCTGGACGCTGATCCCTTTGTTTCGGCTGGGCTTCACATATGAGCATCAAAATTATTTGCTTGTTCAGTATTCCTAGCATCTGCTGAGTGCCAAATTATTACAATTGGCTATAGTACCACTACCTATTACGCATGCACAGTGATAGACTTGTGGCATCCTGCCATCTCCACAGGTACACCACCTGAAAGTCAATCTCTACTCACCACTTCTACAACCTCTTGTATTACTCCATCTACCACATTGTAGAAAAGGACCAGCCTCACCCATGGGGCCATTTGAATTATATTTCTTTATTTAACTATTTGTTTTTGCTAGCAGGGTTCCTTGCAATGGCTAATGTAATGGAGAGATTATTTGCCCAGTTTAAAATATATCAGATATTCCACTAAATCCTATGTCATACTGAGCTGGCAGTGCATGAAAAACAGTTCTGGCCCTTTAATCAACAAAGCACTGCAGTACAAGTGTATTGCCTACTGCAGTAATACTGTGCTGGAGTACCATCCCAGGCCATACTTGCCCGCACTTTCCGGCCATCCCAGGCCATGTTTGCCTGCTCTTTCCGGCCATTCTAGGCCACGCTTGCCAGCTCTTTCCGGCCATTCTGGGCCATGCTTGTCTGCTCTTTCCGGCCATTCTGGGCCATGCTTGTCTGCTCTTTCCGGCCATTCTAGGCCACGCTTGCCAGCTCTTTCCGGCCATTCTAGGCCACGCTTGCCAGCTCTTTCCGGCCATTCTGGGCCATGCTTGTCTGCTCTTTTTGGCCATTTTGGGCCATGCTTGCCTGGTCTTTCCGGCCATGCTTGCCTGCTCTTTCCGGCCATCCCAGGCCATGCTTGCCTGCTCTTTCCGGCCATTCTGGGCCACACTTGCCTGCTCTTTCCGGCCATTCTGGGCCACGCTTGCCTGCTCTTTCCAGCCATTCTGGGCCACGCTTGCCTGCTTTTTCTGGCCATTCTGAGCCACGCTTGCCTGCTCTTTCTGACAATTCTGGGCCATGCTTGTCTGCTCTTTCTGGCCATTCTGGGCCATGCTTGACTGCTCTTTCCGGCCATTCTGGGCCATGCTTGCCTGCTTTTTCTGGCCATTCTGGGCCACGCTTCCCTGCTCTTTCTGACAATTCTGGGCCATGCTTGTCTGCTCTTTCTGGCCATTCTGGGCCATGCTTGTCTGCTCTTTCTGGCCATTCTGGGCCATGCTTGTCTGCTCTTTCTGGCCATTCTGGGCCATGCTTGTCTGCTCTTTCCGGCCATTCTGGGCCATGCTTGCCTGCTCTTTCCGGCCATTCTGGGCCATGCTTGCCTGCTCTTTCCGGCCATTTTGGGCCATGCTTGCCTGCTCTTTTGGGCCATGCTTGTCTGTTCTTTCCGGCCATTCTAGGCCATGCTTGCCTGCTCTTTCCGGCCATTCTGGGCCACGCTTGCCTGCTCTTTCTGGCCATTCTGGGCCATCCTTTCCTGCTCTTTCCGGCCATTCTGGGCCACGCTTGCCTGGTCTTTCTGGCCATTCTGGGCCACGCTTACCTGCTCTTTCTGGCTATTCTTGCCTGCTCTTTTCAACCCTTCCGGGCCATGCTTGCCTGCTCTTTCCAGCCCTTCTGGGTCATGCTTGCCTGCTTTTCCAGGCTCTTCTGGCCCATGCTTGCCTGCTTTTTCAGGCCCATGCTTGCCTGCTCCTTCCGGGCCATGCTTGCCTGCTCTTTCTGGCTATTCTGGGCCATGTTTGCCTGCTCTTTCCAGCCTCCTGCACTTTCCTACTGGCCAATGGCACTGCAAATCATGCTTATGAGCCTTCCGGGCCATGCTTGCCTGCTTTTTCTGGGCCATGCTTGCCTGCTCCTTCCGGGGCCATGCTTGCCTGCTCCTTCCGGGGCCATGCTTGCCTGCTCCTTCCGGGGTCATGCTTGCCTGCTCTTTCTGGCTATTCTGGGCCACGTTTGCCTGCTTTTTCCAGCCTCCTGCACCTTCCTACTGGCCGATGGCACTGCAAATCATTCTGATGAGGCAATAGGAACACATGGTGACAGGACTTAGCAGAAAGCACCCGACACTAACAGCAAATGTCCAAACTTAACCTGTCAGAATGGCCCAAGATTCAGCTATGACAAGAGAGATTGCGTTTGGTATGGGCACACGCTTCTAGGTGCCTGCTCTTTATACCTGCTATAACATTCATTTTTTTTGGTTTGATCATTGAAAACAGAACCTGGGCCCAAATTATTAGAAATCATGAATTAAATAGATACTGCAGTAATGTTTACTTACCACTGGGGATAAATCACATTTCAGTCATCTATCGCTTTTTTTCTGTAAGTAAGAAAATACTGTTTTTAAACATTTTTTTTCAAATATTTTTCTATTTTAAAGTGGACCTTGCATAACAATACAATGTCCACTCTGCTGACAGACCCCCAGCCCCTAACTACAAAATATTTATTCAAACATGCCAAAAACAAAGAATTTTAAGCTGGGTGATTGAAATCCAGATATAATGCAAACCAGCACATTGCAAGAGCACATTCCTGTAGGATTTCAAGCACCAAGCTTTTCCAAGATTGCAGCAGAAAGGCAAATTGGTGTCACTAGCACCTCAGAGAAGTAGGATTTTTTTTTCCCTCAAAACGCTTTATTTTGGGTAGCTTTGAATAGGTATTTTTTATTCAGAAGGTGGGGACTGGCTAAAAAGCAGACCTTCTATTTTAAGTCTCCTTTGAAATTGCTGCTTTCTGGTATTTTACATATCAGCTAGCCTAGGGAAATATGATGCAGCAGTATGGCTAATCTGCCTGCATTTCATAAAGAAGCACAGAGACCCAGTGGTAACAAAACAAAATGTCTAAAATAAGGTATGTAATGAAAATGGAAAGTATAATGAGATTAAACTTCATCTTGTGTTTAGATTTTTATTTAAAGTATAACTAAAGGCAAAGCTTTTATTTTTTTAGTTTTGGATAAAGTGGAGAGGGGTTAGAAGTTTAGAACGCTTGTAAGTTTTCATTGCTGTCTGTACTCCCCTTAAGGAGATTTGCTCCCTATATTTTTCCTGTTTGTTTACCATTATCATTGAAAGTGAAAGTAAAAGAAAGTGTTTTGCCTATAATTCTACTTTAACCACTTCAATACTTGCCTATAGTCATATGATGTCCACCGATGGGATCTCCCATCCTATATATATATATATATATATATATATATATATATATATACATATGACGTCCTTGGCTTCCCGGTGGTAAAGGGGGCGCTCGCGCCCGCCACGTCGCCGAGGAACCGATGCGCGTGCCCAGGCACCCGCGATCGCTCGTGACAGAGCAGGAACGTAACCGCCATTACTAGTAATAAATAAATAAAAATGCCATAAATCAATAACCTATTTTGTAGGCACTAGAACTCTTGCGCAAACCAATCAATATAAGCTTATTGTGATTTTTTTTAACCAAAATTCTGTAGAAAAATACATATCGGCCTAAACTGAGGAAAAAAAAATATATATATTATTTTTGGAATATTTATTATAGCAAAAAGTAAAAATATATTGTTTTTCAAAATTTTATTTGGGTACAGTGTTGCATGATCGCGCAATTGTCATTCAAAATGTTACAGCACTGAAAGCAGAAGAGACCTGGGCAGGAAGGGGGTGAAAATGCCCAGTATTGGAGAGGTTAAGGGAAACATTTGGGCTATAAAAACAAACATACATACTTGCCTTTATGCTGCAGCATCTGTTTGACAATGTAGCTGTTCCACACCAGCTCTAAGACCAAGAGCTGACAGATCATGTGAATGTTGGTCAGTCAGCTCTCAGTCTGTTGGCAGCAGAGAACAGTGACTCAGTCACTGCTCCTCATTCTGCTCCTCTGAGTGCGGCTCTCAGCTGTGTCCCAAAAGTCAGAGCCAGCCTTAAACCACTTCAGCCCCGGAAGATTTGGCTGCTCAATGACCAGGCCATTTTTTGCGATACAATATGTGGTATTTGATTACCTCTGCGGTTTTTATTTTTTGCGCTATAAACAAAAGAAGTAGGGCTGTTACTGATTAAAATTTTCATGTTCGATTAATCGATTTTCTTTAAAATCGATTAATCGACTAATTTCGATTAATTATAACGCACATACAGATCCAACTACTTTTAGCTGATTTAGCACTGTTGTTATAGGAATGGCTGAAGCCGGACATAGCGGGGCATGGCTAGAACGTCACAAAATGTCATAAACTCAGCCTCACCGTGCCCATAATCGCAGCCCTACCGTGCCCATAATGCAGTATCACCGTGCCCATAATTGCAGCCTCACCGTACCCATAATCGCAGCCTCATCGTACCCATAATCGCAGCCTCACCGTGCCCATAATCGCAGCCTCACCGTGCCCATAATCGCAGCCTCACCGTGCCCATAATCGCAGCCTCACCGTGCCCATAATGCTGTCTCACCGTGCCCATAATGCTGTCTCACCGTGCCCATAATGCTGTCTCACCGTGCCCATAATCGCAGCCTCACTGTAGTCAGTGCCTGTGCCTGGATTACACAGTCTGCGGGCATCTCCCGCTGTGTGTCTCGGAGCTGAGTGTGAAAACTTTGGCCTCGCTGTGACAAAAGTCCCGCCCTCCTCCTAGATCAGCTCGTGTGATAGACAGAACACTGCGTCTATCACATGAGCTGATCTAGGAGGAGGATGGGAATTTTCTCACAGCGCGGCCAAAGTTTTCACACTTAGCTCGGAGACACACAGCGGGAGATGCCCGCAGACTGTATGACATATAGTGGAGGAGGAGGAAGCTTGGCCCAAAGCGGCCCCTGGGCAGGCAGCCTACTGATCAAAAAAATTTTGGTCGATCAAAAAAATTAACGATTAATCTTTAATTTCTGCAGCCCTAAAAAGAAGAGTGACAATTTTGAAAAAAACATAATATCTTTTACTTTTTGCTATAATAAATATCCCAATTTTTTTTAAAGAAAAATATTTTTTTCCTCAGTTTAGCTCGATATGTATTCTTCTACATATTTTTGGTAAAAAAAAAATTGCAATTAGACCCCTTTCACACTGGGGCGGTTTGCAGGTGTTATTGCGCTAAAAATAGCGCCTGCAAACCGACCCAAAACAGCCGCTGCTGTTTGTTCAGTGTGAAAGCCCGAGGGCTTTCACACTGAAGCGGTGCGCTGACAGGAGAAGAAAAAAACTCCTGCCAGCCGCATCTTTGGAGCGGTGAAGGAGCGTTGTATTCACTGCTCCTGCCCATTGAAATCAATGGGACAGCGCGGCTATAGCCATGCTATATGAGCGGTTTTAACCCTTTTACGGCCACCAGCGGGGGATTAAAACCGCACTGCTAGCGGCCGAATACCGCGGTAAAGCAGCTCTATAAATAGCGCTGTTTTACCGCCGACGCCCCCTACCGCCCGAGTGTGAAAGCAGCCTAAGACTATATTGAGTGGTTTGTGCAAAAGTTATAGCGTCTACAAAATAGGGGATAGACTTATGGCATTTTTAAAATTATTATTATTTTTTTTTTTTACTAGTAATGACTGCGATATTGCGGCAGGCACATTGGACACTTTTAATACATTTTTTTAAAATTGATATATATATAGCTATATATCTATCAATCAATCATGTACAGTACAGTACCTGGAGGCGTCCTGTAGCGTTGGTGTGCAGAATTTACTCAGAAATGTAATTTCTTGCACATGTGATTGGCTCACTAATTTTCCCAGAAGTTTGCACTAAGACCCCTTTCACACCGAGGGCGTTTTGCAGGCGCTATAGCGTTAAAAATAGCGCCTGCAATCCGCCCTCAAACAGCTGCAGCATTGTCTCCAGTGTGATAGCCTGAGGGCTTTCACACCAGAGTTCTGCGCTGGCAGGACGGGAAAAAAAGTCCTGCCAGCAGCTTCTTTGGAGCGGTGAAGGAGCGGTGTGTTTACCGCTGCTCCCCATTGAAATCAATGGGGCAGCGCTGGGATACCGCCGGCAAAACGCCGCTATTGCGGCGCATTGCGGGCGGTTTTAACCCTTTCTCGGCCGCTAGCGGGGGGTAAAAGCGCCCCGCTAGCGGACGAAATGCGCAGCTAATCCGACGGTAAAACGCCGCTAAATATAGCGGCGTTTTACCACCGACGCTATGGGCAGCCCGGTGTGAAAGGGCTCTAAGATACAAGTCAGATCCTCTGTAACAAACATTTTATTTTCGGTGAGATACCCCCAAAGGGTTAATCGCTTCTAAAGGGATTCAGAGCCTTCGGCTTTCCTCATTAGAACACTGCAAGTGTATCAAATGATTAATAATGAAAAAGTCACTCCCATTCCGATTCAGTCTGCTGACAAAAAACAGCTTTTTCTTAGAGCAGAAACAGGTAGGAATTTGCGACAAAGTTTGTTAAAATCCTTAAAATGTACATAGATCACCCAGAGGGGAATGGTTTTCTTTTTCAGTAAAAGTGGAGTTAAGCCAGCCAGAGATGGTTGTAATCTCAGCCAGTTCAGCAGGGACTGGCCAAAAATCGATCCATGCATGGGCAGGCAGATTGTACCCAAGTCAATCCATTGATCAACCTGGGTACGACCACAATGGAGCTAGCATGCAATTATTGCCAGTGGCTATACCTGCTAGCTATAATCAGTGTGTTCTCCTTGCAGGGACACCCCCCTCCCCCCCACCAACCCAGGAGAAAACAATAGTTCCATGGAAAGGGATTCCTTCATCAACACTGACTGTGTAAACACACAGATCCAGGTTCTCTCAGGGGAGAGAAGACAGATTGTGTGTTCATACTTACTGATCTCTCTCTCCTCCTAGTCGGTTCCATCCCCCCCACAGTTAGAACACACACTAGGGAACACATTTAACCCCTTGATCGCCCCCTAGTCTTAACCCCTTCCCTGCCAGTGACATTTATACAGTAATCTTTCCTTTTTTATAGCACTGATTGCTGTATAATTGTCACTGGTCCCAAAAATGTATTAAAAGTAGTTTCTGTACTACTTTTGGTGACTTCGGGTGTGATTTCAATAGACATCTGTGCAGGAACCCGCACAGATATCTCTGAAATTGCCCCCGAAGTTGGATTGACACGCAGGTATGAAATTGTGCGAGTTTAGCTGAACTCGCACGATTTCAATTCCGCAGCAGTGTGAACCTAGGCTAACAGGCATTTGAGCTGCTATTTCTCTGCCCAAAAGCTTGAAGAAGTTTTTTTGTGCTTTTTTATTGGGCTTATTTGAGCACAAGCATTTTTTTTTCACAAACCCTCACCTCATTTTTCCTTTTTTTTTTTTTGTTTTTGCATTTTTGTGCACCTAGGCGTCTTTTCTGCTTGAAAGCTCATCTCAAAAATGTGAGTTTAGTTGGAGTTTTTTTTATTTTCTGCCTATAACAGCATATGCCTGTAAATTCCTGAAAAAGCTATAGTGTGCTTGGTCACATTGGCTAACATGGAGGAGAGTTTCCAGGCAGAAAAAAACGAGAGCTCAAAAGCCTGTAGAAGCAGCTTCATTGAGATGCAGTGTGCATGAGCCCATGGAGAGATTCACCCTTTTTATTTGTCCTGTTTATCATTGAGGCCGGGTTCACACTAGTGTGAATTGGATGCTGATTTCTTGCATCTAATTCGCACAGCAGGAGATTGTGACTGGCTCTCTATGGAGTTGGTTCACATATCTCCACAGCAGCTCCGATGCGATTTGCACAGGAGCCCTGTGCGTCTTTTGGTCCGTTTCAGGTCCGAATTCAGCCCAAAATTCATGCTGAAATCGGACCTGAAACAGTGAACGAGAACGCACCGGACTCCTGCTGTGAGCCATTACATGCTCATGTGTGAACCCAGCCTTAAAGTGAAAATAAAGGCAATTCTAAATTTTGGGTTGCCATCAGAACAAAAATCTAGAAGCAATCTCCAATGGGAACACCAGTTGAGGGGACAACTAGGAATTCCCTCACTTTAGAGTGGTTTCCTCTCACTTCCTGTTTCTGCTATGGGACAGGATGTGAAATGAAATCTCCCCAATGGGACACATATGGCAAAAAAAAAACCTTAACAGGGGTTATAGTCCTCCCTTACTCTATTCAAAAGGAAAAATAATGCCTTTCATTTAAGGATGAGCTCAGGCGTGTCCGGAACTCCACGTTCCCGTGCCCGCCAGGAAGCTGACACTCCGCAGCGCTAATCACTGGTAGTAAAACCTTTCATGATCTGTGCAGCCGCGGATCGAGGAAATGCCACACTGCTTGCGGTTAGCGCTGAGGAGTGTCAGCTTCCTGGCGGGCATGGGCACGTGGAGTTGTGAACACGCCTGAACTCATCCTTAGTTTTGTTCTACTTGTTTTAGTTGTTTTTATCAGCCTGGAGCGTACGCGAGGTTTGTCTAAAAAGTTTGGTGAATGGTCTGATATCTCAAACGGCAACATGGGCCAGGTGAGTGCGCATGCACATGGCTATTCAGAGACACGTTGAGAAGCGCCACCTAGCGTGGAGTACACGTGACCATCAGGGTAAACCCGCTGTGGGCAGTGGAACATAGTCAGTGTGAGAAGTAGGGTCACAGTGCAATGGAGTAAGGATGAGCACAGGTGTGCCCGCAACTGCACGTGCAAAGCCCACCAGGAAGTAGGCACTGCACAGCGCTAATCACAGGCAGTGAGACATTTCCTGATCTCTGCATCTCTGGATCGGGAAAATATCTGATTGCTTGTGATAAGTAAGGATGAGCTCCGGCGTGTTCGCACACTCCACAAGCAGAGCCCGCCAGGAAGTCGGCACGGCGCTGCGCTAATCACAGGCAGTGAAACATTTTCCTGATGTGCGGCTGCAGAGTTCTGGAAATGTCTCACTGCCTGTGATTAGCGCAGCGCAGTGCCGACTTTCTGGCGGGCTCTGCTTGTGGAGTGTGCGAACACGCCGGAGCTCATCCTTAGTGATAAGCGATCCACAGTGCCGACTTACTGGTGGGCTCCGCATGTACACGCATGAGCTCATCCTTACAATGCAGCAACAAGTGAACATTAAGTTCTGCTACAAACTGGGGAAAACGGCGGAGATGCATGAAATGTTGGTGCAAGTGTATGGGACAGAAGCTGTGAGCAGAAAATGTGTTTACAACTGGTTCAAACACTTTCGCAACAGGAAGGAAACGACTGAGGGTGAGCCTCGTTCGCGTAGGCCGTCGACAAGCAGAACCCCAAACACGATCGAGCGAGTGCGACCCAAAAAGAGTCACCTACAAAAGTCCAAGGTCAAGACAATGTTGATCGCCTTCTTCGACAACGATGGCATCATCCATAAGGAATTTGTTCCCGTGGGTTAAACCGCGAAGGCCGCATTCTACGAGAAAGTTATGAATATGGATGGGCTTGGGTGTGTTTGGGATCCCACTTGCCTGATCCCGCCAGGAAGCCAACACTGCACACCGCTAATCACAGACAGTGAGGCGTTTCCTGATTCGTAGCTGCACAGATCGGGAAATGTCTCACTGCTTGTGATTAGCGGTGTGCAGTGTCGGCGTTCTGGCGGGATCAGGCAGGAGGGATCCCGAATACGCCCGAGCCCATTCATAGTTTTAAAACGGTTGCTACGACACATCCGTGGTGTTTGGCCAGAGTTACACAGGACTGGACAGTGGATGTTGCCGTGAGATCTTTGTGCGCCAATTCTTGCCTCAGCGCGGCATACCTGTTCTCGATAATCCACCGTACTCCCCTGATCTTGCGCTTGCGGACTTCTGTTTCCCCGCCTGAAAAGCGCCATGAAAGGCGCAGATTTTGCGGACGTGGTGGCAATCCAATAATATGTGACAGTAGTTCTGCGAATGATCCCTAAAGAGGCCTTTACTGACTGTTACCAGAAGCTTTATGAATGTCGCCAAATGTGCGTTGTGAAGGATGACGATTATTTGGACGGCCAATAAAGGTAATATGTATTTTCTGTTTTATTTTTTATACCATTCACCAAACTTTTTAGACACACCTCGTACAATACGTGTCAATTCACTAATGAGGGGATTACCTGACAAAAGCACATCAGCAGCCAACCCTCAGTCGTCTTTCTTTATACATTTGTTGCCAAAGCACAACGTCAGCTATTTCTGAGCTAGATTTCCCAATCATCTATACCCCGGTACCAGGCACCGCACAGATGGAATCACACCATCCCCACACACACAGCAACACACCAGCTACCTCAGCACTCCACACTGCGCAGCCGCCCGTTACCTAGTTACCGCCCTCACAGCAGAAGCCTTCACTTCCGGTGCACGTTGTCAGCGTTCCGATGCACGCTTGACGTAACACGCACGGCCCGTTCTATCATGGTCCGCGAACGTCGACAGTGGTGACCTGATAACATTTACCTGGAGCTGTCAGAGGAGACGGGGATTTGAATGGCGGCTTGAGCGCCGTGTGGAGGGTCCACGGGTGAAGGGAGAGCCGGGGAGGAGACATCATGTCTGAGCAGAACAGCGTGTCACTGCAGCAGATGCTGGACAGGTGAAGTGCAGGACATGGAGGGCCTCTCAGATGACATGTAAACAACAAATGTGTGTGGGGGGGAGGGGGGAGACTCAGGGGGTCTGGTGTCACCAACCAGTGCTAGACTGTCACTCCCACACTGGAAGGTGTTCTATGTAATGGAGGGGGCCGGGCTGTGTACATAGAGGGGTTCAGATTACACTACTTCCCAGGGACATGTCTACTACTACTCCCCAGGGACATGTCTTCTACTACTACTACTCCCAGGGACATGTCTTCTACTACTACTACTCCCAGGGACATGTCTACTACTACTACTCCCCAGGGACATGTCTTCTACTACTACTTCCCAGGGACATGTCTTCTACTACTACTACTCCCAGGGACATGTCTTCTACTACTACTACTCCCAGGGACATGTCTTCTACTACTACTACTCCCAGGGACATGTCTACTACTACTACTCCCCAGGGACATGTCTTCTACTACTACTTCCCAGGGACATGTCTACTACTACTACTCCCCAGGGACATGTCTTCTACTACTACTACTCCCAGGGACATGTCTACTACTACTACTACTCCCCAGGGACATGTCTTCTACTACTACTTCCCAGGGACATGTCTACTACTACTACTCCCCAGGGACATGTCTTCTACTACTACTTCCCAGGGACATGTCTACTACTACTTCCCAGGGACATGTCTACTACTACTCCCCAGGGACATGTCTTCTACTACTACTACTCCCCAGGGACATGTCTTCTACTACTACTACTCCCAGGGACATGTCTTCTACTACTACTACTCCCAGGGACATGTCTTCTACTACTACTACTCCCAGGGACATGTCTACTACTACTACTCCCCAGGGACATGTCTTCTACTACTACTTCCCAGGGACATGTCTACTACTACTACTCCCCAGGGACATGTCTTCTACTACTACTACTCCCCAGGGACATGTCTTCTACTACTACTTCCCAGGGACATGTCTACTACTACTACTCCCAGGGACATGTCTTCTACTACTACTCCCAGGGACATGTCTTCTACTACTACTACTACTCCCCAGGGACATGTCTTCTACTACTACTACTACTCCCCAGGGACATGTCTTCTACTACTACTACTACTCCCCAGGGACATGTCTTCTACTACTACTACTACTCCCCAGGGACATGTCTTCTACTACTCCCAGGGACATGTCTTCTACTACTCCCTGGGACATGTCTTCTACTACTCCCTGGGACATGTCTTCTACTACTCCCAGGGACATGTCTTCTACTACTCCCTGGGACATGTCTTCTACTACTCCCTGGGACATGTCTTCTACTACTCCCTGGGACATGTCTTCTACTACTCCCTGGGACATGTCTTCTACTACTCCCTGGGACATGTCTTCTACTACTCCCTGGGACATGTCTTCTACTACTCCCTGGGACATGTCTTCTACTACTCCCTGGGACATGTCTTCTACTACTCCCTGGGACATGTCTTCTACTACTCCCTGGGACATGTCTTCTACTACTCCCTGGGACATGTCTTCTACTACTCCCTGGGACATGTCTTCTACTACTCCCTGGGACATGTCTTCTACTACTCCCTGGGACATGTCTTCTACTACTCCCTGGGACATGTCTTCTACTACTCCCTGGGACATGTCTTCTACTACTCCCTGGGACATGTCTTCTACTACTCCCTGGGACATGTCTTCTACTACTCCCTGGGACATGTCTTCTACTACTCCCTGGGACATGTCTTCTACTACTCCCTGGGGCATGTCTTCTACTACTCCCTGGGACATGTCTTCTACTACTCCCTGGGACATGTCTTCTACTACTCCCTGGGACATGTCTTCTACTACTCCCTGGGACATGTCTTCTACTACTCCCTGGGACATGTCTTCTACTACTCCCTGGGACATGTCTTCTACTACTCCCTGGGACATGTCTTCTACTACTCCCTGGGACATGTCTTCTACTACTCCCTGGGACATGTCTTCTACTACTCCCTGGGACATGTCTTCTACTACTCCCTGGGACATGTCTTCTACTACTCCCTGGGACATGTCTTCTACTACTCCCTGGGACATGTCTTCTACTACTCCCTGGGACATGTCTTCTACTACTCCCTGGGACATGTCTTCTACTACTCCCTGGGACATGTCTTCTACTACTCCCTGGGACATGTCTTCTACTACTCCCTGGGACATGTCTTCTACTACTCCCTGGGACATGTCTTCTACTACTCCCTGGGACATGTCTTCTACTACTCCCTGGGACATGTCTTCTACTACTCCCTGGGACATGTCTTCTACTACTCCCTGGGACATGTCTTCTACTACTCCCTGGGACATGTCTTCTACTACTCCCTGGGACATGTCTTCTACTACTCCCTGGGACATGTCTTCTACTACTCCCTGGGACATGTCTTCTACTACTCCCTGGGACATGTCTTCTACTACTCCCTGGGACATGTCTTCTACTACTCCCTGGGACATGTCTTCTACTACTCCCTGGGACATGTCTTCTACTACTCCCTGGGACATGTCTTCTACTACTCCCTGGGACATGTCTTCTACTACTCCCTGGGACATGTCTTCTACTACTCCCTGGGACATGTCTTCTACTACTCCCTGGGACATGTCTTCTACTACTCCCTGGGACATGTCTTCTACTACTCCCTGGGACATGTCTTCTACTACTCCCTGGGACATGTCTTCTACTACTCCCTGGGACATGTCTTCTACTACTCCCTGGGACATGTCTTCTACTACTCCCTGGGACATGTCTTCTACTACTCCCTGGGACATGTCTTCTACTACTCCCTGGGACATGTCTTCTACTACTCCCTGGGACATGTCTTCTACTACTCCCTGGGACATGTCTTCTACTACTCCCTGGGACATGTCTTCTACTACTCCCTGGGACATGTCTTCTACTAGTCCCTGGGACATGTCTTCTACTAGTCCCTGGGACATGTCTTCTACTAGTCCCTGGGACATGTCTTCTACTAGTCCCTGGGACATGTCTTCTACTAGTCCCTGGGACATGTCTTCTACTAGTCCCTGGGACATGTCTTCTACTAGTCCCTGGGACATGTCTTCTACTAGTCCCTGGGACATGTCTTCTACTACTCCCTGGGACATGTCTTCTACTACTCCCTGGGACATGTCTTCTACTACTCCCTGGGACATGTCTTCTACTACTCCCTGGGACATGTCTTCTACTACTCCCTGGGACATGTCTTCTACTACTCCCTGGGACATGTCTTCTACTACTCCCTGGGACATGTCTTCTACTACTCCCTGGGACATGTCTTCTACTACTCCCTGGGACATGTCTTCTACTACTCCCTGGGACATGTCTTCTACTACTCCCTGGGACATGTCTTCTACTACTCCCTGGGACATGTCTTCTACTACTCCCTGGGACATGTCTTCTACTACTACTACTCCCCGGGACATGTCGTCTTCTACTACTACTACTCCCCGGGACATGTCGTCTTCTACTACTACTACTCCCCGGGACATGTCGTCTTCTACTACTACTACTCCCCAGGGACATGTCTACTACTACTACTCCCCAGGGACATGTCTACTACTACTACTACTCCCCAGGGACATGTCTACTACTACTCCCCAGGGACATGTCTACTACTACTCCCCAGGGACATGTCTACTACTACTCCCCAGGGACATGTCTACTACTACTCCCCAGGGACATGTCTACTACTACTCCCCAGGGACATGTCTACTACTACTCCCCAGGGACATGTCTACTACTACTCCCCAGGGACATGTCTACTACTACTCCCCAGGGACATGTCTACTACTACTACTACTCCCCAGGGACATGTCTACTACTACTACTACTCCCCAGGGACATGTCTACTACTACTACTACTACTCCCCAGGGACATGTCTACTACTACTACTCCCCAGGGACATGTCTACTGCTCCCCGGGGACACGTCTTCTACTACTGCTCCCCGGCGACTCCCCAGGGATATGTCTTCTTCTACTCCTTCTGAGTTGCTTTTGATGCAGAGTATTTGCAGCAAACACAATGAGCCGTGTCCTGTACTTACCGGTCAGCAGTCGCACATGGATCATTCTGGAAGCATTTTCAAATCCGCTTCCTAAATAAGAAGAAAAGCCTAATGACCTGTACACACGATCTGAAAATTGTATGAAAAAATGCCACTTTCGAAGACATCGTACGATAATCTGGTCGTTGGTACACAGCTTTCGATAGCTGATCATGACTTTTCATCCGATATTATTAGACATGTGCACAACAAAAAAATGTGTTTTGTTTCTTTACGTTTCCGTTGATTCGTAACAATTCGTAATTTAGTAAGACGCGAGGTTTCATATTCGGACTCGTAATTTTGTTAGATAATAATTCTCGTTTATTCGGTACACTACTCATAATTTAGTAATTTGTTACTTTTGTGAGATCGCCTTCTTCGTTGCTTCGTACTTTCGTAGTAAATAAAGAATAATAATCCTATGCTTGCTTTTCTAATAAGTTCTGTACTTACTCCAGTCCACTCCCTCAGTCACGAGATCTGACTCAGTCTCCTCAACTGACTCTAAAAAGATTCAGGAATACAGTGTGACTCGGACACAAAAGGGATAAGCTGATTGGCTAAAGATATATAGTAAGATACATCACTCACTAATACACTGTGCATTCAAAAGAATGATTCGAGAACACGAACAAACAAAATTATGAACACACGAATGAAAATACGAACATATGAAATTACAAAGGATTGAAAATACGAAATGTAAATAATTCCTTTATAGATGTCATTTTCTTTCTTTTACTGTTTTGGAGTTTCGTATTTTCGTAAGTTTGTCCATTCATAAGTTTGTATTTTTGCATGTTCGTTATTTTGCTTATTCGTAATTTTCGTATTTTGGTTCTTTCAGCTGTTCGGATGGATCCGAATGTACGAATACTAATATTCATATGAAAATCTATTCTTTATGAACTGAAACGCACATGTCTTGATATTATCCAATGGTGCAAGCACAAAAATTTGTCCGATACTAGATTGTACAATTTTCGTTTGATCGGTACAGTTGTCCTCCAAAAATACAATAGAAATGCAACACATTACATCACTTCTGAATTTTTATTCTGTTGTATGAGAATTTTCGTAACTATGGTAACCTATTAAATTTCTACTTGTGACCAACAAGCGGAAAAAAGTCGGAACGATCTGTTGCACGATTTTCGGATCGTGTGTACAGGGCATTACAGTGTATCCAAACACAAAACGCAAATATAACATTGCAGCATACCAATCCTTAGGCCCCTTTCACACTAGCCGACCGATCGGGTTCCCCTGTCAGTTTTTCAGGTGGACCCACCCAGTCACCATCTGTGGATTGGCGGCTGCCAACTGACACCCGGTCTGCTAAAAACAGACGGATCGGATGGAGGTCAGGCGGTCTGTTTACATCCGACTGCCATTAGAGGTGAGAGGATTTTTTTTTTATTGTAAATCTTCTTTTTTTTTTAATAAAAATAGTTTTCTATTTAAGATACATTAATAATTTAGTTTATTTAGCATGAAACGGAGCTTAGTTATGTAGCATGAGGCTGTATATTCTGCAATATTTACATTTTTGGTAAACTCATTCAATGAATCCAAACTCTGCAAGCTGAAACAACATGCACTGCATTGATGCATTCACACAATTTCACAAGAACCATGAGATAAAACAAAGTTCAGGAATATTCTTTTATCCCATTGTTTGGCAAATCTATGTACACTACAAACTGTATGAATGAATTGGTTCTGATATCGCTGTTTTACTAACCTGACAGCTTATTATTCTAAATAAGAAACCTTCATTTTGTTTGCAAATAATAAAGATTCTAACTACCAGCAAGAATAAATCCTTACATTTAAAGAGCACCTGTCATTTCAGATCCATCATGACAGCGCCTGTTAGCGGTTATCCACTCTCCTGCTGCCGCCATGTCCTTCACCTTATTGTGTCCCTGCTGAATCACCATCTCTCCCATTTAGGTGAATGGGACTGTCGGTGAGTCAACAGCGGTTCAGAGGAGGAGCCACTGCGGGACAAAGATGACAGTTGCTCTTTAAAAAATATGATTTAAATCAAGCCTTTTTACTAGCGATTTAAATCAAATCCACCCTGATTAGTAAGCTGCAGTTTTGTTTTGTTTTTGTAGTTTACAGTTTTTTTTTGGTTAATACCAGGGTGGATTTGATTTAAATCAAACTAAACCCAAACTAAATTTTTATCATTTTCTGCTCACAAATAGCTTTCTTTTGGTGGTATTTGATTACCACTGGGGTTTTTATTTTTTGCTAAACAAACAAAAGAAATTTTTGAAAAGGAAAAAAAAGTTTTTCTTCGTTTTCTGTTGTAAAATGTTGATTTTCTCCTGCACTGACGGGCACTAATAAGGCTGCACTGATGTGGAGGCACTAATATGTTGAACTGATTGGCACTGACAGGCGTCGCTGATTGGCAACACTGATGAGGTACTGATGGGCACTGATTGGCAGCTGTGGTGGGCACCTCTGATGGGGGCTGTGCTGATAATCAATGCACTGATTGTCAGCGCAGACCCCCCCCCCCCCCCCATGACAGGAGGGCCACCGATCGGCTCTCCCTGTCAGCACGAACCAAGGAAGGCCGTTTACCAGCACTTTCTGGTTACACGCTGTGATTGATCACGTGGTAAAGAGCCTATGTTCTAGGCTCTTTGCCACGATTAGAGTGATACACCACCGATCGCCACACTGTGTGCCCCCACATGATCGTGGCTTATCCTGCTGGACGTCATATGATGTCCAGTCAGGATAACGCAACCACAGCCCGGCCGTCATTCTGCTATAGGCCAGGCGGGAAGTGGTTAAAAACCAACTGTCATTTCTGTCCTGCAGCGGCTCCTCCTCTGACCCGCTATTGACTCACCGACAGTCCCATTCACTTTAATAGGACGGCTGGTGATTCAGCAGTGACACAAGGTGAGGGACGTGGCGGCAGCAGGTGAGTGGATGCCCGCTAACAGGCGCTGCCATGATGCATCTGAAATGACAGCTGCTCTTTAAATGTAAGGATTTATTCTTGCTGGTAATTAGAATCTTTAATATTTGCAAACAAAATGAAGGTTTCATATTTAGAATAATAAGCTGTCAGGTTAGTAAAACTGCGATATCAGAACCGATTCAATCATACAGTTTGTAGTCTACATAGATTTGCAAAACAATGGGATAAAGGAATATTCCTGAGCTTTGTTTTATCTCATGGTTACTGTGAAATTGTGCAAATGCATCAATGCAGTGCATGTTATCTCAGCTTGCAGAGCTTGGATTCATTGCAGGAGTTTAACAAAAATGTAAATTTTGCAGAATATACAGCCTAATGCTCCATTTCATGCTGGGTAAACTAAATTATTTATTTTTTTTAGATTTTTACTCCAAAAGCATTTTATTAGTATAAATTTGGAAAAATGTGAAAACTCCAATTTAAATTAAAAAAAAAAAAAGTCATCAATTTTTATCCACCCTGGTTAATAGGGTTGTCCCGATACCGAGCATTTGTCCAAGTACTTGTACTCGGGCAAATGCTCCCGATGCTTCCCCCGATACCTAGAGGACAGCTGTGATCGAAGCGTGGGGGAGTTACAAGATTCTCCCCCCGCGGCTTTCACCAGCTTTAGTGACATACAGCGGTGATCGCTCACAGCTGACTGTCACTGCATCCTCCTCCGTGCCCCCTCCCTTCCTCTGTGCCTCTCCGCTGTCCCCTTCGTTCCTCTCTCCTTATCTGTCCCCCTCCGTACTCCCCCCTTCGTTCCTCTCTCCTTATCTGTCCCCTCCGTTCTCCCCCTCAGTTCCTCCGTCCTCCCCCTCCTTCCTTTGTGTATGGATAGAGTCAGCTGACTCTGTCCATTCACATAACTGAAACATTGTAATCTCCTGTGATTACGATGTGTCCGTTTATGAATGGAGAGGAGCCGCTGTCTTCTCTCCATTCATTCTCAGTGCAGCTGAGGCTGCAGAGAAAGGGACTGGGGAATCTCTATCCTCTGTCTCTTTCTCTGTCTCAAGGGGGAGATATCAGAGGTCTGTTAAGACCCCTGATATCTCACCAAAGCCCCCCAAAAGGGCTGATTAAAAAAAAAAAAACAATAAAGAATAAAAAAATATTATTGTAAAAAATAAAAATTGTAAAAAAAACAAAAAAAACACACACACATACAACGTTCACCCCCCCCCCCCCCAAAAATAGCAAAAAAAGACTGTCACGTGACATTAAAAAAAAGTATCGGTAATCGGTATCGGCGAGTACTTGAAAAAAAAGTATCGGTACTTGTACTCGGTCCTAAAAAAGTGGTATCGGGACAACCCTACTGGTTAATATCGCTTTAAGGCATTTTTTAAAAATTTATTTTCATCTGCTGATCCTGCCAGTAATGTACTTCATGTTCACACCTGTATGATTTGTAGTGCTTTTGCACAGCAATCCATTTCCATTTGGTTTCTTTGGTGGCCTGTTCACATCGGTGCGTTTTTGGATGTGGTGCAGGCAGGTGCGATTTTTGACCTCATAGACTTCAATTGGAGTGTGTGAACACATGTACATGCTTTTAGTTTTGTGTGTTTTTGGTAGAGTTTTAAATTAGGACTAAGTGCGTTTTGTTTTCTGCATCAAAAATGCATAGAAAGTAGGTTATGTGGTAAAGTTCACACCTGTGCTGTCAGTTTCAGGGCTTTCCAGAAAAAAAAGTAGAACATGCTGCATTTTTCACTGGACTGGACTGAAATGTATCACAAATGCACTGGACCCCTGTACAGTGGAAAAAAAAAAAGGTAAAAAAAATCTGAAAATGCATCAAAAACACCCCGGAACACGCTAAAAACGTGTATGCGGAAACGCATCTGGGATGGATCTGGAGTGCGTTTTTGTGGTGGGAAATATCCCTAAATGCAAAACCATTTTTTTTTCATTTTGGATAGAGTGGAGGGGATTGGGGGACTCCATAGGAAAATTTCCCCACTATTCCTGTCCTGTGGACAACCTGATATTTGTGATTTTTCTTTTACTTTCACTTAAAAAAAAAAAAAAACTATGGGATGCCCCACAGATGACACGCAAAGGTGTAAACCAAACTGGCCATAGATGGATTGAATCTTGGATGGTTCAGCAGGGACTGGCTGAGATTCGATCCGTCTAAGGGCAGGCTAGTTATACTGAAGTTGATCCATCAATCAACTTCAGTACAATCAGCCTGTTGCATTTTTTCATGCCATCACTCTGCCGCCAGCAGTAATCATTGTTTTCGGCTGGCAGGGAAAGCTCCCCACCGGCAGAACACAATAGTGCTGTGGGAGGTATTCTCTTCTACCCATGGTGGAAGGAAATAAAATTGTATATTCTATGGCTTAAATATTCATGAACAATAGTGATTCAGCACAAACACTTGCACACAACTATACAAATGAATACATATATGTGAATTCACAAGCCCCCCCCCCCCTTCACTTGTTAAAGTATATCTGAAGTGTAGTCCCCTTTTTTTTTTTTTTTTTTTTTTTTTTCTTCATTTTGCATTGAGTAAAACCCCTATCAGTTTTTTTTGCCATCTGTGAGCCATTGAGGAGATTTCTGTTTACATTTTGTGTAATAACCACAACATGAAGTGAGAGGGAACCTCTGGTAGTAAACAGAGTCACGAGAACTGGTGTCTACGTTGATTTCCTGTTCTGCCTACCACTCTGAATTTTATATTTTCTTTCACTTTCGTTTTAAGTGATCATGGTCAGCAGGACAAATGGTGATTCTCCACATTGTTAGGCTCCATGTACACGGGACGTTTCTCAACCTCTCCTGAACGTTGGAACATCACAGTTAGTAATCAACGTTTAAAAACGTGTGTTTAGCCGCGTTTTGCGTTCAGGAGCGTTTACTAAAGATAACCTCAGGAGACCCCCCCCAAATGATTAGAAAGCACTAAAAACAAGTATTTATTAACTATTTCAGCCATTCTGTGAGAGAACAGTGTGAGTGGCAGCTGAGAAAGCAGTGTGCTTGTAGCTAGCTGTTTTATATTATTAATAATTAATATATTATTATATATGGATCCCATAATGAGCATGTGTGAGGAAATGCTCCTGATGTTGCTTTTGCTGAGGCTCCAAAAACTTAGAAAATTGCGTGAGAGGACCAGAGTTCATCCCTACTGGACACTTCCATTGATGGCTCAATGCATGTCCACAGGATACTTTCTAATATCCATGTTCAGCTGCATAATTACCCAGAGAATGTTTTTTTAATTTTACACGCATGTCAATTGCCACCTTTGACTTTCTCTTGGGAAAAGTTTAGACCCCGTCTAGTTCGCATGGACACCAAAACGAGGAAAAGCGTGCCACCAGAGGAACGTCTGTTGGTGACTCAACTTCAGCGTCGAGTAATGCAAGTCGTGTTTTGTATAGTATAATTGGCTGATGAGGGGAATATCACATGGTATATCAAGCTTGCAGGCAGTGATGATTGAGTTTTTGGTGTGTTTTTTAGCATTTTCCAGGCTCAAATAATAATAAAATGTTTCCCTTTTGAAAACGCACCTAAACACGGGTAGCCGCGTTTAGCTACTTATGGCGATTGAAATGTCTCTAAACACAGCTTCTGAAGGCATTTTTTGGGGGTTCCAAAAAAAGCCTCTGGATGCAACTGCCTATAAACGACTATATATGACCTCGTGTACATGTACTGATAAGATAACATACAGTGGCTTGCGAAAGTATTCGTCCCCCTTGAACTTTTCAACCTTTTGCCACATTTCAGGCTTCAAACATAAAGATATAAAATTTTTATTTTTTGTGAAGAATCACCAACAAGTGGGACACAATTGTGAAGTGGAACGAAATCTTTTGGATTTTTGAAACTTTTTTTAACTAATAAAAAAATGAAAAGTGGGGTGTGCAAAATTATTCGGCCCCCTTGCGTTAATACTTTGTAGAGCCACCTTTTGCTGCAATTACAGCTGCAAGTCGCTTGGGGTATGTCTCTATCAGTTTTGCACATCGAGAGACTGAAATTCTTGCCCATTCTTCCTTGCAAAACAGCTCGAGCTCAGTGAGGTTGGATGGAGAGCGTTTGTGAACAGCAGTTTTCAGCTCTTTCCACAGATTCTCAATTGGATTCAGGTCTGGACTTTGACTTGGCCATTCTAACACCTGGATACGTTTATTTGTGAACCATTCCTTTGTAGATTTTGCTGTATGTTTGGGATCATTGTCTTGTTGGAAGATAAATCTCCGTCCCAGTTTCAGGTCTTTTGCAGACTCCAACAGGTTTTCATCCAGAATGGTCCTGTATTTGGCTGCATCCATCTTCCCCTCAATTTTAACCATCTTCCCTGTCCCTGCTGAAGAAAAGCAGGCCCAAACCATGATGCTGCCACCACCATGTTTGACAGTGGGGATGGTGTGTTGAGTGTGATGAGCTGTGTTGCTTTTACGCCAAACATATTGTTTTGCATTGTGGCCAAAAAGTTCGATTTTGGTTTCATCGGACCAGAGCACCTTCTTCCACATGTTTGGTGTGTCTCCCAGGTGGCTTGTGGCAAACTTTAGACAAGACTTTTTATGGATATCTTTGAGAAATGGCTTTCTTCTTCCCACTCTTCCATAAAGGCCAGATTTGTGCAGTGTACGACTGATTGTTGTCCTATGGACAGACTCTCCCACCTCAGCTGTAGTTCTCTGCAGTTCATCCAGAGTGATCATGGGCCTCTGGGCTGCATCTCTGATCAGTCTTCTCCTTGTCTGAGCTGAAAGTTTAGAGGGACAGCCAGGTCTTGGTAGATTTGCAGTGGTCTGATACTCCCATTTCAAAATGATCGCTTGCACAGTGCTCCTTGGGATGTTTAAAGCTTGGGAAATCTTTTTGTATCCAAATCCGGCTTTAAACTTCTCCACAACAGTATTACGGACCTGCCTGGTGTGTTCCTTGGTCTTCATGATGCTCTCTGCGCTTTCAACAGAACCCTGAGACTATCACAGAGCAGGTGCATTTATACAGAGACTTGATTACACACAGGTGGATTCTATTTATCACCATCAGTCATTTAGGACAACATTGGATCATTCAGAGATCCTCGCTGAACTTCTGGAGTGAGTTTGCTGCACTGAAAGTAAAGGGGCCGAATAATTTTGCACGCACCACTTTCAGTTTTTTAATTGCTAAAAAAGTTTAAAATATCCAATAGATTTCGTTCCACTTCACAATTGTGTCCCACTTGTTGGTGATTCTTCACAAAAAATTAAAATTTTATATCTTTATATTTGAAGCCTGAAATGTGGCAAAAGTTTGAAAAGTTCAAGGGGGCCGAATACTTTCGCAAGCCACTGTAGATGAGAGGTCAGGAGCAGTTGTAAAAAATGCCCAACTGCTCCTAAATGTCCGTTTACCAGCAGCAGTGTACATGAAGCCTATAGCTTCATGTACATGGGACGTTTTTACAACCTCTCCTGAACGATTTAACTTCACAGATAGTAACCCACGTTTAAAACGTCCGTTTTGCCGTGTTTACATGCCGCGTTTTGAAAATGGCAAAAAAATTAAAAACTCCTGTAAACGAAACATGGCTAAACGCGAGTTAGGCCCCTTTCACACTGGGGCGGTTTGCAGGCGTTATTGCGCTAAAAATACCGCCTGCAAACCGCCCCTAAACAGCCTCCGCTGTTTGTTCAGTGTGAAAGCCAGAGGGCTTTCACACTGAAGCAGTGCGCTGGCAGGACGGTAAAAAAAGTCCTGCGAGCCGCATCTTTGGAGTGGTGGTGAAGGAGCGGTGTATTCACCGCTCCTAAACCGCTCCTGCCCATTGAAATCAATGGGACAGCACGGCTATACCGCGGCAATACCGCGGCAATACCGCGGCTATAGCTGCGCTGTACGAGCGGTTTTAACCCTTTTTCGGCCACCAGCGGGGGTTAAAACCGCACCACTAGCGGCCGAATACAGCCGCAAAAACGACAGTAAAACAGCGCTAAAAATAGCGCTGTTTTACCGCCGACGCCCCCACCGCCCCAGTGTGAAAGGGGCCTTACCGTATTTAGAAGCGTTTGGCGCTTGAAATGCCTCTAAACTCAGCTTCTGAACCAATTTTTTTGCGTTCCAAAAAAAGCCTCTAAACTCAAATGCCTAGAAACGACTATAAATGACCCTGTGTACATGTACTGATAACAGAGGGGAGTTCAGGCACAGTTGAAAAAAAAGCCCAACTGCTCCTTAGGCCCCTTTCACACTGGGGCGGTAAGGGGTGTCGGCGGTAAAACAGCGCTATTTTTAGTGCTGTTTTACCGCGGTATTCGGCCGCTAGCGGTGCGGTTTTAATCCCCCGCTGGCGGCCGAAAAAAGGTTAAATCCACTCGTATAGCGCGGCTATAGCCGCGGTATTGCCGCGGTATAGCCGCGCTGTCCCATTGATTTCAATGGGCAGGAGCGGTTTAGGAGCGGTGAATACACCGCTCTTTCACCGCTCCAAAGATGCGGCTGACAGGAGATTTTTTGTTTTCCTGCCAGCGCACCGCTTCAGTGTGAAAGCCCTCGGGCTTTCACACTGAACAAACAGCGGAGGCTGTTTTGGGGCGGTTTGCAGGCGGTATTTTTAGCGCAATAACGCCTGCAAACCGCCCCAGTGTGAAAGGGGCCTAAACGTCCGTTTACCAGCAGCAGTGTACATGATGCCTAATACACAAACAGGTAAAGGAAGGTGATGTAATTCCTCTCTGTTAAAATATTTTTGCCTTCAGTTCTACTTTCCATCTGTGAAAATTCCCCTTCACTTCCTGTCCTGTGGACTCAACAGGAAGTGAGAGGATATCATAACATTGTGACTTTTAGACCGTAGTCGAGGATTTCCCCTCTACTCCTGTTCTGTATTTTCTCTAAAGTTTCAATTTTCTTTCATTTTCATTCCCCTTGAGATTGGTGATCAGATCAATTAGAGTGAATCTCCTTTATGCCTAGTACACACCGTGAGAAATTCAGGCGAATAATACCATTTTTGGAGCGATCATCCAATAATCTGATCATTAGTACACAGCGTTTGAGAGCCAATCACGACCGTTCATGCTCAACATTTTTTTCTCATAGAATAATAGAACAAGCCATTTTTGTTTAACCCCTTCCTGACCAGCCAGGTTGGCACAGCTTCGCGAGCTGATGTATCTGTACGCCAGCTCTTTAACACGCTGAAGCAGGAGCGATGACTGCCAGGTCCCCACGATCGCTCGTGACAGAGCAAGAGCCGAAACACACAAATCCCGGTTCTGTCAGGGGAGCAGAGGCAGATCATGTGTTCCTACTAAGTAGGAACAACGATCTCTCTCCTCCTCTAGTCAGCCACAGTCAGAAACACACCCAGGGAACACAGTTAGCTCCTTGATCGTCCCTTAGTGTTAACCCCTTCCCTGCAAGTGACATTTATATAGTAATCAGTGGTTATTTTTAGCTCTAATCGCTGTATAAATGTCAGTGGTCCCAAAAAATGTCAGAAGTGTCCGTCGCAGTCCTGATAAAAATTGCAGATCACCGCCATTACTAGTAAAAAAATAAAAATACTAAAAATGCCATAAATCTATCCCCTATTTTGTAGACACTATATAACTTTTACGCAAACCAATATACGCTTATTGCAATTTTTTTTTTTTTTTACCAAAAATATGTAGAATACATATCGGCCAAAACTGAAGTTTTTTTTTTTTCTTCTTTAGGGGGGGGGATATTTATTTTAGCAAAAAGTACAAACTATTGCTCTTTTTTTTTTGTTTATAGCGCAAAAAATAAAAACCGCAGAGGTGATCAAATACCACCAAAAGAAACCTCTATTTGTGGGGGGAAAAAAAGTACTTAAATTTCGTTTGCGTGGTTGTGCGACGTTGTACCCAATTGTCAGTTAATGCGACGCAGAGCCGTATCGCAAAAGATGGCTTGGTCCGGAAGGGGGGAAATCCTTCCGGGGCTAAAGTGGTTGTAAACCCTCAGTCATGAAATGTGAACAAAGCACATGCGTCTGTAGTGTTCATTTGTCTCTCTCCAAAGCTCTAAGTGTGGTTTCTCTCTGGTGCTCTGTTCCTCTGTTATCGGCGTGTCACTTCTAAGAAGTTTTCCAGACACTTGAGATACATTTGTGATGGGGAGGGAGATTCAGAACACAGCTCTGTATCCTTTTTTCAGTCCTGTGCCATGTCCGAAGTAGGGCGTGTCCCTTTCCTCCAGTCAGCTTTAACACACTGTAATTGCAGCTCTCCAACCCCTCCTCTGTGCTCTTCACAGAAGGATTTTATCACAAATCCTGCACTTTTGAAGGTATGCAGAGAAGAATAGACTGCAGAGAAACAAGGAATTTTGTAATCTGTCTTATGAGAATTTTCTTAACACTAGTAACCTATTCGTTTTCGATATGAGACTAGCATGCAAAAAAAAAAAAAACGTCCAGTATTCTCATTGTGTGTGCTAGGCCTAAGGCTAGTTTCACAGTGCTGGAGCATATGTAAATGGTACACATTCCCGCACCTGCAGGCAAAACGTGCATTTTTTTTTTTTTTTTTTTAGCAGACATGCACCAACTGTATATGTGTGAGCCTAGAGCAGTGATGGCGAACCTTGGCACCCCAGATGTTTTGGAACTACAGTTCCCTTGATGCTCCACTACGCTGCAGAGTGCATGAGCATCATTGGAAATGTAGTTTCAAAACATCTGGGGAGCCAAAGTTCGCCATCACTGGTCTAGACTAATGAAGACAAGAACAACAATAAAAACGCAACAGTGGTTTTATCTACCCACCACCACCCTATCAAAATAATTAATTACACTTTGAATCTGTGACTTGCAACTTCATATTCTAATTTCTTCATATTGTAGATTAGAGAGGTTATGAATTGCTTCTACTGGTTAGTACTTTAACATGTGCTACTTTGAGGGCAGTACTGGGACAGGGTCGTCCAGCGCCCAGGGCAAGGATCCAGAATTGTACCCCATTCCCTCACTGTTAATACATGCCACAGAATGGGTGTATCACCCTCCATCTATTTTTTTTGCCCCCTGGCTCATCTGCGCCCTAGGCAGCTTCCCTTTCTGCTCACCCCTTTATCCTTGCCCTGTTTGAGGGCTCAACATTCTGCAAGTTACAATAGCAGCTTATTCAAATATCCAGGTATTAGTTGTATAAGGATGAAGTGATGCACAGGCCTGGCTAAGTTGGGAAATGTGCTATGTTTGAACTATTGTTTGACACTTGCACTGCTGGGGTTGCTTTTTGCACATTGATAGCTCTAATATGACCTATGTATTGGTGGATTAAATCTTTGAATATGCATGCAAAGGACACAATGTGCATGCCATTCCCCGATGTTCAACTGAGCTAAATGGCTCAATTTAAGAAGTAAAGCTTTCAGTTTTCTGCATGCCGTGATAAACCTCGTCTGGAGGGTCTGCTGGCTTTGACACTGTAATAGGGCTGCAACTAACGATTATTTTCATAATTGATTGGCCGATTTATTATTTTGATTAATCGGTTAATAACGTTAAAGTGTGGTGTAAAATTTAGTTAATATGTAGAATTAAAAAAAAAAAAAAAAGGCAAGTTAGTCTTAAAGCGGGGGTCCACCTATCTATCGTGTTTTTTTTTTTTGGAGTTCATTCACAAACTTTTCTTGTCATGATTATCTACTCACATGTTCTGTGTAATAAGTCCGCCTGTGTCCGATTTTGTTGTAAAGAATAACTTATAAAATTCGCTGAAGGCGGTTTCCATCTTCATTGTGGGCATTTGAAGCCCACAAGCATGTATTTCCTGGATGCGGTGAATGCTGTGCTCCCAGCATTCACCGAGATGTTGTGATGACACTGTTGCACAAAGCATGCTGGGAAGCCTGAGACTAGCTCCCAGGGGACTGTGGGAGGTCTGAGAGAGGCTAGAAACATGCCTACTCCCATGGGAGGAAAACCAGGAAGTGCTAAGAAGATTAGAAAAAAAAAAGGTAATTACGGCGATTTAAATTTTTTAACACAGCATGTCAGCATCTAGGCAAGGAAGATATAAAGATACCAAATAGATATAGAAATAGAATAGATATAAATAACCAAATATATGGTTAGGGAGCAAAATTTCTAATCCACTCTGAGAATAACAGACAGAAGAGATAAACTGTATATACTATTAGAGGTTGAATCTGGTAAATATAATTAGATTTAGAGATCACATTTTTTATTTAAAGAAGAAAAAAAATGTCTGGTTTGCAGATTTTCAAACAGAACTGTAATATATTATATGCTGGCCATACAAAAACAATGTCTTCCTTAAAAAAAATAAAAATTTAATTTTAAGAACATTCGTTCGATTTTCTAATCCTTAGTGGGGTCAAATAGACGTTTGTTTTCAACCACAGTGACGGGAAAATTTAGAAATAGAAAACTTCTTGGTCAAAGGAATTTTCAGACAGTGTATGTGGTTTCCGTTCAGCAATTATATTAATTTTAAAACAAAATGTTTAAAAGCAAGTGAAAATTTCAAACAAAATTCTTTCATTCAGCGAATGTACAAAGATTTTTCGTATGAATATTCTTGTCTTAAAATTGATCCGTGTGGCCAGTATAAGGCTCGGAACACAGCTATGCAGTTTGCTTTTAATCTGTTTCCGCGGTGCTTTTTGTGCGTTTTTGATTTTTGTGCACGTGATTTTGCTGCGATTTGCGTTTTTGCATTTTTTCTCATATGCTCTTTTTTTTTTTTTTTTTTTTTTGGCCAATTTGTTGTTAGGCAGATTAAAAAACACAAATTTCTGCAAAAACACACTACATGTTTTTCTGCAGCTTCTCCATTTTAGTATATTGAGCCAAAAAAGCCCTGTTTTGCGTTGGAAAAAGTCCTCGACTCTTTCCAAATATGCAGCGGCTGAAAAAAAGCATAGATGTGAAAGTGTCCCATAGGAAACCATGTTAAATGAACTGTAGTGTGTTTCTGCAAAAAGCACCAAAAAACACATAGGTGTGAAATAGGAATAAGATGTTAAGTAACAGCAGCATGCTTTTTTTTTTTTTTTTTTTTTTTTATCACCTGTCATAATGGGGTTAAGAAAACTTTAAATGATTCCTTTTATAGTACAAAAAGAGCAAATTATTCGCTACTAATAAGGGGTTCCTTTTTTATTTTTATTATTTTTTTTTTTTTTTTACTGTGGAACAGTGAAAGTAGTATCTATTACATAGGTAATATTTGTTGTTGTTGTTATTATTATACAGGATTTATATAGCGCCGTCAGTTTATGCAGCGCTTTGCAACATTAGGGCAGACAGTACAATTACAACACAATTCAATACAGGAGGAATCAGAGAGCCCTACTCGTTAGAGCTTAATATTAAATACACCCAGGAGTAGGATATATGGGCATTATAACTAGGCGTCAGACATGAAGCCATATAAAGGGTGGAAGGGAGATATAAATCTTTTTTTATATTAAAGTAGTACTAAAAGCTGAGACTTTTTTTTTTTTTTTTTTTTTTTTTTCTTTCATGGATATCATTTTAAATATAATGCACAATACTGGTAAAAGTTTACTTTACTTTAAATGTAATTCTAAAGCCTTCTATTACCTCTAGTCTATCAGCCTCCACCTTCTCTGGGTTCAGATGCTGCTCTTCCCTGATTCTTTAAAGTCTTGTTTTTAACTAAAAAAAAAAAAATCAAACATGTTATTCTTACCTGTGTAATGGTTTTGCACAGAGCAGCCTGGATCCTCCTCTTCTAGGGTCCCCCACAGACACTTCTGGCTCCTCCTGCCCCAATAGCAAGGTAAAGAAAACTTCTGCCTTTAGAACCACTCACTTCCTGCCCAGGACTACATGTCCAGTGAGGCATTGCTCCTCACACATTCACAAGTTCTCGGGCACTTACTGAGATGTATGGACGGTGTACTGAGCTGTATGTGTGCTGCACTGTAATACCTGATATGTAAACAAATAATGCATTCTGTATGCAGGCCAACTAATTGGCTGGCCGATTAATCGATTATGAAAATGGTAATCGATTAGTTGTTGATTTAATTGCAGAGTTGTTTCGGCCCTACACTGTAACACCTATTTATTCTTTTGGCTCATGTCCCATTAGTGATGACATTTGAACCAGTCCAAGATATGTTTATACTATTTCCATGCTTCTATGACAATGTCATAACGAACTATGGAACATTGTACTTTGAACATTGTAATTGTTTCTTTCCTTTTCTTTTTTTTTTTTTTTTTTTTTCCCCTCTCTCCCTAGCTGTTTTTTGATTGTTCCTAATTTGATTCCTTACGTTCTGTTTTTGCTCCTTTTTTTTTTTTTTTCTGAGATAACCAATAAAAATTATTTGAAAAAAAAAATCATATTGCATCAGTGTAAACCTAGCCTAATTTTTCAGGGAAAAAACAGGCTGCTTGTACACAAGTTGATGGATCAACTTGTGAACAATCAGGGTGTCCATACATGGATCGAAATTCATCTGGTCCCTGCTGAACCAGCGTATTTTCGATCCATCTATGTCTGGATTTAGTCAGAATAGGTGTTAGTAGAAGAGAGGAAGTTCTTTTAACCGCTTGCCGACCAGCCGCTGTCATTATACTGCAGCAGGTCGGCACGTTCCCCCAAACGATCGTAGCTGTACATCGGCCCTTTAAGCGGGGATAGCAGGCACGCACCCGACCGCTGCACTACGAGGGTGCGGATGCGCGTGGCCGGCGGTCGCGGAAATGAGAGCCAGAACAGGGATGTGTGTGTGTGTGTAAACACACACACATCCCTGTTCTGTGAAGAGAGGAGAGACAGATCGTGTGTTCCTATTAGCTAGGAACAACGATCTGTCATCTCCTCTAGTCAGTCCCATCCCCCTACAGTTAGAACACACACGAGGGAACACAGTTAATTACTTGATTGCCCCCTAGTGTTATAACCCCTTCCCTGCAAGTGACATTGACTCAGTAATCAGTGCATTTTTATAGCACTGTTCTCTGTATAAATATCAATGGTCCAAAAAATGTTCGATCTGTCCTCCATAATGTCACAGTCCAGATAAAAATCGCTGATCACCACCATTTTCTTTTTTTTATAACCAAAAATATGTAAAAGAATACACATCGACCTAAACTAAGGCTAAAATTAGCTTTTAAAAAAAAAAAAAAAAAAAACAATTGGGGATATATTGCTATCATAAAAGTACAAAATATCGTTTTTTTTGTTTTTTTTTTTGTTTTTTTTTGTTTTTTTTTTTTCAAAATTGTCGCTATTTTTTTGTTTTTAGCGCAAAAAAGGAAAACCGCAGAGATCATCAAATACCACCAAAAGAAAGCTCTATTTGTGGGAAAAAAAAGGACATCAATTTTGTTTGGGTACAACGTCGCACAACCGCGGAATTGTCAGTTAAAGCAACGCAGTGCCATATCGCAAAAAATGGCCTGGTCATTGAGCAGCCAAATCTTCTGGGGCTGAAGTGGTTAAAGTGTTACTAGACCCACAACAGTAAAATCAGTCTGTATATTCAGTAAAGGATGCTTGTAGGGACGAAACAACAATTCGATTAATCGACAACTAATCAATTGTGAAAATAGTTGTCAACACACCATGTTCATGCTTTTTGCAGAAACGCAGGACATTTTTAACATAGGTTCTTACGGAATACATTCACATCAATGCATTTTTGTGCTTCTGCATTTTTGGAAAGGGACTCTTTTTTTACATTCAAAACGGTGCTTTTTTTGGCTCAATAGAGTTCAATGGAGAAGCTGCAGAAAAGCATGTATTGTGTTTTTACTGTGAATATGCGGCGATTCCCGTTTTTTAATGTGCCCAACAACAAATCCCACCAAAAAAAAAAAGCATAAAAATTGCATATCGCTCTAAAAAAAAAAACCAACATGGAAAGCACTTTCAAAAGCACTGCCAAAATGCTGAAATGAATTGATGCATAGATGTGAATTGAGGCTTACAGGAGCCAAGAAGCAGCGTGTGCTCACATTTAGAGCTTTATGTATTTGGTGCACTTAAACGGATTGAGTGCGAGTACCACTCAGTACCGTGCACAGCCGCCAAGATTGGGCCAAATCTCCAATGTGCATGAGCCCTTACTGCAAGGTCCACTTTAGGTATGCAAGCTTTGGCAGCCTTTCTTTGTACGGGTTTACTTTAAGGTGATTCTCTAAACAAGGCTCCAATGTTTTTACCTGTCCCTCCCTCCTGCTTAGTGCCCCCAAAGCAAGCAGTTTGCTATGGTGCCACCCAAGCCACAGCTCCCTGTGTCCATTCAGACACTGATCTTTGGCCTGGCCCCACCGCCTCTCTCTCCTCATTGGCTCATTTGACTTTGACAGCAGCGGAAGCCAGTGGTGCTTTGCTGCTATCTCGGCCAATAAGGAGGGAGAGTCCCAGGCAGCCGAGTCTCTCGTGCAACATCGCTGTATCGATAGGGGGCTCAGGTACGTATTAGGGGGGTTGAGAGGGGCTGCTGCACACAGGTTTTTTTATCTTAATGCATTAAGATAAAAAAAGAAAAAAACTTCTGCCTTTACAACCACTTTAAAGCAGCTAATGCATTAAGCTAAAAAGAAAACTTGTAGGGGTGTGACTGGGAACCTAAATAGGAACCTTCCTGCCGTCTGGGAGGCTGCCCGGGTTGCTGCTAAAAAGGCAGCTTTGCAGATGCTCCGGCATCTGTGCGGTGACCATCTTGCCTGTCAGCTACTTACCTCCAGTCTCTGTGGTGATGCAAACAGACTCCTCAATGGCCGCACTCGTGGCACTGGACCTGGCGGGCTTCTCTTCTGGTCATCGGGCTGATGGAGAGCTGCAAGGAGAGCAATCCACTGCTGTGTGGTCGGCAGAATGGCACGGGTGCGTAAAAAGGGAGTACTCATGCGCTTCGTAATCCCGGTCTAGCAGATGTCCACCGGTGGCCCACAATCGTGACGAGGAGAGGCAGAACGGGGAAATGCCTATGTAAACAAGGCATCTCCCTATTTTGCCTAGTGACCTGACAGGGATCTACTGCTCCTTGTCATCTGGAGCAGTGATCTCTGTCATGTCACTGCTAGCCCGCCCCCCTACAGTTAGAACACACTGAGGGAACATATTTAACCCCTTTATCGCCCCTAGTGTTTAACCCCTTCCCTGCCAGTGACATTTACACAGTAATCAGTGGCTATTTTTAACACTGATTGCTGTAAAAATGTCAGTGGTGTCAAAAGTGTCCAATCTGTCCGCCACAATGTCGCAGTCCCGATAAAGATCGCGGATCACCACCATTACTAATAAAAACAAAAAATGTACAATAAAAATGCCATAAATCTATCCCCTATTTTGTAGATGCTATAACTTTTTTTGCGTAAACCAATCAATATACACTTTTATTGCAATTTATTTATTTCTTTTGTTTACCAAAAATATGTAGAATACACATCGGCCTAAACTCAGAAAGAAATGTTTTTTTATATCTTTTTGGGGGATATTTATTATAGCAAAAAGTAAAAAATTTTGCTTTTTTTTTTTCAAAAATTTTCTTTTTTTTGTTTATAGCGCAAAAAAATAAAAACTGGCAGGGGTGATCAAATACCACCAAAAGAAATCTCTATTTGTGGGGAAAAAAAAGGACGTCAATTTTGTTTGGGTACAACGTGGCCCCACGACTGCACAATTGTCAGTTAAAGTGACGCAGTGCCGAATAGCAAAAAAATGCCCTAGTCATTGGGGGGTAAAATCTTCTGTGGCAGAAGTGGTTAAATACACTGGACCTTCTCTGCAGGCAGTGCTGTCACTCCTGGGTAAATTTTACAGTAGTCTCTGGCCTTATGGTTAATTGGACCAAGTCCAAAATACTTCCCTTACCGTCTCATCCCTTACCCGGACTGGCTGATCCCAATAATCCCCTACAGTGGGTAACGCGGATTTAGTATCTGGGGCTCTTAATTACAAACTCTGTGACTGATTTCATTAGTCTTAATATATCACTTTTGCTTGTTCTGTATAAGAAATTTTACACCTGGAAAAACCCTCCCTTGTCCCCCATTGGGAAGATAAACCTGATTTAAGATGAAAATCCTGCCCTTACTATTATATGTCCTCAGATATTCTCCAGTGTGGATCCCAAAGTCAATTTTTAAATCAATAGATGGTATGCTCTTCTCCTCCTCCTTTTTGTGGCAGGGGGGAATTCTCCGCCTTAAACTGGCCATACTTCAGCAGCCATGGGGGGAAGGGAGGGGGCCTAGCGGAACCTAATTTCTATAAACATTTCCTTGCTGGCCACATGACAGTAGCACACCGCTGGTTGACTTCTCCTCTAGATGATGTCTCGGTGTCCCTGGAGGCTGCATGTGTAGGCTCCTACGAGGCGCTCTCTCACTTAGTCTACAGGGGATTGAGGTCTCCCTATTGCCTGACTTCTTCTATGGGCATGGTCTGTGACTCAGGGGTTGAGGCCATCTAGTTTAAACAGGTTTTCCCCCAATCTACCGCTGTGGAGAAATCCCTATTTAATGCACTTTTCCGATTAACTGGACCCTGTAGTTTGGACTAAATATGGTGTTAAAATTTTACATCATATTGTATTAAACGGCATCCTAATGATATTCAGCGTACTAAAAGAACGTTATGACCTACCCAACTCACTGGATGGCATCCGTGGACACACAGTATCGGATTAACCTCATACTAAGGTACAGTCACTGCCCCTGGTATTACTACAGAGCTGGGAGACAAATGTTCCTGGAGTACTGGATGAATAAGGTTAATGTAAGGATCTTGGTTGGGGTTTTTCCATATGCTTTAAGACTTTAGTTTCTTATGGTGGGGACCGCATTGCAGGCATTATCTTGAAGGATTGGACAAGGTGTCATTGAGCTAAATCACTGTGAACATACCTCAGGCAGGAGGGCAATATAATGTACATGTCTTTCTAGACAAATGTTATACTAGGGGGTAGAGCTGCACGATTCTGCCTAAAATGAGAATCCACTATTCTTTTTGCTTCGGAGAAAGATCACAATTCTCTCGGCGTAACATCACCTTTCACATTATACAAAAAAATTGGGCTAACTTTACTGTTTGTTTGTTTTTTAAATTCGTCAAAGTGTATTTTTTCCCCAAAAAATTGCATTTGAAAGACCGCTGCGCAAATACAGTGTAACATAAAATATTGCAACAATCGCCATTTTATTCTCTAGAGACTCTGAGATATATATATATATATATATATATATATATATATATAAAATGCTTGTGGGTTCCAAGTAGTTTTCTAGCAAGAAATACTGATTTTAACTTTGTAAGAAACAAATGTCAGAAAAAGCTTTAGGGCCCTTTCACACTGGGGTGGTTTGCAGGCGCTATTGCGCTAATAATAGTATCTGAAGACCGACCCGAAAGTGCCACTGCTTTGATTCCAGTGTGAAAGCCCCGTGGGCTTTCACACTGGAACAGTGCACTAGCAGGACGGGAAAAAAAGTCCTGCTAGCGGCATCTTCGGAGCGGTGAAGGAGCGGAGTGTATACCGCTCCTGCCCATTGAAATCAATGGGACAGCGTGGCTTTACCGCCGGCAAAGCGGTGGTTTTTAACCCTTTCTCAGCAGCTAGCGGGGGGTAAAACCGCCCCACTAGCGGACGAATACCGACAGTAAAGCGCCGTTTACAATAGCGGCACTTTACCGCCCCAGTGTGAAAGGGCCCTTAGTCTTTAAGTGGTTAAACTTCCTTTTATTTACACAGTCATTCCTTTGATTTAAGAATGAAAAGTTACAATGTTTCTAGTTATCTATCAGCACCACAATGTTGTGAAAAACTTGTCAGGCTGGCCTTTTTTTTTTTTTTTTTTTTTTTTTTTTTCTTTTGACAGCTGAGTGAGCAGAGAACTCTACACCTCTTACATGAATGAATCTGGAAATTCTGTGGCGATTTATGAGGGGGGTTGAATTGAGATTACGATTTTTTTTAACAAATAACCGTGCAGCTCTACTAGTTTTTTTTTTTTTTTTTGTTTTTTCCTTTTTTTTGTGTTTTTTGTTCTACGCTGGTATATTTTTTAATGTAACCAGTGGCTGTTTCCGCTATATGCGGGTTATTGTTGTATGTATTTCATGAAACTTAATAAAAAGTAATTTTTTTTGTTTGTGCAATGCAGCATGATGAGGTAAAAAAAAAAAAGTACCCTTAAAATAATTTTGTGCAATGTGCCAGGATTGGTGCATTGGTGCTGCTCTTCTCCCACCGTACAGCAGTAGCTGCCTTCTACAGCTGCTGCAGCTGCTGGTGTATATGGACCCAAAGGCATTTTAGATAATAGGTCATATCAGTCTGTTAATGCGCGACAAATTGTGTCAAGTTTCCCTAATAGCCTTAGTAGTCAAATATAAATGTGGGTATCTAGGTTTGTGTGGTAGTTGTTGCTATTTGAGAATGAATACTAGTAAATGCTGAGTTTGTGGGCCTTTAAGATTTCACCATTTTTTTTTTTTTTTTTTGTATTGATGCACATGACTTGTAAAAGACAGAATCTGAGTGTCTTTACATAGACATTTCAGTATGACGCCGCAGGATATATATTCCCAGTGAAGCAATATAAATGCATGACTTTGAGATGTTTAGTGATGCAGAGCAATGCACAATCCATATTTTCTGCAGCAAAATAGTTTCCATGGATTCCAATTAAAATGTCATGTGTCTGCCTATGTTGAAAAATAGATTTCTCCACCTTCTCTGTTTTCAAGGTCATTGCTTCATTATTCCTTTGCTGAAATTGTCATTTCTGCTCCTGTGTGTAATATTCTTGTGTATAAATGCGTTACCGAGTGGCTGGGTAATTTCATTTTTTTTTTTTTTTTTTTTTTCATCAAATGTCAATAGCGTCAGTTCACTTAGCTGCCCGACTTATTTCTACCTTGTGTGTTCGAATCAGAACCTTCAGTTTTGTACCCCAATACTGCAGAGCTTTTTTGATGTTTTTTCCTTCACGTTAGTTATTTGACTATTACTTTTTATTCCCTATTTTATGCTGTAGTTTCTTACATGCCTCTGTTTACTGATTTTTCTTTTTGTTATAGATACCTTATACAACTTTGCAATTACAGAATACTTTATTAATCCCAAGAGGAAATGGTTGAATTATTACCATTCGTTCAAGTATTACACCTTTTTTATAGTCCCTTTATCCCCACATGTTGTGACTGTATTTTGGTAGGAAATGTCTCTAAATATTTTTTTTTCTGTGCAGCTTGTTTTACACAGGCAATAAGCAAATGGAATAGTGTAAAAAGCAGTGTGAACAGCAAAGCTTTTATAAAACGTTCAGTAAGCTTTTGAGCAGCTTTCTCTAAGCTTTTAAAGCTACTGTTTGGGAATGTTATACACAGATCCTAATGGAAGTGCTGATTGTCACTTTAAACAAGCTGCTAGCAGGCTTCGGCATGCTTTCATATATATATATATATATATATATATATATATATATATATATATATATATATATATATATATATATATATATATATATATATATATATATATATATATATATATATATTATATAAATTTTTTTTTTATATTTTTTTTTTTTAATAGAGACCCTAGAGAATAAAATGATGCAATATTTATATATGTCACATTGTATTTGCGCAGCAGTCGTTCAAATCCAATTTTTTGGGAAAAAAATTACACTTTAATGAATTTTAAAAAAAAAACCACTAACCAGTAAAGTTAGCTCAATTTTTTTTGTATAATGTAAAAGATTGATTTTATGTCGCGGGAATCGTGAGAGATCTGTGATCTTTTTTATTCTAAGCCAAAAAAATTGTGATTCTCATTTTGGCCAGAATCGTGCAGCTCTACTTCAGGGGTTGATTTTTTTCAAAGCCACTGATACAGAAATGGTTAATCAAGCGGACATTCCTCTCACTATTCCATCTGAAACCATCATATTGTTAATCTGTCAAAGAAAGTATATGAATATCATGATTTAGATATCCAAAAATTATATTATGTATGACATAATGTTATTTTTGGATATCTAGATCGTGATATTCCTATACTTTCTTTGTTACATAGAATTGGGGAAATGCTGTTTTAAGATCGGGAGGGGAGCAGAATCACAATTTTTATTCTTTTTTGAACGATTAATCCTGCAGCTCTAGTATGGTATATGCATAGTTACATTGGTCCAAACCTCCTCATGGCTGGATTTGTATCCCAGAACAGCTGTTTCTGCATTGTGTTTCATGTTTTCCTTCCTTTGTAATAGGCTATGTTCAACTAAAATGTGGTGCCAAAATGCAAACTTTTGTGTTAGGTTTGTTGTTAGGCTTGATTCACATTGGCTTGTTGAAATCCGTTCACGTTGGCTTGTTGGGCTCGGGTTCACGTTGGCTTGTTGGGCTCGGGTTCACGTTGGCTTGTTGGGCTCGGGTTCACGTTGGCTTGTTGGGCTCGGGTTCACGTTGGCTTGTTGGGCTCGGGTTCACGTTGGCTTGTTGGGCTCGGGTTCACGTTGGCTTGTTGGGCTCGGGTTCACGTTGGCTTGTTGGGCTCGGGTTCACGTTGGCTTGTTGGGCTCGGGTTCACGTTGGCTTGTTGGGCTCGGGTTCACGTTGGCTTGTTGGGCTCGGGTTCACGTTGGCTTGTTGGGCTCGGGTTCACGATGTCTGAGAGTGCTGATTGGGAGCCAATCAGAGGCCCTCTTTCAGACATGCTCCTTCGATAGAAGCTGACCCAGCTGCAGTACACACCAGCCGAATTTCTGTTGAACCGACCAATGCTGCCTGACATTTGGGCCCATGTGTACTAGGCTTTAGGCTTGATAAAGACTGTGGGTGATAAAATTAGAAAATAGGACATATGTTCCTACATTGTTTTTATGAGATGTTTATTGCATGTTTACATTTTTATTCTTGTTGCACATTAGCCAAAACGTACAGTTGTACTTGATGCTCTTAATTTAAAAAAGTGAAAAAAAAAAACCCTTCTGCAGCTGCAGGCATTGTAGAGCAATTCATCTTCAAAGTTCCCTGCAAAAGCACTGAAATTTCTTCAAGTCTTCAGTTGGCTTGGCCTCCCTGTCAGATCACCTACTACCTAGAAATTAGAAAGCTGCATGGCCTAAAGGGGATTAATGAGCCGAGTTGTGTGTTTGGTTTTTTTATTTTTATTTTTTTTCTGGTGTTAAATTTCAGACTGAACTCCTCCAGTGTCTGCAGCTATGGGGTCAGTGTGGGTTCCTTTTTTAAAGTTCATTTATAGTTTAAGGTGATATTAATTCTGAAATCTTTGTAATCTGATCACAGTTGCACTTTAAAAGGAGAAGTCCACTCAAAGCTCGTTTGGCTGGGCTTCTCCTATGGATCACAGGAGTGCAATTCGTTTTGCACTCCTGTGATCTGTTTTCAGCAGAGAGCGGGCTAAAGTCCGCTCTCTGCTGACGTCACGGATATCAGTCCAGGCATCACATCATCCCGACTCTGGGAGTCTGGATCTGTCAGGTGCCTGGACTGATACCTGTCTCAGGCTCTCAGCGAGCCGCTGAGAGCTTAAGATGGCCACACTGCCCCTCCACAGCTCAGCGCTCCAATGAGGGAGGAGGGAGATGAGCAGAGAGCTGTGACTGGCAATCTACAGCTGTCTGCTCACGGATCACTCGGTTTTCAGTGCAGAGGCATCGGGGGACAGATGCAGCATTGGACCTGTGCTGCATCCACCTAGGTGAGTATAAATCTAAAAAAAAAAAAAAAAAAAAATTTAAACCCATACTTCTCTTTTTAAATCCATCCAAAACAAATTTATTGGATTTCAGCTTGGCCATCGCTGGGCTTTTTATTTCCTGTTTTGAAATAAATTCTAAAACTCCACCTCTTTTATATTTTATGTTGCTTTTTAGGCAGTATTCTTCATAGAAGTATGTGATTATTGGAGTATAAATTTTTTTTAATTAGTCTAGTCTTGTCAACTACAGGATCTTGTTGCAGGTTCTGGAAATTTAGTGGAGGAATGTTCCCCTTACTTTTCAATGTACATCGGATGTAATCTTTGATTTGCATATTTAAAATTACTGACTCAATAATTCTCCGCCAGCTGATTTTCAGTCATCTTCTTGTGAGTACTTTATGGCAAGAGTTGAAATGCGTCGGACAAAACCATATATAACCACCCAAAAGCAAAGCTGTATTCAGTAATTTGGACCACTGTCAAAAACTGTTACATATGTAATCTCTCCTAGTCAGTAATGAATCTTTCTTGTAAAGAAAACAATAAGGGCACTTTCACACTGAGGCGTTGGCCACGTTAGCAGTAAAGCGCTGCTAATATCGGCGCTTTTAACTCACCGCTAACAGCCAAAAAAGGGTCAAAAGAGCAGCTGCCGAAGCGGCGATCGTTGTTGCTGTGTGTCAGTCTGACACACCGCAACACTGATCTAGGTAAAGAGTCTCTGACGGAGACTCTTTGGACACGGCTGATCACGTGGTAAACACGGCTGATCACATGGTAAACACGGCTGATCACTTGGTAAACATGGCTGATCAACGTTGATCGGCTTTTCCTCGATTGCGTCTGTCAGATGCGAGTAGAGGAGAGCCGATCGGCTGCTCCTCTAACAGGGGGGATCTGTGCTGATATTGATTATCAGCGCAGGCCCCCCCAGGATGCCCACGCTGGACCACCGACACCACCAGGGATGTCACCACCAGGTATGCCACCCTAGACCACCAGGGATGCCAATCAGTGCCCACAATGGATGCCAATCAGTGCCCACGATGGGCATCACTGATTGGCAGGCATTATTGTTTGGCATCCATCAGTACCATTTATCAGTGCCCATCCGTGCCGCCTATCGGTGCCACCTATGTGTACCCATCAGTGCTGCAGATCAGTGCCACCTATCAGTGCCGCATATTAGTGCCTATCATCAGTGCAGCCCCATCAGTGCCCATTAGTACAAAGTTTTTGTAACAGAAATGATTTTGATTTTGATTTGTATTCACTAAGTGACCATATCTTTAGTTCTATCTATAATTGGGTATTAATTCAGAACAGCTTGAAATGTTCATGTCAAGGGTTCAAGAAGGTGCTGAAAAATGAAGATGTGTCCATGCTGATTCAATAGTCTCAGTTCCTTTGAATTTGTGAGGCCCATAATCATGCTGTAAACTTTCCACTCCAGGTCAACATTGCAGGTCACTGAATTTTGTTAATCAGACAGTGCAAAATGATGATGATGATGATTCATGCTTTGAGACAAGCACATTGATCTGCTGGAAGTAGCCATTGGAAAAGTGCAGCCCATAGATGACTTGATTTTCTTTCCTTCCATGTTGGGTGGAAGGAAAAAAAATAATTAGATGCCCCCATCAACGCAGTCATTGTTATCCACGGTTTGTTTAGTGTGCCGCTCAGGCTCGATTACTGTGGGGAGTAGTGTGAGTGATGCTGCAACCACTGCAGGTGTTTCAGCAAGGGATGGAGCTCACCCCAGCTCCTGTAGTCACTAGAAGAAAGAGAGGAAAGATCCTTGATATCGCACCTCCACGGAGTTCTATGGTTGTATGGAAGAGATAACCTCAGCCTGGGCTCCTGCCAGGCCACACCCCCAACATGTTTCACTCCGCCCCCGGAGCTTAGTTATGGGGATCATGACTAAGCTCTGGGTGGCAGAGTGAAACGCGCTGGACGTGGCCTGGCGGAAGTCCAGGCTGAGGTTGCTGCTCTCATACCACCATAGGACTCCGTGGATGTGCGTCACCAGGGATCTTTCCTCTCTCTTCCTTCCAACGCAGTCATTGTTGATGGGGGAATCCCCCATGGACTAATTTCCATCCATGTATGGCTGACTTTAAAGTGGAATTTTACCCATAACATCTTGATAAAAATTAATGTTCTTTAGCAGACAGCATACATTCACCATTAATAATTGTGCTGTAGATTCCCCCCAATATTGCTCCTTTTTCTTCTTGCCAGAGGCTACTTTTTTTCTGAAGACCTGAGCCCCAGCAGTAAATTGTAAAGAGGCACTAAACCCAATGTTTAACGGTTTAAAAAAAAATTACAATCCTGGAATGCTGGGATTGATAACTGTCACAGTTATTTGTGTCCTCAACCAAACTGTCAAACCATCAAATGGGCAGTATCATGTGCAGCACCATGGCAGTTGCAGATCAAACAGAAACGGCTTCCTTGGCTGTAAAGGATAGGAAGGTTTAATTCCACTTTAAAGTGGATGTAAACCCGATTCATGAAATTTGAGCTGGGCACATACATCTATAGTGTTTTCTTAGCTCTCTTTAAAGCACTAAGCCCCGTGTCTTTCTCCTGCTCCGTTCCTCTATTATCAGTATGATAACTTCTGACAAGTTCACAACACATGAGATAAAACCAGCCTGAAATTTGTATCATGGGAGGTTGCTATAAATAGATTAGCAGAGAACTGAGCTATTCACAAAACAGCTCTGCAAGTCTCTGCCTATGTGGAGAGGGGGTGTGTGCCTTTCCTCCAATCAGCTCTTGGCTGTATGCCCAGACTTCACACTCGGTGCTGAACAGGAAGAGAAAATCTGTAACAGGATGTAAACTTTATAAAGAATATATCAAGCTGAAGACAGCAGATATACATATAAAACTTACGTAAGGAGATTTTTTCATCCCTGTGTATCATCTGTGGGCTGTTCACTTCACTGGGTATATGTAAGGGTTTACATCCACTTTAAGGTCAGCAGATCGGCCTCTACAAACTCGGTAGTGCCTCAAAACATAGAGCAGCTGAGCATGTGCAGAGCAGGGTAAAACTATATTACTGGATTGTAAACCTAGGCACTTATTTTTAGTGTTTTACTTGGCTATACCTGCAAAAGGGGCCAGCCTGAAGGGATCTTGCAGGAATTAATTTTGTGACCAAATTTCCACTTTAAGGAGTTCTGGCCATTGCTGCACATTTTCAGTAATCGTATTTGGGCAGCACGATGGCTAAGTGGTTAGCTCTTAGGGTCATCCGTTCAGATCCCAACCATGGCACTACCTGCATGGAGTTTGCATGTTCTCCCTGTGTCTGCGTGGGGTTCCCTCGGGTACTCTGTTTTTGTTTGTTTTTTTTACCGCACTCCAAAGACATGCTAGTAGGTTAATTGGCTCCTGTCTAAATTGCCTCACTTTGCCTATGTATGAGTATGAGTTAGGGACCTTTGATTGTAAGCGTCTTGAGGGCAGAGACTGATGTGAATGTATAATACATATGTAAAAAGCTGCATAAATTGACGTTGCTATAGATGTACCTGAAATAAATAATACTCAAGGTTTGTTATGTTGACATTGTCTATACCACAAATAATATGGCCAGGAAAATGTTCTCTCTACGCCATTACACCACCCCTTTGCGTTGTTTACACATTGATTTTCAGTCTGGTCACCTAAAATAATGAATTACTTTTCTTGTGACCGCTATCTCACTCGCTGCTAAAATAAGGTGGCTGAGTGATTGCCGAGAAATAAAGACCTCCTCCTAGTAGCTAACAGTCTGTGTATTGGTAATGGAAATGCATGCATATAAATGTGCAGCTTATACAGTATCAAAATTACTTTCAGGTAGCCTTTACAATAATAAATCGTAATATGTGATAACTGGGAAAAAACAAAACAAAAACCTGTGTCCCTTTTAATAAACTACTTAGATTTGTAATTTATTTCCTCCAAAGTGTTACCGTATCCACCCAAGTGCTTTTATTGTGCAGGCATCATCAGAGAGCCAGACCCGACTCTAACAATAGCGCTGCTGTTTGCACAAGCCAGACTTTTCTCATTCAGGTTGTTATTTGAGTGCTGACCTGATTCAGTCCTAGGACCAAGGTCATGTTTTATTCAGTGCAGGAAAATGGAAAATCTGGCAAGCACCAAGATCCTTGTGTTGAAACCGTTTTTATTTAGCTCACCGTGCAACAATAGAAAGAGATGAGGCCGATGAGAGAAAGTAAGGGAATTTCTATTCATTATTCATTGCTTGCTCAAGCTTTAATTATACAAAGGGTTATCATGTGATTCTAGCTTGTTTGAGAGAAGTTTAAAAGGACAACCTTGAATTTTGAGTTAGTGAGATTATTTGTTTGTGTTCTGACTAAAAGCAAGCCTGACTTTGCTTAAAATATACTCAAGGTAACAGAAATTTAAGAGGTTGTAAAAGCTGAAGATTTTTTACCTTTTATGTATTCTATACGTGAAGGTAAAAAACCTTCTGTGTGCTGTTCCCCCCCCCAGAGCCTCTCAAATCCTTATCTGGGCCTCGGTTGTCTCGGGACTACCTTTCCTCATTGGATGAGACAGCAGCGGAAGCCATTGGCTCCCCCTGCTGTCAATCATAGCCAGTCAGCCAATGAGGAGAGAGCAGGGACGGGTCAGAGCCGTGGGTTTATGTGTCTTATGGACGCAGGGAGCGAGCACGCACCAGTGCCCCCATAGCAGACAGCTTGCTATTGGGGGCACTGGTCAAGGGGGAGGAATACAGGAGCGCCAGCGGGGGAGCAGGGAAGAAGAGGATCGGGGGTTGCTCCATGCAAAACCACCACACAGGGCAGGTAAGTATGACATGTTTGTTTGTTTTTTTTGTAAAAAAAAAAAAGCCAAACCTTTACACTTTAAGCTAATCTCTGGGCAAAAACCCTCCCATTCATTATTATTGAAGAAGAAAAAAAAAATCTTACCTTACTGTACAATCGCATGTCCTGTCAACCCAACATCAACTGGAGCCAAGTGCCCTGTTAATGGACAGTTCCTCATTTTGACCACAGATTATAGAGAGAGAGAAGGAAGGGGGACAACCCCCCCCCCCCCCCGCCCTTTATATAGCACACAGGAACTGAGCTGAACCTATCAATCAACTAGCGCTCCTTCCCCTGTCACCTTTTTTCTCTTGGTGTCAGGAAAACCTGACAGAAGTGATTCATGCTGGTAGAGGAATTGGGCAGCAGACAGAAATGACACTTGGTGCTTTTTAATTGAGGCAACAGGATATGCTTTGTTCATATTTCATATCTGAGGTTTACAACCACTTTAAAGTGGAGTTGCAGCCTGGTAGTAGAGTTCCAGTCTGGGTTACTGTAGCTGCTCACTAATATATACAGTCAGGTCCATAAATATTGGGAAATCGACACAACTCTAATCTTTTTGGCTATATACACCACCACAATGGATTTGAAATGAAACGAACAAGATGTGCTTTAACTGCATACTTTCAACTTTAATTTGATGGTATTTACATCCAAATCAGGTGAACGGTGTAGCAATTACAACAGTTTGTATATGTGCCTCCCACTTTTTAAGGGACCAAAAGTAATGGGACAGATTAACAATCATCAAACTTTCACTTTTTAATACTTGGTTGCAAATCCTTTGCAGTCAATTACAGCCTGAAGTCTGGAAAGCATAGACATCACAAGACGCTGGGTTTCATCCCTGGTGATGCTCTGCCAGGCCTCTACTGCAACTGTCTTCAGTTCCTGCTTGTTCTTGAGGCATTTTTCCTTCAGTTTTATCTTCAGCAAGTGAAATGCATGCTGCATCGGATTCAGGTCAGGTGATTGACTTGGCCATTGCATAACATTCTACTTCTTTCCCTTAAAGTATTTGGTTGCTTTCGCAGTATGCTTCGGGTCATTGTCCATCTGCACTGTGAAGCACCGTCCAATGAGTTCTGAAGCATTTTTCTGAATATGAGTAGATAATATTGCCCAAAATACTTTAGAATTCATCCTGCTGCTTTTGTCAGCATTCACATAATCAATAAATACAAGAGAACCAGTTCCATTGGCAGCCATACATGCCCACGCCATGACACTACCACCACCATGCTTCACTGATGAGGCGGTATGCTTTGGATTATGAGCAGTTCCTTTCCTTCTCCATACTCTTCTCTTCCCATCACTCTGGTACAAGCTGATCTTGGTCTCATCTGTCCATAGGATGTTGTTCCAGAACTGTGAAGGCTTTTTTAGATGTTGTTTGGCAAACTCTAATCTGGCCTTCCTGTTTTTGAGGCTCACCAATGGTTTACATCTTGTGGTGAACCCTCTGTATTCACTCTGGTGAAGTCTTCTCTTGACACACATACACCTACCTCCTGGAGAGTGTTCTTGATCTGGCCAACTGTTGTGAAGGGTGTTTTCTTCACCAGGGAAAGAATTCTTCGGTCATCCACCACAGTTGTTTTCCGTGGTCTTCCGGGTCTTTTGGTGTTGCTGAGCTCACCGTGTTTTATTTCTTTTTAAGGATATTCCAGGCAGTTGATCTGGCCATACCTAATGTTTTTGCCATCTCTCTGAGTGTGTTTTGTTTTTTCAGCCTAATGATAGCTTGCTTCACTGATAGTGACAGCTCTTTGGATCTCATATTGAGAGTTGACAGCAACAGATTTCAAATGCAAATAGCACACTTCAAATTAACTCTGGACCTTTTATCTGCTCCTTGTAAATGGGATAATGAGGGAATAACACACACCTGGTCATGGAACAGCTGAGCAGCCAATTGTCCTATTACTTTTGGTCCCTTAAAAAGTGGCACATATACAAACTGTTGTAATTCCTACACCGTTGACCTGTTTTGGATGTAAATACCCTCAAATTAAAGCTGAAAGTCTGCATTTAAAGCACATCTTGTTCGTTTCATTTCAAATCCATTGTGGTGGTGTATAGAGCCAAAAAGAGTAGAATTGTGTCGATGTTCCAATATATATGGACCTGACTGTATGTGTGTGTGTGTATATATATGTATATATATATATATGTATATATATATATATATATATATATATATATATATATATATATATATATATATATATATATATATATATATATATATATATATATATATATATATATATATATATATATATATAATATATAATTTATTACACACACGTCCAGGGAGCCTGCTGTGTCTGCACCCAAAGCCGACCCATCCATCACCTCTGGGCATGGGCGCAGGCATTCTTACTAAGGGAAACAGGAAGTGAAGCCTTGCACATAGCTTTCTAAATGGTCCCGTCGTCATCTGGGACACACACAGGTCACAGAAGACAACAGGGGGAAGGAGGAGGGCACCGCTGAAGTGACGTACCTCGCCGTGGGATGGAAGTCCCAAATAAAATTTACAAAAAAAGGTATGAAAAAAAATATATATATCCAAAAACGAGGGGGTTGGATGTGCCTATGTTTACAAAGGAGTTCAATTTTTGTCTTGAATTCCACTTTAATTATGAGCAATTATGATGGGGCAAAAGTCCAACATTTCTTGGTAGCATTGCCACTTACCGATTCTCTCCTACCCTCAAATCGTTTTTAATGATGAGCTGCCTTTCTAGTCGATTGGAATTTGTGGCAGATGGAAAAGGTTGGTGGGCAAGCTTTGGACATTACCATTATGTGCCAAAATTTTGCCTGCTCAAAATGGCAGATTGGAGGCACTGAATGATTGAGCAGATGCGTAAACCGCCAAGAAATTCCATAGAAACAAATATCGATTTGAAAACTAACACCAGCAAGTAAGTTCAAGTGGCACACACTGTCTGCATTTAGGAACCTTTTAGTCAAGGTCAGAGTCACAATAAATGAATGCTAAGGTATATTATATATTAAAGTGATACTAAAGTCAAGTTCTTTTTCTTTTAAAAATAACAAACCTGTTATACTTACCTGCTCTGTGCAGTGGTTTAGCACAGTGCAGCCCTGATCCTCCTATTAAGTCCCCCCGCTGGCACTCCTGGCTCCATCCTCATGCCATGTGCTCCCACAGCAAACCGCTTTCTCTGGGGGCACCTGAGCAGGCTCGCTCTTGACCCGCTGCTCTGCATGTCCATTCTGCCGCTTGGCTCCGCCCCCTCTCTCTTCTCATTGGCTCACTGGCTGTGATTGCTCTCTCAGCCAATGAGGAGGGATAATCCCTCGCGATGGGGCTCAGGTAAGTATTTGGGGGGCTGCTGTACATGGAAGGTTTTTTAACTTCATGCGTAGGAAAAAAAAAACCTTGAGCCTTTAGAACCACTTTAATATCCATTAGAGAAATTGTAAAGTTTGAGAAGCACTTTTGAGTGCTGATACTTTTTGATTAATTTTTAATTTTTTTTTTTACTACACCCATATATATCTGTTGATCTAGCGTTGCTGTACTGTTCTAATGATGTTCTTTTCTTTTTTAGCTCATTCTAAATAACGTGAAGATTTCGCTACACGTAATCATTCTCACCTGTGCTAATACGCACCCTCTCAGTCTAATGGTATAATGCACCTTTAAACAACCCATGTCTCCCGCATTTCCCCAGTAAACAGACTTGATCACCATCTTAGCTCCATCGTTCCTTCATCTGCCCTGCTGGCCAGAGGCTCTCTGCTTTTATTCACACACACAAACAGGAAGCCCTGGCCCCAACAGCCAATCACTTCCTCCACAGGATATGACCTCACAGGATATGAATGTCACCACAGGAAATCTTTTCAAACAAGATGAATTTATACAACAACCAATGAATAATGACTAGGGGAGTCTTATGGGCGTGTCTGGGCAGGGGCAGCGTGTACGATCTCTAGCCCACTGTCTCTGTATCACAGGGAGCCTGAGATTATGAACGCTGCTCCTGACCACAACGATTCAAAGGCTCCCGTTTTTACCGTTTGTTCGTGAAACCTTATTCTGCTTTGTTCAGGGAACAAAACATACCCGGACTATACTAATGTCTCTGTGGATGGAAGATTATCTGCAGGTATAAGCCATGGCACCCCAAATATGTTGATCAGGCACACAGGGCTGACACGAGTGCACATCCGCTAAACCGATAATGTCTTTGCAGAGTGAACACATCCCCCAGACCAGTGTTTCTCAACTCCAGTCCTCAAGGCGCCCCAACAGGTCATGTTTTCAGGATTGCCCTCAGATGAAAAGACTGTGGTAATTACTAAGGCAGTGAAACTGATCAAATCACCTGTACAAAATAATGGTTAGCCTGAAAACATGACCTGTTGGGGCGCCTTGAGGACTGGAGTTGAGAAACACTGCCCCAGACGATCGTTCTGTGCATCACACAGGGGCCCTTCGCTGGCGGACATACCCCCCCACTCTGCAAACACTTCTCTACATCCCCAAGGAGCTTTCCACTACCAAACCGATCTCAACCAGCGTCAGTCTTCCCCAGTCAGCTCTTGAGCGGTCTGCGGGAGTACTAACACTGGGAGACACTATGACAATAAATATTAAACTACATCTTCATACAATTTCCACAACACTAAAGAACTATCTGCTGCATAATGTTGCATACATTTATTTGTGATTTTTTTTTTTTTTTTTTGGCTTACTGGTTGTTGGGCATCTTTGAGAGCTGGGCTTTGGGGGCTGAGCAAATGTTCATAGGATGGCAGTCTTCCAATAACTGGACTTTCCTGCAGTTGCCAGAACTTGAGCCTGTTGCACAAGACCTTGAAACATAACTTCACCCAAAAGACCGAAGCCCGGTGAAGAAACTGGCCGGGTGAGGACATCGCTGGATCCTGGAGCAGGTGAGTGTCCTTTTATTAAAAGTCGCATCTGCAGTTTTTGTAGCTGCTGACTTTTAACTTTTTGAACAGATGACTGGACAGTTGCTTTAAGGTTCATCCTTTTTCTCTTTTATATAACATTTATATAAATATATGCAGCTGCTACATTTATAAAGTACAGAGCAGTAGTAATTTTGTTGCTGAATCAGCGGTTCCAGCCTGTGATGATCAGGCCAAGCCAATTGTGCATTTTAAGACGAGAGCGAGAATTTTAAATTACATACTGGATGTTTATCACTTCTTCGGTTAAACTCCTGCAGGGAGAGGTTTAATCGCTGTAAAACTACCAATGCCAATTAAAAAATTCAGCAGCCAAGCATTGAAGTTGATAAGCCCTGGGCAATTCTCAGTAACTTAATTTCAAAAAGTCACCGTATCTCTACAAAAGTGTAACTTTTGTCACATGTCGTTTGCTTAAGGTTTGAAAGCTAGCTACAGGGGATTCCATGCCTTTCACTTGGGCCTGGGAAAAGCAGCCATATACAACTGATTTCTGGAAGATTTATGATATCACTTCCAGTAACTTGGAAATTAAGAGATTAACACCTGGTGGTACAGTAACAAATTTTGAGCGTTGGAAGTGCTTGTTATTCCCTGTAGCGTTTTTCCTGCTCTTTTGGCCATACTTCTCCTGTGGGTCACAGGAGTACATTTAGTTGTGCACTTCTGTGATTCAGAGTCAGCTAACAGCAGGCTAAACTCCGCTGTCGGCTGAAGTTACAGAGCCTGTCCAGGCTGTGCAGGAATCCTGACAATGTTGGGATCCACCCAGATGTCTGACTGGCAGCTGGCTCAGCCTTTCAGTTCACCAGCTACTTCCACCCCCTCCTCAGTCTGATGCTTCGGTGAGCAATGGAGGAGCAATGGAGCAGTGCTGTGCTTAGAGCCTTCACGAACTTAACGATCAGCGGTCTTTGATCACTTATTTCTCGGTGTTGAAGTGGCAGGGGACATCCACCTAGGTAAGTATGTATATTCTTTTTTTTTTTTTCCCTGTGCTTCTCTTTTAAAACGATCTTTCTCATGCTTGAGAATGATACATTCAAATATTGCTTAAAGTCTGGCAACAAGTACTCAAGGGTCTTGATGGCCCATGGTTCAGGTCCCATCACTTCAAGATTTGTCCTCTCTCTGGCCACCTTACATGGCCAACACAAAGCTCCTGCAGTGAGATTGAGTTGGGCGACCCATAGATTAGACCATTTTTTTGGGTCAACCAACAGATTAAAGAAACAAACTTGATTCTCCCATTTACACACTCAATGTGGCTGTGGGAATCCTCCCCGCTGAGCTATTGTATTATGACAGTGGGGAGACTATAGCCTGCAGCTCTGCTCGGGTGGGGAAAATCCTCCAGGATGGTTGTACAGAATTTGATTGGCTTTGTTGAGATTGTTCTCAGCTATACCTTTTTATGCTTGCTGGACAATTCATGTGTTAACCCCTTCCCGCCGACTGTACGCACATCTGTGTACTCGGCTTTCGGGGTTATACCGGGATGATGCCCGCTGCTGCAGGCATCATCCCGGTACCGTTGTTTCGAGCGAGCGATCGACTATCCGTATATAACAACCAATGCGGCTAAAAGCTACTCGGCTGTTATACCGGAGGAGCGGGAGGGGACGCCCCCCCCTCCCACCGCTCTTACCGGGCCTCCCGTGCGATCAGGAGGCCCGGTGTCCAATCGGCTGCCTCCGGCGGCTGTGGGCGGGCTGGAACGAAGCTGTGGGCGGCTTCGTTCCAGCCTTCTCAATGTAAACGCGGAAGCGACGTCATGACGTCACTTCCCGTTTACTCGGCTGCCAATGGCGCCGAATTACAAAAAATACACAATATTCAGAATCGCCGTTTTTGGCGATCTGAATACTTTGAAGTGCAGAGGACCCCCGATTCCTCCATAAAGAGTACCTGTCACCACCTATTACTGTCACACGGGATGTTTACATTCCTTGTGACAGCAATAAAAGTAAAAAAAAAAAACTTTTTTTTTTTTTAAACACAATTTATAAGTATAAAAATAAATAAAATAAATTAAAAACATTTTTTTAAAGCGCCCCTGTCCCCCGCGAGCTTGCGCAGTGAAGAAAACGCATACGGAAGTCGTGCCCGCATATGTAAACTGTGTTCAAATCACACATGTGAGGTATCGCCGCGATCGCCAGAGTGAGAGCAATAATTCTAGCCCTAGACCTCCTCTGTAACTCAAACCTGGTAACCGTAAAAAAAATTTAAAGCGTCGCCTATGGAAATTCAGAGCTACCATAGTTTGTCGCCATTCCACGAGTGCGTGCAATTATAAAGCATGACATGTTTGGTATCTATTTACTCTGCGTAACATCTTCTTTCACATTATACAAAAAAATTGGGGTAGGTTTACTGTTTGGATTTTTAAAATTCGTGGAAGTGTCCCCTTTCCCAAAAATTTGCGTTTAAAACACCGCTGCACAAATACCGTGTGATATAAAATATTGCAACAATCTCCATTTTATTCTCTAGATTCTCTGCTAAAAAAATATATATAATGTTTGGGGTTCTAAGTAATTTTCTAGCAAAAAATATGGATTTTAACTTGTAAACACCAAATTTCAAAAATAGGCTTAGTCATGAAA